>NC_138550.1:88414598-89072098 GCF_964273705.1 Natrix helvetica | reverse complement strand
TCTCTCTCTCTCTCTCTCTCTCCCTCCCTCCCTTCCTTCCATTTTCTTTCTCTTTTTTGCACAACTGTTCAATAATACAGGAAAAGAAGTCCCAGTATTCAGTAATAAAACAAATCTAACTGCCCATGAAAAGTCAGTGTAATTTGTCCCATGTTATTTTAAATATGTTTTTCCTGCAGCCTTACCATTCTATTGTCCATAATGAATTTCTTAATACTGGAAAAGATCTTTTAACAACAACAAAAAAAGTCCACTATAGCTTTCTCTTTTATTTCACTCCCAACTCGTTGTTGTTGCTCATAGTCCTATCAGTTGTGTCACCCAGATCCATTTTGTAATTGCCATAGGTTAGAGCATATTATCCAGGGCATTTTGCTCAAAGGCAACTCAGCCTAATTTCTGGCATTTGCCTGAACAAGAAATGCTTAGAAAGTCTACAAATAAAAAATAATAATGTGGAAATGTATGCAAACTCCCAATATCGCCAAGTGTCTTGGATATTTAGCATATCAAAGACTTCCATAATCAGGCACCTCTCTGATTATGAAAAGAGTAAGATGTTGTCTTCTTATATCTTCGCGCAAGATGTATAAATGTCTGAAGAAATGTTAAGCGCGTAGCCAAATGCTATAATGCTAGAAATGCGAGATGAAATATTTTGTCAGCATCCCATCTCCTTTTGAACTGTTTGAGTGAATAGCTGAATAGAAGTCTGCTGCCTGAAATGTATCTTTGTACCTGAACATACAAAATGAATGTACCTTCTCAAGTATGGGAAGATTTGAAGTGGCCATTTTTTGAAGATATAACCATATTATACTAAAATGCAGCTATTTTCCAAGAAATGTTGACTTGTGATTTTAGAAAAGAGGTTACAGTGTCATTTGATCTTCTAAAAAATATTAAGAGGGGGGAAAAACCAGGTCTTTCCTTTGGAAGTGGCAGCATGAACTGGCAATCTTTATCATAGCCCACTGCGCTGAACCAGATGCATTGAAAAAGCTACCTCTCTTGAATATTGTGATAGTAATATTTTGATCAATTACCTTCTAACAGGATGTTCCTCTGCTTTGTAGCATAGCTTCCACCTCTGATCTGAAGCAACTGTGAAAATCTTGATCTCTTTCAATGGGTCAAAGGATAGCTTAATTCACTGCGGTCAGAAGAGACTGGAAATCATGAATTGTCTTTCATGCACTGACACCAACTTCTATTGAGTAACGCTATGAAGCAGATTTCCTAGAAAAAATGGCTAAACAGAAGCTTGATGATCAGGGATGAACCTACTTACTTTTTTAGCTGCTTTTCAGATGCAGAACAAAAGAAAGAAAGAGAGAAAAGAATTCATGCCATTATATTTGAATTTTGCCTTTTTATGTAGGTATTTTGCAGTCCTTGGTTCTGGCAGGTATGGCCTGGTATGGCCGTACTGGTGCCTGCTGGGAACAGCAGGCACTGTACTGGAACAGTGCTGTGGAGGGCCCACCCACCTGCCCGTGTTCCTTACCTGTATTTGTATTTGAGCCAAGCAGGTTATTAGCACACACAGCATATGGCACCTGTGCAACACTCCGCCAAGCAGCTGAAGCATCGCAAGGTAGTGGTGCGCATCCAAAACCCACCACTGGCATTTTGGTAAATAAAGCTGGTTCACCAAGCAGTGGAACCAGCTAGATAATAAAAGAGAGATTTCTAAAGGGATAGATTTGAAGAAAATAATACAATGCATAGTTGGAATTTCTTTATTGTTTCAGTAAGAAAAAAAAATCAAAATCCTGTATAGTGAACTGTTCTCATAATTCACAATGAAAGAGAAAGTAAGACTAAATAATCAAAAAGAAATACCATATGTCATATTAGACCATTATCTCCTATTTTCAATACAAAGACAATTTTCAATATTAATCTACTCTTGGAAAATTTCCTATTTTTTCATAAGGATAACATAGTTATATATATTTACCCATGTAAATAAGCTTGTTTATTCAGGGTAAAAACATTCTAATTATTAATTCCTTGAGTTGGATTGCCATTTTTTTGTCCTGAGTTTTTTTTTCCTGAGTTTTTAATATCGAATAGAAAATCCTGTGACCATTGGGTCACTCTTTGAGTGAAGGGTAATTCAGTGAGATATAATGAACTTTAAATTTTAGGCTGATCTTTTTTTTTTACCTTAATGTTGGATGGTCCTGTGATTATCTAAGAAGATTTGCATAAATAGAAAAATGATTATACTAGAAAGCAAATTTCAATAATAAATCACTATTCACATAAACAGTATTATCATGGGTGGGAAGGAGGAAGAGGAGTAACTTCCAACTTCCTGCTAGTTTTCCCATTGACATTATTTGTGGCAAGTTGTCAGGAAGCATAAGAAATCATGATCATATGACAGGGACGTGCGGGCAGGGGAGGCAGGGGAGGCAGAGCCTCACCTCTCAGCATGAAATAATATATAATATATAATAATAATATATATTTCCTCCCATCCCTTTTACACGGCTCCCGCTAAGCTCCGGTAAGGAGAAGAGCCTTTGGGGAGTGAAGAGGAAGAGGAGGGAGGAGGAGGAGGAGGAGGTGCGCGGGCGGGGCGGTGCCAGGAGGGTTCTCGGAAACGCCAATAACCTTCCTGCCTCTGCTGTACTTTGCGCACTCCTTGCGACTGCAATAGACATCCAGAAGTGGCAGGGGCTGTTGGGCTGGAAGCCCAAACCCCATTAGCCACAAAAGCCGCTTCTGGACATATATTGCAGTCGCAAGGAGTGCGCGAAGTCCAGCAGAGGCAGGAAGGTTCTCGTCATTCCCCAGTCGCTTTCATGGCTTCGTCATCAAGACAAAGTCCAGGAGCGCTGACAACATTTCTGCCTCCGCTGGACTTCGTCTTGATGATGTCGCCACAGCTCCCGGGCGCAGACAGATGGAGGTAGCCAGAGTGGCGCCGAGGCATTCCGGCGGGCGAGCTACCGAGGATCAGGCTGCCTGATCCTCCATCGCTCGCTCGCTTGCTCTTTCGTCCACCCGGACCGCCTCGGCGTTGTTCTGGCTACCTCCATCCGGCCGCGCCCAGCAGCTGCGGCGACGTCATCAAGACGAAGTGGCTTGGAGGCGAAGTGCTTTTCAGTGCTTTTCTGTGCATCTGGCATTTAGGTAGATAGCCGGATGTCCTAAACGCCAGACGCACAGAAAAGCACTGAAAAGCAGCTGCTGTTGGGGACCGCAGAGCGCGCTGAGGAAGGAGGGAATGAGATCACTTGTGCTGGAGGCTGAGGCAGCCTCAGCCTCCAGCACACGTGGTCCCATTCCCCGCCTTCCTGATGACGTCACCAGCCTCACCAGCCATAAACCTCACCGCACGTCACTGTAATATGATCACAGGGATGATGCAATGGCCACAGTATTGTGACTAAAACTGGTGTAAACATTGTGGAAATTTCAATTCCAAATGAGAAATGTATCCTGGATTTTTTTAATGCATTCTTTAAGTTATCCCGAAGGTGCATTTTTCAAGAAGCAACTGGACTTGTTTTTCTTTGAAGACATATAGCTTCTCATTCAAGAAACTTCTTCAGGCAATTCCCCACCATCCAGTTCAGAGCTGAAGAAGCTTCTTGGATGAGAAGCACAATGTCTTCAAAGGAAAATAAGAAAGTACAGTTGCCTCAAAAAAAGCACCTTTGGGACAACCATGACCTGGATGACTGAGAATCTCCATAGACATTCTTTAAGTTAGCAAATTTTGGTACCTTGATTCAAAAATTGTTGTAGTATAATGTACTATTTAGGCTAATTGGGGGGGGGTACAAATAGACAAATTGGTACACAATGAGATTTTAATAGTATATAAGTATAAACAGACAAATATTTAGCAAGCAACATGAGCCACAGTTTTAGTTGATTGTGATTATGGGTTCTGTGTACTGTGCATACCAAGAGAAAGCTGGTTTATATCTTTGGTATTTGGGACATTGATGGTGAGTCAATAGTTGTCACAAGTCATAGAAAATTTGTCCCTACGGGCTCCACATTTCTGCCTCTGAGCCAGCATTCAGGGCACAGTCATCAGCAAAGAGAAAGTTCTCATTCAGAACAGTTTCTATCACTTTGGTAATACACATAGTGCTCGACTTAGGAAACACAACTGAGTCAAAAAAAGTATGTTGGTAAGGGAGATGTCAACCCTGAAGCTGACCTGGGTGAGGCCGTTTTGAGGCTTCAGTGTTGCCACACTGGAGCTGAGGGATAGAGAGGGGAGAATAAAGATATGTGGGGTTTTGTAGCCAAAACAAAATGCTTCCTCCTGGGAACCAAGGACATTCCCACAGGTGGTCGGAGAGAGGAGGAGTGAAGTTACCAGGCAACCAGACAGCACCTTGATTGGACCCTATGACTGATTGTTTGGGGAAAGGAAAAAAAAACTTTTACTTTTAATTAGGTGAAAACCACGGGAACATTCAGCGTGGGTTTTCACTGGCCTATGCCAATATGATATATCCAATAAAACTGTTCTTTGAGGAGTCTACCTGCCTCGGAGTTCTGTTTGCTATGGGTGTATTACTTAGAACCCTGAGAGGAGACAGTTGTTCGGTGAATTTTGCCCCATTTTATGAGCTTTCTTGCTGCAGTTGTTAACTGAATCATTGTAGTTGCTAAGTTAGTAATACAGTTAAGTGAATCGGATTCCTCCTTGGCTTTGCTTGTCAGAAGGTTGCAAAAGGTGATCACTTGACAGTTCAGCACATCTCAGTTGTTCATCTGCCTTGGAACTCAGCACGGCATCTTACATTTTATCAATTTATCTTGGCCTGTCCTAGGAATACTGATAAAGGTGTACTTTTCTTGGCTGCATCTAATAAGTCCTTCTGATGGACATGATGAAGGTGATGCTTATCAAGAAGAAAGTTCACATCATTCTCATTGAACCAGACATGATGCTTGCAAGTAGAAGGACCTAATATCTTGAGTGCAGCTGAATGAACAACATCCCTGAAGCGTTTCCAGTTATTCTCAGCATTCCCAGTGAAATATAGATCAGCACAAAATACAATCTCTGACGTTATTCAGTTAGTAAAGTTTGTTGGAGAGACCTTAAAGAACTCCCATTTATTTCAGAGTAACTAAAAAAAATGCATTTTAAAGAAGCAAAATTTGTCCGTGTGATGCTAGAAATTATTTTAGAACATAAATGGATGATTTTATTAAGGGATGAGGATATTTATAATCTCTTGGAATCATAAAATGTAGATGAATCAAAATATCACATACTTTTTTTCTATATAATTTTGAATCCGCCTCCTCAGTTTTTTGGTTTAAATAATAAACAGGTGTTGATAATCATATCAGCCAAATGCTGAGTCATGGCATGAAGGGAAACAGTGATTTGATATGTTCTCAATTTAATCCACAGCATTTGCAATTCTTTAAATAAAAGGAAAAATTGCAGGAGATTTTGGGAGTCCTGTAAAAAAAAAATGCTGTAGTTGTTTTCTCATTTTGATTATTGTAAAGGAATATGTGGATGACATTGGGGGATGAGGGGAAGAGAGACTGCCTAGGAAACAATCAAGCAAGAGAAGTAGGAGTGACATGTGTATTAATGGTCAGAGAAATAAATTTAGGAATGGCCTGCCCTAATGGATCAAACAATTAAAAATGGTGGAGGGAACTTTGTACTTCCAGACTTGCAAGATTCTTTTAATGTAGCCTTACAATAAAGTAGAATTAGCTACTCTCATCTCATCTCCGATCTTGTTTACCTGGCAAGACTGACAGGTATTCTTTCCTCCACCACTTCTTCAAAAATTCTCAGGAATAATATGCTCAAATTCCATGGCTGGGCAACCATCTCTCCTTCTGTCTCTTTCTATCGCTTTAAGCTTTGTGCTGGAGAACAGAAATGAAAAATGGTTTCTCGTTCTCTCAGACATATTTCACCTGTGTATTTTGACCTCCTAAGGTTTTGCCTTGTTTCACCACTGCTAAAACAATTTAGTTCTTTAAAAATAGTTTTTTTTAGAAAGAAAGCACTAGCAATACATTTATGTTTAAAAACTCTTTAATGTACATCTGTTCACAAAGGGGCACCACAGGTGAGCATTATTACCTCCACTCTTAATTAGGGGAAAAAGCACTTTGGAGAATTATGAACATAAAAATCATACTTTTACAAAGTCAAGCTGAAGACCAACAGTGGAAGGAGGTCTCATTTTGAGTTCAGGAAAGCAAGAAAGTGGATCTTTTAAGAAATTCAGCTACTGTTGTACATGAGTGTGTGTGTCTCTGTGTGTGTTCATTTAGAATTTGCAAAGAACAATGATATTCATTTATTTCAAGAGAAAAGTGAAGAAATGGCTGAGAAGAAAGACCCAAATGGGGGTGATTTTCAAAAGACTGTGTTGTGCTTAAAAGTAGTAAGAACAGTGTGATTACAAAGAAAAAAAAACAGGATTGTAATTGTTTTCCATCTTGTGGTACAGCAGAAAAAAATGTGGGGTGGGGAGGAGCGAATTCTCAAAGTTGCTGTGCTTTCAAAAACAGTTTGATTTGTTGATTTTGGCAAATTTTTTATTTCAAAAAATATCTCCATATTAGCAAAAAGTTCCATTTTGAATATTTCTGTTAATGACCGAGATACACTTTCTTTCTTTTTCTTTCTTTCCTTGACCCATACATAGTAGCAGATTTTACGGAAGGTGCTTTCAAGATAAGCCATGGAAGAGGAGATAATAATGACAGTGGGATTCAAATAATTTAACAACCGGTTATCTGCCCTAATGACCAGCTGGGTAGATGGGGCTCAGTGGTCCTGTGACTGGGTGGGCGTGGCCAACTCAATGTCACTCACATTGATGGGCACTTCACCTTAGCTGTTACAATGTAATAAGGGTTAACTGGAGAGGCAGTTTTTGTAAGCAGGGCAATAAAGATTAAGCTAGAAACAATCCCAGAATGTTTCCTTCCTGCTTTCCTTAAAGGATTAGCCCTGTAAAGTGGGGAAAAATGAGATTTCTTCCAATAATTGGTTATTTGAACTGCTTAGAAACTTAACAACCAGTTTTCCCGAATAGGTGCGAACTGGTTGAATCCCACCACTGATGAGTTTACAGTAAAAATTACTAATTAAAAACAAAACACTTTTGTTAGAGAAAAGACAAAGTACTTCCTAAAGATTTGTCAACATTCTAGCACAGAACATATGATGTGAAAAAGGAAAAAAATGTTTAGAAAGTCTAATAAAGCTACATGAATAGATTTATTAATGTATCTGTTCATTAAACAATGACTGAAAATCCTGACCTAAAATAAAAGTTGTACTGTATGTATATATATGTATGTCTGTATGTCTGTCTGTCTGTCTGTATACATACATACATACATACATACATACATACATACATACATGTGTGTGTGTATGTGTATGTGTGTGTGTGTGTGTTTATAGATAGATAGAAGGATAGATAGATAGATAGATAGATAGATAGATAGATAGAGAGAGAGAGAGAGAGAGAGAGAGAGAGAGAGAGAGAGAGAGATTCTTGTGACACTTGAATATCGACAAGAAAACTATTCTGATGTTCTCAGTTTCAAAATGAATCTTCTCTGTTCTACAGAATAGCTCTGTTTATTCAGTGAATCATTAATTTTTAAAACTTTTTAAATTAGGTACCATCTTTTAAATATACTATCCTTCAGAGAACATGCAACAATTATTTGTGTAGAAATCATAAAACATAAGGGCCCAAAAAGTTGGACATATTATACAGACTAGATAAACAATTGCTCATACCCGCATCTTTATCACAGTGTTATTGGGTGAATCATTACACACCAGCTATGCTTTGGGATTCCTTTTATGTTTGTTTTCAAAGAAAAAAATTTATGTATTTTGATATCAAAAGCCGAGAGGTATAGCAAATTGATCCAAGGGATAGGAAGTAATCAGACCCTTGTAGGATCCACCACATCTCAGCATCAAGTCACTTTCCGAGCCCCAGAAATTATCACCTGTTTGTAGATATAGTACGTTCCTTCAAGTCTATGGATATTCTCAGTCATCCAGGTCATAGTTGTCCCAAAGGTGTTTTTTTTTTCAGGAAGCAACTGGACTTTCTTGGTTTTTCTTTGAAGACGTGTCACTTCTCATCCAAGAAGCTTCTTCAGCTCTGATTGGATGGTGGTGAATGGAAGTACATCCCTTTTTTCTTGAATTTCAACCATTGAATAACATACACTTCTTAGAAATAAATTTCCTCTGCTAACTTTGAATAATGTAAAACATATTCTATTTCAACTTTGAAACCGGACAGCTAATTTTTTTTTATCACCTAAAGACAACCTATTAGCACTTTCATATATCTTGCTTGCTTATGAAAGTTTCTGCTTGCCCAGATCTGCTTCAAACCATTATTGCCAGATTTCCTTGTGAACTGCCACACATTTCCCAAACACATTTTTCTTCACTATTACCACTTCTATCTGACTGATCATTTCCCCCCAAAGCATGCAATATGATTCTCACTCACTCAGTTTATTAATTTGCACATTTTTGCCAGCTCTTCATTTAGGTGGAAATTAAAAATGGTCAACTGCTTAACAAATTAAACCTGTTTCAGCATCCAATATTAGGAGCAAGAAAATTCTTTAGTCATCTTCTAATGCCCATCAGCCATGGTGACCAATAGCAAAGATAGGGGGTGTTAGAATTATTATCAATATCTGGAAGGCTGCAGATTCCCTGTCACTAAGAGAGAAAGACAGGTAGGAGTGAATTCCAGATAATTTGCATTTCTGTACTGGAACACTTATAATTCTTTGATTCTGTGGCATTGGGTTTTAGACATTTTAAAGAAAGGAAGTCATAATAAACATTTCAAAGTGAATGACTGTCCAATTACAACAATGTCTAGAGCAGGGGTGCCAAACTCCTGGCCCATGCGCCAGATGTGTCATGCACTGGCCACGACCACACCAGTGCATGACATGCTCGGTTTAGTGAAGGGGGGAAGTCCCAATACATCACGTGACACCGCCATGACAGCGTGAGTTTGACATCCCTGGTCTAGAGGATATGCCTAAGGACTATGTAATAGAGCTATATTACTATTATCCCTCTCATCTTTCCTATTACGTGTTCCTATTGGTAACTTATGATTATCATTTTGTTGGTTGTATTATATGATTATGATTGCATCTTATGATTAATCACTCCATTGCTTGTCTATACACTGAGATGTCCAATTCTCGCATTGTATCACTGAAATAATCTCACCTCTGATTCTTATTGTTTTTAGTCAGAAGCAATACATGTTTGCATGCATATGGTGCTCATCCTAATGAAATTCAATCTCTGAAAACTTTTCTCTCGTGTTTTGCAGCAGGGTAGTAGTTGAACTCTGTTGAATGTTTTGTTTGCAAGAAAGACACATATGCTCTGATCCTTAATTTCTTGTTCCTGCTTTTAAAAAAAGTGTAAGTCATCCAGAATGATTCTATGATTTTACTACACATGCCCAAGTTGGTGTCCTGTCGACAGGAGAGCTTCGGGGGAGATGATTGTCCTTCTTGGGGCTTGCAGGGGTACCCTATACCATCGTTGGTTCCAGGTCCAGCTATGAGAACTTCCTGGGACGTCGGGGATACCCTTGAGCTGCGATGTCCTGCCTTATAGCCGGAACATCGTGAGAGAAATGGGCGGTTAGTGGTGAAAGGAGAATGGAGAGCGTCAGCGGCTGCCGGCGTGGATGTGGTCAGTAGCTGCAGTGGGACGCCCGGCCTGGGGTCTCTGCAACTGGCGTAAGTATGGTTGGCGGTGGCGGCGGGATGCACGGTCTCGGGTCTCTACAGCTGCCGCTCCCCACGCCGTGGTGTTATCATGGTTGCTCCCCCCTCCTCCGTGCTTATGAACATGATAAATTAGATCAGCGGGGAGGAGCTGAGGCAGCGTGGGTGCGGTTGGAGTGGGGGGGTTTCGTTGTGCCCCCCCCGGTATTACCGTGGTTGTCTGGGTCACCATACTGTGCCATTTGGCCATTTGGCCCCCCCTCCTGTGATATTATGGACTGGGTCAACGGAGTGCGGCCCTGGCGATGGATGTGAGTGCGGCTGGCATTGGCGGAGCTTAGCTGTTGGAGTCGGACTTGGAGCAGCCACCGATGTCGCTGCTGTCCTCATTGTCGCCATCACTGGCCACTTCACCACCTCGCAAGCTAGCATCTGTTGCGATTTTGGACAGCTGTCCGTTACCCTTACATATTCTCCCCAACACCGACTATTTTTATGATGGACATAAGCTTCCTGCTACCCCCTTGAACACTGCCGGCTGCCCCCCCCCCCATGGACATGTCATCTCCTCGTTCCATCTCCCCATGATGTCATCCCGTTTGGTTGATGCCAGGTCTCTCTTTCTGCACTAGGTATCCAAACCAGAAAGGATGGGGAATACTGCTTTAACTGGCATCCAGAAATACCAATCCCCTGATATCAGCAAACATCAATAGCAGCTGAAAAAGATTTGGCATAAGAGTAGGTGGCTAAATACCATCATGGATAATATAAGCTTGAGTTAACAGGAATTCAAAGAAGTAATTCAGACAAGTAGTTACTGACTGATGAGCGAGTCAAAATAAATCCATTAGGTAATCAAGAGTCAGAAATAACTAAACAGCAACAGACCTGTCCAAAAAAAAAAAGTGTTTTGTAAATCTAGCTACTTTTTTCTAACTAATGCAATGCTCAAAAATATCAAATTGAACATCACATCTTCTGAGACTTTCAGTGAAATTGTGTTGTAGAATTCCTGCTTTTCCCAAAAATGTTTTTCAAGACTAGCTCAGAGCAGAAGAAGTTTCTTGGATGAGAAGCGAAATGTCTTCAAAGAAAAACAAGAAAGCCTAGTTGCCTCTTGAAAAAGCATCTTTGGGACAACTATGACCTGGATAACTGAAAATCTCCATAGACAATTCCTGCTTTTCTTCTTTGAGATGCAGAATCAGTCCAAGACAGTCCAGTTTGATTCAGTTCTCAGAAATTTTTCAAGCCAGATTTTGATATATAGCCTAACATTGTCCTGTATATGAAATAGGGACAGAAAAAGAGTAGAAAAGGTTTTCAAGCCATCATATAGGTGTTGGCATGACATAATACAGATTCTTTAGACCTTTCTCAAATAACAATAATACTATTTGTGCATTGGTCTTAGAAAGCTGTGAAAAAGAATAAAAGATATCACATAATATGACCCTTAGTGAACAGACTAGATGCAAAGATTGCTGATTTCAGGGACCTGAAATTTCAAAACACATGTCACATATTGATTTTTTAAAAATATGTAATATTAAAATAAAGTAGCATAAAACCAATAAACAATAGTAGAATTGCCAACTAACATTTGATGATTCATGGGATGCAGAATTTTCTATTGTGGACAAAAAATCCAGCTCCTTTGGAACTTCCCTTTTCTCAAAAGTCAACAAGCAAGGAAACAAATACAATCCTGTCAACAGATTATTAAGCCCTACAGCTGCAAACAGAGGCTTGAAAATTTTGCTTCCTGATATTGCAATAATTTTAAAATTGAGTAGGGTAGCCTGAGCTATAGAGCCTTACATAATTCCATTTCTTACTTTGATTAGCAAACTAGAGAACATCCTGGACAATAAGAAAAAAAAATGATGATGCATCTTTTATAAAAACTAGGAAATCCAGCTTTTTCTTTGCAATTCATCCAGATTACTTTTGCTACAATGCTTTAGGAAAGCAAACTTCTTTAATTTCAAGTGATATATTAGGAAAGATATTGGGAGACATACACAAGCACAATACAGACATATGCAATACACTTTTTAGTTTAAAATAAAAAACACTGAAGCTGCTCAAGCGTTTCTTTTAATTAATATGAATATTTTTTTCCAATTTAATACTTAATTTCTGAAATAAGCAACATAAGAGGTCAGCTTAGCTTGAAAACATCTGTTTTTTCTCCAAATTATTTCTTTGAGAACATTTTACTTTATTCTTCCTGCATATACTGACAATCTGAACCAAAGTATTAAAACTAGAGTCTGGAACACAGCTTTGGGAAGTTCTGGCACAAATGAAATCTTATTTTTATCCTTTTTCTTTCTTTCTTTTTATTCTCTGCTGGATTTTACATCTTTCTAAAGCAAGTTCAGTTGTAACTGAAACATGGAGACAGGATTTGGAATTGTGGTTGGTATGGCACTTGACATTTTTCAGATATGTGAATAGCTTGAAAGAGAGTAAGGCAAATGAGGAAAACTCTTTTTTTTTAAATGCTATTTCTTTAGCAACTTGAGCAAGTTTTGAAAATCATTTTGAATGACAATAGTATTTCTCTTCCATCCTTATACACATGCTTAAGAATGGAAAATGAAAGACTTAAGCTTTTCAGTACTAGAGTACTAGAATTTCTTTTACATTAGCCAAGATTCCCTTTACCTGCTTCTTTTTTTAAAAAATTACTTTAATTGGAAGACTTGCAGATTTCAAAAGAGAGTTTGCCCATATATTTTTTTAAAGTAATTTTGTGTATCAAACTAACTTAGGTGATAATAGAACATACAAACCTAAAAGTGCAAACCTAAAAGAATGTGTTTATTAATCCTTCCATTTATCAATGATATGAGCTCAAAAGAAACCTTGCAATTTCCAGTGTGATTTCATTTGCCACTCAAATAAAATGCAAGTATAATAAAACATATTAGTCTAGTATTGGTACTTGTTAGATTAGAAAGTACACATGCTAAATAAAGATCCTTACAGTAAAGAGTAGAGTAGAGTAGAGTAGAGTAGAGTAGAGTAGAGTAGAGTAGAGTAGGGAATGGGGATGGGGATGGGGATGGGGATGGGGATGGGGATGGGGATGGAATAGAATAGAATAGAATAGAATAGAATAGAATAGAATTTATTTCATTTGTCTCACAGTGACATGGAAAACATAGTATGAATGGGCATACCCTTCTCCTTGTTTGAAAACCCCCTGATAAAATTTCAGAATTGCAAGTACAAATGAGCAAAACTTTGGGAGATCCTTGAATTTTCTGTAGCTAAAAGGCAAAATAATAGTTAAGTATTTGGAGAATCCTCTAATGTAAAAATATATAAAAAGTCATTAATTCAATGTTGTGTGTGTCTTATCTACAAATTGTTTGCCCAGATTCAAGTCTAAATTTTGCTTTCAACAATATGTATTTTGCAGTCTGTCGAAAGCAAGACATCAAAAACGAAATTCAAAGGGTGCATCATTTATTGGGGAACTTAAGTTTATCAGTGTCATGTTGAATATTTTCTGATGTCTCTTTTGTCTAGCAGGGAACAAGCTTTTGATCCGTTTGTCACAGCTTTGGAATTACCCCTTCTGTAAAGGCTTGATACATTGTTCTGCCAGCTAAAATATAACATCAGATTGACTTTTGAACTGAACAACATAGAGATTGAACTGTATAGATGGATGCAAAATTATGTGATTCTATTTCAGTGGATATAAAACAAAATTTGTCACAATTGTTTCTATTAAGGAGGCATATCTATTTTTTTATGAATGAATGTGTATAGAAGCAACTGCCCCTCATGTTTCCCAATTCCCAACACATGTGTCATTGTTACAAAAGTGTACAAATGTCACTCACTTGCCTATTCCATTAGTTGCCATTCAGCATTCATTTTGGGTCAGAGAGTGTAGAGCTTCGGTTATTTTTGAGTTTTATAGCTGTCATAGCACAAATTGTTATACTTGAAATATATGGATTTTAAAATGCTCTATCTATTAGTATTTTTCCTATCTCTGAATTATCTAATGACTTTGATCTGCTGATCTAAGACTTTATTTGCACTAGCTTTCTCCCATCACCAAATGTTTGTTGAGGGCATAAATTGAATACATCACTTTCTATTGATTCCCAACAGAGCTTCAAAGCAATAATAGGGATAGTTTCTCTGCTCCACTTCCAAAATATGCTTTTCCCTTTTATGTCACCTTCAACCATTCAATGTCTTGCAAGTTCATTGGTTAGTCTGCAGATGAAGGATTGCCCATGCAATTGAGCCAAATATTGAATGCTAATCGTTTTTTTTTTCCTTTTCTTTTCCAGCATTCTTTTCTGAAACAGAAGAGTAGTTAAAGTGTTTGCTTAGCATAGAGAAGGTTTTCAGCTCAATATCTGGCAGATGTATTTTTTTCTTGAACAACTAGTTTTCCTACTTTAAATAAGTCCAGGGATTTTTAAAATTCTACTATTAAAGGCAGATAAAAATAGTAAACAGTACAACCTTTACATTTTTAAAGGCCAGAGTGGAAGGGGGAAATGTAGTTTTAAAAATAAGATATTTTTAGCTGGAATTCAAAGCTACAGAACTCTCTATGCTTAGCAAATATTTTAACAATTCTGCTCTTTCAGCAGAGCTCATAAAGAGAAATAAGTTAGAGTGGAAGAGATAGAAAAGGTTTTCTTTTTTTTTAAAAAAAGCTGCTTGTTATACTTGCAAGTATGTGTACTTCCATGCTTTAGCTTTGCATATAAGATTTCAGTATGTGTGTGTATATATGAATAAAACATAAATGCATATGTACATTTACATGTGTGCACACTCACAGTCAGGAACACTTGTCCATCTGTCAATCGTCTTCCTGGGAGAAAAAGGTAAAAGGGCAGAGAAGAAGGGGAAATCTCTACAGAGAAAGACATGGTCTACAGTTCAAAAAGTATAGCTTGTGTTGGAAGAAATGCCCATCTGGACTCAGTTCCAAGTGGGAAGAAAGACACTGGAAACATGGAGACTGCTTGGAAAGATGGTTTAATGGTGGACAGGACCACATGGGTTTTTGGGTTGTGGGCAAAATTAACGTGTGTGTCTGTGTATGTCTGTGTGTGTGTGTGTGTGTGTGTGTGTGTGTGTGAGAGAGAGAGAGAGAGAGAGAGAGAGAGAGAGAGAGAGAGAGAGAGAGAGAGAGAGAGAGAGAGAGAGAGAGAGAGAGAGAAGGGGGTTGGGCAGGGAGCTCCTTTATTTTAAAAACATGTTTCTCTTCCAGGGAAATATATTCTGCCTTTTTAATATTTCCTAGAATATTTCATTCTTCTAGAAGATGGGTGGGTGCTAACTTTCTTACACTTGTAAGCTCTATACCTGTCTCAGTTCAGACAAGAATTTTTAAGTTTAATATTTTTTAAAATCTTAACTTTTAATACCTGGCATGCACATAAGATAGCAGTAGCTTCAATTGTAAAAGTTGTCTGACCTAATGCGATCAGACAAATATGTTTGAGCCAAGCTATAGTATGATTTCCAAATTATGTCTAGATTGAATGAGTATTGTAAGCTATATATGAAACTGCCCTTTATGAGAGCCCTAGCATTGCAGATAGTCCAAAGAGGAGGGTTGCTCCTGGTTTGGCCCAGTTTGGCCCAGGTAGTGGTGATCTGGCCTGGGTCACAGAACCGGCAGCGACCCAGGCTGGCCACACCCCCAAACCGGTTACCTGGTCTCTTCTGCCATTGCCAGCATATTTCTGTGCACATGCAGAACAATTTTCAGTCTACTGCGCATGCAAAGTGCACATGAAGCGAACCAATACCAACTGGTACAGGAACCCATCCCTGATCACAGGGGACTACTAGGGAGGAGCACATTATGCCTGGCTTATACTAGGTTCACTGGGGAGTGTGTTGGCTTTTGAGGTTAGAATGCTGGGCTGAAGATCGGCAGGCTTACGTTCAAGATCTGGTTGCTACCATGGGACAGGTTGAGCTACTGTCACATGCTCCAGCTCCTGCTGACCTAGCAGTTCTAAAGTGGGCAACCATGAGTAGATAAAATGGGCACCACTTCGATGGGCAACTTAACAGGGATGTGAAAGGAGACCCCAACTGGGTGCCACCCAGGCAATGGTATTAGCTTCACTGGGAGTTATCTGTTGTGTTTTGTTTCTATGTTTTATTTTCTATTTTAGTATTATTGTGGGTTTTATGGGACCGGTTTTATACTTGCTTCCTACTTGGAAGGTTGCGAGGTCAATCCTAGATAGCAGCAGATATATCATTCCTAGAGTACAAAGAAAAAAAAAATCTGCTGCGAACTCTGCATGGCATCAGAAAGGGCATCTGGGGAGTAAACACTCAGCTTCATCCAGTCACCCTGACTTTAGCCTGAATTATTAAGGGATTACAGGATTTTAAAAAATGAAATAGCATGACATAGTGGTTAAGATGGACTAGGAGTGGAAGATATGGGTTCTAATCCTCCATTGGGCATAGAAGGCAGATTGATACCTTAGAGCTAGTCACTCTACTTGGACTGGAATTTTTTTTTAAAATATATCAATTTACAGTAGATTAATATGGTAGATTACAGTTCATAACCTTCAATGAAAATCTCTTGGTCGTGCAGTGGATTGATTCAGGTTGATAATAATAAAAGTGAATTTTACAATTTGATCATATCACATCTCACTTTGTTTTGTCTTATTTTAAGACCTTAAGTGCCCTCCACTTTTTTTAGCCTACCAAGGATGTTCCCTAATTATTCAAGTCCTTTTGATTTATATCTGAATGGGGGTTGGTTCTGTCCCTCTGGGCATATGTGCCTTTCAAACCACAGCAGACCTTTCTTTTCCACTCTGTGGCTCACAAATCTCTGATCTGCAGATCAATGGAAGACCTCTTCCTTTTTACAGTGCTTTAAGATGTTAATCCGTGATCTCGGTTTCTCTCTCATCTCCCCTCACTGAACAGCAGATGTGAGCAAGATTCTTTCCAATGGCTTTGGAAAACCTGTAAAGAGGCATCAGCCTTTTAATTATTAAATGATTGTAGCCTCTGTGTTCATGTTAATTATGTTTAAACTTCTTCCATTCTGCTTTTGTTAGCTGTTTTGAATGCTTGCCAGAGTGGAAAGTTGGGGTGGGTCCAAGTATAATAATATCAAATCTCAGCTATAGATAACTCATAATTACTTCAAAATAAAGAAGGAAAACCAGCAAGAACCAAAGTCCTCCAACAGTAAAATTTTGGGGAGCGCGGGGGAAATCATTCTGATGTGCAAACGTGGCGTATCAAATAAATATTTCTGCTTTGTATATCACTGGTGCCAAGTCTTACAAGCTCTTAGTGCCAGCTTATCTGTTCTTCCCGAGCTTTCTTTAACTGGTGATCCTGCTCATTTCTGCCTAGATGGTATTTTTGTGCTTTGTTCCTAGGATGTGTTAAATATCTGTTTAATTAAATGTTCTTAATTAAGTATCCTTAACAATTTAATTGAATTTTCTTTCAAAATTTCAAAACAACATACAAATAATAGGGCTCTGCAAAGTACTTTTCAAAGGGCTTTCCACCAAGCAATGGCATCTTAAAGGACTAAAGCAGGTGAGTGTGTCAGCGATGACTTCATTGGCCATCTGGGTAGAAGTTCCACCTGTGAAAGTTACACACTGCAAAAAATAGGGATATCTTTCAAAGCAGACCTGCTGTGCCTTCTGGAAGATGTGACTGTTTAAGCAGTTCAAGGAGACATACCCTCTGGGTGCTTTGCAGAGTTATCAGAAATGTTAGGAATGTGTGAATTGATTTAAATCCAATTGGAGAACTGAGATGGAGAGGGTCATTCTTCCTTAACATTTAGCTCTTTGAGATTCAGAGGCAATATGATTTGATTCAACCCACACTGAGATTTAAGGTTCAATTTGGAAAGGACAAAATAAAAGAGAGTACAAACCATGCTATCATGAAGAAGCCGCAAAATATTGACAAGAAAATAAAGTCTCATTTGACTTGAGCTTGCCTTGTGGTGGCCTTGATCACTACAATGGTTGAGCATTAAAAGGGCTAAAAAGGTAGGTAAAACTATGGTTTGAAGGCCCTCAGCCAATGGTGGGATTAAAAAAATACTACTAGTTCTGTGGGTGTGGGCATGGCTTGGTGGGTGCGGCAGGAGTAGGTTACTGCAAAATTCCCTCCCAATCAGCTGGGACTCGGGAGGCAGAGAATAGATTGGGTCAGGGCCAATGGTATTTACCGGTTCTCCAAACTACTCAAAAGTTCCACTACTGTTTCTCCAAAACTGGTCAGAACCTGCTGAATACCACCTCTGCCCTCACTCCTTGGTATGTTTTGTACAAATTACAAATGGAGTGCCATCTTATTACACAGTAAGCTCTATATCCTTTATATTTGTGATGTCACAATACATGTACAAAAGGAGTGGGCTTTGTGTTGCAATGAGGCAATGCTGCTTATGTCATTCTGTTCCCCCTTGTTCCCCCCTGTGTACCAGAGTTGTTTACACACTGCATGAGAAACAGAAAAAGGAAATGTTTTCAAAAGCAGTAATAAATATGCACTAGATAGGGTTCATATTGTTGCTTTTAGTTCCTTTGAGGCACTTTGAGAATTGTAATTTATGTTGTCTTTTGACTGAGTAATGTTGCTTTTGCAGAGTTGTCTTATTTCAGTCTTTCCCTTACTCTCCATAAAAGTGTGCCTTTTATCTTAGCAGTGGAACAGAATTAATAGTATTTTTATCATGCATTACCCAATAAAGCATTATGCAAACTCCAGTTCCTGGATTATCATTATGGGCAATAGAATGCTGATCAAGATGGAATTTGGGTCTGTTCCAGCAAGGCTCTTACTATATTTCTCTCTTCTACCATAATCAAGAACTACTCAGGAAAGGGATTACCAAGCTCTATAAAAAATCTAAATGCTCCTCCTCATGAGAATATCATAATGCAATGGTCTCTGGCAAAATTTGATTATTGGGAGATCAGGATAGAGCCATGGTGGCACAATGGTTAGAATGCAGTATCACAAGCCAATTCTGCCAACTGCCAGCAGTTCAATTCTGACTGACACAAGGTTGATTCAGCCTTCCACCCTTCCGAGGTCAGTAAAATGAGGACCTAGATTGCTGGGAGCAATATGCCAACTCTGTAAATTACTTCGAGAGGGCTGTAGAGCATTATGAAGCGGTATATAAGTCTAAGTGTTATTGCTATTGCTATCTTGTTCAAACCGCAGCCAGCAGTTTTGAAAGGATTTCTAGTCACTTTTGGAAATTGCTTATTAATTTTGTTTCAGCTGTTAGGAGCCTTTGCATTGATATATTTTACACCAACTAGTAAGTTTTCTTAAACACTTAGAAAAATAATATTTAAATACAAATTTAAGGACTTGGGTTTTTTAAATAAATAGCAAAAGAGTAATTAAATTTTTGATTTTATAAAGTTACAAATAGACTAAGGATCCAGATAAATTTGAAATAAGATTTTAGAATTAATTATAAAGAACTAGAAGAAATTAAATATTACAGTTAAAGGAATAACACTCAAACCTGAATTACAAGTATAGAATGAAGTGAAAAAAAGTTGTTAACATTGGAGATATTAAAAAATAGTTTGGAACAATGGATCCAGAAGTTTATTTAAGAGTGTCTCCCTCCCTATATATAATATGCTTAAAACATGTTATAGAAGAGGAACAAGTTTTGTCTGGCAAGATTGAGACTGATTTGAAAGTGAATTTTAAAATGACAGACTATAAGAAAAATATGAAAAATGATGTCACACTGGACATAGGAAAGGAATCAGTTGATGTCTTAATTTTTAAAAGGGCTTAACAAATGAAGAGAATGACCTAAATAATTTTACAAAATGAGGCTTTTTAAAGTGTTGAAGAATTTTGTGAAAAGAGACAAAGATAAAATGAAAAGAAATCTGTAGAATAGTACTGGTCCTAAAGGTCAAGATTGTTAGAAGTAAAAGGAAGGAATACAGAGTTGGTTTATTTGATCAAAAATTCAAATAGATATGTTATCTCTAGCCT
Organism: Natrix helvetica; assembly: GCF_964273705.1. Classification (NCBI taxonomy): domain Eukaryota; kingdom Metazoa; phylum Chordata; class Lepidosauria; order Squamata; family Natricidae; genus Natrix; species Natrix helvetica. The sequence continues at coordinate 89,052,268 of NC_138550.1, read as the reverse complement.
TCCTCAATGGATTTTGATTACATGAGGATTGAAATGGTGAGGCTTTAAAGTTTATTTACAGATAAGAGATAGGAAATGAGAAAAAGAGATTATTTATTATATTTTAAGATAAGATAATGTTGCTAATATCATTTATGCTTGTGATGAAGGGAGAAGTCATTTCTCTGCATTTTTTGTTTTGTTTTACTACGCTCTTATTTTTTATTTCCTATTTTTTATTTTCTTTCTTTTCACAACCTTGTATTTTTTATTCTTTTTTAGTTTTTATTTTTGCAATTTTATTTTTTAATCAAATTACTTTTTTATATATAAAAAAGTAAATCTCCATTCTCTTCCAAGATTGTTTAGAAACAATTTAACCTTACCTTCAAGGTAAACCAGATTAGAAAATCCAATTCATACAGGTGAATATTATTTTATTATAAGATTATAAGAGTAGAATCTTGTAAGGTTGAATACACTGGTCCTCTCTCTCCCCTTATCTTTGTTAGAACTAGAGAGGTTCTTGTCTGAGATAATTTCTCATATTACAGTTCTATCCCAGAATCGTGTTTCTTTAATTTCACATTGTCTTGACAGTGGCTGTTCCTCATCTTCCTCAAGATCATTCCTTTTACCCATTACAATTGTCATTTTACTGAATGGGAAGGAGGAGGAAAACAGTAAAGGATGTAGGAAGAGTTTGGGCCTTGTCACATCTTGCCATTCCTTCCTTGATTTTCCTCAATTTTCGATTTCCATCCTTCTGACAATTTTGCCTTACTGGAGGGGTGTCAAACTTGATTTCATTGTGGGCCACATCAGGGTTGTGTTTGAGCTCAGAGGACGGGGGCAGGAGTGGCCAAGGAGGGCATATCCAGCTTGATGTCATTCATGTTGGGGGTACCTGTGATGGCTCAAAGGCTCTGCCACTAAAAACGGACTCCTGAGCTCTTTAGTTTTTGGCTAGGATGACCTCCTGCAACCCTCTGCCTGTGAAAATGAAGTACACAGCCCTCCTGAGCTCCATTTTTGCTGGCAGAGGCCATGCGCCGGTCCTTGGCAGCCCTGCAGGCCAGATCTAAGTATCCCACAGGACACATCTGGCATCCAGGCCTCAGTTTGACACCCCTGCCTTACAGGCTAGTAGGAAATTAGTAAGAAGAATTGGTTAACAAATTTCTCCCTCAAAGATTAAACTCTAGTCTCTGCTCTTAGAAGGGAGAATCTGGCATATCCTATTCTCCAAGGACATGATGTTTGTATAATGAGTATTTTAAAAAGATGTCAGAAAATTTCTAAAGAAAGTATTGGTGCAAAATGTGTAATAGCAATAAGAGAAATATTGATGAGTGTAAACAGATTCTTTTAAGTTTTAAAATTTCTAATAGGTGAGAACATGAAAACAGAAAGACTTGGCATTAGAGTGAAATACCATCTGTTTTTCCAGACATGGTGTTTAATTTAGAGAAGGAATAAAAGAAAATTTATTATCAGAGAGAAATACCAATAAGTAAAAATATCTTGCTTACCAGATTAAGTAGGAATCAATAAATGTCAGGAAGGAAGAAAGAGGAATCAGTATGAAGATTACCTCAAGGCTGCCTGCTCATATAAAAGCTTCCTCTGGAGAGGGAAAAAAATGTGTGTGATATTTGCATATGGAAAAATATCATCATCAACAACAACAATCTGGATCCAATCTGGGTCAGTCACTGGGACCAGAGGTTTAGTCTTCCAAACTTTTGGATTTATGCTGGAGCCCATCCTCAGGGAACTTCTCCATACCTGAATGATGAATCTCTTCACATTAACTGTATGGTGGTTTAAATAGAAATACCTTATTACAATTCAAACTATTATCAATTTATAAGAAACATCTTACAATCCATACTCTAATACTCCATATTAAAGAATGCAGAGTATAAATATAAACAAAATTAGTGAAATTAACATTAACCAATATTAAATAACTGTAACTGTCGCATGTAATAGCCAAGCTGCAGTATTGTAGAAACACCTTGTATCTAGCTGACGGAAGAGGAATTACAAGATCAGTTTAATTGTGTATTTTAATAGCCTTCATACAGTTTCACTTGGTTGATACTGTTATTGTTTTTTAACTAGAGCTTTCATCACTGCCATGGTTCACATCACTAATGTGAATGTACCATCTGCTGAATTCATGGCTTATCCCCAACAGAACAAGACAAAAAGCAACTTTTGAAATCAGAAAAGGATGATATCAGCATTTATTCATTTATCTCCCATCATAAATTCAGTCTTCAAGACAATTTACCTGCATGGTTTCAAAGTAATCTTCTGTTTCCGTGAAGGTTCTTGTGAATTTCAACTCAAGCCTTTTATTTCCTTATAGGCTAATCATAATGTTCAATTCATTTACTGCTTCTCAAAAGAAGCAATGGCCATAAAGCTGAGTCAATAGCAGCTCAGTTAGATCTTCTCTTTATTGTAAGCAGTAAAATAGGACAAGGACTAAGACATTGGCTTTGTATTTAAAAGCTTGCTTATTCAAAATTGAGCATAATTAAAAATAACAACAAATAACTTTCTATAGCTAATTTCCATGGCTGAGGACTTTAGCACAGTTTCTACCAATTCATTCTTTTCTAGTTACTTGAAACTCTGACTAAAAAATACAACAATAAAATTAGAAAAGAAAAGAAATAGAAAAAATAGAAAGGGAAAGAAGGGAGGGAGGGAGGGATATAGGGAGAGAGAGAGGGAAGGAGGACAGATACCTAGGAAAAACTAGCCTAATGAAGGGGGAGGGGAAACAATCATTTTTAAGGTTTCTGCTAATTTTTGAATCAGTAAATTCACATATACAAGGCAAAATTATTTGCCACTCTATTATTTTAGCACCAATATTAAAGGGAAGGATTAAAGGTTACTAGAGAAAAGAATGTTCATTTTAAAAAAGGTATTGTCTGTACCTTTAGTACCTTTCAAGCTGAGGCCAAGGTGTCTAAGTCTGGACATCTTTTTCTTAAACCAGTTTAGATGTAACTTCCATGAACACACAATAGGATCATCTTAAAGTATAAGTGGAGATATAACTTGGTGCTTTCTGAGCTTGGTTAATGTTGGAAATGTTTTCTAGCAAACTTTTCATTATCCAAAACTAGATAACTTCATCAGTGCTAGTATTGTACACGAGGGTATGTTAGTTCTGATGATATTTCCAACTTTGGGTAGTGAAATATCATCAAGACCTAATCCAAGCTCAGAGAATACCCAGAACCCTTATTTCAACCCTGAATTACAAGTATTCTGCCTTATCAGAACTATAACCTTATTCTCAGTTCGATCTACTGTGTGATACATAAATAGTGAAAAAGGTGTCATTTGATTTTGCCACATATATTTATGAATACATTATGATTTGGCAAACAAAACTCAGAAAAGTTGAGCATACTGATTTGTATCTGATTATGATAATAAATTAAAAGACAATGGAAAGATTAGCAGTGGCAAACTTTTTATGAAATTTGTTCTCTAAAAATACCCATCAACAACTCTCTGACTTGACCTTGAAGAGTATGACTTAGTTGGTTGATATTAAATATACAGCAGTTCCCATGAGCCATTAATATTCTTATGATCTCTTATGCTCTCTTATGATCTTAGTGTTAAAAATTAAACAATGATGCTGAAAGGCCACCTGACTTTTTAACTTCATTGGTCTCATGGCAGCCAATCCATAAAGTGACCTAATCAGTTTCTATCCCAGTTAGTAGTCATAAAACTGTAATATTAAAACTAATGGTTGATTTTTTTCTCTTTATTTCTTTGTATTTCACATTTTTTTAGATAATTTAGACCATCTTGCTATCTTTGTAAACAGTGTCTCATTATTTACTTTTGCAACCAACACAGAATCCTTTTCAGTTAAACATTATAGAAATGCTTAAGTAAATAAGAGTATACATAAACTTTCCCGATAAATCCAAAAACAGCAATTAGAGAATGCTCCTTTACTACCGAAAAAAAAAAAAAAAAGCTTGGCTGCTGGAGGGAGAGGAATCCTTGAAAAATATATCCCTTCTCAATCTGGCATTTAGACCTGGTGAAGAATATATTGAATTTGTTCTTGGAAAAAGTAAGAAAAAGGACACATGATTTTTTTTTTACTTGTTGAGTTAATATTTACATCTATGGAAGGCATTTTGAGTAAGATTTGAAACAGGTTGGATATTTACATGATTTAAGATGTTGGGCTTTTTCACTTAAAAAACATGCATTGAAAATTGTTATTTTACAGTCAAAAAATAACTTTATCAGTCCAAGTTATTCTTTGTAATTTTAAACAGAGGGGTTTTTTCACTCAGCATTAAGATCCACTAAAGCAGCGGTTCTCAAATAGTGGGGCGCGCCCCCCTGGGGGGGCGCGAGGCTCCGTAAAGGGGGGCGCGAAGGCTCCCTTTCCATCTGAGTGCAACGGCGGCGGCGTGGGCGAGGCATAATATATCCCGGCTTGAAGTGGCAGCGCTGGGGACTGCTCAGAGACTCATCAGAGCCGCGGGCTGGATCTGTGCAAGAAGCCTGCTCGGGCGGGGGTGGGAGGGAGGGAAGCATGGCTGTCCCAGGCTTCCCTCCCTCCCCCCCCCAGCCCAAGCAGACTTTTTGCACAGCTCCAGCCCGCGGCTCTGATGAGTCTCTGAGCAGTCCCCAGCGCTGCCACTTCAAGCCGGGATATATTCTGCCATGCCCTCGGCGGCGTCTTTATGCAGGTAGCTCGCCTCCCCGCCAGCAGCTCCACCGCCAACATTCCGTCTGGAAGCGGAAGCGCAACAGCCGCTGTTGGGGAAGGGACAAAGGGGTGGCGGTCGCCCGATCTTGCCACCCCCACCCCTTCGCCCCTGGTAACGGCGACTGTTGTGCTGCTGCTTCCAGCTGGGATGCTGGAGGAGCTGCTGGCAGGGAGGGAGGGAAGAAAGGGAGGAGGGAGTAAGGATAGACAAGCAAGAGGGAAAGAGGAAAGAAGGCAAGCAGGCAGGAAGGAGGCAGAAGGAAGGAGGGAAGAATGGAACTGGAAGGGAGGCAGGGAAGGAGGGAGGGAGAAAGGAAGGATGGGAGGATAGGGAAAGAGGAAAGAAGGCAGGCAGGCAGGGGGAAAGAGGAAGGAGGGAACTGGAAAGGAGGCAGGAAGGAAGGGAAGGAGGAAGGGAGGGTGGAAGGAAGGATAGACAAGCAAGAGGGAAAGAGGAAAGAAGGCAAGCAGGCAGGAAGGAGGCAGAAGGAAGGAGGGAAGAATGGAACTGGAAGGGAGGCAGGGAAGGAGGGAGGGAGAAAGGAAGGATAGGAGGATAGGGAAAGAGGAAAGAAGGCAGGCAGGCAGGGGGAAAGAGGAAGGAGGGAACTGGAAGGGAGGCAGGAAGGAAGGGAAGGAGGAAGGGAGGGTGGAAGGAAGGATAGACAAGCAAGAGGGAAAGAGGAAAGAAGGCAAGCAGGCAGGAAGGAGGCAGAAGGAAGGAGGGAAGAATGGAACTGGAAGGGAGGCAGGGAAGGAGGGAGGGAGAAAGGAAGGATAGGAGGATAGGGAAAGAGGAAAGAAGGCAGGCAGGCAGGGGGAAAGAGGAAGGAGGGAACTGGAAGGGAGGCAGGAAGGAAGGGAAGGAGGAAGGGAGGGTGGAAGGAAGGATAGACAAGCAAGAGGGAAAGAGGAAAGAAGGCAAGCAGGCAGAAAGGAAGCAGAAGGAAGGAGGGAAGAATGGAACTGGAAGGGAGGCAGGGAAGGAGGGAGGGAGAAAGGAAGGATAGGAGGATAGGGAAAGAGGAAAGAAGGCAGGCAGGCAGGGGGAAAGAGGAAGGAGGGAACTGGAAGGGAGGCAGGAAGGAAGGGAAGGAGGAAGGGAGGGTGGAAGGAAGGATAGACAAGCAAGAGGGAAAGAGGAAAGAAGGCAAGCAGGCAGGAAGGAGGCAGAAGGAAGGAGGGAAGAATGGAACTGGAAGGGAGGCAGGGAAGGAGGGAGGGAGAAAGGAAGGATAGGAGGATAGGGAAAGAGGAAAGAAGGCAGGCAGGCAGGGGGAAAGAGGAAGGAGGGAACTGGAAGGGAGGCAGGAAGGAAGGGAAGGAGGAAGGGAGGGTGGAAGGAAGGATAGACAAGTAAGAGGGAAAGAGGAAAGAAAGCATGTGACTACGGTGGGAGTCGAGGAAAGACCGGTGTGCTATGTTATGCAGAGGTGTACTTATAACAATTTTATAGACAAATTAGACTATTTACAGTCGCGCGGGGGGGGGGGGCACGAAATGTTTTCTTCTTCCTAGGGGGGGCATGACAGAAAATAATTGAGGAGCACTGCACTAAAGAGACATGCTGATTTGCTTATGTCCAGTTTGAAGTAGATGTGTTCTTTCTATTTGAAATAGGAGCAGTAACCAGGATCTGCACCATCTGTACCCATTAAAATAAATGGGAGCTTAGGTAATTTCACTGATTTTAATGGGTCTACATTTAATATAGATCCAACATAAATATTCCTAAAGTGTTATAAATGCTGCCATTCTTAAATTGCACATTTCTACACCTGGAAAATGACAGAAAAAAAGGCTCTCCATTTCATCATCCATTAAAGGAGGGTTGCTTTGACACCTAGTTCATTCAGTATCATTGGAAGTTATGGATAATTTATCTTTCATGTCTGAGCCTGAATAAGTGTTTCCTGCTAGGTATTCTTAAATAACTACAATCTTATTTCAGAAAACATTGATTCTACTTCTTTGGAGTAGAATCAGTGTTGGAGCCATTACCTCTCCATGAATAATATAGAGTCTTGTTTAATAGAGAATCAGTCCATTTATTAATTAGCCAATAAAAGTCTAAGGGAAAGTAGTTTGATTTTTTTTACTGGAATATCTGATCACTTATTCTAGTATGGAAATTAATACATTCTAAGATCACCTAAGTATATGTTTATTGAAGTAGGAGGTCCAACATTTGAAGAAAAGCATTGTTAAAAACTTAAATTTAAAAACTTGCATGTGTGTTAAAAATCAGGTTTACAGGCAGCCAAAAATTTGAGAGCTTTTCCTGGGTGATGTAGTATTCATCCATCATTAGAATTCTGTCATGCTGATGATGCATTAATGTAATACATCATCAGACTGCCTTCATTCCTATGATGTATGACTCACTAAAACAGTGCTAGCTGGCAAGAGCTCATTGTGGAGATTCAGCAACTTTGACTTCATGATATAAAAAGGGATTACAGTTCCCTCCTTTCACTAGCTCAAGATACCATGAAAGGAGTCTTCCAAAACTGACAAGTGGCATAGAGTGAGCATACAGCTTTTTCCTATTCTGGAGTTTCTGCTCATAAGCATCTACTGTACTATACTCTAATATAAGGCTGGGGCATCACTACCATTGGGATAGTAATGGATGTCAGATGTTGAGAGGCACTTGTGATTCCTCCTCTTTTTGTCACTGTGAAGGAGAAAGCTGTGCGTGCTACGTAGCATTTCCTGCAACCTCCAAATTAGCCTGCTCCTTTCCATTTTGATGCTGCACACTGTTCCACTGCCAAAAGCGAAAGTTAAATGCCAATCCAATTTATTTTTTTTGTAGAACGGAATCAGTAAAATATCTTGGTCTGTTCATGCTGCCAAGGATTATGAAAAAAAAAATAACCTAGGAGGAAGCTGCTTGGTAAGAATTAAGAAATTTATGACTTAGAGTGCTGTTATAGTGCTGCCTTCCCTGAAATGGTGTCATCTAGCATGGTCTCTGGCAGTCATAATCAGGAAACAGTAGCAGCAGGGGTTTTAGGAATGAACTTTACTGTTGTAGGTATAATAACAGAACCTTGAAAGCCTGTCACAGATTCTCACTGCTTTATTTTATACTAATAAAATCAAGGCATGGTTATTTTGAGTTTCTTTCTCATGTTTTCTTCTTTCTGCACACTGAATTTTTTTTTCTGAACATCCTTCTCCCTTAATGGTAACTTTACTGCTTCCTCATTCTCAGGTTTGTATTCCATCACGATCTCCCAAGCTTCCCAGGCAGGATGGTCATGAGAAGGTTGATGTAGATCACAGGTAGAAAAGAAGTGTTCACATTTATGAACATAATAACATAAGCAGTGCCTTCTGGGCCATGTAGTTCAGCAACCCGCTTTCTATGGCCAACCAATTGTATAAGGAAATCCATTAGTCTCCCAGCAAATGGCTTTTAGAGGCAAGCAATTGAGCCTAATTACTTCTCTGATTAGATCAAAGCAGTTGATCCAATCAAAGCAGTTTTAAAACCAGCCATGATGGCAGCCACATTTCAATAGCAATTTTCAATAGCAATTTTCCATTATAAAAATAGGTAAAGGAACTCTAATGGCTTTTACTCCACTAGTCATTACCAACCATAGGTGGTGCTGCTCATTTTTGTTTCAAAGCTATTGAGCTAAAACTGTCTGGAGACATTTCCATGGTCATGTGGCCAGCATGAAGTCACAGAGCACTATTACTTTCCCATTAAAGTGGTACCTATTTATCTAGTCGCATTTGCATGCTTTCAACCTGCTAGGTTTGCAGGAGCTGGGGGCATTGTGTGGCACTCAGGTTTCAAACCTGGGCTGTACCTCTTCTAGAATTAATTTCATTGGGTAACCTATGGTTCTAGTATTTTGGGAAGGGGGAAATACCCTTCTTCTTGTCCACTTTATTATCTAGTTCTTACAACATCTTCCGCAGCCTTGGTTCCTACAAATGTGTGGACTTCAATTGCTAGATTCTCACAAGTGGCAGCACTATTTAGAATTTTCTTTCAGATGAAATCTCAAGTCACAGAAGGCCCTGATATGTAGCAAAGGAATTATTCTCTATGGACTGTTCTAATATAGTTTTATTCTGGTATGGTTTTGTTCTGTACAGTATGTCTGATTCAAACAGCCAGAAAATCAAGGCACTTGCAGGATGCCATTAGACCCATTGAAACATTCTCCCCTGATATTTTCACATCCAGGACAACTGAAAATGTACCTTCCCAGAAATCACATATTTCTATGTGTTACTTGAAAAGATTTCATGAAGAAAGCAAGCTGAACAGGAAATAGTGATGGATATTAAAATAAGAAGGGTCTTCTTTCAGTTGTCATATCTCATGTCCTCATTTCCTCACTGAGAGGAAAAAGTTCAGGAATTGCCTCACACTTCAAGACTTGTAAAATTAATTTACAAAGGAAATGTAACATGGATGAGAGGATTGTAATATAAAGCTTCTGTAGAATGGATGGATGGATTGGAATGGATTCAATGTGAGAGAATAAGTAAAGCCATAACATGCTGTATAAACCACATATGTTAATAATAAATGTTATAAATTTTATGAAGAATTTTTCAAAACTTTTGTTCCATGAACACAGTAGTTATAAATCCTGAAACATATTGTAAATGCAGTTAGGCTTCACAGGGAAGGGAATGGTTTGCCCCAGATTGGGTATGTGTGTTGAGTTTGAGTTGGAGGTGACAATTTTTCTTGAGCTCTCAGATGAGTGCCACCAGTAGAAACAATGTACTAAAGTCCACTAGAATCATAACAGTATTTTTTCTCTTTGACTAAAATACTCAAATTACGTTCTGCGTTGCCATGTTGGATGTCATTAAGGGCTATCCAGGAAGCAGATGAAAACATTTGTGAGTTTTGTTTGAAAAAGCAGTCTTCAGTTTAGTACAAGTATGTAGCTCACATACATATAGACAAATGGAGATTCTTCCAGGGTGTTCGAGGTAAAGAAGAGCATGACAAAGGTTAAAATGGGAAATGGTAGAAATTAAGGAAATTAACAACAGGAAAACACTTCTTGAAAGATCTAAGTAAACAAAACTGGGCCACTTCTGATTATTTTCCCTCGGGGCTGATCACAACATTCACAACTGTTACTCTGTCAGTTCCGCTTGGGAACATGTTTCATTAGAAGAAATGACAGAGGTATATGCAAAGAAGATTTTAAAGAAATTAAAGAACAGTAGATCTAAAGCTTCAATTTAGAGTTATTAGCACACAATCATTCCAAAACAGTTTTCTTCTTCTTCTTGAAAAATTAATGTTGATGCAAATCCTGAACATGACACTTATTCCAAAAGAATGTAAATGAATTCCAAACCTTTGTAAACAAGAAAGAAACCAACAGAGCTAGTCAACAAATAATCTACACAAAATTTCAGCATAAAAACTATATGGAAAATTGAGAATCCAGAAAATATGGAGTATACTTTAACACACATATATTTCCTCTTTCTTATGCTATAGAAGCTCTAATATGTTCCACATTTTTAATATTCCAATTTCTTCATATTTATTGGTTGTTGATTTTTTCCCCCTCTTGGAAATAATTTAGAACATAGTTTATCTATATATAGAATTGCATTAAATGGGTAAGCATGAGGAATGGCTGAGTGAAGGGATTGGCAGTGAGAAAACTAAAAGGGGGAAAAAGGAAATATCTTTGTCCAGGAGTCGGATTCTACTGGTTCAGAATGGTTCGGACGAACTGGTAGCTCTGACGATTACTTGGGAGCAAACCGGTCGCTCCAATGATCGGGTGGGCGGGCCACCCACTCACCCCTGCTCTATTCCATCCTATATTTCTTTTGTTTGAATCCCAGCAGATTGGCACAGCAGAGTGGATTGCTGCATCTCAGCTATTTTATTCAACGGGGCTGCAGGAAAATGTAAGATTTAGAGCTGATTTAAAATATAATATGTGCACAAAGCAAACCAGTTGTTACACTGGTTGAATCCCACCACTGTCTTTGTCCTATCATTTTTGTCCTGAAAATTCCTATATCCAAAACCCATGACCCATTGAATACTCAGAAATATTCCCTTACCTAAATAGAGACACAGAATGACTACAGATGGGCAATAAAGCATTGGGAATGGAGGGACCTTTGAATTCTTGCTGTCTCCCCATTGATTTTGCTCCTGGGAAACTGGCAGGGAATGTCCTAAATCTTCCTTCCTCCCTCCCTCCCTCCCTCCCTCCCTCCCTCCCTTCCTTCTTTCCTTCCTTTTGCTGACTATTGCAAAGGATAAATAATAATTCCTCAAACCTCATACCATATCTTCTCTAAGGTTTTTTTGTAAAACATCTAACATGTGACTTCTCATTTTACTTAGTCTTTAGATGACCTGGGACAAACCCAGGATTTCCATTACGGCAATGAATTCCCAAACTTTAGGAACTTCCCTTTAGGAAGATAAGATAACATTTATTGTCACTTTTTTTTTCTGTGAACACACTGAAAATAGATATGAAGTCATTTTAGACATCAGCACACATTTTGAAGGTTTAGTTAAGCATTCTTCTACAAAGGGGCTGAAATATATTTTATTTGCAGGTTTTATCATATATAATGCAATTTAGTGAAATGTGAGGGAATAGGTGGTTTGGTGAAGTTTAATGAAAGTATCTCAGGATGGATTGGGATAAGAAGTTTTAAAATGTGTTCCATTCCATGATAGATTAATTTCTAATAGTGTTATGCTTTGCAGCATAATCACCACGTATGGAAGAAAAATCCAATTTGTTCATTGCATTTCCAGGCTTTTGAGGGAAATAGACTCATTTTGGCAATCATGACTTCAGTAATAAATCAGCAAAAACAACCTCTACTTGTTCTCTCTAAGCATAATGGTAGAAGTGAGGCTAATTTTATTGAAATTTTGCATCTCATTTGAATCATACCCTCAAGAAGGATAATCCATACATCACTGATATATGTACCATATCACAACTCTGAAAAAAAAACACTGTTGGAATTTTACTACCTTCAAGAAATTGGTATCATCTATATATATTCTTGCTTACTTCTGATTTGCCCAGTCTTGACTTAGTCCTGCCATTCCAGTATGAGTTATTCCTTTCCATTTGGAAACTATCATCTTATTAAAATACTTACCCAGTTTTAATCCTTGAGATACACAGTTGTTTGCTTTGTTTTGCTTTGTTCTAAAATCCTGTCAACTTTTCTAGAGCTATTGATGAATTGTATGGCAAGTAACACTGTGAAACATTTAACATAGGTGCCCAATCTTACACTTGAGATATACATTAGTGGAAAAAGAAACAAGTACAGACATCAGTGTGCTAAGATGACAGCAGCAATAATGTCTTAGGAAAAGTTTGCTATAATGCAATTCAGTGAAATGTGAGGGAGGGTCAGTTAACTTTGACCTTAGAGTACAGCTGATCAAAATGCAACACTCAACTGTCAATTCAGAAGAGAGGCTTTAAGAGCTGGAAACTAAAATAATCAATGAATATTCTGGATTTTGAGCAGATGCTTCAAAAGAAAGGAGGGAACAATAATAAAAATCTCATGAGTTTATTGTTTCACACCTATCTCTCTGAATAGACTGGCATATGAAGTACCCTGCTGTGAATAAGAAACCAGCCAAAGAAGCAAGTTATATAGTTTATCTAACTTCTCTTTTGTCTGTGTGCTCCCAAACATCTTTGAGAGAGCAATAAACAATTTCCAGCACTGCTCTGGTGATTCAGAAACTCACATTGCTGTTCAACAATGAGCTGTCTTGGATTATATTATCACAAGGAAATGAGTGCTGGAACAACAGCTTTCAGCCAAGATAGGACTGACATTTTAAAACTCACTGAAAATAATGCCTTACCAGGATGGCACTGTGAGTGTTTAGCCATCTGGAGAAAATGGTTCAACGTCATATTGCCAAATCTTTACTGATACATCAGGAATAATCTGTGAAAATAACTTGCCCTCCCTCCCTCCCTTTTTCTCTCTCTCTCCTCTCCTCTCCCCCCCTCTCCCCTTTCTCCTTCTCCTCCTCTTTCTTCTTTCATTCTCTTTCATTCTTTCTCTCTCTGTGTCTCTTTCTTTCATTTTTCCTCTTTCTTTTTCTTACAGAGAATGAAAGGAAGAAAGAAAGAAAAGAAGGAAGAAAAAGAAAGCAGAAAAAGAAAGAAAGAGAAGAAAGAAGGAAAGAAAGAAAGAAAGAAAGAAAGAAAGAAGGAAGGAAGGAAGGAAGGAAGGAAGGAGGGAAGGAAGGAAGGAAAAAGAGATCTTCAAGTTGAACTAGAAATTTACATGGACACATCTATCCAATTCTCTTGATAAGATATAGAAATTCTTTGCCACTAATGTTCCTTTCACTATGTCATTTTTATTTTTTGTCCAGCCTACAGATCTGGACATTTTCAATAATAAAAATATATATGCTGTTCAAGTCCAATTTCCTCTGAAATCCAGATCTATATGACTCAAATCCTATTGGCCTTCCATAAAGTCCCTCTGGTATTAGAGCCTGGTGATTAGTGGAGCACAATATGTCTATTTTAAGATTATGAGTTTTATGTGATTGTGAGTTTTTATGTGAAAATTATTGTTTGATAGCAACCTAGAGTTACTTGTCTAAGATGTATGACAGATTGATCATGTGCTATCACATAATCATTGATTCTTAGTGACCGCACAGCTAGATGGATAGACATATAAATTATTTACTCAAGAGAAATAAATGGTGGAGACCCAAAGAAAATCAGCACATTTAAATACTTTAGCTTTCCCCAAGTTTGACCACAAGACTTTCCTTTGCGATCATATGGAAGTAAAGCTGGGGTGCCTCTCTCTCCTTAAGTAAGTTTATAGGATTTTCCTGCTCATTTTGTGAAGTGGGTAGTAGGTCTATTTCCCAAATTTTCCCTGACAGCACCTCAGATCTTGACATCAAATCTTAATGAAGGCTACCAGATCTGGCTACAAAAATTGGATGTCAGCAAAGAGAGCCATAAAATTATAACAGATTATCTTGATGTTCATCTCCTCAAAGCTCTTGAAAGAAGCAAAGACCTGTAGAAGAGACTGGTTTTGTGCTGTGTATGCAGAACCCATCACTGTTTCAATAAAAAAAGACAAGAGTTCTACCACCTTGCATGCTTCTAAAAAGTAGAATTGTTCCTCATAAAAAAATAGTAAAGGATTTGCTGATTTGCCACTAAAAATGCTGAACTGAAAATTTGTTTTGCAAAGCATTTATTCTAATGAGAGAAGCCAAACAGTTCTGCCCAGGGGTGGGCTTCAAAAATTTTAACAAGGGGTTCTCTGCCCGGTTGCTGGGTGGGCGAGGCCATGGTAGGCATGCCCTAGTCAGCCTCCTGCACCATAGCAGGGAAGGCATTTTTGCCCTCCCTGGGGTCTGGGGTTTTTTCTTGAGCCTCTAGGAGGGCAAAAATGGCCTCCCCAGGCTCCAGAGGCCCTCTGGAGCCTGGAAATGGGCCTGTTTCCAGCCTTCTCAAACTTCTGGTAGGCTCATGTTTTGCCCACCCCGAGTCCTCGTGTGCACTCTGCCCTTACCTGCATCCAAAACGGGCTGGATGGGAACTCCTGGGAAGGAAGGGGGGGTCGGGGCTGGTCAGCAGTGGGATTTGAGGGTTCTCCAAACTGCACAGAATCTTAGCTAGATGTTCTTCTGAACTCCTGTGAATCTCCAGAAGCCCACCCCTGGTTCTGCCTATCTCTACAGAAAATATTGGTAGTAGAAGAGCAGGCAGATCTAAGGGCAGAGTCAAACTAATCATCAGCCTAGAGTCATTATGTTTCCCCAAACCATCTAATTTCAACCCCTCCTGAATTCCATTGACCTTTATCTGGCTCCAATTTAGTATTGTACATTAGTTGACTTAGTTGTTGTGTATTGGCATGAGCAATAAATCCTTTGTACTGGAACTTAGTGCGACCCTGATCCTTAGAGCCTACCAATATGTTTGCTATTGTTCTTAATTAAGTCTAATGAATTCTGTCTGTCACTTCAAGTATCACTTCAAGTATCTTAGTTCATAATTATTCCTTAAATGTGAAAACAAGTCAAAAGTTGATTTCCCAAGCAAAATCAAAATTCTAGAGATTTCAGCAAGACTACTCTTTAGATTATTAGAGAATCAAGGCAAAAATCTAGCCTCAAGCTATTTCAAAGTTTCCTTAGCTGCTTTAGCCAAGCTAAATTCTGTCCTTTCACTTGTTAAACATGAATTGAGGTGATGGACATATCATGGGTGAGTTTTTGAAGAAACAGATGTCACCAAAGGAGATACTGAAGCAAGAAATATGTGAAAGAAAGCTTTAAAAATAATTCCAATGACTGATAGATTTGAGTGTGGATTTGGGGAACTTGGCACTAATACTTCGTGAGTGGCATAACACATTGTTCAGATTATTTTCTGTAAATAATGTATAGTTTGCTACCAAAGGACTAAAGTGCTGGAGGCATTTTTATGATGTCTTACAATATAAATTATTTCACTATATTAAGTATAGAACAATAGTGATAAAAACTTTTTTTGAGATGGGAATTATGAAGACCTGAAAGCAAACAGAAGCTACAAATGAATTTAAAAAAAAAAAACCTACTAATTTTTTTATGAACTTTTGGAAAAGTTTAACAGCAAAACATATTTTAAAAATATTCTTCAGCTTATAATTGCCTTATTGCACTGTAGGAAGGCTTATTAGTTTTCCTCCCAGATGGCTCCATTGATACATGGCAGGACCAAAGATCAAAGCATCCATCCCAAAGCCATGAGATCCTGAGATCGTCGTATAGCATAGTAACCAAAGATGACTAATTTTGTACACTTTTTCCTCATGAAGTGTGTTGTCCAAAGTGAAGACAGTGGGGGGTATCTTGGAGATGCTGGGAGAAGGTCTTGATTAACAACCAAGGAAGTTAGTAATAGGGTCTTAAATAGGTGTTTTGTCTTTTTTGAGGAACATCTAAATATGTGCATTATGAGCTGATTTTATTTGAGCAAACCTTTTATTACATATTTGTGTAATATATGTTCTTTGTTTGATTTCTTTGTGGAATATTTATTATACTAGACGTTAGCCTTAGGAAGGTTTTGAAGACCTGGATGTACTTGAGCACTGGGGCAAGACATTGCTGTGCTTGCTCTGTGACATATATGGTGAGGTATTTTGTTGTGACTTTCGTTTGTTCTCATGGGTTCAATTATATTCTGTTTTTATTACCACACAGTGATTCATTTTTGTGAGTTGGGCAACCATATTTAATAAACAAATAAATAATCTGTATATGAGTATGCTTTTATAAAACTTAGTTTCATACCAGTGAAATTTGTAGTTTCTTGTACTTTTTGAAGTACAGTATATCTTTATGCTCTGGCATCTTGTGACTCAAATCTACCTTTGTTGAAGACAAAATAGACTCTGACTATTCTGACGATCACCATCTTTGTCTTATAACTAGCTTCTTGGACAAGTTACATTTCAAATTCAAAGTTGCCCCCACAGCTGGATACAAACAAGATATTGAATAAAAAGAAATATTACAACCTTTTATGTATATGTATTTGTATATAAGAGAGAAAAGAAAGAATAATGAACCCTAAAAATACAATCTTTTTAGATAATTCATTGTTGGTGCTGAAAAACACACTTAAGCATAATTATTGTGTAGAGGTGGAGTATTATCACCATATTTCCTATCTTCATCTTCATTTCAACTGATAGCTAAGTAGTCACCAGCTATTTTCCTGATTTCATATTAAAGTTCCACTTTACTTTTTAATTAAAGAATTTCCATAATTGCATATTATACCATCCCGAAAATAAGTCATATCCTGATATTTTTGGGGTGGGCCTAATAATAACCCCTACCCCAAAATAAGCCCTAGTGAAGTGGGTGGGAATGGCCAGCATAGGAGGCAGCCTTCCATTCCCCAGTCACCTCATGGCTGCTTGGCCCCTTAACCGTGGCCTATGGATTACTTGAACCTTTGAGGGCCGGGAATTCTGTATCTCTGGGTGCCTGGATATGTTTCCGGCACACTTCTGGAAGATTATGGGATTACGATAGAAGCAAAGTGCAGCTTGTCCCTTTCAAGTGATCAAATATCACTTGAGAAAAAGACACACATCTTCCTGCTGATCACCAAAAAGGCTCCATCCCAAGCAGGGCCGGATTTTGATGAAAAGAGGCCCTAGGCTATTCCACTTATGGGGCCCTTTCACCTCCCATTTTTAAGTTTGTAAATTACATGAGAGATAATAAAATACATCATTACTGTGATATATATCAATATATTAAATGAAACATGTTGTAATTGGTACTAACCTTTATAGAAAATGTGGCATGGATAATAAACAAAAATAAAAGGCCCCTCTTGATCTTGAGGCCCTAGGCTGAAGCCTAGTTAGCCTATAGGAAAATCCAGCCCTGATCCCAAGCCTTCAGCATATCCCAGGATTGCAATGAAAATGGGCAGTGGGATGTACATCCTTTTCTCAAGCACAGCAGAAAAATAATTGAGCCATATGATTCTGATTTAAACATGTGGTTTAAACATGTGGTTTAAATCATACTATAGGCATTATTTTTTCAGAGTTCTTATATGAATACAACTATGTAATCTATTAAAACATTACTGTGATCATTATTGTGGATGATAAATTTTGTCTCTGCCTTATTCTTTCTATATATAATCATCACATAAATTTTTAGTTTCTTGGTACATAAGAGGCCCACTAACACTGCTTTTTAAAAAAAAAATCTGTGCAATTCAACTCTTTCAAGAACATAAGTGTGCCACTTAAAGTAGTCAGTGAAAACTGTAGCATTGCTCCACATACTGAGAATAAGCCAGAAAATACCAAAATTCACATCTGTCCTCTAGGGTAAGGGAGCTGCCCATATCCATTAGCATCAGTGACAACACTGCCAAGCTCAGTATTAACCTCTTTTTATATTTCATTACTGTCTATCACTCTGGGGAAGTTCTAATTGGACAGCTGTGTGAAACATGGCTGGTTTCCATCCTGCCAGAATGGCAACAAAATTAACTGAGCACCAGAAAACAAAGCTATCTTGGACTTCCATTTATTTATTTATTTAGTGGGAGGACAGAGCAATGACATGGGAGCAAATAACCTTATGCAAACATTTATATTCGGCTTAATGAAAAGATTGAAAATAAATTACATATGATGCCTATGCTGCAACAGTCAAAATTGTCCAACCTGAGGACTGAATGTGCTCCCATTCCCTAAATTCTTTTTAAACAAAACAAAACAAAACAAAACAAAAAAGGTTATCTTTTCAAAGATTTCAACCAGAAGATTTAATGAAGCATTGGGCCCAATGAGATAGCTCACACAACTCACACAATTCAGTATTCAATGTGATTCCCAAATTCCTGTAAAATAAAATTAATAGCAATTATTTAAAGGGATCAATAAATAGTACACCTTGGCATTAATGGCCTTACTAACTCTTCTACCAAATGCATATTTTTCCTAGATTTTTTTCTTAAAATTATTCCCCAATTTCTCAAAAGCAAACTCCTTAGCAATGGCAGTAATACCAAAAAGCCAAATGGAAAGCCATTTTGTCAAAGTTCTTCCTTTAGGATTAAACTGGAATCCAGGGAACTAGAGAGCTGGAGTCCATTGAAGACATAATTGTAAAGTGATGGGGAAAACATTTGTATCCATCTTTCATAACCTCACAATTAAATGCATGCAGATGTACCGTATCATTAGAACTTTGCCAACATTCTACTCTTGTTTGACATAACTGCTTTAAGGCATAACAATAATGATTTCTAAAGCATGAAAATTTCATCCAAGCTGAATAAAAATAGGAAGAAAAAATGTGCATAAGAATTTCTCTTCCCACCACCAAAAGTGAGAGACCTACCTACCTTCCTTCCTTCCTTCCTTCCTTCCTTCCTTCCTTCCTTCCTTCCTTCCTTCCTTCCTTCCTTCTCTCTGATATACCATACAGCCTGAAATTAGTTTGGACCCAACTCTACTTGTCTTTTAGAAAATCTTGAGACCTGGCTCTTTTTTGTTTGTTTGTTTATTGTTTTATTCTGAGGGAGGGGGCAGAACAGAATAATTAAGCTCATACAGTTAGTGAGTGGTGCTTTCAGCAATCACTTTGTGCTTTTATTGGTTCTCAAATATGTTTAGACAATTGAACCACTTCCACATGACCTGCCTCTCTAGAATACTGATGATCCGGTGGCAGGACAAGGTGCCAAACACAGAAATCCTCTCTTCACACCCTGCTGATTAAAGCCCAAACACGGAGGACAAAGGAAGCGATACAAAGACATGTTGAAAGCCTCCTTCAAGTCCCTGGAAATTGACACTACCTCCTGGCACAAGATCGTCCAACATAGGGCATGCTGATCCACCAAGGCTGCCAGACACCTGAGAACAGAAGAACAACCATAGCACAAGAGAAGTGAGAGCTGCAAATGCTGCAACAACGGTACCCACACATGTCTGCTCGACATGTGGCAGAAGATTTCATGCCCATATAGGCCTTACCAGCCACCTGGACAAACATCATGAACATAAGAGACGAGCACCATAATAAAATATGTTTCTAATCTTGTACTTTTTTCAATTCTTGTAAATTGTCTATTGTCACATTTATGAGATAAATCATCTAAATTGATTTAAATACAAATAAACAAATTAATAACTTTGAGGGTGCCTGAGTCTTTACCAACTCTGGCAAGTTTACATTTTTTTTTTTGCCTTTTATAAAAAATACTTTAAAAAATCATAGTCTAACAGAAGAGCAATACAATTAATGGGAATAGGAATTTCACAGCAACGGTCCGGTTTTTAATAATTCCTTGAATTTCATTAGGAATCTCTGAATGGAGGTATCACTCCAGTGGGTAGAAGCTGCAATAAAGAGAATTTCCATAAAATGACACTGCTTAGTCAATGAGACCCAGAGTACACCATCCATGCCTGATTGTACTAGAATGATTCCACATACTGGACCAGCTATAGCTTCCAGATAATTCTCAAGGACAGTTCCATGCACAACACGTTACAATAACTCAGAGAAAGGAGCTGCAATAATTGTCCTAATTAGTCCAATGACAGCTGGAAAACAAATAGTCTGTGCCATATTGGTAGGTTTCATTGAGTTGGACCTAAAACCAGTTGTGTGATGGTAAATGTTTAAGAACTTGATCTGTCAGATCCACTATAATTACCTCATCACACACTAGGCATAGTACAGGGAAGAGGTGGTATTCAGCAGGTTCTGACCAGTTCTGGAGAAACAGTAGTGGGAGTTTTGAGTAGTTCAGAGAACTGGTAAATACCACCTCTGACTGGCCCTGCCTCTATCTACTCTCTGCCTCCAAAGTCCCAGCTGATCAGGAGGAAATGGGGATTTTGCAGTAACCTTTCCCTGGAGTGGGGAGGTAGTGGAGATTTTACAATATCCTTCCCATGTCATGCCCACCAAGCCATGCCACACCTACCAAGCCATGTCCACACAACCAATAGTAAAAAAATTTGAATCCCACCACGGGTACAGGGCTGTCAAACTCCAGCCTGTGGGCCAGATGCCTCACGTGCTAGCCAGGACCATGCACAGTTTAGCAAAGGGGCAAAAAAATCCCAGTATGTCACATGACAATGCCATGACAATGTGAGTTTGACACCCCTGGCATAGTAGTTCTTAACCATCTTGCAAAATTTCAAAATATTTCACAATTTCCCCAGCAAACCTCCAACACATGACTGCCTATAAATCTTAAAATTCTTGGCCAATGTGGATGAAAGATTTTTTTTTTAAGAGACTTCCATGGGTATCAATTTGGGAAGTTAAAATTCTAACACTTTTAGAGAATGCCAGATTAGAATATAATAGTGTTTTAAACTTTCAGATAATGCGACTATATGTGGCTGCAGCAAAGGCATGAAATTTAAATATCTTCCAACCTATATGTGTTACAGTTTGCAACATTTAATAAGTCCATATTGATTAATGTCCTCTTTAATCAGAAAGGCCTGTACAAAATTAATTATGACAATCTAAAGTAGTCATTGTACTGGGCCCAGCTGTGTACTCTAAAATAAGAATGAGATACATATATATGTGGGTAATGTTTGTAAATTGTAATATTGAACCAGTAAGCTGTTAACAGCTCCAATGTGTCGGGAAAATACATATTTAGACTCTACTTAAAATGCAGATTGTTGACCTAACACAATGTAGCTGCTCTTGTAGAACTGGCACACTTTGTCATTAAAAGCTGTTTAATGATTGCTGGTCAAAGCTGATTATAAAATGGCTGGCCTTGGAACAACTGTTCATAAGTAATCACATTTTTCAGATAGTAGAACATGATGGCTTTTGGTAAATCACTGCAGCCTGTATATTACTGAAGTAATCAAGTGACTGACTGGCATATTTTGGAAACATTTACAGTATTTAAATCAGAAAATCACACAATAGGGGTGTGCTTTTTATTTACAAATTGGGGGAAAAAACTATTTTGAACTTTTTTCAGCTTTTCACTTATATTTTAAAGAAACCAATTTTTAAAGGGTATTGCAAGGCTGAGGATATCTAAAACCTATTTCTTTAGCATGATCAGAGGTGGTATCCAGCCGGTTCTGACTGGTAGTGGAAATTTCGAGTAGTTTGGAGAACCAGCAAATGCTACCTCTGGTTGGCCCCATCCCCCGCCTCCATCGTTCCCAGTCGTATATTCTCTTATTTTTTAGCTCAGCTGATTCACATGGCAGAATGGATTGCCATGCCTCATCTGAGCTAAAAAACAGCTCAGCTCACCAGTGCTGATACCAAGGGCGATCTTTGAGTGCTGTGTGCTGTCATAGAACCGGTAGGAAAAGATTTTAATCCCACCACTGGGCATGATTTATATATTGCAACTATGATATCATAGTTGTTTTCATAAGTTTTCTATAGATTAGAATGTAGAAATACTAGAGTACTATTGAGTAATCCTAAGGCTTAAGAACCACTTGCTAGGCTCAGAATTATTGTATGATAGCTGGCAATTGTTGGATCTGGGCAGCGAGAGGACAGACTGCGGACACGAAGTGACTTATCAGCTCTTTATTAATAGTAGTAGTGATCCAGCTTGCTCTGTGGTCGGAGGGTTCCCCTTTTATAGGGATCGGGTACGCCCCTCGACCAATCAGAACGATACCTGTTTCCCGCTGTAGCAGCGGACCAGAGGGGAGACTTGCCACGATATATGCTAATATCTAACACCCCTCCCCTCCTAGACGGAACGTTGCGGTAGGTAACATAGTCTTTTAGGTATGTTGGGGGTTGCCTTACTCGGGAGGAACGTCGTGGTTCTGGTTGGTCAGAAATGGTTTCCGGATCGGATGCTTTTCCCGTTCCACGTTCGGGAGGTTTCGTACCCTCGTTGCTAGGGCGTTCCGGAGTCTGCTCGGTTGCGTTGCCTGGGGTTTGCTCTGCTTCGTGCGTGCTTTCTTGTTCCGAGCTTGGTTCGCAGGTGTTGTAGTTTTCTATGATGGGGCTCTCGCGTGGCTGACTTTCTGTAGGCAGGAAAATCTCATCTTCGTTTCGAAGGTCTGAGTGCGCTAGGCGACCCTGAAGTTGATCGATGTGCCTTTTCCAGTTCCGCCCATCTTCCAGTTCCAGCAGATACGATCGTGGACCCGTGATGCCAATGACCTTTGCCGGCATCCACAATGTTCCCCCTGCATAGTTGTGGGCGTATACTGAATCCCCTATGCTAAAAGACCGAATTTTGCTTGTGGAGTCTGGGGGAGCTGTGGCAGAGTAATTTGGGTGAAGACGGTCCAGGTGAGACCGTAGACGGTGGCCCATGAGTAGTTCAGCGGGGCTCCTACCCGTCGTTGCACTTGGGGTGATATGCTGAATTAAAAGGTAATGATCAATGTGTGTTTGCCAATCACCTGGACCCATCCTAGCGAGGGCCTCTTTTGCGAATCGTACCATTCTCTCCGCCTGTCCATTTGATGCCGGATGGAATGGCGCGACGAGGGCGTGCCGAATTCCCTGACCTGCTAGATATGTCTCAAATTGCATGGCCGTGAACTGGGGCCCGTTATCGGAGACCAGGAGGTCGGGCAGGCCATGGGTGGCGAAAAGTCGCCGTAGAACCTTAATGACTGCCTCTGCCGTGGTTGAAGTCATTAGGACTACTTCTAGCCATTTTGAGTATGCATCCACAACTATAAGGAAAGTCTGACCTTGGAATGGCCCTGCGAAGTCGATGTGTATTCGCGACCAGGGTGCTTTAGGTTTCTCCCATTCTGTGGCGGGCGCTTCCGGGGATGCTGGTCTCGATTCCTGGCATGGGTCGCAAGTGGCCACCCACTCCTCTATTTCTTTGTCCATGTTTGGCCACCAAACGTAACTTCTTGCTAACGCCTTCATCCTAACAATCCCCGGATGACCCACATGTAAAGCATCTAATACATTCCTACGTAACGCATACGGAATAACAACTCGATCCCCCCACAATAAACAACCTTGCAACACTGAGAGTTCGTCCCGTTTTGACCAAAACACTTTGAATTCCGGGCCCACGTTTCCCTTCGGCCACCCCCTCCAAACCCAAGTTTGAACTTGCTTTATTAAATTGTCTTTAGAGGAGAACCTTGCAACGTCGTATGAAGAAACCGGTCCAGAGTCCAAACAGTCAATGAGCAATACCGGTACTTCTGGAGTGGGGTCTGGCAGAATGTCAGGTAATGGGCAACGGCTGAGTGCGTCTGCGTGTCCGAGAGTGGAGCCCGGTTGATGAATCAATTTGTATGAGTATGCCGCCAGGAAAACAGTCCACCTGGTCATGCGTGGAGAAAGGGAGACCGGAGTGGGGCGGTTTCCTGCCAAAAGTCCCAACAACGGTTTGTGATCTGTAATTAGTTCAAAATCGCGGCCGTAGAGGTATTCGTGGAAACGTTTTACTCCAGCTACAGCACCCAGCGCTTCCCTGTCCATTTGGCTGTAATTCCTTTCGGCCGATGAAAGAGTCCTGGAGTAGAAGGCGATGGGCGCTTCTTTTCCGTCGGGCATCCTGTGGCTGAGGACTGCTCCAACTCCGAAGGGTGATGCGTCGCAGGTCAATACCAGCGGTAGGGTCTGGCTGTATTGGACAAGCAGTGAGTCAGTGGTGAGCAGGCGCTTTACCCCGGCGAAAGCTGCAGCTTCGGATCGTCCCCATTTCCATGGTGCGTTCCTCTGGAGTAGACGGTGTAGTGGCTCAGCAACGGTCGCCTTCTGCCTCAGAAAAACGCTGTAGAAGTTAAGTAGTCCGAGGAAGGCCTGCAACTCGGTCTGATTTCGTGGTGTGGGGGCGTCCTGGATCGCCTTAATTTTCTTTGAAGTGGGGTGTATTCCCTGACCATCGATTCTATAACCCAGGAATTATACGCTAGGCACGTTAATTTGGCATTTTTCCTTTTTTAGGCGGAGACCCTTTTCTCTGATTCTGGCCAAAACAGTTCTGACTCTTTTATTTAATTGCTCCTCATTTGCAGCGGACACCAAGATGTCGTCAAAATAGGGGACGACTCCCGGTATCCCTTGCAAAAGTCGTTCCATGACGCTCTGGAACAATCCTGGGGCAATGCTCACGCCGAATTGTAGCCGGTTGCATTTGAATGCTCCTCTATGCGTCACTATAGTTTGGGCCTCCGCTGTGGCGCTATCCACTGGCAGTTGCTGGTAAGCTTGTGCCATGTCTAATTTAGCAAATACCTTTCCTGGCCCCAACGAGTGCAATAAGTGCTGTACTACAGGCACAGGATATGCGCTCTGTTGTAGCGCGACATTAATTGTGCATTTATAGTCCGCGCAGATGCGGACTGATCCGTCTGGTTTGACTGGGGTCACGATGGGTGTTTCCCAGCGCGCGTGATCCACCGGCTCAAGGATTCCTTGCTCCACTAACTTATCTATTTCCTTATCTATTTTTGGGCGGAGTGCAAAAGGCACTCGTCTCGGTTTAAGTCGGATTGGCGCCACTTTGGGGTCTAAATTGAATGATATCGGTTTACCCACATACTTACCAAGACCGGGGCTGAACACATCCTCGAACTCCTTAAAAATCTGTTCAGCGCTGCTGTTTCTCACGGCGTTGATTCCGGTGACTTCTAACCCCAGGGCTTCAAACCAATCAAGCCCCAGAAGGTTCTGTAATGGCGCGCTGGCGATGGTCACGGGCAGCTGGGCTTCGATGTCCTTGAAACGGATTTGGAATGTGCCTTGGCCCACGATGGGGACTTGGTTCCCCTGGTAGTCTCGTAGCAGGATGTCTGGAGCGCGTAGTTGGCTCTTTCTGAGGCTAGGGATAGCCTGTTTCATGGATGCCCATGAAATAATCGTCAGGGTCGATCCTGTGTCAACTTCTAGCTCACAAGGTGAGCCCTCCAAGTGGACTGTGACTCTCAGCCTTTTTGGCCGCTTAGGGCGGACCTGATGTATTGTGGTGAGATACGTTCGCAACTCCTCTCTCTGGGTCAACTCTATCTCATCGTCTACATCCTGAAAATACTCTCGTTGAGCGTCTTGATAGAACGCTCTTTCAGCTCTTTGTGTGTATTCTCTCTGGGGATACGCTCGCTCAGCTCCTTGTGAGTAATCTCTCTGGGGATACGCTCGCTCAGCTCTTTGGGAATTTTCTCTCTGGGTATACACTTGTGGATTTCTCTCTGGGCGCCCTTTCTGATTTCGCCACGCCCCTGGGTTGGGCTTCTGTTGGCGGTACATGGGTGGCTGCCATGAGGCAGGGACTCCGCTCCGGCACACTCGTGCGATATGCCCAAGTTTGTTGCAGTGCGAACAAACAACGTTCCTGAACCTACAAGTAGACCTGGGGTGATTCCCTCTGCAACTTGCGCAGGGCGGCAAACAGGATCTGGGTCTCCCCCCAGGCCTCAAGTGACTGCTCTGCATCATGTGACTGTCCTCGAACTTGGGATTCTCGTAGTCGGGGCTCGTGTCCTCGTAGTGTACTTTGGTTTGTCTTGGTGCTGGCTGGTTTACGTTGGCCCCTCGTTGTATGGTCACCGATGATTTCTCCGCTGACTCTGACGCTCTTGCTTCGTTTAGCGCATCTGTAGGGTTAAATTCGGGTTTGCCAACAGCTTCTTTTGTAGTGAAATGTCTCTTAACCCACAGATGAGCTGCGCTAAGATGTGCTCGTCCAGATCCCTGAACTCGCAGTGAGTTGCTGCTTTTCGTAGGGCTGCAACATATTGATTTATGGATTCTCCCGCCTTCTGGTTCCTCGTGTTGAATTCCTTGCGGCAGACATGGCGGGAAGGTTTTGGCGCGTAATGAGTTTGCAGGGCCTGTTGCAACGCCGCCCACGATACTGCCTGTATTGGAGTAGGCGCGGTGAGGTCTCTGGCCGTATTGAAGACTTCCTTTCCGCAGTAGCCGAGGAAGATGTTTTTCTTCCTCGCGTCGGTGATCCCCGTGTATTCGTTCGCTTCAAGGAAACACTCGAAACGAATCATGAAGGCTTCCCATTCGTCGTTTGCTGGGTCGAAAGGAGCGGGGGGAGCATGCATCGCCATCTTCTCTGTTTGAATTTGCCGCGCTGCGGTGATCTGAGATGGCTGCCGGAATTTCTGCCGAATTCCTGGGCTGGATCAAATCCGGAGATTCTGGAGGTAGCGTTCTTCGTCCTATCTGCCTCTCGATCCCACCTTCGTCGCCAATGTTGGATCTGGGCAGCGAGAGGACAGACTGCGGACACGAAGTGACTTATCAGCTCTTTATTAATAGTAGTAGTGATCCAGCTTGCTCTGTGGTCGGAGGGTTCCCCTTTTATAGGGATCGGGTACGCCCCTCGACCAATCAGAACAATACCTGTTTCCCGCTGTAGCAGCGGACCAGAGGGGAGACTTGCCACGATATATGCTAATATCTAACACCAATGATTAAGGCCAAAATCAAAACCATGGAGGTTCCAGATTGAATGGTAGCTTTCAGGGGATAATGTAAAATTCCACAGATATTAAAGTCAAGAATTAGTAGTCAACAGGGCTGGAAGTAAAAATCACCTGGGTTTTCAATTAAAGGTAGATCTGATTTGGAGTAAGATCTTTTCCTGAGGATTCATCTACCTAATTATGTTCTAGCTTGATCACACTCTGTGATACTTGGCTGACTCCTTTGCAAATGCTGATGAGCCAGGACAATGTTTAGAAAAACCAGTTAAAATAGAATGCAACTAAAAAATGGCTGTCAACCATTAATGTTCTATAAAATATTATTTAAATAATGCTATTTCACAAATATCATAGAGTAATGCACAGACTGAATTTCTAGCATTCAGAAATCTCAGTAGTTGGCTTCTAGAACTGAACTAGCAGAGCCCTGAAAGTGAAGACAGTTCTTCAAATAATCTTAAAATGAAAACTGTGCTGGATCCAAAAACATACTGGCAACTAGTAGAGTTAACCTATTATCTGTGTAATACGATCTGTTCTGTGCAAGGAGAATAGAATAGAACAGAATTCTTAATTGGCCAAGTGTGATTGGGCACACAAGGAATTTGTCTTTGGTGCATATGCTCTCAGTATGTATAAAGAAAATTTAAATGGAATACATTTATGCACACATAATTGCAGGTACTATATAAATAGCAGATGATTAATCTAAAACAAAGGTGACATTCTGCCGGTTTGCACTGGTTCAGCCGAACCGATAGTGGTGGTGGAACTGATGCCATCGCCGGTTTGGCCAAGCCAGTAGTAGTGGCCAAGCTGGTATCATCTTGCATGCACAGAAGGTCCTGTGCAGGCACAGAAAGGCTGTGTGCGAGCAGAGCGAGCGAACGCAGGTGCGTGCTTCCGCTACTGAACTGTTAGCAAAGAAAATAGGATTTCATGCCTGACCTAAAAGCAAAGGAAATCTCCTTTTTACCCTGATTTTCCCCAATCACATTTTTGTGGCGAGTTAGAAATGTAAGGGGAGAAACAATAACATGTTTGAAGTTTAATGTGGGAGACACAGAGTCTAACATTGCTGTAGGGGAAGCCCATTGCTTGACTTCCCCCCCCCCCGTTGGGTCAAAGTATTTTCTGATTGGCTGAGAAAGACCCATGCAATAACACTTTCTCTTCATTACAAGGAGACAGCTATGTTAGTTTATGGTAGTAAAAAGCTAGGAGCTTGGTAGCACCTTGGCTGATTAACAAATGGAACAAACTTTGCCCCCAAAGAATTAATAACTACATTTGATATACTGGTTTAAAATCAAGATTTTTTTTTAAAAAAGTAATATCAAATCATTTCAGTCTCCTAGGATACTCTATAGCAGACCTCCATGTGGTCATTTTGGAAAACGAGACTTTCAGAATATCATTGTGAGGGGGATTACTGAATTCAACATGCAATCTCAAAAGGTCTGAACAAGCACAGGCTTTTGACATATTATAATTGTTAATTGATAAAATGCTTGTGACTTCTATCACATGTAACCTGAATTTGTATAAATCTGTGTTTCTTTCTCTTATTTGGCCCCTCAGCATTTCAATTTAAATCCCACATTAGTCTACTCTTTCTCATTCATGGCAGGCTCCAGATGTGTGTTATCAACCTCCAGAAGTTCTAAGTCAGCCCAGCTATTGTTAATCCGACAACTGGAGTATACTCATTTGTAAGACACTCAGGTGAAGAAAACTAAGACATCATATTCAAAATAAAGTTGTAGGTGCAATTTTTGGATGCCTCATTTTCTCAGAAAAATGTTTTCAGAAAAAAATGAAAATAATTTGTGTTTAAATATAAAGTATTTAGACAATATAATGGATAATATGTTAAATTAAATGGGTTTTTAAAGTGTAGCTGAAAAAATATTACAGGTTCAATGAATTGAGAACAAAAGCATTCATAGATTATAGCAGGTGGTCTTTAGAATAAATTTCATTAACAAGATTTAGATCTTAGTTAACTGAGATCTAGCTTGATATAGTGAGATATCTATGGTAGGTATGCATCTTACCAAATTTTAAATAGAAGTGAATGGGTTGTAAAACAAAATATCTTTAGTGATTTATAATTAGATTAATTACAATAATCCATGCAGATAAAAACACGGGGAAAACTCATGATCGAATATGACTACTTTTTTGAACTAATGTCTGTATGTATGTGTATGTATAGAGTGTATATGTATATAGAGACAGAAGGAAATATGAAATATTTAATGTTTGGACTATGAACAGTGGATTCGTATGTAAATATTTCATCCTTTAACTTTATTTTCAAACTGGAGAATCAAAAGATAAAAATCATTTTTCTTTAAAAAATGTTTTAGCTGGCTAACTGAATTAATTTTCAGCAAAATGTATTGATCCATTGTCAAATCCAGATTAGATCACATAGATAGTGTCAGATAGCATTAAATATTGACAGCTTGTGTTTATCAGCTGTCCAGTCATGCCAGATATTTATTTCTATTTCTCAGTCACTATGAATTACAACACCTGCATGTCAGCTGTCAAACTGTCAAATATTTTATTCATTTCTTTAGAATGTTTCTACACTTCAAAATATCTTTAACATTTTTGATTTAATAAAATGATATCGTTAAATAATTTGTGTTATAAATTCATGGGAAAAGGTAAAAATAAATGTTTTCTCTGTTCAGCCGTGGCCAACTATAGGGGGTGGTACTCATCTGTCTTTCTTAGCGAGGGAAAAAGCATTATCTGAAGACACTTCTCTGATCATGTGACCAGCATGACTATACCCAGAGGCTTATGAATGCTGTAAGAACTATCAGACTAAAATTACTTATCAGTTGTAAAATATTATAAAGGATTATATTTACTCAGCAGTGCTCAAATTCAATTTTTGCTAAATATTCCCATAATATTAGTAAACCTAGAGAATATTGAGAGGAGTTTCTCTGTAAAATTCATAATGAATAATTCTGGGGTATATTTGGTACAATGGTGAAACATTTCAATTCAACAATTCATATTTCAATGTGGTAAACACTTGTAATCTATTGTATATGCAGTAGAATGTGTAGTAGAATATTAATGTTCCTCATGAAGTGAAATTAATTACTTCGCAGTGTGGTTCACAGGAATCACAAAAATAGCAATGTTTTTGGTTTATATTATCTAAACTGAAGCACCCCATAAGTGACCAAACATTTTTGCCCAGATGGAGAGATCAGACTCAAAGCTTCATGTTCTTGCAAAGGGGATGGTTTGAAATGGAGAAATTTGCATCCTTGTTGCAAGCAGATGAAACTTCATCTCCCTCTGGGTGAAAAGTGCACAGCAGAGCCAGGTAGAGGCAGAGGTGATCCCAACATGCTGCCTACTCCATCCCACCATCTCTCGGCTTGCCTACAGCCATGGTGAACAACCACCTGTGCTGGGCATTGGGATCACCTTCCTTCCCCATTCCCCATGCCTCTGCCTCCGCCTGCTTCTGGTGCCACCACTTCTCATGCTGGCCACACTTATTTTTGCAGTAGGCCCACGCCCCAAAAAATCAGGCTTGTTTTTGGGGTGGATCTTATTTTGGGGAAAACGTGTGTGTGTGTGTGTGTGTGTGTGTGTGTGTGTGTGTGTGTTTCGTAGATTTTCACGGGTGTAGGTATGCTGGTCTTGTTGCATTTGGATCTTTTCCCTTGTAAGCTTGAGATTGTCTTGGCAACGTTCTCCAGTCAGTCCTCAGGCTGATATTTTTGGCTTAAAATGTGGCCGGAGCTGCTGTCTTCCTATAAATCTTGGTGGTGGTGGTGGTGGTGGAGTGCTGGCATTGTTTCAGTAAGTAGATTGATTGGATATGTGGCTGTATCATGTTTGGTATATTGGTGCTGATTGGTGCTGGCTGTGGGTCTATTGTTGTTTTGTGTTGTAACGGCCTGAGTGGTGGGTGGGGCTCATTTGTTTACCAGGGCTGGTTTCCAGATGTCTGGTAGGCGGGAGGTAATATGACATTTATTCATGTTGTGGGGTATTTCTCTATTCCAATAGCTTCCACAATTATTCTCTTGTTGAAGTGTTCAATTTTGGGGATTAACCGGGTTCCTTCAAAATTAATTTCATGTCCTGTAGCTTTAAGGTGCTGGAAAAGGGAGGAAGTTTTTTTCTTTTTTTCTTACTGCGTTCTTGTGTTTTGCGATGCTAGTCCTAGATTTAATAACCATTTGTTTAATAATTGTTCAAAGTTATGATAGCTCATAAAAAGCAATTCATGACATATATTCACACGATTGTCACACTACCTTGTGATGATTTGATCCCAATTGACCTGCTTGGCAACCAGCTGACATTTATGGTTGTAACTTTTTGGGGTTACATTATCACAATTTGTGACCTTTCTTTTTGCCGATTTCCAGCAAAAAATGTCAAAACCTCCTATTGGGAAATCTGGAGTTGCTTAACGACCAAGGTGATTCACTTAATGACAGTTGTAAAAATTGTCATAAACTTGGATCTGACTCCAATTATTATTGCAACAACTTACAATGGAAATTATGTTCCCAGTTTTCATCATAAGTCAAGAACAACACATTTGTTATCTTTAATTCAGCAGCATTCTGAAAGTTTCAACACATTTAGTACATAGATATTGGCTGCATGCAAGTATTATTTATTAAAGAAGTTTATATAGTCATCCAACATCCAGTAACTCCAGATGGCCTACAAAAGTAAATCCTTAAATACAGAATCCAATACACACAGGTCATACACTCACTCAAACAAACCACTGAAGGACTCCATCTCACCTTGGAATCCCTAGATCCATTGGTAAAGTCATGTCTTAAAGACCTTTTGAAAGTGTATCAGGGTGGGAGCCAATTCTATGTCTGCAGACAAGATGTTCCACAGGGAGGGAGCCATCATGGAGAAAATCCTTCTTGGTCCTTCTAGATGAACCACCTTGGTAGAAGGAAACCATAACAAGTTTTGCCTCACCACTCTGGTGAGATATAACTGGGAAAAGATAGATCTTCAAATAACCTGACCCCAGCCCATATAAAGCTTTAAATATAATAACAAGAACATTATTGGGCCCAGAAGCAAATTGATAACCACTACAGCTCTCACAAGAGAATTGACATATGCAAATTGGCACATGTACAAAACCAGATAAGCCTCTGCATTTTAAACCAATTGAGGCCCCAAATATGCTTTTTTTTCAACTGAACTTATTTGTTTTTTCTTTGAACATGTTTTCTTCTCATTCGAGAAGCTATGACTGGATGGTGGGAATAGAAGTATTTATATTCTTTGCAGACAGCTGATCATTTGCATTCTTTTAGAGAGTCATTGAGACCACTTGAATGGGGTTTGTGGGTCCTGGAAAGGGCATTACAATTGTAGAGTTAGACAAAGGCCTTCCTACCTATGAATGTGAACTTCAGCAGGAATTACAAGTCAGGAGAGTGCCCAGGTTATATTCCTGATTATTGATGATATCTCACCCTATGATGATGGATTGTGGTCATACTCCCTAGAATCTTGTCAACTTCATCAAGAGCAATAGTGTCAAACTGTTCCCAGATAATAAGAACCTGCCCCAGACACTTCCAATAGGCTAGCAATCACATTGACGTGACTGGTAATATATAAATCCAACCAAATGTGTCTTCCAGGAACTTCACAGATTCCTCACCACTTTCCTACAGGTAGTGCTTGTTATCCTCCACCCTAGGGCAAAATGGGCTACCATAAAGAGGGTCACTGGGTGATTATCTGAAAATGCAATTAGTCCAGAAAAGTATTTACACTCTGCTGCTTGAATTGCCAGAAGGTAGGTTTTAATAACGGCTCTTACTTTTATTTGGTTGAGTTCATCTTCCATCTTCCACCAATAGTGTGCTAAATGTCTCTTACATTCATTCCATGCCTCTCAATTCATCCATTTACAATGAGGGGTGACGAAGTCTATGGGTTGAGAGAGCTCACATGAGTGAAATCCTATCCAAAGCTTCAGTCACCCACTTAGTCTAGGTAGTGACTAGAAAATATCTGGTTATTGCATAGAGAAAAATAATAATTATCAAATGGCAAGGAAACAGAAATTAATCTGCTCTTTTTTTTGACAGAGAGTAGAAAGGAGGTAGGGAGGAAGAGGAGAGAGGGAGAAGAAACTGATGGACAGGGTAATATGGTGTATGGAGACCAGAGGAACCAAGAATTGTTTTTTGGGAGTTGATGGTAAGACAAATTCATGTTAATATTTAATAATATAAAATTATGTTGGTTATGTAACAGTATACATGTGGTTTATGTATACTTAAAAATAAAATAAAAAACTTTAATTAAAAAAAGAAATTAATCTGTTTTTCAGTAGAGATTTCATCGTAGAATTTTAAGAATACAAATCCTGTTCCTTGGAGAACTCTAATGTTTGGCGAGTATAAGAATAGGTTATATACAACTCCAATCATATTAACTATATTCAGTATTAAGCCAATGTAGAAGTAATAAGAAAATTTCATCAACTGGAAATATAATACAGAACATGGCTTTTATAGTTAATAGGATATGTGTCCAAATATGTCATTATAAATTAAGTCATAAAACAAATGTCAGAATGCTGTTCACAAAAATATGGTTCCATTCAATTATTCTGGCTATGAATCATATATATATATGTCACTTATCATATATATATACGTCACTTATATATATATATATATAAGTGACGTGCAGTCAGGGGAGGCAGGGGAGGCGGAGCCTCACCACTCTCATCATGAAAATAAAAAAGAATTACTCCAGGAAGCCGTGAAAGTGGCTGGGAGAGGCGCGCGGCTTGGTTTAGCCACCCTGGACATCTCAGCAGCAGCCCCAAGTGTGCCGATCTTGCCATTTTTTACATCGGGCGATCCCAGGATCCTTGCAAGGGGAATGGGACGTGTGCAGGAGGCTCTTCAGCTCCAGCCTCAATCAGTGCAGCCGCTGTCCCCTTCATGTTGGCTCAGGAAGTAGGGGAATGGGACCACGTGTGCAGGAGAAGGGGATCGCGGCTCTGCTAATCTGAGGCTGTGCGCTGAGGAGCTGCCTGCACATGTGGTCCCATTCCCCTTGCAAGGATCCCGGGCCAAGTTACAGGAGCCGGGGGGGAGCACTCACGTTGCTTGCCGCCTTCCCACCACCTACTTAGAAAAAACAACCAGATCCAAAATAAAAGCCTCCCCCATCAGTGAAGAGATCCAGCAAAGAATCATTCCCAGAAAAAAATAATCCAGATGCCCTAAGCTCTATGGTCTTCCCAAGATACACAAAGAAGGAACCCCACTCAGACCCATAGTCAGCTCCATAGGCTCACCTCTACAAAACCTAGCCAAATTTCTCGCCAAACAACTACAGACCTATGCAGAATCCATCACCTCACACGTAAAAAACTCATTCCAGTTCATAGAGATCATAAAGAAACAAAACTTACAGCCCAGCGACCTACTAGTGAGCTTCGAT
Source organism: Natrix helvetica (assembly GCF_964273705.1). Lineage (NCBI taxonomy): Eukaryota > Metazoa > Chordata > Lepidosauria > Squamata > Natricidae > Natrix > Natrix helvetica. The sequence continues at coordinate 89,018,025 of NC_138550.1, read as the reverse complement.
GTCATATCCCTCTTCACCCAAGTACCAATCAAAGAAGCCTTAACAGCTATCCAAAACAAATACAACCCCCCCAAACATATTCTAGATCTGACCAACCACTGCCTTTCCAACACATACTTCATCTAGAATGGACAAAAATACAAACAAATAGAAGGAGCACCCATGGGATCACCCCTCTCACCTGTCATTGCTAACCTCTACATGGAACACTTTGAAACCCAAGCTCTAGAAAAATCCGATCACAAACCCAAACTCTGGCTCAGATACGTAGATGACACCTTCATAATCTGGCCACATGGGAAAGATAAACTGGACAACTTCCTCACACACCTCAACAGCCTACACCCCAAAATACAGTTCACCATGGAAACAGAAGCCAATAATCAACTCCCCTTCCTAGATGTCTTAGTCTATAAGAAATCCAATGGATCCCTAGGACACACCATCTACCAAAAGAAAACACACACACACCGCTATTTAAATGCACTCTCACACCACCACCCAGCACAGATCAACTCTGTAGCCAAGACACTCATCACCAGAACAAAAAGCTTAGCTGACGAACAACACCTCAAAACCGAACTACACACTCTCACCAACGTACTAATATCCAGCGGATTCCAAAGAAACAATATCACTAACCTAATCCAAAAATAAAATCCAAGACAGTAAACAAGAAAACGGCAAAGCCCTCCTCCTATACATAAAAGGCACCACAGACAGAATTAGCAAGATCCTCCACAAACACAACATCAAGACAGCATTCTACACAAACCGAAAAATATCCACCATCCTAAGAAACCCCAAAGACAAAATAGAGTTAGAAAATCAAGGAGTATATGAAATCCCATGCACCACCTGCCCTACCACATATATCGGACAGACCAACAGAAGAATAAAGGCATGCATTGAAGAACACAAAAACTCAGTCAGAAAGGAGGAACCAACTTCTTCCCTGGTCCAACACCTCAAAGCCACAGGACATGATATAGACTTTAAAAAGACCAGAACTATTGCCAAAATTGAACACTTTAACAACAGAATAATCAGAGAAGCTATTGAGATAGAAAAACGGCCACACAGTATGAATAAACGAGATGATACCTCCCGCCTACCAGCCATTTGGAAACCCGCCCTCACTAACAAACGAGTCCCTAACACAAAAAATGATACCAGACCCACACTCACGAAAACCACACAGGATGTCACTATCACACATCCACGCAAAAAGCAAGCCCAAACCCACACCGAGGATGACCTCAAAACAGAAGCCCGACCACAAACCAGAATCCAGACCACAGCTGCATTATTAGCCACTTTAAACCCCTCCAATCCATACATGAAGCAAACTGATGCCCACCATGGAGATGTGGCACTACCACAAACGCGAAGCCAAACAACAGTAACGCAAATCCCTCTGCAACTCAGACTAACACAAGCACAACCAAGCTCCCACCCATACAGAACACGCCCCCATCCAATCAGAGCACAGCCAAACTCCCATCCAATCAGAGCACAGCCAAGCCCCCTACCAATCATAATACACCACCTCCCAATCAGAATGCAGCCAAGCTCCCACCCAATCAGTTCAAATCCCCACTGGCAGTTAAAAAAAGGAACCGTCCTAGACCTCACATTGCTCCTGGAAGCACCAAGCCGGAAGCACCAACCTGAAGATGATGAATGAGACTTCATCGAAACGTTGTGAATATACTTCCAATTCTACGTGGGAAAAAACCCGAACAACCAAAGACGTGTGTGTGTGTGTGTGTGTGTGTGTGTGTGTGTATATACATATATATATATGCATTGATGTAAGGGAGGAGGGGCCCTTACATCAAAGGCACCACAGATAAAATCAGCAAAATTCTCCACAAGCACAATAACAGGACAGCCTTCACCACTGACCAAAAAATAGCCAACATCTTAAGAAACCAAATCCAGTTAGAAAACCAAGGAGTCTATGAAATACCATGCAAAATCTGCCCGGCAATATATATAGGACAGACAAACAGAAGAATAAATGCACGCATCACAGAACACAAGAATCCAGTAGGAAAAAAAGAAAAACTTCCTCCCTTTTCCAGCACCTTAAAGCTACAGGACATGAAATCAATTTTGAAGGAGCCAGGTTAATCTCCAAAGCAGAACACCTCAACAAGAGAATAATTATGGAAGCCATCGAAATAGAGAAACACCCCCACAACATGAATAAACGTGATGATACCTCCCGCCTACCAAACATCTGGAAATCAGCCCTAGCCAATAAATGAACACCACCCACCACCCAAGCCGTTATAATACAAAACAACAATGCACACACAGCCAGCACCAATCAGCACTAATCTACCAATCATGATACAACCACACAACCAATCATTCCACTTACTGAAACAAAGCCAGCACCCCATCCCCTCCCACCAAGATTTACAGAAAGACGGCAGCTCCGTTCCCATTTTAAGTCCAAGCCCGAAGATGGCAGGTGAGATCTTGCTGAAACGTTGCAAAGACAATCTCAATCCTACATGGAAAAAGACCCGAATACAACAAAACCAGCATATGTGTGTGTGTGTGTGTGTGTGTGTGTGTTGTATTTGTACTGATAAATAAATAAAGGGAGACTAGTATAGATCTATTTCGAGCTAATTAGCTCTCATCAGCTAGCCCTACCCTTACTGGGATTTGAACCTGGGCTGTATTATATCTTAGGCAGGAGTCTTAGCCACTAAGCCACAGGCTCTTCTCCTTATCAGTTGAGCTGAAGGACAGAAAGAGGGAGTAGTGACCTTCCTCCCATATTTAGGCATACCAGGGGTTGTAACACAAATACATACATACATACACACACACACACACACACACACACACACACACACACAGATGAATGGATAAACCAATAAATAAAACTGAGAAAAGGCAGGTTTTATATGAAAGCAAACCAATTGGCATTAAAAGTTGATATACAATGCTGTATTTTTTAATACCCATTAAAAATTTTCAAGGAACTGAATCACAGATATTAAGCACATGAACATATCCCTATATATTATTGAGTTATTGAATTAAGATGGTCTTTCTGCAAAATAAAACTGACTCCCTTTATCTCAGAAATATTTCTGTTTTATAAAATAATTGTATGTTCCCTCAATGAACTATACTCATATGATGTAGAAAAGACATTGAGTGCAGAGAAGAGCAACAAAGATGATTAGGGGACTGGAGACTAAACATATGAAGAACCGTTGCAGGAACTGGGTATGTCTAGTTTAATGAAAAGAAGGACTAAGGGAGACATGATAGCAGTCTTCCAGTATCTCAGGGGTTGCCACAAAGAAGAGCTCCAAACACCTGAGGAGAAACAAGAAACAATGGGTGGAAACTCACCAAGGAAAGAAGCAACTTAGAACTGAAGAGAAATTTCCTGACAGTTAGAAGAATTAATCAGTGGAACAGCTTGCCTCCAGAAGTTGTGAATGCCCCAACACTGGAAGTCTTTAGGAAGATGCTGGATAGCAATTTGTCTGGAACGGTATACGATTTCCTGCCTAGGCAGGGGGTTGGATTAGAAGACCTCCAAGGTCCCTTCCAACTCTGCTATTGTATTGTATAACTTCTATTACATAATGAGTTTACAAGGCCTTATGGCAGTGTGTGTTCCTATTCAAAACAATTTCATGTCATAAAATTTAGCATCAGAATGGATTTTGCAAAGGGCATATGGAAACCAAATTCATGTCACATTTATTGCCTATAAACAGGTCCTGAAAGAGTGGTGGGATGAGGGTTGTTGCAGATACTAAGGAGGCTGTCACAACCACTCACCAAGTATAAGAACAAATTAATTGTTAATGAAATTTGAGAAAAATGAAAATGCAAGTTTTGGGATCAGTAATGATGACATAAAGGGGCTCCTAAACAGCAAATGAAGAGTTTTCGAAAACTGAAGAAATGTTAAGCAGTTGTATTTATTTACTACAGTATATTTGCTGTACTTTTAGAGCCAAATGTAGGCTGCAACCACTCTACAGAATTACATTACCAAAGGGCTACAAGAATTGTAGATTCATGATTTTTGTGAACCACTCACAACATGAGGGTTTAACCTTTTCTCTGGAAAGATAGATGATTTTCACTTCAGTGTCATTATATTAAACCTATGAAATATATCATGCATGAATCTGCTGCACACTGGGCCCTAGGAAAGTCCATGCTATCAATTCCAATTAACATTTTAAATAGAATGTTGGCAAGCCACAAGCCTTGTTCTCACTGCAGTAGAATCCAGTGTTAACGCCTAAGGAAAGAAATGATGCAGTCGTATTGTGCCACAAGGTTATGATAACATGGGAATTATATTTAGTATCTATGCAGAGCAGATCTAAGAGGAAGTTTGGAATTACTTTAACCTTAAATCCTTGCATGGATTGCTGTAACATACTGTACCAATACCAATTTCTTGTCTGAATCAGTTAATCAGGGTTATTTACTTCACTATTCAATATATGTATTGCACTTTCCTGTATATGTTTAAAAGCCTGGTAAGATAAAATAAAATAATACAACGGAATCCTTAGAGTGTTAACAATTGAAAAAAAAAATGGTTTTTTTTCCAGGAGACGGATGGCTATATGCGGAAAGAGGAAAAGAAATATATAAATGTGAAATCCATCAGCATGTGCATATCCTTTCTCATACATACTTACATATGTGTGTAAATGCGTATTTGTGATACATATACATAAGGGATATACCAAAAGTCACACCTAATAGAGAATGTTTTATATAAATTATAGCAACTGTTCCAATTGGCTGCCATTTCTTTAAAATACTTATTTGATACATGACCTTTGAAATTCCTAACTACAGCAACAGGTTCTTTGAGATATAGAATACAATAATACAATAGCAGAGTTGGAAGGGACCTTGGAGGTCTTCTAGTCCAACCCCCTGCCTAGGCAGGAAACTCTATATTATTTCAGACAATTGGCTATCCAACATCTTCTTCAAGACTTCCAGTGTCGGGGCATTTACAATTTCTGGAGGCAAGCTGTTCCACTGATTAATTGTTCTAACTGTCAGGAAATTTCTCTTCAGTTCTAAGTTGCTTCTCTCCTTGATTAGTTTCCACCCATTGCTTCTTGTTCTACCCTCAGGTGCCTTGGAGAATAGTTTGACTCCCTCTTCTTTGTGGCAACCCCTGAGATATTGGAACACTGCTATCATGTCTCCCCTAGTCCTTCTTTTCATTAAACTAGACATATGAAGTTCCTGCAACCTTTCTTAATATGTTTTAGTCTCCAGTCGCCTAATCATCTTTTCTACATCGTGGTGACCAAAACTGAAAACAGTATTCCAAGTGTGGCCTTACCAAGGCATTATAAAGTGATATTAACACTTCACGTGATCTTGATTATATCTCTCTGTTTATGCAGCCTAGAACTGTGTTGGCTTTTTTGGCAGCTGCTGCACACTGCTGGCTCATATTTAAGCGGTTGTCCACTAGGACTCCAAAATCCCTCTCACAGTTACTACTATTGAGCAAGGTACCAACTATACTGTACCTGTGCATTTTGCTTTTCATGCCTAAATGTAGAACCTTACTCTTTTCACTATTGACTTTCATTTTATTAGATAGTGCCCAATGTTCAAGTTTATCAAGATCCTTCTGTATATTATGGAGTGTGGCTATTTCTGCCAGCTTGGTGTCACCTGCAAATTTGATGAGTTCCCCATTTATTCCCTCATCCAAATCATTGATGAAGAGGCTGAAGAGTACTGGGCCTAAAACAGAGCCTTGGGGTACTCCACTGCATACTTCCCTCAATGACAATGCAGTTCCATTGAGGACTACACGCTATCTAACCTACATTCTTCTACTTTATATAGTAGTAGGTTATAGTCTACCTTATCAAATGCCTTACTAAGTCCAAGTAAACTATATTGACGGCATTCCTCTGGTCCACTAATTTTGTCACTTTGTCAAAGAATACAGTAAGATTAGTCTGGCATGATCTGTTTTTGACAAACCCATGTTGACTTTTGGCTATTACTTTGTTTACTTCTAGGTGTTCGCTAATTCATTGCTTGATTATCTTTTCCAGAATCTTTCCTGGTATTGAGGTCAGGCTGATAGGTCTATAGTTTCCTGGATCTATTTTTTTTTCCTTTTTGGAAGATGGGATATGTGTGTGTGTTGTATTTGTGCTGATAAATAAATAAAGGGAGACTAGTATAGATCTATTTCAAACTATTTAGCTCTCATCAGCTAGCCATAACCTTACTGGGATTTGAACCTTATTTATTTATCAGCACAAATACAACACAAACATAGCAAAGGCAACATTAAAAATAAAAATATGGTTCTCTGCCTGGATGGTCTTCTGTAATGAGCCGAAGGAGAGAATGGGGGAGTAGTGAGCTCCCTCCCATATTTGGGCATACCAGGGGTTGTAACACACACACACACACACACACACACACACATACATATACATACATACACACACATACACACACACTGTAGTGTTTAATACATGGGGTGTTTAATAAAATACCATTTCATGATGCAATAAGAAAGGGATATTTAAATGTGGTTAAATAAGAAAAGAATATTTAGTAAATGAAGCAAATTCTAAATGCCCAAAGGAATTGCCTAATTAGGATACTTGTGAATAAAACAGAGTACATGGAAGCAGGGTGAATAACATTAGCATTGCTTTTGTATATTTACTAATTGCCATTACTGCCAGCAGCATATAATCATATAAAAAAAGTTAAAACTATCATTTATTCTTTCCCCAAAAGCACTTAAGGATTATTATATTATTTGAAATTAAAAACACTCATTCTCCTTATTAAAGTGAAAATAAGCGCAAGGACTAGGGTCATATCATGATATTGCACAAAACGATTTTCTCTTCCTTAAAACAGCACTGTAGCAAAATCCACTTTCTGATTTAACCTCTATTGTTGTCAAATCATCTGTAGTTCCATCTGATGATTTTTATATTATGAAAGTTACCATGCAAAGAAGGCAGTACCTCTTAAAGATGCTAGTTTGTTTATCCTGGCGGTTCTACTTTTTTTTAAGTCTCTATTCCCTTTTCAACATTTTCATAACTCTCAAAATTTCAGAAATTAAACAAAGGCATTATTGCATACACTTTATATGACTTCACTCACACCAAGGATCAGAATCTGAGCACTATCACCGGCATCATTCTTTGTTGAAGGCTGTCTGAAGCTTTCTTGAATAGTTTCTCTTGTATGTATTGTTGAAACAATGTGTCCTATGAAGCATCCATAATAATTTCCTTCTGATAAAACGCTTAGTAAGATTTTAGCCTTTAGTCTGACAACAGACAAGCACTTTATTAATAATAGCCACTATCCTGTACATATCAGAAGGGAAAAAAACCAACATTAAAATGCAGCGTTCAGATGAACTCTACAAAGATCTTATCAAACTGGAAGAATGTGCTTATAAAACAAAACAATAAAACAGCCAGCAACATATATTAATTAAAAAATAATAAAGTCTAATAATATTATTAAAAATGTGAACATGTGCTAAGGATTCAAGGACCATAATACTTAAAATTCAAAACTAAAGAGTATGAAATTGCAAACTACGCATCACATAGCTATGTGAGAACATTCTTCAGTATGTATCTTCGTTTATAAGCAAATGCATTGAAGAAGAGAAATACTATCCTACCATTCCACAATTAGTTTAATTAAACCAATTAAAGAGCTGCCTGTTGCATTTGTACAATGGGCCAAACTAAGTTAGTTTTCATCTTTGTTTTTCTCCTCTTAGTATCTTGTGTAATCCCATTCACAAGTCTGCTTGATTAGTTTATGGTTCAAACCCACAAAAGGGGTCAAATGAGAAAATGTGTGTCACATTTGTTTATCAAATACACAAATGTGTATCATGTCATGATACAAGTTGCTCAGTACATAACCCTTTGTGATGTTGCAATGCAGATATGAAAGGGAGGACTTGGGTTGTGATATCATAATGCAGGTATTGTTATGTTGGTGTTATTATGGTAGAAACAAATGCCTAGGTATGTGATGAGGTGTGAAAACCCAGAAAATAAAATAATTTCCTATCCAGAATAGATCTATTATAGACAGTGTTACCTTAGTGAAATGTGCTATCTGAATGTAGGATATGTAGTAGCAGGTAATGGAGTCTGAAATTTGTTCTTACCTCCAATATGTTTAGCCATGTTTCTCCACCAGTCAGGCATTATGATGGCACAAATCCTTGGAGCCGTCTCCCTTTGTCAGGCAATCATGGGTTAACACCGCTATCCCATGCACAATAAAAATACTTTTAATAGCCCATTACCTAGAGGAAAACCTGACAGCTTCAGTTGCTGCAATTCTTCTTTTTTCTTCAAAGCCTGTGGTGCCACCCTAATGTAACAAAGAACATTCTGGCATTGTACAAAAATTAGTAATTAAATAATTGGTTTTAGTTCAACTCTGCCAATGCTGTAGAGCAGGAGCAACTAGAAGAACATGGTGTAGTGGTATCATAGTATAATAATAATAATATTTATTTCTTAGCTGCACCCTCTCCTGAAGGACTCGGGGCGGCGTACAATAAAAACATAAAAATACAAGTATAGACAGACAGACATATAATATAGACGTATACAAAGACATATACAAAGAGGAGGTGGACAAATGAATGGAGACAATTAAAATCACAATATTAAAATCCCCTAAATAAATTAAATAAAATTACAAAAATAAAAAACCCGTCAGGAGCGATATGTTCAGACTATGGTTGAGCCAGGCCAGCTACTTGAAATAGGTGGGTCTTGAGCTTTACACGGAAGGAGCGGAGGTCAGAGGTAGTCCTAATATCCGGGGGGAGGTCATTCCACAGGGCTGGGCCCGCCACAGAGAAGGCTCTACTCCTATGGATAATTATAGTCTATATTTACATAAACTGAGAGGAAATTGTGATATAGGCTTGCAGTTTTCTGGAATACTGATGACATAAGCCACTTCTTTTTAAACCCTGCAAATAAGATCCTTGCAACTTTCAGGGGATTATTCATTGTTATCAAGTAGATAAGATCAAGGTGTAATCCTATCTATTTAGAAATCAGTCTATTGAATTAAATAGAACTTACTTCCAGGATAGTGGATACAAAATTGTGGTTTTTATTCATTTCCTGAAGACAAGATATGACAGCACAATAGGCAACCAGCTTCCTGAAGAAAAGCAAAGTTTGGCATGATCAGTGTTTTGATGGGGAATCCAGGAAGCCAAATATATGTTGTCTTCAACTTAAAGATAAATACTCATCACACTAAAATTAAGCAATGGTGCTCAGATCTGAAAAGCTCCACTACTATGCTTCATTCAATAGAGAAAATAATCATCACCATCAATGGCTACATTTTAGTGAGTATTAAGAAAAACAAGACAGAGTAGTCCACAAAGATCCCCCCCTCATTGCTAGAGAAATAGGGAGAAATAGGCATACTTAGACTCTCCATATTTAGCCTTGAAACTCAGTGTTTGCAACTGCAACCAAAAAGCAGCAGTGGAATACTAAACACTAATATTATGATTTTCCAGATCCTGTTGTTTATAGACATGATATAGGATCTTCACCCATTATATCTGTTTAGTTTCTTGTTGAATTCATCTTTTTTTCCACACAGTTTTGCCAGAGAGATGCTCTTTATTAACTGACAGGTTGAAAATCTCTAGAAACAAAGGGATAAATTATTATTGATGGTGGTCACAAAATCTTGCAAATATTTTAGTATAGATTTAGCATTTTGCCCACCTATTGAGTCCTCCCCAAGGATTTGATTAGGCAGATGTTGTTACCAAACAAAAGGGAATATTTGTAGCTCAAGGTTGAAATGAGAGGGATTTGGTGCTCTCTGAGTTTGGTTGTTTTCTTGCAGACATTTCATTACCAAAACTAGGTAACATCATCAACATTGTTGCTGTTACCTAGTTTGGTTGATGAAACATCTGCAAGAAAACAACCAAACTCAGAGAGCACCACAGATATTGTTTAATAAAATTAAAAGTATCATTGCAGAATGTAAGCTGTTCCAAGTAAAGATGCCTTTGGGAATGACTGATGGTAATTTTGTCAATGGTGATGGTGCTCAAATGGTGCTCCAGTGGTTTTTTGAATTGTGCCCATGCACTTATTGCTATTGGTACCTTCTTTGCTTTCTTTTGCTATAGTTGTTCTATTTCTATTTGCAGGTGTTTGTGTTTTGTGAAAGTTGAAAGGTTTATGTCATAACTTTTCAGCTTCAATTTTCAGATCTTGATACTTTGTGATCTTTTTCAATTCTTTGTTTTTATTCTACTATCCCCTGGTATCGCCACATCAGCTATCCACAATGTCTTCTTTTCAACTACAGTTAAATCTGATGGGTTATGGGCCAAGAAATTATAGTTTGAATTCTGGTCATTTTTGACTGCTTTTTAAATTATATTTTCTCACCAATTGTTTGTTGGAGGGACATGATAATTTTTACTGGTGTTCCAGTGAATCATTTTGGCAACAATGTCATGTTATTGTTTATAATCAGTTTGTGCAGTCTTATTGCACAAGCTGAATATATGAGCTACTGTTTCTTCTGCTTTTTTCTACAATCTGCATTTTAAATCATTTGATGATTTTTTTCCCAATTCTGGCCTTGATTGCATTACCTTGAATAGCTTGCTCTTGAGCAGCCAAAAATCAAGCCTTCCATTTCTTTTTTTAAAATGTTCCAATTGTAATATAGCAGTTTATGTAGTTTATAATCAGTTTGTGCAGTCTTATTGCACAAGCTGAATATATGAGCTACTGTTTCTTCTGCTTTTTTCTACAATCTGCATTTTAAATCATTTGATGATTTTTTTTTTCAATTCTGGCTTGATTGCATTACCTTGAATAGCTTGCTCTTGAGCAGCCAAAAATCAAGCCTTCCATTTCTTTTAATGTTCCAATTGTAAACCATTACCAGGGGTTATCTTTATCTATTTACCTCTTGCTCTTTTATATAAATTGACTATGCAATGTTTTCCTTGCCATCATTCTGTTTGTCTTTTTATTTTATTTTTTATTTTGATATTTATGTTTTGTCTCTTCCAGTTTGGAATCCCTGAATATTTCATTTCCAGTAATGAATTTCCTTTGATCTGCTACTCATTATTCAGTGGTATTTGAGTCAGTATAAATTCTTTGTCACAGTTCAAATGTTCAGTTCAGGCGAACCTACTTTGTTGGTTTAAAAAATAATAACTGGCCATAATTGTGTACCAATTATTATTAGTAATAGTGATTATTATCTAAAAATATTCTAGAAACCCCAATTCATTTCTATTGTACTGCAGATTTCTGAATAATTTAAATCAAACTGTTCTCAATGATTTGCATTTACAAATTCAAAGTGGATATCATTTTACCATTATCTGAGATTGTCTGACCTCCAAGAAAATAGATATGATGCCTTCTTTTTGTCTTCTGGCACTTTGATAACTATCAGCCAGGCTCCAATCTCCCAATTATAGGGAAAATTATTCAGCCAGCAATGGCACAGAGTCTTAAAGGAAGCAGATTAATTGGACCCTTTCCAATCAGGCCTGAGAATGGGATGAAGGGTATATTGACTGCTTTCTGGGATAACAAAGGTTGGGATCTGGATGGGATAGCGAGCTCCTTCTGCACTTATTGGGTCTTTTAGAATAGAATATAATTCTTTATTGGCCAAGTGTGATAGGGCACACAATAATTTGTCTCTGGTATATAAGCTCTCCGTGTACATATAAGCAACAAGTGATACATTTTGGCAGTTTTTGATACCATCAATCATGCTATTTTTATTGGACTGCTTGATTGGTATCTCAGTCTTTGAGGTATGGTGTGTGACAAGAGATGTACGTATCTCTCCTGCTTTTTAGCATTTATGTAAAGCTGCTTGAGGGGATTATTCAGCATTTGGGATTCTTCTTAGCCATGAAAGATATGCTATTAATATCCTTGCCCAGTGTCCAGAACAGACTGAAGATGAAACCAAGTAAGGAGGAACTTCAGGATTCTGACACTATTAGAAATATTCATTAGCGAGCAACCACTACCCATCAGGGTGGAAAAATCTCAATTTGGGGATCCTTCTGGACTCACAGCTCCTGCTTGAACATCAGATGGAAGCCATGGTCAGAGGAACATATGCAAACTTCTTAAATGTAGTGGCCCACATTTGATATTGTTCCTGGCATTGAGAGATTAAAACATCATTTTGCAGACCTGAAATGATTCGCTATAATGTTCCACTTTCTGGGTAGAATTTAAGGTCTATAAAATCCTTTCTGACTTGGTGCCGGGTTACCTGAATATTGACCAATTACAATATTTAGGGAGAAACTGCTACAAAATCCCACAGTTTAAGTGCTGAAATGAGAAGGTGCTACATCTCCCTTACAGCATGAATGCTGTGGAAGACTTCCTGGAGGAAGATAGCCCCTCCTTGCTGATAATTTCAGAAATTGTTGAAGTCGTAATTGTTTCAGGGGGGTTCTTTTAACCTTATTTATGATGCCATATTTCATTTTCATTTATCTTTTTTTTTGTCCTCTTTGTCTTGGATGGTTGATTTTCCTGTTGTGGCTTGTTAAGGGTTGGTGTGGTTTAAACTGTTACCATGGATGTTTTCAACTATTTCTATTTATGTTCTGTGTAAACTGCTGAAGAAACTTTTGATTGCAGCAGGGTAGAACTGCATTTAATAAGTGAATAAATAGAATATAGTGCAGTGAAAGACTATTTAGCCTCTTATTGATAAATTCTACTGTCATATCTTCCACTCAGCCTAAGACTTCACTGCTTAACCCTAATTCATTTGTTGCCTTTCAGCTCAGCCAATCTTATAAGACTGGCATAGAGAAATGCATCACGGTGCACTAGTCTACGTTCTTCAGATGACTGTTAGAATAGTATTAATCCAATATAAACAAATCAATATCACAAAATTAGCTTCTTCAAAGTCACTATTATTGTCTGGTTTTTCTAGATTTTCTGGTATTCCTATATTATTTAAAGCATTTTTTTAAAAAAATGAACTCCTTGCCATATGTGTAGAAAATTGCAGCTTTTCCACCCAGGGGAGGAGGCAACTATCGAAAAACTTCAAAAACTTTTTAAAGTCTTTTACTCTAAAGCAGGCATGTCCAAAGTGCGGCCCGGGGGCCAAATGTGGCCCTTTTTCAAATTTCAAGCGGCCCGCAGCCTCTTCTCCCTACTGGAGTTATTTGTTTAGTCTTTCATAAAATACTGTATTTTTCGAAGTATAAAGATGCATCTTTTTCCCCTCAAAAAAGGCTAAAAATCTGGGTGCATCTTATACACTGAATACAGCAATTTTTGCCTCCCAAAACTCTGCCCCCTTCACCAAAATGGCTGTGCCTAGCCTTTAGGAGGTTTTCAGAGTGATCCTGGGGGCTGTGGAGGGCATAAATGAGCAAAAAACGGGCCATTTTTTGCTCAACTTTGCCCCCCCAACCCCCAGGAGCACTCTAGAAGCCTCTTAAAGGCTATTCATGCCCTTTAAAAAATAGGCCCATTTTCGTGGGAGAGTGCAAAAACTTTTTTTTTAATTTGCCTCTTCAAAATCTTGGTGCGTCTTATACTCCGAAAAATACGGTAGTCAATTCGCATTTAATGTTAAGGGTTCAAAGAATGTCAGGCTGAATGATCAGCCCCACACATTTTCACCTCACCAAATCTGGCCCTCCTCGCAAAAAGTTTGGACACCCCTGCTCTAAAGTATAAATGGAAACAATTTACTGGTTTATGGGGGGGACTTGAGTTTCACTAGCAGTCTTAGTGTCCATTTCATATTTATAAAGATCACACAAGGGTTTAGATGTATTTTGTTAGCCATGGTATAAAGTGTATAAAATATCTCATTACTCATTCTCCTTTCAAAACTATATATATGTCATTAATTTCACCAGTAATGATGTACCCTAATGACAAATGAAATGGCTTCTTATGACTCAGTGGTTGGGCATTAGCTGCCAAATATTTGCCATCTGGAACCTGTGAAATGCTGATAACTATTCTTCTACTTCTGCTTGGTTAGGCTGGTTGTGTCAGCAAGGTATGTATGATTGTATCAGTGCAGCAGAAAACAGATGCCCCTTTTCTGCAGCCAGACAGCTCATACAATTATAATAGAAATGTTTCTATCTTCCTAGAAGCAATTTAAATAGGATTAACAGGCTCACCTTCAGGGTGTTTGTCCAAAAGAGCAGCAAAAGCCAGTTAATGATCACTAAATCAAAAAGACACCTGCTGCGTGTGCTTTTGAGCCTGACAGGTTTTCAGGCAATTAATTTCACTAACTAAACTGTAAATATTTAAGAATCTTTAAAAAGCAACCTTTTTCCCCATTGCTAGACATAGTAGAGAAAGCCTTTTTTTTAAAATGCTGAGATTGCAGGGTTCTTCTAGACAATAGGCAGTTTCTTGAAGTAACAAGATACTCCCACAATTTCATAATAATGTTCCAGATTTGAATAGAATAGAGCTGGAAGGGACCTTAGAGGTCTTCTAGCCCAGCCCCCTCCTAAAGTAGGAGAACCTATACCATTTGAGACAAGTGGCTGTCCAGTCTCCTCTTAAAAACCTCCCATGATAAAGCACCCACAACTTCTGAAGGCAAGCTGTTCCATTGGTTAATTGTTCTCAATGTTAGGAAGTTTCTCCTTAATTCCAGGTTGCATGTCTCCTTGATTAATTTCCATCCATTGTTTCTTGTCCTGTCCTCTGCTGCTTTGGAAAATAACTTGACCGCTTTTTCTTTGTGCCAACCCCTCAAATACTGGAATACTGCCATCATGTCACCCCTAGTCCTTCTTGACCAGGGATGTCAAACTCACATCATCATGGCGGCATCATGTGATGTATCAGGACCCCTCCCCCCTTTGCTAAACTGGCCGTGGACATGGCCAGCAAAGGATGCATCTGGCCCATGGGCCAGGAGTTTGACAGTCTTTCTCTAGACTAACCAAACCCAAGTCCTGCAACCATTCTTCATATATTTTAGACTCTGGGTCTTTAATCATCTTAGCTGCTCTTCTCTGAACTTTTTCCAAAGTCTCAATATCTTTTTGTAGTGTGGTGAACAAAACTGGATGAAGTATTCCAGATCTGGTCTTACTAAGGTTGTATAAAGTGGTACTAATGTGTCATGTGATTTTGATTCTATGCCTCTGTTTATAGAACCAAGAATTGTATTAGTTTTTATGAGTGCTGCTGCACACTGCTGGTTCATGTTTAAGTAATTGTCTACTAGGGCTCCAATATCCCTCTCACAATTGCTGATTTTGAGCCAGGTTTCTCCTAATCTGTACTTTTGTATTATATATTTGTATTA
Source organism: Natrix helvetica (assembly GCF_964273705.1). Classification (NCBI taxonomy): domain Eukaryota; kingdom Metazoa; phylum Chordata; class Lepidosauria; order Squamata; family Natricidae; genus Natrix; species Natrix helvetica. The sequence continues at coordinate 89,002,602 of NC_138550.1, read as the reverse complement.
TACATTTGTATTGAAGTCATTTTCTTGCTGAATGGAAATGCCATTTCAAGGCAGTGAGTGTTGTTTTGGAAACAGAAACAGATTCTTATTTTATATTCAAAGTGTAGTTAGTGTCCTCAGCAACTTGCAATCCACTGACAAGTTTAGGAACAATGTCTCCAAATACAGAATTACAGATCACATAGCTTTAGAAGGTGACCAAGATTTATTGACTTCAATGGTGAATGATAAGTTTTCATGAGTTTTGAACCCATCGGTAGGCATTTCTTTAACAATGGAATTTCTCTCAAGGTTTTCCTTCAGACTGCCTCATGGATTTTTTATTTCACAATGGACAAGTGTAAATAAATATACAGCAATACATATGAACATTAATAGACTGAAATTCAACTGTTGACCACAAAGGGAAAGCCACCCTTATTCAATTTCAATTTAATTTCAATTTATTAAATTTATAAACCGCTCCCTCTCCCTGAAGGGACTCGGGGCGGTGTACAGTCAAAAGTTAAAGTACAATATACATATAAACATCAAAAACCCCTAAAGACAAATTAATACATAAAAATCTATACAATAATAATAAAATTAAAACAACATTAAAATCTACCCCAGAAATTTAAAATAACTGCCAGGAGGATTGGAGAATAAAACTATAGTTGGGCCAGGCCAGCTAATTGGAACAGGTGGGTCTTGAGTTTCTTGCGGAAGGAGCGGAGGTCAGTGGTGATTCTAATATCGGCGGGGAGGTCATTCCAGAGGGTTGGGCCCATCACAGAGAAGGCCCTACTCCTGGGCGCCGCCCGCTGGCATTGCTTAGTGGAAGGCACCCGGATGAGTCCCTCCCTGTGAGAGCGAATTGGTCGCAGGGATGTATGGGGTAGGATGACATCCCGCAAGTAACTAGGTCCTGTGCCATGGAGCGCTTTAAAGATGGTAATCAACACCTTGAAACGCACCCGATAGACCACAGGGAGCCAGTGCAGCTCGCGCAGGAGAGGTGTTATATGGGAGTACCTAGTACTCCCCGTGATTGCCCGCGCGGCCGCATTCTGGACCAGCTGTAATCTTTGGGTGCATCTCAAGGGGAGCCCCATGTAGAGAGCATTGCAGTAGTCCAGACGGGACGTCACCAGCGCATGAGTGACTGTGCGAAAGTCGTCCCGGTTCAATAGGGGACGCAATTGGCGCACCAGGCGAACCTGGTGGAACGCCCCCCTCGCCACGGCTGCCACATGGTCATCCATCGACAGCCGGGCATCCAGGAGGATGCCCAAATTGCACGCCCGCTCCACAGGGGCCAGTTGCTCGACCCCAATGGCCAGCGATGGAGCCCACTGGTTGAACTGGGGCGCCGGTAGCCACAGCCACTCCGTCTTGGAGGGGTTGAGTTTGAATCTGTTGCTCCCCATCCAGACCCGTACGGCTTCCAAGCACCGGGACATCACTTCGACGGCCTCATTGGGGTGGTTCGGGGTGGAGATGTACAGCTGAGTATCATCAGCGTACAGATGGTACTCGACCCCAAAACCACGAATGATCTCACCCGGCGGCTTCATATATGTGTTGAACAGGAGAGGCGAGAGGACCGACCCCTGCGGCACCCCACAAGTGAGAGGCCTCAGGGTCGACCTCTGCTCCCCTGCCAACATGCATTGCGTCCGGTCGGAGAGGTAGGAGGAGAACCACCGCAAAACGGTGCCCCTCACCCCCAACCCCTCCAGGCGGCGCAGTAGGATACCATGGTCGATGGTATCAAAAGCTGCTGAGAGGTCTAATAGGACCAGGATGGAGGAACAACCCCCATCCCTGGCCCTCCAGAGATCATCCACCAACGCGACCAAGGCTGTCTCCATGCTGTGACCGGGCCGGAAACTGGACTGGCGCGGGTCTAGATAGTCAATTTCCTCCAGGTGACGTGGGAACTGTTGTGCCACCACACTCTCTACAACCTTCGCTAAAAAGGGAAGGTTGGAGACGTGACGGTAATTAGCTAACTCGGATGGGTCCAGAGAAGGCTTCTTGAGTAAGGGCCTCACCACTGCCTCTTTCAAGGCGGCCGGAAAGGGCCCCTCACTCAATGAAGCATTCACTAGTCCCAGGAGCCAGCCTCGTGTGACCTCCCAGGATGCCAGTATAAGCCAGGACGGACAAGGGCCCAGTAAACATGTAGTGACTCGCAGTCGCCCACGCAGCCTGTCCATATCATCGGTGGCAACAGAGTCAAACTCCTCCCAGAGTGGTCCCTCAAGACTCGCTTCCGACGTCCCCCCTAGACCACTGAGGGGGACCCATTCACTCCGGATTTGAGCGATTTTGTCCTGCAGATATTCCCCAAATTCCTCTGCTCTGCCCTGCAAGGGGGCTTCCCGCGGCTTCTGTAACAGGAGGGAGCGGGTCACCCAAAACAGGGCGGCAGGGCAGTTGTCTGCGGACGCAATAAGAGCGGCACAATGTCGACGCTTGGCCGCTCTTAATGCCACAAGGTATGTCCGTAAATAGGCTCTTACCTGTGTTCGGTCAGATTCGGAGCGTGAGGATCTCCATCTGCTCTCTAGGCGTCTCTTGTGGCGTTTCATCACCCTTAGCTCCTCGGTAAACCAAGGGGCCAGGGTGCTTCATTGCCGCAGGAGAGGCCGCAAAGGCGCAACCCGGTCCAAGGCCCCGGCAGCCGCACTATTCCATGCGGCCACCAGGTCCTCCATCCGGGAGCGGGTCAGGGCTACAGGAAGTGGCCCAAGCTCCGTCTGGAACCTATCCGGTTCCATCAGGCGCCTGGGGCGGAACCATCTGGGACATTCTGGATCCGCCTCCCCGCGGTGGGGGGTAGCGCCAGGGAAGTCAAGCCGGAGAGATGAGTGATCTGACCATGACAGGGGCGTAGTAACTAAATCCCCTATTCCCAGATCACTCGTCCACTGGCCAGAGACAAAAACAAGGTCCAGCGTGCGGCCTCCCTCATGTGTGGGGCCCTGAATTATTTGGGACAGGTCCATGGCTGTCATGGAAGCCATGAACTCCCGAGCTGCCTCGGATGCTTCACCCATCGATGGCAGGTTGAAATCCCCCATAACCAAAAGTTTGGGGGTCTGAACTGCTATCTCTGCGATCAGCTCGAGGAGCTCAGGCAGGGCCGCTGATGCATAGCGAGGAGCCAAGTATACAATCAGCAAGCCCAACTTTCTCCCTGGGCCCCAGTTCACGCCAAGAGACTCACACCTTGATATCTGTGGCACAGTGAACTCCCTCGGTTCCAGACCCTCCCGTATAATCACTGCTACCCCACCACCCCTACCCAGGGCCTGCGGCTGATGGAATGCACGGTAGCCCGGTGGGCACATTTCCACGAGGGGTAAGCCCCCCTCGTGGCCCAACCAGGTCTCCATTATCCCTGCAAGGTGCGGCTCCCCCTCCGAGATCAGATCATTAATGAGGGGGGCCTTATTGACAACGGACCTCGCGTTGCATAACATCAGCCTCAGGGCCTGGCTCTGTAGGTCCTGACCACCTAGAGTGCAGGGGTTGGTGCAAGTGACCGGGCGTGTCCAGCGGCCACGGTCTCCCAACCAACTGCAAGATTTTCGTCTATCCCCGCACCCACCCCTCCCTACGACCGTTGGAATAAAAAAGCCCTCTATTGGAATATCATTCTCCTGATTTTTGAATATAGAGAGCTATGAAGCTGGCCTTGAGGGAAATATTCAGATGCTATTACTAAAACAAAAAGGGCAGAAGCAAACCTAAGGAAAAACGATAGGAAGTGACTCAAATTGGCTGCTTCCTGACTGTCTGGAGTTCTAAAAGGGAGGGACAATAAATACATTCAGACTTGCTAATTCTGCTTAATATAGCTTCTCAATAAACTTGGTCTTTTTGTAGACTCTGTTTCTGGATGTGGATAATCTTGAAGGGGTTAAATTGAGTAAACTAGGGAACAGTATCAATAAGCTGGAATCATATTGAGTGTATTTGAATCAGGGTTGGGAAGAATTTGAGGAAAGAGGAAGAAGAAGAAGAAGAAGAAGAAGAAGAAGAAGAAGAAGAAGAAGAGGAGGAGGAGGAGGAGGAGGAGGAGGAGGAGGAGGAGGAGGAGGAGGAAGGAGAAGAAGAAGAAGAAGAAGAAGAAGAAGAAGAAGAAGAAGAAGAAGAAGAAGAAGAAGAAGAAGAAGAAGAAGAAGAAGAAAAAGAGGAGGAGGAGGAGGAGGAGGAAGGAGGAGAAGAAGAAGAAGAAGAAGAAGAAGAAGAAGAAGAAGAAGAAGAAGAAGAAGAAGAAGAAGAAGAAGAAGAAGAAGAAGGAAGTAGTCACAGGAAAAGTTTTCTCTTGCTAGAAGCAACTTGAATATCAGGATTCATGTTCTGTGACACCTGCCTAGAATCCACTTATTTGCAACCCCAACTTGTTAATTGATTAAGGACTTGTTTCTCCCTTGATTTGGCAACACAAATCTTCTGCTTGACCTAACAGTGTTTAACTTGGAATTCACCTTTGTTCAGCCAAGTTCTTATCTGCAAGTATTTCCTGTTTTCCAGCTTGTGCCTTTTCCCTCCATCATCTACTGCTACCTTGTTGTCAAGTCTTATAGCAACAAATTCTCCCTTTAACACTGTGAGTGCTCAAGAACTGTGTCAGGTTCTTAAAAAATGCTAAGAAAGCCAAGATGTAGAAGTAACAGTGCAGCCTTTCATAAGGATATTAAGCAAGCCAAACCCATTTTCTACTTGCATTCAGAAATATTAAATTTAATCACTTTATGGATATTAGAGACCTTCAGAATGGTGAGCTTAATCTGACTTTATGAAGACCTAGTCTTCTTCAAAAAATTATGAAACAAAGACTTAAGAGTTTAAAATAATATTCAATCGGCAAAAAGCAAAAAAAAATGATTTACATTTAACAAAGTTTTAAACTAATTGAGAGATCAAACAAATTTGGAATATTGAATCTTTTTGCTGTAAGATTTGAAACACAAGTACATTTTAAATAATATGCATGTAGAAAATAATTGAAATACAATTACAATAGCAGAGTTGGAAAGGACCTCGGAGGTCTTCTAGTCCAACCCCCGCCTAGGCAGGAAACCCTATACCATTTCAGACAAATGGCTATCCAACATCTTCTTAAAGACTTTCAGTGTTGGGGCATTCACAACTTCTGGAGGCAAGCTTTTCCACTGATTAATTTTTCTGTCAGGAAATTTCTCCTCAGTTCTAAGTTGCTTCTCTCCTTGATAAGTTTCCACCCATTGTTTCTTGTTCTACCCTCAGATGCCTTGGAGAATAGTTTGACTCCCTCTTCTTTGTGGCAACCCCTGAGATATTGGAACACTGCTATCATGTCTCCCCTAGTCCTTCTTTTCATTAAACTAGACATACCCAGTTCCTGCAACCGTTCTTCATATGTTTTAATCTCCAGTCCCCTAATCACCTTTGTTGCTCTTCTCTGCACTCTTTCTAGAGTCTCCACATCTTTTCTACATTGTGGCGACCAAAATTGAATACAGTATTCCAAGTGTGGCCTTACCAAGGCATTATAAAGTGGTATTAACATTTCACATGATCTTGATTCTATCCCTCTGCTTTTGTAGCCTAGAACTGTGTTGACTTTTTTGGTAGCTGATTCACACTGCTGGCTCATATTTAAATGGTTCTCCACTAGGACTCCAAGATCCCTCTCACAGTTACTACTATTGAGCAAGGTACCACCTAAACTGTACCAGTGCATAGAAGAAATAGAAGTAAACTCATATTAGAAACGAAGGCTTGGTGAAGGTTGTGAATGGACACTAAAGGACCAGGCAGGAAAGATTTAAAATGGCTAAACCAGCTTTATATTTTTCTTATCTTAAACAGTTTTTTTTCAAAAACATGGACTGAAATATTTATTATTAATATTTTAGAAAGGATCCACTCAATGGATAAACTTTCAGAAGATAATGAGAAAAACTTTAAAATACTTTTTCCTGACATTAGAGTTTGAAGATATGAAAGACAATAAAATTGAGATTATCAAAATTGGGATATAAAAGACAAATCAAGGAAAGTATTGGGACATGGAAGAGCTGCAAGAAGAAAACCTGGAAGATGCCTCTTTATGGGATTTATCAAATGGGCTTGTTCAAGATTTGAAGACTCCTCTTGAATGCCAAAAAATGATAAACTATCAAATCTGGCAATGCCATTGAATGATTTAAAGTCAAGATTGTGAAAACCAAAAAGAAAGAGCGTAAAGCTGGATTATTTTATTCAAGGATAAATTATATGTCTGATATTTCTGGTAACTCCTAATAAGTGTTTTGCTGAATTAGGATTGAAAAACACGATCATTTCTGAATTAATTATAGATAAATTTAGGCTATCAGAATATTTTTATTGCTTTAAAAAAGGGTCAAAAGTTAGCATATTAGCTTATGCACAGTGCGATAAAGTTTGGAAGCCACTTATTTGTGATGGTCTTTGTTGCCTTTTTGCTTTTCTACTTTTCTCTTTTTTGCCTTTTTTGCCTACACCTTCTGAATGTTTCTTTCTTTTTTTTGATCTAGTATAGTTTGAATTAGTTTGTATTATGTTGATTAAAAACTTTAATAAAATTATTAACCAAGAGGGGGGGGGAGCATATTGCCTTATAGTTGGCACTGTCTGCAATTCTCACCAGCTAATCATGCGTGAGGAGCTTTATTCTTTATTTTAAAAGGTTGGCAGCTAGTGCAGTTATAATGCCACAGCTTGGAATTATTTTGTGTTAAATTGTATTTTCCACTGAAATACTCCTGTGGGCGTCAATAGGATAATTGACCAAATATAATTCTCATTGCCCTTTGGCCTGCATCTATCTCAGTTAGACAGTTCTAGTCTCTTTATCAGCTTAGATTGCTGTTGCTCTCGCTCCAGGGTAGGAGCTGCTTCCCCTTGGTGTAAAGGTGATTTTTTTGTGATTGATATTGTTGCATATGGCAGCTGGCCCATAGCAATGTACTTCAGCACTTCCTATGATGTGTTTGTGTACAAAATGTATAATTCATGCATCCTTGTTACATTGTATGTTCTGTGATTATTATTTCCCTTGATATTTTAATTGCACTTTGATCATCTACTTACTGGTATGAAAGTAGAACGAATAATCAATAAATAAATGCATTCATTTTTATATGTAATTACTAGAAAAATCTATCGAGTTGTTATGCTAATAGTGGAATTCCTGAAAAAAAAGAAGATCAAATCATAATAAAGAGAAAGAATGGGTGAGAGAGGGGAATAGCAATAATAGAGTGCCCATTTTTCAGTTTATAAAGTTTTATTTGGAACTCCCAAGTTTATAGCTGAATTAAGCTTTGGGAAAATTATAAATATTGTATTATGCCAGTTGAAGACTATAACATGAGCTTTCATAATCAGTTTATGGCATCATTGTACAGCAGAGAAGTATCTAATATGCTTTGCTGATAGAAATTTTCACCATGTGTAAAAAGAAAAAAAAATATGTCAAAATCTCTGAATGCATCCACTGTCATGTGCTGCAAAGTATACCATATCAGCATCCCATGTCAGTTCAAAAACTCATTTCCTACTTGCCAATTTACAGTTTAAATATACATGTGAACATACTATAGATAGTCCTTGACTTGCAACCATTTGGATTACGAACATTATGACACTGCTGAAATACTACCGATTATCGCACTTTAAAAAAATCACAGTATTCTGGTGGTCACATGATAAAAATTGGGTTCTTGGCAATTGGTGTATATTGATAATGGTTGAAGCACCCCTGGGTCATGTGATCACCATTTGCAACCTTCACGGGGAGCTTCTGACAAGCAAAATCAATGGGGGAAATTGGATTCATTTAATGACTTAACAACTAAAGCAAGAGAGTTTGTAAACTTGTACACAAGCGTAACCTACTGAAGATCTTGGTTTTTTTTAAATTTCCAAATGTGGAATCTTCTGCCTTTGAAAATGGCCCCAGGGAGCAATAGGAATGAGATAGGAGGGATATGACCTGAGAATTTAACTTCAAATGGAAGAAAGAAAAATATTCCATGATCCTGATCTCAAGGAAATAAGATTCTCTTGTTAAAGATTTGTTAAGAATTAATTTTTGTGACATCCTTTCACAGAACAAGCTTGGTTTTCTGAGCCTTCTTTAATGGATTTTGGAAGCAACAGACACAAATATTATTCTCTTATTCTCTCTCTCTCTCTCTCTCTCTCTCTCTCTCTCTCTCTCTCTCTCTCTCACACACACACACACACACACACACACACACACACACTCACACACACACACACACACACACACACAATGGGAACATTTCAATGTTTCCAAAGTAAATTATATGTATTTACATAAATTATATCACAATGTAAATTACCTAATTACAAAACTGGAATAAACTGATGCGCATAATGCATTCTGGATTTAATAGACATCAACCCCTTTTTAAAAAAATGGTTCATGAAACCAAGATTTTACTGTACTTTGTGTTATCCCAAATCTTCTCTTTCTATACTCAATAAAATTTAAAAGCATTGCCCTTATGTCTTGAGGTGTAATTGAGTGTCAAATAAAGTAGCACTAATAATTTAATATTAACTGTGGTTAAACAAGCTTGAACATTAACTATTTCACTATTAATATTCATAGCTCAATTAAAACAGATACTGATTATAGCTCAGGTAAGTGCACATATCCCTATATATATAGTACATGAAGAATAGCTCTTACTATTTTCATTAATAATGTAATAAATTAAAAATGAAATTATAGAAAGTTAGAAAATGTGGGTAAATAGGATGACATTCATATTGTGCCATACTTTCAGAGATATTTTTATAAAATTACTTACTGTTGTTATGTGACATCAACCAGAAGTGTCCCTAGAAGGCAAAATCACGAAACTGCAACTCACATTTTTACCATGTTATTTGGGGAATTCACTGAAGAAAGCAATTATGTTTGGAAGAGTTAGTGGTAAAAGGAAACCAGGCTACCAAAGAACACAGTGGCTGAACACCATCAAAACAGGAAGATCATAGAGAACCTCAAAGAAATGATACAAGATTGGAAGATTTGGAGAGACTGGTCCATAGACTCACAAAGTGTTGGACTTGATTGAATGGATATCATCATCATCATCAGCATCAGCATCTGATATCAGAGAAATGATCAAAGATGTATAAGTCAACTTTGGAAATATGAAAAACATACAGAGACATGTTACTATGCATTGTGGACTTTTGAAAAACCCATTGGATACAACTATACACAAAGTTGCAAAGAATTATAAGACATAAACTTAGAAAAGACTCATGGAAGGGATATTTTATACAGGATAACTGCCACAAGTTTATTCTATTCACAACAGTGGAGGGATACTGAAATTTTCACAATGGAGGAATGAATTGTGAAGATATCACAATTGACAGAATTGGCAAAGCTACCTTCTTGGCCAGGGACAAAACTAGAAGTACTTTTATTAAAAAACTGGAAATTGTTTATACATTTTTAAGGACATAGAAGTTGTGGATACAATTCAAATAGAGCTCATGTCATTATTGGGTAATTGTTTAATTGCTTTTTTTAAAAAGAATAATTGTTATTATTTTGGATGTAAACTGCCTCCAATCGTTTGTGAAATTGGATAGACAAATAATTGTAGTGTGTGATGTGGTGTGTAGGCTTATGAATGCATATAGCATTTTATAAACTATACACATTGGCCATTTATTATTAAGTTCTTTATTAATCAATTCTCAATACAGATTTTTTGAGTACAAGATGGGTGGCAAATAAATTTTCTAAATAAATCAATAAACACAATGTAAAGCAATGGCAAAGAAGAATCATATCTTTCACCATTGTCCTTTGGAAATTTAAATTTCAGCTTGGAATCTAGAATTATCCAAGTAAAAAAAACTTAAAATATAACATGTATCTAGTATATTACTTTTTGTAAATGTACAATTGATGTAGCTGGAATATTTAGCTCTTGTAATAAATCATTTCGTATATTTGATATTCTGCCTTATGCTCCAATAAGTATAGGACTTTGCAAGATTGTTTCTATTTTGAACATTATTTCTTTTGTTATTGTTATTAGTGTAACAGATCCATTGTAAAATAGTATAGTCTTTATTGTCATTGTACAAAATAAATACAACAAAAATGTATTTCTTCCAGTTCTTCATTTAAGAATAGAGAATAATATAGTACAGGGTTGCAGATAAATATTTTTCACCTTCCCTGTTTATAGATAAGAGAACACACTTCCTCAAAGTCAGAGAGCTGCTTAACCACTACTCCATACTGCTTCTTCATACTGATTCTCCTAAGAGGTCAATATTCATCCAAAGGGGTCGTTAGGCCTATATCCATTATACTTGTTGTTATTATTAGTCATAGTACTATTAATTAAAGTAGCATTTATTATATTATTTTCATATAATAAATATTGTGGGGAGGGTGTTTATGAACAACTTGCAACTTCATGCAGTCATCAATGAGCTGAAGAATTTGGGGACTGCTGTCCCACACACATATTGCATTATAATGATATTACTGAGACAGTATTATATCAAAGATGAACATACTAAACAATTCACTTTTTTGATTTTAAAAGAAGGTTTAAAAAGGTTAATTAAAAATAAATGATTCTATGTGTCTGAAATGCTTTCTATGTATCATCTTTTGTTTGTAACACCTTGGCAATTTGTCTCCATGATGTGGCAGATGTATGTTAAGACAAGGACCATGCTGTGGTGTTAATCAAAAGACGGAGGTCCAGCTGAGAGTTAGTGTAATTACATTGGGACAGTTATCGCTTTTAGAACTCTCTCTACTCCTTCAGCTGACATAATAGCAAATATGATGCTAATTGAAAAGAAGAAGACAAAGGAAGCACGCAGGTGTTACTTGTTTCAGTTTACTATGTATTTCAATGTTAGATGGATTTTGTTTATTGATCTTGATAACTGAACAGAAATTCAATCTTTGAGAGCATCACCTTCTAGAACCTGCAATTTACGCATATCCCTTTAAGCGTTTTAATCTTCAAATGTGATTTAAAAAGAGAGAAAGACAAACTGAAATGAAGGGTTCACATCACTTCTCCACATGTAACTATTTTATCTTTATGTATAACTGACTAATTTCTAAGGTTTATTTTTCTCTACGATACCAGAACCATATTTTTGTATCAGCACTTTGTGGGAACGGTAGTTCAATTGAAGGGGTGTGGCTGAAAAGTTTAACACTTACTTACATAAAGTGTTAGACTAGGAATATATGTGCATGTATGGTATGTCTATTTGCAATCTATATAGCTATCCTTAAGTAAATTCCTTTAACATAAATTCTGTTCCATGTAGCAATAACAATAGCACTTAGACTTATATACCACTTCACGGTGCTTTACAGCCCTCTCTAAGTGGTTTTACAAAATGAAGACCCAACAATCTGGGTCTTCATTTTACTGACCTTGGAAGGATGGAAGACTGAGTCTATCTTGAGCCGATGAGACTCGAACTGATGAACTGCTGGCAACCAGTAGTTAGCAAAAGTAGCCGGCAGTACTGCATTCTAACCACTGTGCCACTATGGCTCAGTGGTGCAATGATCAAAATACATATTATGTATTTTGGATGCTGGGCGGTAGATCTTGAACTGTTGTTGAGTAGACAATTTGCCTGAAATAAAAATGAACAGTAAGGTCTCTGGTCTTTTACTAATCATTGCATCGCCCCCCCCCCCCAAAGTCTCACTCACTAGCCAATTTGCTTTTGCCCTTTTGCCCACCATAGAATGCCCCCAAATAGCTCAGCAAAATTGGAGCAAAGTTAGTTGACTTCTAGGCAGCTTGACCCCAAAAGTTGTAATGATTTCCCTTCTCATTAAGGCAAAAATAATTAGTAATAGTTCATAAGAAGAGGCAGGTTGTTAGGTTGTAGCACGTTTCCAAATTTAAAATGGTCTCATATTTTTAATTTTTAGGCTGCATCTTAAGTACAAAATTATTTTTTGCATGCCTTCTAGCCAACCTGGCTGATTGTTCTCATGTCCCATAGGCATGATCTTTAGCCTTGTTGCCTAATGGAGGTGCAGTTCAGCACATCTGTTAAACAGCTCAGTTGTAAAAAAAAAAAAACTACTGTAATTTACTACAAACTAGATTAATTAATGCTGCTCATTTTTTATCTTTCCCAAAGCATTTGAATACATTTTTACGAGTTTATTCTAAATTATCATAACTTGTAGCCATAACTTATTCATAAAAATTAAATATACGTTGGAGATTAAACACTTCATTTTCAATGACTAAGTTAAAACAGATATAAATCTAGATACAAATAAATAAAATCTCTAAATTTTCAAGACATTTCAACAAGTCAGCTAAAACCAAGTTGTATTTTCCCCATCAGTACAATTAGACATCACATTATTCTTATGTGTCAGTGCCTATTCAATTAGTACATCAGAATGAGAAATAAATCTTTGACTGTTTAAACTAGCACATAAAACAAAACTTTAAGAAAAAACAATAAAAGCATCACTGATCGATGCTAACCATCAAAGCTTTCTCAGATTGACTTGAAAGTACTCTAAAGTCTCATCTAACTACATAACAGAGGTGGCATTCTGCCGAATCACCTGGTTCGGGCTAACTGGTAGTGGCGGCATGGGAGGCAGACATTATCATGGATGCTCGGCACATGTGCAGATGTGCTCCATGCACTCCAAACCGGTAGTGAAGGTTAAAGCATTTCATCCCTGTTACAGAAGCTTCATTGACACATAAGAAACTGCTCAACAAATTTCTGAATTATCTACCCATAAGCATTTGTAGCTCAGCTACTAACTGGAAAAGGATTAGTCAAAAGGAAACAATGTGTTTCCACTGCTGATACTCTAAAACAGCTTAATTTCCATTACCTTCTGCCTTCTATTCCTTGAGGGTACCTGTGACAGGGGATCATCAAAATCTTCACTACTATTTTGCTACACATTTAGGTTTCTCATCTTCTCATGTCATCTGCTAGAGACTGATTCTACTTATCTCCTTAACGCCTCACAACAGCTTTGAAATATCCCTATCCAGAGGAGTGTAAATCACAGAATGTGAGTCCTGGAGATATTTTGATGATCAGCTCGTATAATCCACAGACCAGTGCAGGAATTCATTGCTATAGAATACTTGACAAAAGATTCTCCAGCTTCTGTTTAAAAGATTTTCCATGAAGGAGATTCCATCATCTTTTTTTTTTATATTAAGAAATGTACTTCCTTGTAAATTAAATCTGCTTTTTCTTGACCTGTACTTCTGGGGAAAGCCTGAATAATTCAGTTTACTTTCTCATAACATTATTTCAGATACTTGAAAACAGTTAGAGCTCCCCATAGTCTTCTCTTCTTCTAGTGAAACACATCCAACTTATCCATCCATTCCTCATAGATTTTCCTTTTACATCATTTATCATCTTGATTACACATCTTCATCCAGGCTTCATTTTTTTCATTGTCCTTACTAAAATGTGGTGGTCAGTATGTGATGTGCAAATATTCTAAAGTTTATCTGACCCAATGCAGTATTAATAGGGACAGTAAGGCTGCAGTAAAGCTACTTATTAGTTAACTACATAAATGTTTTGGCAGTTCCTTAGTTGATTTCCTCTAAGAGAAATATCCCAAATATGCTTTGTATTTTCATTCGATGGGAAATTTTGTAATATATATTGGCAATCAAAACCCCACTCAAGCAAGATAGCATTTTTTTTGTCAGGGTTCTGACCAATGCCCTAATTCGATGTGGGCGAATCTTTTTGGAAGCAAGTGTTGAAACAGAACCACATGTGTCCGGGGGAGCACCAGAAACCAGAAGAGCAGCTCCCCACATGTGCATGCTGAAAAGCTGAGCTTCCAGTTTCTGGCATGTGCATGCACGCCAGTCACCTGGTCTTCTGGCCTCTGGCATGAATGCATGTGCAAAGAGCATGGTCAGTGAGCATGTGCATATTAGATCACAGAAGAACAACAGGCAACAGCTGGCATACCCGGAGAGATGGCTATGTATGCCACCTCTGGCAAGCATGAAATAGGGTCACCATCATTGCCCTAATTAAATCATGAACCTCAAGCCAAGTTTCAAAAGAAATCCAGTTATTTATTAGTTCATGTTGGCACGATCCAAGTGAAACCAACTCTGACCTCACTTAATTCGTGCCTTGGCTCTGATCCTGTTTACCCCTTCCCCCAAGGTGTGTTATCAATCACATTCCCCAACGAAGCAATTTCACGGGTTGTAGAAGTCACTGTGGGTCCCCCTGGAGATGACCTTGATGTTGCCACTGGAATGTGCTTTATTTTGACTGAAATGCAAGTTCCTCGATTCAACTGCGAGCTGGGTTTTCCCATCCCCCTGCCTATGGCAACTCGAGAGCAGGTCAGGAATTCTTTGCGAGTTGACAGTTTTCATGTTTTCCAAACAAAAAGTAGAACTGAGGAACTGAACAGATTTTTCACACAGTAAACATCCATGTACACAAAAATGTTTAAAAAGTTAAATATCTTGCTAAATCTATAATTTTGTCCTGAAAAAAAGGATTTTGATAAATTGTTCTGCTAGGAAATATGGCACGAGACGAATAACTTCAACTGTATTAATCAAATCACATTTTTCTTTGTTATAGGCAACATGTTTGATCTTCCAATGTCAAGCATGTAAATAAAGCAGTTCAATTCCATTATCTGAGCCATAATGATGTAACAACCCCTCCCCCCACCAAAGTAGCTAGTATAGTAGGCCCACAAGATGAGATAACCTATTTCAAGTTCAAGTTACAGTGGTTTTAGGATTCAAATTTAAGGTTCAAACTTTAAGGCCCCTGAATTTTTAATTCTTCCTATTTGGCCAAAAAATTATATTTTTAATGTTTTAACAAGAGGTGGGATTAATAAATAAATGCAAAATAAAACTCATCCAGACCTTATCTATTCTTTGGAAGGAGATCCCCAGAAAAGATGAATACAGTTAGTCTGAAAAAAATATTGGACCCTTCCCTTTGCTGTTTCTAGCCTTGTTCTATCTTAAACAATGCAACAAACTGGCTCCTACAACTGACTTTAGTCCTTATAAAAAGAATTGAATAAATAAAAATCTGTACAGGGACAACCAAAACCTTAGACCCAATTCATGCTTGTTCATTATTTTACTGTTGTGCCAATTTAACAATTGAAGTTTATATATTGTTATATCTTAATATAGGTAATATATTAATATAGGTTCCTGTGGATTTTATTTTATAATAGGTCTTAATATAGCTCCCTGTGGATTTTATTCTGCAAGTCATTGCTAACTATAGGGGGCAGTGCTCACCTCTGCTTTGAGGCCATTGAGCCAGTGCTGTCCAAAGTTATTTCCATGTTCATATGGCCAGCATGATATCATGGAGCATTGTTATCTTCCCATTGAAATGGTATCTATTTATCTACTCGCATTTGCATGCTTTTGAACTCCTAGGTAGGCAGGACCAAGGAAGACAGGAGCTCACCCCATTGCATGGAGTTCAAGTCTCGAACCTAGGCTGCTGGCTTTCTGGCTGATGAGCCCAGCATCTTTAACTGCTGAGCCACCACGGTGTCCTATTTTAATGTAACTAATAAAAATGATTACACAATGATTACAGGATATGTGTGTGTGTGTGTGTGTGTGTGTGTGTGTGTGTGTAGATATGCCTCTGTTTTTCTCTCCTATACAGAAATATTTTTAGGTCTTGAGGCTATTTGACAGAGTTATTGGAGAAACATGCAGACAAATTGCAAAGAAAAAAATGAAATAAAATTTAATAAGGAACTCTTACTCAGCTTTCATCGTAAAACAGATATTTCTCAAGTGCAGATTATAAACTATTTGGCTTTTTAAAAATAGTATTAAATACTATTAGTTGAACACTTTAATAATAAAATCTGAAAAAAAAATCTGAACAAGAATAAATGCAAATCATAAGCTTCCTAGTTTTATATTTGTAATTACAATAGTATCAGAGTTACTGCTATTATATAAAATTGGTTCATTAGAAGTATGGAAACCTTACTCTAGGCTAAAGATATTTAAATATATTCCAGAAAGAGTGCAGCTGTTATCACTATGTTCAACACATGGATGATTTCCACCTACCTGCCTCAACAGTTTTTGTATGGAACACTGTAACTCCTAAAAGACTAAGATGTTTTTACAAGGAAAGAATATCTACCTCATTCCTAGCATTACCAATGTTAGTGGCAGGAACAAGAAAGCTCTTTTCTCAGCAGCATCTTTCCATGAACTGAAATTACTCTTCCTAATCCCAATAACATGACAATTGGACTTTAAATGATATACTAATGGAATTTCTAACTATTATGGAATGTCTGCTAGTGGGCACTAGAAGGTGTGTCTTCTCAGCCATACCCCCTGACATTCTCGTGTCATAGTTGAGAATGACACCAACTCTGCTGGTCTTGAAAACATAAATTTGTGCTCAGTAGTAGACCCCTAAGGGTGTGAAGGACTCTGTTTCCTGGCCATTTTGATACCTATGGTGATTTTCTTCAGCTTTTGTGTATATGTGAATACTACATCCAGTTTTAGTCACCATGATATGAAAAAAGATGTTGAGACTCTAGAAAGAGTACAGAGAAGAGCAACAAGATGATTAGGGAACTGGAGGCCAAAACATATGAAGAACAATTACTAGAATTGGGTAGGTCTAGTTTAATTAAAAGAAGGACCAGGGGTGACAGAATAGCAATGTTTGAATATTTGAGGGCTGCCATAAAGAAGAGGAAGTCAACCTATTCTCCAAAGCACTTGAAGGCATGACAAGAAGATAGGAATGGGAATTAATTAAGGAGAGAAGCAACCTAGAACTAAGGACAAATTTCTTGACTGTTAGAACAATTAATCAGTGAAACAACTTGCCTTCAGAAGTTATGGATGATCCAAGACTGAAGGTTTTTTTTAAGAATGGGACAATGATTTGTCTGAAATGGTATAGGTTTTCCTACTTGAGCAGGGGGTTAGACTAAAAGACCTCCAATGTCCTTTCCAACTCTGTTATTTTTTATTCTGTCATTCTATTATATGTAATTTGTATTACATTATAATTGTTTTTATAATTATTCACCACCCAGGGTCACTTGTTTGACACAGCAACTATATAAATTGAATAATGAAATAAATATTTCAAGGAGATCAGCATGTATGTATCAAGTTTTATAACACCCAATAATTTTTTTAAAGAGAAATTCCTAAGATTTTTGGATTGATAGATTTTTTTCCTACTGAGAAGATTATTGTCAGTGATAAGATTTACACTTGAATTGAGCTCTTTGATATTCAAATAATATTGAAAAGATATTTACATTACAATTCTTAGAAGGTTATCTCTTCTCAATTGCATGAATGTCAAAAACGACAGAAAAAGAAATACAGTACCAAAATGATAAACATCTCTCTTTCTCCTTATCTTATTCAAAACGTTCCCTCTGAACCTTCAAAAATATAAGCCATCCTTTTTAAAACTGCAAAAGGGACTTTACAAAAATCAACAACAGTGTGTAGGTAAATAACAATTTAAAATCTTTATTTCAGTGCAAGAAAGGAATGAGCTCATTCTTGTTTAATAGTACTCAAGGTTTTGATTACCAATCTCCCTGCCCTCCCCAGATTTAGCAGAAGTTCTTAAGTAGATCATTATTTAAATCAGACCTGTTTTCTTAGGGGGTGAGATATTTTTAGTTATTACTATATAGAAATACACAATTTATAATATGCAATTTCTAGTAATATATTTTTGTGGTTCCTTCCCAATTCGATAATTTCTATCAAGTGAGTGGATTGTAAAGTTTTAATGTAACACATGCAAATGAGCAACTGCATACAATCTGCCAACTATCAAAGTGAAAACTCTGAGAAAATAACATCTTCTGTTTCTATGACTTAACAATTATACAGTGTAAGGACATAAATGAAATCATTAGCATTATTAGATTCTCTCCAAATGCTCAGAAGGAATAGATGCTGAAATGTTTTCTTACTTTATTCTTGAATTGACAAAACAAAACAACACATATATTGCAGGCAGTTTGCCCCGGTAAGATGCTCTGGAGGGCCTACCCGCCCGCCCCCCTAACTTGCACAGAGTGTACAGCACCTGAGCAATGCTCCACCGAGCAACTGGAGCATCGCAGAGGTGTCGTGGAGCATCGCAGGAGGTAAGAATGCATGCATGTGCTGTGCGCGTGTGAAGAATGTTGCTTCATACTGGGAAAAAAAAATATTTGTTGTATTCCCAGTGATTCAGATCAATGTCACTTCTATAAAACATAGATATTTTTGGAAATGTCCTCAAAAATCCTAACTTGAGTGAAACTTTCTCCGCTTGTTTTTCCAAATTAGTACTACTCTGTTTCCCTGAAAATAAGACCTCTGGATAATAAACCCAATCAGGCTTTTGAGTGCATGCACTAAAATAAGCCCTACCCCAAAAAATAAGCCCTCCCTGAAAATATTGCAACATAGCAGCAACCATGAGGTTACCACGCTCACCATCTCCTGCACCTGAAAAATAATAAGACCCCCCCCCAAAAAAAATAAGCACAAGCGCTTATTTTGGGGGTCAAAAGAAAATAAGACCCTGACTTATTTTTGTGGAAACACGATAACCATTGATTGATGTATAGCAAGTATCATTATACATTAGATGCCAAAAGATGGCTTAACAGATTAATTTAATTTGATAATATTTCTTTTCTTTAATATAATCAAAGCATATTCAATGGATATAATAGAGGTAATTTTTTCCCATTCAATATTTTTTATTTTTTTTATTCAAATTATATATATTATAGGAACAAAGAGTTGTCTGGGTCCTTTCTTTTACATTCTCTCATTTACATAGTACTTTTTACATCATAGTTTTTTTTTCACTTTCTGCCAAATTATTCTCTTCCATTATTTTTCATCTTTATGGTTATTTTTTCTTAATACATAAACAATATGTTCAACTGCCCCTTCAAAGTTACCCCAAATTTTCCTTTCTTATTTTCTCCATTGGTATATTTGCTATAAACAGCATACATTCTTAATAGAGGTAAATTTGAAGGTTTTTTTTTGTTTTTTACCTTTGAACTTTTACGTCATAACACAACTACTTTTTGTAGTTATCTCTTGTCAGCAAGAGCTCTTAAATAAGTGAAGAAAGAAGCTGAACTCTTTTTGAATAGGCAATGCTGTTTGCATCCCATTTTTAATTTGAAATGTCAAAAATATCACATAAAGGTCTTTTTAATAAGTGCCTTTTGGACATCTAAGAAGTCTAGTAAAAGAGCTCAAGTTTAGTTCACTTATTAAATTAAACAATAAATTAAATCCATTTATTAAAGTGATTGTGACACCCAGGGATTCTTCATGTCATCGGAGAAATCTGATTTTAAAAACTAATTGTTTAATTACCAATTTTACTATATCATGGGCTAACGTATTTAAAGATGTGACTGCTCAAAGCAGATGCAGGAGAAAGAAATAGAAAAGAACAAATTGCTTGAGATCTAGAGTTCCGGTACCATGTGAATAAAAACAAATACAAGCATGCTTAATTATATGGGAATTAATTTCAGATAAATCAAAATATAAATGCAAATGCAATCTTCAATTTGTTTGCATATTTTTCTTTTTTAAAAAAAATCTATCTAGAACTCATACATGCTTAGTAGTTTCCAAAGAAACTATAATTACTCCTAAGTTTACAAAAAATGCTTATCAAATAATGAAACCAACTTTGAGTTGTATTAAATAAGATGGCTTTGCAGCAATCTGTAATTTTGAATAGATTAACTATGCCAAATGTCAGAAAAAAATGATTTCAGAAGATATAGGTGATACTATCAATGCATTGTCAACTTAAAGGAACCTAAATAGACTTCTTTGGCATCGAGGGACAGGTGGCTTTATCTACAGTAGTCTCATTAATTTAAGCAAGAGAAAAGATTAACAATACTTTTAGCTATGAATGCGCCAAAATAATGTAGTTTGGAAATCATGTTACATTTGAATGCATGAAATATTTCCTAAGATTTAAGGGAATTAAATGTGTTTCTATTGCAAATAATCTTTCCCATGTGTTAATTAGATATTTCTCTTGGCAAAGGATGTTATATCTGAATACATCTGTCACATAATCATAATAAGCTTATGCTACACAATACTAATTTTATTGTGCAATCTGACCAACTGTGGAAGGATTTCTTTCTATGGAAAATATTTAGGGCTACTAGATTGGTTTACTATTAGACAATAGACTCAAGAACCTGATTCAGAATGTATTTACTGTGTGTAAAATCAGTATTGCGCCAAATATTTTCACTGATAACAAAAGGCATCTAGGACATGCACTATAACTAAGTAATGTATTGTTCTTTGAATTAGGAAGAAGGATGGTTTCATGAAAATATTCTGAATCTTCTTGAGGAAAGTCACTTGGCTCTCTACTTGGGACAATTGAAAGAATGAATTTAGATGATCATGTAAACATGCACTCATGGTTCCAGAAGAAACAGAAGCATCCTCCGCCCAGAGTTTCCACACTTGCAGCTATCTTTTCTTAGGTTTATTCATCACTTTCAATTTGAACTGTTTCATTATTGTTCTCCATCTAAAAGTGGTCCATTGCACGTCTGGGATTTGCAGCTGCTACACAATAAGAAATCTCAGTTCTTGCATTTGCTAATTTTGGAGGCCTAACAACATGACTTGTTCATATCTACAGACTCCTTTCCTCTCTGTCATTTGATGGAATTCAGTATGATTATGAGGCAGTTGCCAGTACATATGCCACCTTGAAAAATTATGACTTTTTATCACTTCCTTTTGCATTGTGCTTTGAAAATGAAGAATTAGTTAAGGCATGCCATATAGCAGTGAAGGCGAACCTATGGCATGCGTGCCACAGGTGGCATGAGGAGCCATTTGTCAGGGCACGCGAGGCGCTTCCCTGTCAGCTGGCCAGCGCCCATGCAGCGCGCACACGCGCGCTGGCCAGCTGAGTTCACCGTTTTTAAAAGCCATTTTAAAACCAAAATCATTTCCAGTTTGCTCGGAGGATCATTTTAAGCATTCTGAAGGCTTCAGGGAAGCCTCCAGATGGTCCCTGAAGCCTCCAGAGGGCCTCCAGGGGGGTGGGGGAGGCTCTTTTCGCCCTCCCCAGGCTCCTATAAAGCCTCTGGAGCCTGGGGAGGGTGAGAAAAGCATGTAAAAATGGGGGGGGGTCGCGCCTGTTGTGCGTGCATGCACACTGGGGGGGGGGTCATGCATTGCATTATGGGCGTGGCACGCCTGCACACGACCCCCCTGCGCTCCCCCCACTTGTGGCACGCAAGCCACAAAAGGTTCGCCATCGCTGCCATATAGTATCCTGCTTCATGGTTTCGTTATTCATTAGGCATTCAATACTGAACAATTTTCAAGTTAGAGCTTAATAACAAAGTGAGTGTGTGCTTTGATGTAGAGTGGCTCAGACTCAATCCTTGGTTACAATCCATCTCAAAGTAGAGATGAAAAACTCATTTCTGAAATCATAGAGAGGAACTGCCCAGTAGTACTATTAAATCTACACTAGATGGACCAATTGCTTGACTCTGTGGAAAGCATTTTCCTTATTTCTTTTTATTGCTGTAAAGTCTGCATTATTCTGAAGGCATGCTATGTCAGGAAACTAATTAGGAGTAGAGTTTGGTATAACCTAATATGCAATTGTTCATCTCCTGATTATACTAATATAAGGGGATAAAACTGAGGATTTATATTAGAACCTGCTTACTTAGAAGTAAATCCCATTGAACACATGGAATTTACTTTTGAGTAACGTATTAGGTTATATTTCTCCTTCAAAAACTGTAAAATCTTAGTTCAGATTAGTATTTGACTATTGCAGTGTTTTCTGATATCAGCAGCTTCCAGATTTGTGGATTTCAAGTCCCAGAACTCTCAGTAATAGCCATGCTGTTTAGAAAATTATGACAACTGAGTCCAAACATCTGGAGTTGCTAAGGCTGGGAAACTATTACATTCAAACGGTTACTAAAAATTAACATTAGTCAACTATTTATTTAAAAAATACATTCCACATTTTTATTGGATAGAAGTTCGCAAGATGGAGAAAAGCATCATTCAATATATTAGTACAAAATAGGAAATTATTATATTGGTGTTTGCTATGTAGGCATCTTATCCTAATACAGTAGAACAATAGGAAGACAATTCCCAAACTGCAGACTTGACTCTTAAATGGAAATGAATTGCCATCTAAAACATTTACATTGGTGTCAGGGTCAGTCTGTATCTTAGTTAATATATTTCTGTCTTGACAATCTTAAGCTTCAGCCACATTTAATCAATTAAAGACCTTGGACACAAATTCAGAACTTGTCATATTGATTGTAGGGTAAGAATAAAAGAGAACTCAGTAATATCCACTTACTTCATTTATATCCACTTTACTATCCCGAATCTCTAAGGACTGGCTTATTGGAACTGAATGTTTACATGGTTTTTAAAAGTATCTATATGCTACAGTCATTTGCATGCATTTGCATGCACACACAGATTCTTCAATATAACTAAAGTATATTTTATCTATATAGAAATTGGAATTGCCTAGTGACAATTGAATATGTAAAAGAAAGTTACTGCAAAGTACTTCAAAGTTATAGGAAAGTTTTGTCAGGAATTAGATCTCTGATGATAGCATCACAGATGTAAAAATCCTAAATATAGAAATGTGAACCAGGCTCACTATTATGGTAATCTGCAAGTATAAAAGTTAGTGAAATAGTGAGGCAGAATCAGAAGTCCTGCATTGTTTATAGGAGGTTGAGTTTTTAATACCAGAAATCCATTTTTTTTCCTACATGGAAAATTGCAATCTAAAATCAGTTTGCAGCACTTTCAAAGTTAATAATAGGACCAACAGATGCAAAAACTGAATGATAAATGTTCATTTGGAGATCTTGCTGAAATGAAATAAATCTTCTCCCTGTATCTCCTGACACATGATGAAATATCTCTCATATCCTTTCCGCTTAATATTAACAGAAATGAATGGTTTTTTTTTTTTACAACCTTCAGCAGTGAAATGGACTTCTAATGGTTAAATTTTCCAAGCCACTGATGCCTTAATCCAGTAGTAGTTGACATAACCAGATGAGTTGAACCCGTTTTATTATGCAATCCCTATTCAATATGTACTGCATTTTACCCAGAATGATTTCTACTGTAAAATAATTTAATTTCTTTTTGCTTTAAGCTATACTGGAACAAATTCACAATAGTCCCTGTTAAGTCATTAGTCACAGTATAAATGTCAGTGGTATAAATGACTGTCAAATTGCTTGAATGTGAAAGAAAAATGCATGTATAATAATGCAACATTGCACATTCGAGAACACTATCTCTTTTTCAGCAGGAACCAGTAAATAGAATTCAGACCATCTCATTTCACTCCTGGTGAATTTACACAATTGTAAACTGGTTACCTAGTAACTAATCCAGCAATGCTGAGTCTAGGTTTTATCCACTTAATTTTTTCTGTTTTATATCTTTCTTTCTATCTTTCTTTCTTTCTTTCTTTCTTTCTTTCTTTCTTTCTTTCTTTCTTTCTTTCTTTCTTTCTTTCTTTCCTTCTTTCCTTCTTTCCTTCCTTCATTCTTCCTTCCTTCCTTCCTTTCTCTCTCTCTCTCTCTCTCTCTCATTTGTCCTCTTTCTTTCTTTCTTTCTTTCTTTCTTTCCTTCTTTCCTTCCTTCATTCTTCCTTTCTCTCTCTCTCTCTCTCTCTCTCTCTCTCTCTCTCTCTCTCTCTCTCTCTCTCTCTCTCTCTCTCTCTCTCTCTCTCTCTCTCTCTCATTTGTCTTCTTTCTTTCTTTCTTTCTTTCTTTCTTTCTTTCTTTCTTTCTTTCTTTCTTTCTTTCTTTCTTTCTTTCTCTTCTTAAAGAAATTGATCTGAGTGCTGTAGTTGGCTGCTTCTGGTAAAACAATTATTCTTTTGTAAAATATATTTCCCTTGCCAGCATATTTCAGAGCCACTCATAGTTATACCACTAGTATAGTTCAGAATTATACATAACATCAGCTGATATTTATTTTGCTCTAAAAAGGGGACAAGGATAGATAACCATAAACCATAGCCTTTGTGAAAGATGTGTTTTGCAAATGTCTGCTTGGAATCAAATGCATTTTTTTAAAAAAAAGACATTCCACTATTTTAACTAGTTTTGAATTATAAATGTGAAATACATATCTATAAGGGCCACCACCAAAGTAGCATTCTCCATGAATATCCCTTGATAATATACTAGAATGAATATGTGCATTAGCGCTTGGCTGGCATTTATGCAGACTAAAAAAAAAATGTGTGTATCAGTGGCAAAGGAATGGCATGCTTCTATTTTATCCTTCTTATGTTTGTTTTGTGTCAGTTCACATTTTTATATCAATCTTGGTGTAGCTATTTTATTAACTACATAATTTATATAGAACTGTTGCAGGAACTGGGTATGTCTAGTTTAATGAAAAGAAGGACTAGAGGAGACATGATAGCATTGTTCCAATATCTCAGAGGTTGCCACAAAGAAGAGGGAGTCAAACTATTCTCCAAAGCACCTGAGGGCAGAACAAGAAGCAATGGGTGGAAACTAATCAAGGAGAGAAGCAACTTAGAACTGAGGAGAAATTTCCTGACAGTTAGAACAATTAATCAGTGGAACAGCTTTCCTTCAGAAGTTGTGAATACCCCAACACTGGAAGTCTTTAAGAAGATGTTGGATAGCCATTTGTCTGAAATGGTATAGGGCAGTGATGGCGAACCTTTTTTGGCTCACGTGCCACAAGTGGGGGGAGTGCAGGGGGGTCATGTGCGGGTGTGCCGCACCCATAATGCAACCCGCGACCCCTCTCCCAGTGCGCATGCGCACACAACGCGCGACCTCCACCATTTTTACATGCTTTTTTCGCCCTCCCCAGGCTCCAGAGGCTTTATAGGAGCCTGGGGAGGGCAAAAAGAGCCTCCCTGCCCCCCCGGAGGCCCTCCGGAGGCTTCAGGGACCGTCCGGAGCCTTCCCTGAAGCCTTCAAAACGGTTAAATCCATCCTCCGAGCAAACCGGAAGTGACTTCCGGGTTGCTTGGAGGGTCGTTTTAAGCGCTCCGAAGGCGTCATGGAAGCCTCCGGACGGTCCCTGAAGCCTTCTGAACGTTTAAAACGACCCTCCGAGCTCTTTTCACCCTCCCCAGGCTCCTATAAAGCCTCTGGAGCCTGGGGAAGGTGAAGAATAGCTTTTAAAAAGGTGAACTCAGCTGGCCAGCACCCGTATGCACGCTGGCCAGCTGACAGGGCAGCACCTCGCGTGCCCTGACAAATGGCTCTGTGTGCCACTTGTGGCACGCGTGCCATAGGTTCGCCATCACTGGTATAGGGTTTCCTGCCTAGGCGGGGGGGGGGGAGGGGTTGGACTAGAAGACCTCCAAGATCTCTTCCAACTCTGCTATTGTATTGTATTGTATTATAGCTATATAGTTATTAGGACTTTTTATTGTGTGCTTATTTTTTCAGTACTTTGTCATAATGTTATTGGCTGCTTTGTGTGCATTTCCAAGAGAAAAAAAAAGTGGAATGGATTCTTAGAATCATAGAACTGTAGAGCTGGAATGGAGCACATGGATCAATCTGCAAGAACACCAATTAATCAATTTATGAGTGGCGCCTACCCAGACTCCTCCAAAACAAAAAATGGTACAGGGAGAGAAAACCCACAAACTCTTCTCTTCTTCTTCTTGTGCCATATCCATCATCAGATGTTGGTGATCATGTTGGCAATCCTATTTTTGTCAACAGCCGCATGAAAAAGTGCTGCTGAGTTTTGTCCAAACCAGTCCCTTAAGTTTTGAAGCCATGATGTTCTCCTTCTGCCTGGACTTCATTTGCCTTCAATCTTTCTCTGGAGGATTAAGTGAAGGATGCCGTATTTTTCCGGGTGTTGTATCACATGTCCAAAATATTCTAACTTTTGCTTTTTAATGGCTTTGATGATTTCCCTTTGCTTTCCCAGGCAGATTTTCCACAAAATCCTCATTTGTGATTTTGTCAACCCATCTTATGCATAACAACCATCTGTAAATCCACATTTCAAATGCTTTTAGTCTCTTCAAGTGGTTTTATGTCAGAGACCAACTCTCTACTCCAAAGAGGAGGATAGAAAAGATGTAACAACCCCCATAAACAGTTTCAATGTTAGACAGATCTTACTGAAATGATGTTTCCCCTTATGTTTCAATCCAATCTAGTAGCTGAAAATAACATCTACAGGTAGTCCTCAACTTATGACCGCAATTGAGCCCACAATTATTGTTGAGGGAATTTGGCTTCCCCTTTGACTTTGCTTGTCAGAAGATTGGAAAAGGGCATCACATGACCCAGGGACACTGCCACCATAATAAATGTGAGTCAGTTGTCAAGCATCCAAATGTAAATTGTGAAATTGTGGAGATGCTGCAACAGTCATAAGTGTCAATAATGGCCATAAGTCACTTTTTTCAGTGCTGCTGTAATGTTGAATGGTCACTAAGCAAATTGTTGTAAGTTGAGGACTACCTCTATTTATTCTGCTCCTGATTTCTGAGTCATGGAGACTAATTCTTGATCAGCTTTCATCTAGCTTCTTTTTATGTAAGTGGACACTGCTGTATTATGTAAATGTCTCAATCACTGATACTATAATACCTTCATTATAATGCCTAACGTTGTTTCCTATAGCACATTGTTATTATAATATCTTTCGTTTTCATTCATTTGGAAATGAAAGCCAAATAGCTTTCTTCCTAGCACCTTGATCATATTGTAATCAACTCTTGGACAGACAATAGCTGAAAGAGAGCTCTGCCTCTAACTGCAAATCTAGATAATCGGGATAGTTAGTGACACTGTGGTGAGAATTCGCAGCTCACATTCTTGAATGAAATAGTTCAATATCTAATAATGGCACAGAAGTACATGTAGTCTATTATGATGTATCTTCTTCTTCATCATTGTGGTCTTCCAGCGGCCTGTGGAGCCGGCATCACAGTCGGACAGCAAGGAGGTTGCGGGGGGAACATGAGCCAGTCCTGGAGTCTGTGGAAGGCTCAGACAAGGGCTCTGAGTTCAAAGCCATCTTGAAGTTATATGCTGCCCCCGGAGCCTCCAGAGTCAGACATCAGCGAGGTAGAGGAACAGGCTCCCACTATTCCCAATGCAAGTATGCGCAGACCTGCCAGAAGGCAAGAACAGTTAAGATAAAAGGGACGACTCAGGAGTAAGGCTTAGAAGTGATTTATCTTCAGAGAGAAAACAAATGCTCTGATTCTTACAAGTCCAAACAACAGTTTAAGAAACCAGGTTTTATTCTACATAAGTAGTTCCTGCTTGTCTTTGCAATGTCTTTCCAAAGGATACCAGGAGCAGCAGAGTGACTATATTTTCCAGTCAAAGTTTAAAACCCATTTGTTCAGCTTCAGTTATGTTTAGTGACAGCAATATGTATCTCTTGCTCGTGACATGAATACATGAAGGATACACTGTGGAGTTGGACAAAATTGCCTTGTACGGTAAATCTATATTCTCTTTCTCCATCTTTTTCCTACGGCAGTCAATACACTAATGGCAGTAATAAATAAGGCAATATTGTTGCCTTACTAAATCAAGGAAATGATTATATGATGTTAACATATTTAACCCACCTCCTACTCCTTACCAAATGGTACAGAAATAAAATGTCAGTGATGAATAATTAATGTGAAGTTAATTATCTTGATTTGTTTATGTATAAAATATACAAGGACACTGAGGTTTGAGTTTAAAAAGGCAATTTGATGATACAATTGCTTTTAAGGCTGTAATGGGACATTTCTTCTTTTGACGCTGAGTAAAGTTTTGCTGAAAACTTGGGGAAAAAGTACAGGGCAATATAACATTTCTTTTATGGAGTTGTAAAAGTGATGTTGTAAAAGTATTAACCAAATATGTTTTAACTGAGATCTGTTAGTCTCATTTTTGAAATGTGATGTCTCATCTGGAAGAATTCAAAGTAACCAATAATCACCATATCAAAACCTTTCACTTACTCTTTGATTTTCCATGCCTGGCATAGGGTTAAGTTCAGGGGTGAAATCACCTTACCTTCACTACCAGTTCGCAAAGGTGAGTGTGCGCATGTGCATAGGGTCAAAAATGGGACATGATGTTACCTGGCTGGGTGGATAGAGCCAGCTACCGAGCATGCCTGGTAAGGTAAGTAAAACAGGGAGGGGGGAATCCGCTGTGCCACTCGATTTAGATTAGCAAGAAAGCAGGATTCTTGCTAATATAAATCATGGGTCACTGCTGATCGTCAGAAATACCGGTTCACTTAGGAGGCAGGGCTGATGTCGCTACAAGATGACATGCAATCTTGGGGCTCCAGGATAGCTGTCGATATCTCTGCTGCTGGATGGTCCTTTTTGGACCTAAATCCTCCTACAGAGATGGTGATAGAGAAGGGCACATCCTTCTGATCTCAGGGGCATTGCAAAGCCCCTGATTGATCCAGGAGAAGCTATGTTTTCTGGCTACAAGAGAAGCAGCCATTGAAGCTGCACAATGTTGGGATAGCCCCCTACAATGGAAGCAGAGCAGCAGAGAGAGAGTGTCAAAACTGGTGAGAAAAAAATTAGTATTGGAGAAGAGAATACTCAAAAAGACTTAGAGAAAAATTAAAATTGAAGACATTAAAATTAGAGTGTTATCTTTTTTTTCTTAACTTCGTTTTCTTTTTTTGGATGGAATTCTTACAATGCCTCTTACTTTTTAAATTGGACTGGTCTTTTTTTTCCTTCTTCTTCTAATTTTCCTCACTTTTTGTATCTGTGGAGCAAGAATATATTTCTTTTTGGAACATCTGGGTGGATTTTACCTTTTAAACATTTTTTTCTCTCAAGTCCAGAACAAAGAAAAGGGTAAAAGTAGAAGAAAAAGAAGTAACACTGCCACTTAGAGGCTGGAGGCTTGGAAACACTAATTCCTATGAACATTTGACTTATATTTTATATCTCAAAGTCTTTGATTTTGTTTATTGAAAGGAACAGTGGGAAGAGCACAATTTGTTTATACAGGTGCTCTTTTGGAGTATTATCAGTAGCTGGACTGGAGTAAAGAGAAAGCCTAGACTTGAAAGATTATAGTGAATTTGTGTGAAATCTAGCAATAAGCCTTGGATGGTTCAGTGGCAGTGCTTACAACCTGGAAAAATGGCACAACATGAAGAAGAAAAGGAATTAACATTGCAAAATATTATGCTAGAAATTCAAACAATACTAATAAGTACAGAGAATGTTGAAAAGAGTCTTGAGATTATAAAACAAAGAACAGAAAGAATGGTGGGAAGAGTTAAGAATATTTACAAAATGATGATGAAAATTGAAGATAGAGTTTTTAAAAAATCCAGAAAAACATGAACAAAGTGATAAGAAAATTGTTGTCTTTGACAGCAAACCGAGAGTGGAGGGAGATGATACGTGTGGAATATTGAAAGGAGAGGTCTCTATCTCAGACCTCAAAACATGG
Organism: Natrix helvetica; assembly: GCF_964273705.1. Classification (NCBI taxonomy): domain Eukaryota; kingdom Metazoa; phylum Chordata; class Lepidosauria; order Squamata; family Natricidae; genus Natrix; species Natrix helvetica. Next base: position 88,972,949 of record NC_138550.1, on the reverse strand, counting down.
AAGAAGAAAAGGGAGAAAATCTGGCAGAAAGAATGAGAGTAGTTTTGGCAGAAGCACAAGTGATAACCAAAGGCAAGCTGATTGAAGGAACAGATGGAGGGTTTTGAGTTCTTAAAAGATATGCAATGAACAACAAGTTGCCAAGAGAAGTTCACGTGAGATTTATCAAGAAAATAAATAGAATACAGATTTTACAAATGGCAAGAGATATTGGATGGCATTACTACTGGAAGGATACAGGATGATGAAATGAAATGTTACAATAAAAATTAAGTTAAACTTAGTTAAATTTTAGTTATAGTTCAATAAAAGATTAACAATTAAAATAATGCACTTATATACAATAGATTGATAATATGAAATTTTATATAAACTGTAAGTGAGAATATAAAGATGTAATACCATTGGATGATTTAAGGATGATGTAATGAAATGCCATAATATAAATCTATTCTAAATTTAGCATGCTTCACATAAAAGGGATGCAATAATAGTTATATTCAATGAATGTTTAATAATTATAATGTATACATATATTAGTTCGATGATATGAATAAAGGGATGTGCTGAAATGAGTAAATTGACATATGAAATTAGAGTGCAAGAAGATAAACAATTTTATAGGATATGGGATTTATTTTATCAGTGGTTAGATTTAAAAAAAAACATGGAACTGAAAATTATTAGAGAATGTTACCAATACCAAAATAATAATAATGATTTAGAATAGGATACAAAAATACTTTAGCATTGGATATATTGAAGATGATGTAATGAATTATGATAACATAAATGAACCCATATTTAGAATACCTCATTTAAAATGAAGAAATAATAGTGAAAGTCAAATAAATGAAGCACTATAATAATGCATATAAATATAGCCGATTGATAATATGTGACTTTATATAACGTTTAAGTGATGATTATAGAAAGGATGCACAAAATCTTGTAACCAATTGACACACTGTACATAATGGAAGATGTTTTTATGTTATATGTCTTGTCTGTCAATGTTTGTTTAAAAATATAAAATTATATTTTTTAAAAAAAGAAATATTGGTTCACCTGAACCAGAAACATTTTTTTACTACCAGTTTGGGTGAACTAGTAGCATTTCACTCCTGGTTAAGTTCATAGTTTTCTAAATTTAGGAAGATGTTAAAGCCTTAAATATTGATCATGTTCCTACCTCCAGCTATTCATGCTATCTTGTTTAATTTTTGTTTGCTATGTTTGAAGATCTTCTGCCCTCCCCTAGTTTATTTTCCTTTTACTAGTGCTTGATGAACATTATTTATAGTTCTGCATTTATGGAATGACACAAACAGTCAGAAATCATATACTAGTCGTGTTAATATTGGAATATTATAAAGTCAGACATACAGGCTAATCTCAGTTAATGTAAATCAAATCCATTTACTACGAGGGCACAATTTTTATACTTGTCTCATGAACAGCAAAAAAATCACATTTTCAAATGTTTTTTAATATTAAGTTTAAATGACTTCTGTGGAAATTGAATCCATTGCAAACATTCTCTCTCACTCTCTTGCTCTCTCTCTTTCATGCACATATACCAGACATACAATTCTCCTTCTACATAACTTCTTTTAATTGCATCCTTTCCTTCTAACAGCCATTGTCCTTTGTCATTATCCTTTGATCCCTGTGGCAAATCCTTTTCCTGAACTATATTAACCAAATATTGTGAAGCCCTGAAGGCTTTAATATAGACTTAATTTTTGCTCAGTCTTTCCTACATCAGCACAGTCTAACACAGCTGACAATAGCTTTGTATTGTGATCAGGAATGATCTTATTTACTTGGTGCAATTTTTTTTTCCACAAACACTATATTTCCATATTCATTTTTTCCTGCCATATTTGTCTCTACTGCTAATGCTAACCTGGCAGTCAAGTAGTGGTAGACTAATCTACTCATTCACTCATTTCATTTTACTAACATTTATGGGAAATAAATGTTTACATTTCAAGATCAAATCTGGGTTGATTACTGGGACCAGAGGTTTACTCTTTTGTGTTTTTGGACTTGTGCTGGAACCTATTGTCTGGGAACTTCTCTCCACTAGAATATTTCTCTTTGGACTATTCTGTGAGTTGTATTTATGTGGTTCCTTCCTACTAGTTGAATGGTGTGCTGATGGCTGGTGATTGGCTGTTGTTTCCTTGTGCTACCAAACCATTGATTCCTAAGTACCTGATAAGCTAGTGATAAATGAGCACTCCTGTTGACTGACAAGGGGCCATTTTCCAGCTTCAATTATTTCTCTGGCTATCTTTGTACCTGCGTGGCCAACAATCTTAGTAGCTATGAAATTGAATATGTGTCTTTGTACATTGCAATGTGAGGCTACCAATGAGTTCAGGTCTCCTCAATTGCTTGTTTTCTTGCAATCTGGTGGTTAGCTCCTTGCCATCTGTCCTACATAATTACAGGGGAAGTCCATGCAGGAGATCCAGTAGATTACATTAGAAGTATCTCTCACTATAAGCAATCTTTCCAATGTATGCTTTGCCCTCATATGGTAGCCTCTGGGCAGTGTGCGATGGGAGGATTTTATATTTCATTTCACAGTGCAGTTTATTTCCATTTTGCTAAAATTTTGTGTACAAATTAATACACTATGGTATTTCAGAAGCTCCAAGTTTATCAGGTTCCATATCAGTTGCTTTTTTTGATTCTCATTCAAAGGTCAAGGCACAGTCTATCATGAGCACTGTCTCAGAAGCAGAGTCTTTGAGATATATGTTGACGTGGCATTCAAAAGATTCCACTATTGTGGCACTTTAATTAACATCTCAGTGGCCTACCTTCACAGGGACACTTACATCATTTATTACATAATTTACTGCAGAAAATTCCTTTTGCTTGCTAGCAAACATCCTGCAGTAAAGTGCTCTCTGGAGAAATTTAAATTACAGTGGTAACTCCACACATAGTGGCTTAAACTGCTCAGCACAGCTGTTTTATCGCAGGTCATTTGCAGATGCACTTCTCAGAATAAGATGTACAATAAATTCTACTAGGTTGAGTGATGACAAGAAGGAGGTGGGTGGATGGGTATCCTTCCAGCCATGTTCTACTATGTCTACCTGTTCTGTTGCTTGTAATGCAGCAATAGGCTGGCTTGTTTAAGGATGCAAAAAATCTTTTGTGAGGATGAAGTTGTTTTATTTTATTATGCTTTTATTTGTTATCCACACAGAGTCATTGGGAGTTGGGTGGTGTACAAAGTAATTAAATAAACAAATAAATAAAAATGTTTCTCAGAGATTCCTCTCATGCCATCAAGATTCTTTTCCTTTAGGGTTATTTTAGGAGAAGTGCCTTCATTTTCTCTAGAGGCACGCAAGGTTTTTCTTAAAAATTATGATGTTAAATAAAAAGTCTCTGAATTTCCTTTGATATGGCTTAACTGAGGAAACAATGCACATAATGCCCTAGTATAACTTGCATTCTTTGCCATTATAAATAATGTAAATGAAATAAAGAATAAAACACTTGATGTGATGTATCCTACTGGAATGTTGGCAAACATTGGAGCAATGCTATCTTCCTTAGATAGTTTTGCATTATTAGCACTATTTTAAGAGCTGTGGTGGCACAGTGGTTAGAGTGCAGTACTGTAAACTACTTCTGCTGACTGCCAGCTGCCTGCAATTTGGCAGTTCAAATCTCACCAGGCTTAAGGTTGACTCAGCCGCCCATCTTTCTGAGGTCAGTAAAAGGTGGACCTAGATTGTTGGGTGCAATATGCTGAATCTGTAAACCACTTAGAGAGGGCTGTAAAGCACTGTGAAGCAGTATATAAGTCTAAGTGCTATTGTTATTACTATCCTAATCTTTGAATTATATGGGTTAAGGCCATATATGTGGCCATGACCAAATAAGAAGGAAGAATTGCTGTATAAATTAAAATAATCTGGAAATTTGGCCAATAAATATACCTTGAATCTCCCATGAAGGAATATAATCACATTCAGAACCCTATAAATTTACACTCCAGATTTGTAATTCTGCTGCATTTTCATTGCATCCTTTTCTCATATGGTAGTTTCCAAGGCTGCTGGTTATAAAGCTGACAGAAATCATTGAGGAAAATCACTCAGATGGTAGGTCTAAAACTGAGATGATGAGCTGCAGATGCTTGTCAGCTCATATGCCCAATGATTCATAGCATCGCCCACAGCACATCCTAAACTAATTGTCATTCATCATAAAAAGATCTCCAGTGGTCATAGATGGTAAGAGAAGAAGCATCAGGTAGCTCAGAGCCCTGTTGGTCTCTGTCAGCCAGTTCTAACAGAGGTTACTGTTTAATCTCCACTCAGTGATGTTATTTGTATTGCTGTCACATGTGTAATTAAAAAAAAATACAACCCCTTCAGAGATTTCAGAACCTAAAAAAGGAGCATTAAACCAGCTTTTAAGCAGACACAGCCTTTTTTTCCCATCTAGATCAGATGTGTCAAACTCACATCATCAAAGTGGTGTCACATGATGTATCAGTACTGTTTTCCCCTTTGCTAAATCAGGTGTGGGCATGGCCAGCACATGATACATCTGGCCCATGGGCCAGGAGCTTGACAAGCCTGATCTAGATACTTTGAGATTTCACTTATTTTACTTATTCATTTAATTTTTCTCATTACTTTCCCAGACCTCAGGACACTACAAGAGGAGTTACCCCACTCCTCAACTTAAACTCAAAACTGTGAGTTAAAGATAAATCAGGGGCACAACTTTATTGATTTTACACACCCAAACAAGAATTTATGATGGAACAACCTGCCATAGTATAAAGCTTTTGTGCTTGTTTAGACAGCTTTCCTTGTTAAGATTTTCTGAATCTGATATCCCTCAGATGTGTTACAGCTAAAATATTAGTCCGATCCAAAACATAATGAATAAATATAGACTCTCCTAGTTCAGGATGCTAAGCCTAATAAAACATCTCTCTCCATAATTTAATGTGGATTGGATACATTCCTGAGAACCTCTCAAACTTTTGTTTGTTTTATATCCCTGTAAATCTGTCTCATAGGTGCTGGATTTTATTATTAAACAGTCATTGATACCTTATCCTCTGGTTCATATTCACCCAATCCTAGTCAACACATAAGACCAGTACCTTTAATTATACCTGAAAGAACAGAATGCACTAGGCAAATATACTTATTGGCTTGGATAATTTGAGAAGATCTAAATGAAAGTGTGAATTCTAAATAGCAATCAGTTTATGATGCACTAATCTCTACATGGGTCAGGAAGTGTAAAGTGGTTCTCGTTTGAAACACACACACACACACTCACCCTACCATCTATGTAATGTGTCAGTGTCTGGCATTCAAAACAAGCTACTATGACAAGTTTTTTTCAATAAACCACATAGAAAAGAAGTAATTGTGTGTTAGAGTTACTTGTTATTGCAATATTAAGATAGGCAAACCTGAGATGCCAATTAAGGTAACGGTTCCCCTTGCACATATGTGCTAGTTGTTCCTGACTCTAGGAGGCAGTGCTCATCTCTGTTTCAAAGCCGAAGAGCCAGTGCTGTCTGAAGACATCTCCGTGGTCATGTGTTTGACATGACTAAATGCCGAAGGAACATAGAATGCTGTTACCTTCCCACCAAAGGTTGTCCCTGTTGTTTTATTTGCATTTTTACATGCTTTTGAACTGCTAGGTTGGCAGAAGCTGGGACAATTAACGGGAGCTCACTCCGTTACGCAGCACTAGGGATTCGAACTGCCGATCTTTCTGATTGACAAGCTCAGCAACTGAGCCACCACATCCCTTCTGAGATGCCCATATATCAGGGGTGGCGAACAAGTTCAACAAAAAGAGCCAAAATTTTAAACTGTGAGAGTCAGAGAGCCACACCACGCAGTGACCTGCCAAAACAGACCCGGAAGCAATGTTCCCTCTAAATTTTTTTCGATGTGAGCAGAAAAGTATAGTGTTTGAGCGGCACATTTTCATGCCTGAGCACCCGAATTTTTTTCACAGATGTCACCTAAGACAACAACGAAATCAGTATTATTTGAAACTCAAAGTTATGTTTCTTCAAGGTACCCGCTTAATTCAAAGTGTTATATAATATCAGTATCACTTAACAACGCTCCTGCTTAGCAACCAAAATGTTGGTTCAGAAACTCTGGCATTTGAAGCACGCAACTCTTAAAGCTGTCAAGTTACAAGACCCTTGCACCCCTAACCCTTTAGGGAAAAAAACCCCCAGGGGTCTTCAAACCTGACAGCTTTAACACTTGTGGACTTCAACTCCCAGAATTCCTCCTCCAGTCATGTTGCAGCGACGTCATCTGCGTGGATCTGCTCCATCTTTGCTTTCTTCATTGTGGGCAGGGCTTCTGCTGAAGATACCGACGAGTACGAGTTGCCACCAGAATAACTGCTGCTACCTCCTCCTCCTCCTCCTCCTCCTCCTCCTCCTCCTCCTCCTCCTCCTCCTCCAACAGAATCACCAGATTTGCTCCTGAGCTCAGCGCTGGGTTACCTCTGCCCCCTCCCCCTCCTCCGTGCTTTTGAGGAGCCATGAGGCTTTTTTTCCCCTGCTCCCCCCCGCCTTCCTACTGGCTCCTGCAGCCTCATGGCTCCTCAAAAGCACGGCGGAGGAGGAGGAGGGGGCAGGGGTAACCCAGTGCTGACTGAGCTCAGCTGCTCCGAGCGGAGGGGAGGCGCCGCTGCCACGCGCGGAGATGCCGGCTGGAGCTTTGGCGGCTTCATCTCAGCCGCAGCGCCGGGCGGCAAATCCGGCAGTGCTGCCTGTTAGAGGAGGATGAGGAGGAGGTGGCAGCAGTTCTTCCGGTGGCGGTGGTGGCTTTGGGGCTTCACAACTAGCCTCAGTCGCCCCGTGCTCCTCAAAGCAAGTCTGGGGAAGTCCTTTGCAGGCAGCCCGTTCTAGCTGCCTGCAAAGGACCTCCCCAGCTTCTGAAAGGGAGCGCGCGATCCGAGCCACAGTATACTAAATAATGATAAGAGGCAAAGAGCCTCATTTATTTTGGCCGGGAGCCGCATGCGGCTCGCGAGCCGCGTGTTCGCCACCCCTGCCATAGATCATGCTGAATAATTTGTCTAAATAGGAGCTGGAATCCAGGATTTTCTAATTTAAATCTAAATATTATACCACAAAATTAGATATAATTTTAGAATAAATATCCTGTTGCTCCAAATGAAGAGAAATATATTACTTAAAATTGATGGTAGGGAAAACGTTTCACTGGTTACTAGATTAAAGATCTATAGTTTCAAAATCAGGAAAAATATTTTCAGAATTTTCTCACTTCATTTTCACTCTTAAAAATGAAAATATTCAAATACAGAATCTACCATATTTGTTCTGAAATAATATATTGCAGCAACTAGATATATGAGACGGAGCTTTCATTTGTCAATACTAGATGAATCTTGATTTAAATTTCATGAAGCAAACAGCAAATTTGTACATCCAATATATCAGTTTTCAACTGACAGTTCCACTGAAGTCATTGCTGCAAATCTTAAGACCTGTCAACAATCACAAAGCTTTCAAATTTTATTTTCTAATGTAGAATTGTGCCCACAAATCATAAAATACCCCACTACCAGTTAGAACTTAGTGAAATTCTGTAGCGTCCTCTGATCTTTCATCTTTAAAATGAATCTTAATTTTCTATGCCCATCTGTCAATTCTGAAGAAATCTGTATGAGGAAGTTTGGAAAATTCATTTTTAAGAACTCAAGAAATGTAAGAAATACTATATGGTTTTCAAAAAAACAATAAAGAAATTGGCTAGCTTATCAAGACTTGTTAGAATAGAAACACTGAGAATATAAGATGAAATCAAGAGAGCAACTGGCTGCAGATATTTTAGTTTTCAATTACTTTTGTAAGATGCTTAAGCTAAAAATTTAAGGTGATAATGGGACATTTGGAACTGAGCTGCCAAAGAGAAACTTTGAAGTTGAGCTATGTGAAAATGATGAACAAGTAATTAATAAATGTATATCCTTTGATTGAAATTTGAAACAGAAGAATAAGTGAAAGACTGTGTGATAAAATGGGCTAAGAACTTTGGATACATTGCTCTGTTGAAACAGTGGGAAAATATTTGGCTAAAAGGACTGAATTTACATTATTATATAACCTGAAAGAGAATTTTTATAAAATGATATACCAACTCTAGAAAAAAAAATCAGAATATATAAAGGTACTTCAAATTTATGTTGGAAATCATTTTTTCTTTCATTTTTAAAGATCAAAATTTAATTGAAAAGAGAATTTTCTTGCTGGGATTAATGGCTTACCAATTAGAAAAGAGCCGTGGAAAATTATTTTTTGTAAATGATTATTGCGATGAAACTATTATATGAATAGAAATAGAAAGGCTCTGAAATATCCACAATGGATAAATGGTTGATGAAGACGGCAGAACTAGAAGAGATGACAGAATTAACTCAGTTGATTAGAGAAATCTAATCAACAACTAATTTTACCAATGACTGGAAACCCCTTAGGGACTTCTTGCCAGGAGAGAGTGAGAGAGAGGAAGAGAGAGGGAGAAAGGAAGAGGGAGGTTGGATACAGGGAGAAAGAGAGAGGGATAGGAGAGCTGGAGAGGGGAAGAGAGCAAGAAAAGGATATAGAAGAGGGAGAGAGGGAGAAAGGGAGAGGGGAAAGGGAGAGGAGAAAGGGAAAGGGGAAGAGAGGGAAGGAGGAAGAGAGGAAGAGAGAAAGAAATGAGCTGGTGTTTTATGGGTTTGAAGATTAGAAAGGGTAGCTCAGAAAGCTTTCTGTCTTGCCTCATAGCATACAGTCCCCTCTGAAGTATAGGATAGTAAATTAAAAAAAAGTTATAGGGACTGAAGTCTCTGCCCCTGTGATTCTGGAGACATGGAAACTAAAGAACATATTCTTCTCAGCTGCTCATTTTATAGAGACAGTCAAACCAGATACATACCTCCTCTGATTATTAAATATCTTGGTTGCCTAGATTCAGCCTATGTTTAGATGTCTTTGACTGCAATACATTGAAGTGAATCCTCTACTGGGGACGCTTGAAAAAAATTTCAGAAGAATGTGTGGCTTATGGAAAGAAGGAAATTATGATGTAACCTTACATTAGAGAGAAAGAAGGCAAAATATAAATGTAGTCATAACTTCTATTGAGAAAATCAGAAGCTGTTTCTTTATAATATTTCACTTTATTTACTTTTTTTCTTTTTTCACTATTTACTGTGTTTTCTTTATTTTCTTTATTTTTTATGGTTTTGTTTTGTTAACAATTTCTTCAGTAAAAATTATGGAGAGAGAGGGTGGGGAAGGAAGAAGAGAGAGAGAGAGACCGCAATAACCACAACATGGGATTTTTTGGGGAGGGCTTAGTTGAATTTGCAATTGAAGATTTGTCTTCTCTTTGATATTTTTGTATCTTATTTGAGTTCTTTTAAGATCCACACCTCCTACCTGATTCTGACTAACACTATAGAAGTGCGCAAATATGTTCCTTTCTTAATTTAAGTTTACCATATGGATAAACATATTGCTATACAGTGTAAAACAGGTTCATTAGCACTGGGATAAATTTTAAACAATTCATTGGATATAAGAAAGCCAGGTTCTAACTAAGTTGGAATAAGTGTGATATACACTTCTCTGGACCCAACTGAGCTAGCTAACTACCGTCCCGTCTCCAACCTTCCCTTTTTAGCGAAGGTTGTAGAGAGTGTGGTGGCGCAACAGTTCCCACGTCACCTGGAGGAAATTGATTATCTAGACCCGTGCCAGTCCGGCTTCCGGCCCGGTCACAGCACAGAGACGGCCTTGGTCGCGTTGGTGGATGATCTCTGGAGGGCCAGGGATAGGGGTTGTTCCTCTATCCTGGTCCTATTAGACCTCTCAGCAGCTTTTGATACCATCGACCATGGTATCCTATTGCGCCGGCTGGAGGGGCTGGGGGTGAGGGGCACTGTTTTGCAGTGGTTCTGCTCCTACCTCTCCGACCGGACGCAACGCGTGTTGGCAGGGGAGCAGAGGTCGACCCTGAGGCTGCTCACTTGTGGGGTGCCGCAGGGGTCGGTCCTCTCGCCTCTCCTGTTCAACACATATATGAAGCCGCTGGGTGAGATCATTCGTGGTTTTGGGGTTGGATACCATCTGTACGCTGATGATACGCAGCTGTACATCTCCACCCCGAACCACTCCAACGAGGCCATCGAAATGATGTCCCGGTGCTTGGAAGCCGTATGGGTCTGGATGGGAGGCAACAGACTCAAGCTCAACCCCTCCAAGACAGAGTGGCTGTGGCTACCGGCGCCCCGGTTCAACCAGTGGACTCCATCGCTGGCCATTGGGGGCGAGCAACTGGCCCCCGTGGAGCGGGCGCGCAATTTGGGCATCCTCCTAGATGCCCGGCTGTCGTTGGATGACCATGTGGCAGCCGTGGCGAGGGGGGCGTTCCACCAGGTTCGCCTGGTGCGCCAATTGCGCCCCCTATTGGACCAGGACGCCCTTCGCACAGTCACTCATGCACTGATGATGTCCCGTCTGGACTACTGCAACGCTCTCTACATGGGGCTCCCCTTGAGATGCACCCGGAGACTACAGCTGGTCCAGAATGCGGCCGCGCGGGCAATTATGGGGAGTACTAGATACTCCCATGTAACACCTCTCCTGCGTGAGCTGCACTGGCTCCCTGTGGTCTACCGGATGCATTTCAAGGTGTTGATTACCATCTTTAAAGCACTCCACGGCACAGGACCTAGTTACCTGCGGGATCGCATCCTACCCCATACATCCCTGCGACCAATCCGCTCTCACAGAGAGGGACTCCTCCGGGTGCCATCCACTAAGCAATGTCAGTGGGCGGTGCCCAGGAGTAGGGCCTTCTCTGTGAGGGGCCCAGCCCTCTGGAATGACCTCCCCCCCGATATTAGGACTACCATCGATCTCCGCTCCTTCTGCAAGAAACTCAAGACCCACCTGTTCCAACTAGCCGGCCTGGCCCAATTATAGTTTTATCCTCTAATCCTCCTGGCAGTTATTTTAAATTTTAGGGTAGTTTTTAATGTTATTTTAATTCTATTATTACTGTGTAGATTTTATGAAATTGGTTTTGTGAGTTTTTATGCCTCCTCCATGTAACATGTAATATGTAATATGTCTATGTAAATGTATATGTCCATGACGTTTTGACCTTTGATTGTACACCGCCCTGAGTCCCTTTGGGGAGAGGAAGCGGTTTATAAATCAAATCAAATCAAATCAAATACAGTTTAGAAAACTGAAGATTTGGAGATCACTTCCGGTCGCCGGAGGCAACGGACATTGCCGTCCACTGCTCGTCTGTCCGGTGGGCTCCTTTTAGGAGCACAGGGGGTCTTGGAGGGACCACCTGCGGTAGGGCGGCTTGCTAGACCCGCCGGAAGCAGCAGCAGCCATTAGGGGGGTCTCCAGTCTCGCCCCAGGAGCCGGGGAGTGAAGGGGGGCACATAGTGCAGCTGTCAGCTGTCTGCGCCTTCGCCGAATGGATTCCGGAAGGAAATAATTAATCAGAAGTTGCAGTAGAAGTGTTGGAGGTGAGAACTTTGCCCTAATCTCTTTTAACACCATTTAATTGATGAACAACAGCTTTTTGCAAGTTGTGGATTCAATCTATTTTAAGTTGCAAGATTGGAGGTTTTTTTTTTTTTTACCCCCCTCAGTTAAAGCGGCATTTGGATTATCTCTCGATCTCAGAATGGAGTGTTGAATTACCCCACTTGTGCTAACTATGAGAAAGATTTACATCACAATTGCAAGAAGTGATTCCTGAGCTGTTTTAAAAGCCTTATGGAAAGTTTGGATGCTTTGCTTCCTGGTTCCCTGTGAAAGGGGGAGCCAAGATGGCCCACTTCCGTCTTTTTCTCCACTCTTAAAAATGAAATTGGCCTTTTGAAACTACCTTTGAAGGAATTTCCAGCTTTATATTACTATTACCTCCCGAAGGTCTCCTGGAGCCCCCCTGTTTTGTGGTCCTTTTGGATTTGGATTATTTGATTTTCTTCTTCTGGCTTGGAACTGTGACTAAGGATTAACAGTCACTTCTGGGCTTGTCTGCCTCCTCGGCATCACCCAGCTGCGCATTCCACAGATGTCATTTCTTTTGTATAAGACTTACACTTATCTCTGAACTTAACAAATGGGGCCTAAAAAACCACCGCCGGGTAAGGCAGCTTCGGCACCCACCTCTTCTACATCCAGCCCAATGACCCAACAGACAAAAATTTCATCATTCTTACAACAAGAAGGGGCTGGGGAGAGTTCAAAGGACTTATCAGTTACCCAAATGTTCCAGGCTATTATGAAGGGACAAGAAGAACTGAAAAAATAGTTGACATATTTTACAGAACAACTCAGAGATGTACAGCAGCAAACAACAGAAAATAAACAGAGGGTTGGTGTACTGGAGGAGGGCATGGTTGGGTTGAGGGAGGAGGTGAAGGCAACTCAGAAGGGGAATAGAGAATTGGAAAACTGCATGGTAAAGATGGAACTTGAAAGACTGTCCCTTTTTCTCAGATTCCAGAACCTACCAGAGACAGAAGATGAAAATCTTAAGGATACTATGTGTACAATCTTAGCAGAATACATTAAGAGAGATAAAGAACAGATGTGGTGGGATATCGATCTGGTTTATAGAATCAATTCAGAATATGCCAGAACACATAATGTTCCAAGGGAAGTCCATTTCTTAGGAAGACCACGAGGGATGAGGTTTTTGGAGCCCAAAAGGGGGGGGGGACCACTAAATATAAAGATAAATAAATTGCCATTCTTAAACAAATTCCCAAAAAAAAAAAAAAAATAAGAGATAAGAGGAGGAAGTATTCCTCCTTATCAAAGAAATTATATAATAAAGGAGTTTGCTTTAGATGGTTATTGCCAGAAGGAATGTTGATCTTTTGGGAGGGAAACAGAATTAGAATCAATTCAGTTGTGGAGGCAGAGGCCTTCATGAAAAAACACAGTCTCCTCCTAGAGGACGAAACCATAAGAGGTAGTGAAAAAGGTGATAATACACAAGATATGAGGGAGGGAGGGGCTGTGGCTCTGCCAGAGGATAGGGGGGAGGGAGCAATATTGGAAAGGCTCAGGTCACAAAAATAAATGTATTTGAAATATTATTGTAACTGTTGATATATTAGAAAGTGGTAAAAGAGATGATTGAACATATGGTTGATACAATGTATAACAAGATGCTTCTTTTTGCTTATCTTTTATTTTTTGTTTTCCTTTCTGTAAAAGTTGTGAGATTTGGAGAGATTTCTACTTTCAGCACGAAGTAGCTGCCAAAATTTTTTGTATATCCACCAACCCTTCCCTATAAATGTTTAAAAACCAATAAAATTCTTATATAAAAAAAAGAAAACTGAAGATTCAGATTTAAGTATACTGGGATATGGGAAAGTCACTGGATAACTTTTTGAAAGTCATTTTTTTCTCTGTCCAGCCTATCACCCTAGTTGTTGTTGCTGTGATTAAAATTATTGCATGTGATGCCTTACTCTTATAGCAGGAGTGCAAAAAGTACAGTCCGGGACCTTCTTTGGGACCCCATCCCAAAAGTTGTGCCTCTTGGCACAAAGTTGGGCTTTAAGAAGCCAAAAGAGTGGCATAAACCATTCAGAATTTTTAGGCTACTTTACCCCTCAACAGTCCTGGACCTACTATCACAAATGGAGGCTCACATATTTTGGGCATGTGATCTTCAACATTTTGTATAAACCTGGCAAAGTCTATCCTAGAGGAAATATTGGAAATAAATAGGAAAATATTTAGATTCTATATTTGAGTATTTCTCATATAATTTCTGTTCAGTCAATACTACTTATTAGAATAATGCATGAAAGAAGTGTTCCAAGGCACTTTTGGGGGCCCATGTACTATCTTCATTATCAGTGCTTTCTCCTGAGCCTTGGAGTAGACAGGCGGTTTTTATGGTATGTGCAGATCATAGGATCTGGATCTCAATTCAAAGTCAAACAAAAACAGGTTGTTTCCCTTGGATAGATACAGAGATATGCAAATTTTACTCAGACCCTAAATCTTAAATGAGCGTGCACACATCCAATCTGAATGGATTCAAAACTATTGGAGTTTTGAATTGTCTTCAAGAAGTGGCTGTTTTCTGGTCTAGGACTGAATAAATACCAATTTGACAGAATCAAAGCTATAATCTGCAGCTGACTGAAAAATTTGGTCAAAACATACACAGGAAACTAGCAGGAAATCATATGTCTCTGTCTAGACTGGGAGGAGGAGGAGAAAGAGGAGGAGAATGACAAACCACTTTGTACTGTTGTCCAGAAAACATGCATGGACACGCCTCTGACATTATCAGGACCTGAGGATCTCTTTGCTTTTTAATGAAATTTGCAAGCCAATGTGACTTTCTTGAAAGGAACATGCCTGACTAATTTTAATGACATACCTAATCAAATTTAGGGAGAACATAATTTCCCAAACTTAAAATCAACTAGTATTTATTTCCAGAAATACTCTTCCAGATCTAGATGATTTATCTGTTCTTCAGAAGAGAGGCACTCTGTGCCCTGCAGAATTTGCAGTATTTCTGTTATGGGCCACTTGCATCCAGAATGCACATATTGCCTTATACAGTTTTCCTTACATGTCCTCTTTCTACTAAGTCTTCATTCAAAAATAAATCTGCCATCATATCACACTGAGAACAAATCATAAACACGAGCATCCAACAACATTTATATAAACTACTTCCCATTAAGCCACATAATACAGATTTTAGACAACACACTTGGAATGTGTACTTCCTACAAGTGTTGAAATGAATGAGCAGCCCTTGCTAAATGAAAATGCAATACTTTGAATTCTATCCATAGTGAAGACATTATAAGAATGCTGTTATTTTTTTTTTTGAAAGCCCTACTCTCAACTGTTTTCACTATGATTATGCTTGCATTGAATTTAATCTAGTAACAATGTACAATATACCGGGGTGCATCTAGTTTTTGAAACCAAAACTTAAAACTGTTTTGCAAATCAGGATTTTGAGGCAAACTTGAACTTGTGTTCAAAATGATTATAACTGCTCTGTGTCATTTCTCTTCAACAAGGTAAGGAATTTGGTCACAGGGACTATGTAGGGATAATGAAGAAATACTTCATCTAGTACATGATCTTGGCTATATGTTGGATGTTCTGGACTATATAGACATTTAGAGAATTGAAAAAATGTGTACTTATTTTTACTGAAGTTTTGGGGTTTGTATGTCATGGTAGTGATAGTAGATGATAAAATAGAATTCTTTACCTAGTCCTAGGAATGGAAGATAAATGTTTCCTGAAACAGCAAGATAAAACCCAGAGAGGTGCATCTAATTTTATTAAAACAAATTTCTACTTGCATAGTTTGATTTTTCCACAAATCTGATCCACGGAGACCCTGACATTTCAGGGATAATTTGAGCAACCTGTGGAGGATGAACAGGAAAGTGGTGGCAGATGTTATTCCTTCAGCAGAGGAATACAATTGGATACAACCCACATGATTCTTAATGTTGCTTTATTTGGTCCCACAACATAAACAACTTAATTATTTAATGAAGTGTGAGAAGAATTGTAGCAAATTAAAGAGCATGAACATTTTCCAGCTTTACCTTTGGACAAAATGTTCCCTTTCTAGCATTGTTCCCTAATTATTAGGATCATGAGCCTTCCTGTTCAATAATCAAGAATGAAAATCATTATTTTCTTTTTAATTGTTATTTTTTTTAAAGAAATAGAACCCGGTAAATCATAATTGTTTATTAATGCTGCATGAGATTAAATGAGCCCTGCTGTACTTCAGCTCTATTTTCATGGTCTTTGGGCAGCTGCTTCACAAAGCATCATTAATGAAGCATGAGAATGTCATGTTGCTTGGTCATCCAACTGGAGATATGTTTCACCCAATGGCAATTTTGTTTTTCCCTGTGCTTAAAACCCAGGGGGTTCTATGTGCTACCAGCTTATTAAATGCACAATGCAGATACAGTTTTTTGGTCTCCTTTCAATAGCATAAAAATCATCATCCTGTTTGTAAGAGTGACAGCTTGCAGTAAAGTGCTAGCTTATGAAATGAGAGTATAGAGTCATGCACTGTGAAGAGGAGGGAGAAAATACTGTAAAATTTAGAGTTTTGTAACACCTGTTATTCAAAAAGTTTTAAGACAGTACTAATACCAGAATTTTCTCTCTCTCAGCTAAGAAGTCAATAGTGCAAACAATTATATTTTATAACTAGTTAGTGCCAGATGGCTTCATAAAGAGTTTTTAACAATGTTGTGGTACAGTTTTCTATATAAATATAGATGTGCATACAATTGTCAGTTATATATTTTTTTAAAAAATAAAGCTCATGTTTTTTTTAAAGCTTTAAAATTTGAAGCTTTTAGCTAAAGATCCCTTCTCTTTATTACCAGAAATCTCTTGATATTATCCTACAGGTATTGTATATTGATGGCATGTTACACAAATACCATAAAAACCTGACCAAAAAACCCCCCATGATTGCTGTTTTACACATGTGAAGACTAATATTGGATAGAACAAAAAAGAATGGAGGCTTTTAGAGAATGGAATTCAAAAGTGAGGATGGTATACAATCCCCTTCACTGTTTAATAAAATATTCACTTTCACTTGTATCGTTACTCTTCCAAAAAAGAAAAGAAAAGAAAAAGAAAACATTACTAAAACTGTTCAACCTTCTAGCATGAAATGTAAAAAGAATTCTAAGTGGTTATCATAGCTTTCTATCAACTTGGGAAAAACAAATTAATCAAAATGAGCTACTGTTTATTTTATTTTATTTTAACAACCCTGTAATTCTTGGCATCGGGTTGCAGTCGGGGTGACTGAACAGAGCTCAGTCACTCCGAATGGCAGGATGCCCTTCCTGATGCCTATGTGGAATTCGCAGTAGACAGTTAGTTATTCTGCCCAGAGAAATATATACCTCTATCTAGTATTGAACCCACAATCACTTGATTGTGAGGTGAGAGCTCCACCTCTAAATCATTGCACTGCTTGAGCTACTGTTTGTTTAATCAGGGCCAAACAAACTTTGACCTTCTTGGTATTGTAAAATTACATCTCCCAATATCCAGTATCACTGGCAAAGCCAGCTTTTGGAATATGACTCAATAATTGTAAAGCCACAAGATCATTATCCTTGATTTAGTTCAATAGATGCCAAAGATTTGAAAAATGTACCTCATTCTCTGGGAAATATGCAACCTTGAAGGAAATTAAAAATCTGAGAAGTATCTATTTAAGAAGGATTTACTATAGAAGCATATTTCTTGCATCATGTTTTGTTTACAAATGAAGTTTAGAATATTGGTTGAAATGTTCCATTTCTTTATCCAGAGGGAATATTTTTTATCAATTATCTATAGACATTTTGCTATACCAATTTTACGTAATATCAAAGAGATTTCAACTATGGTGTGCGTGTGGTAGAGGTAAATAATTCAATATTGCAAATAGAAATGGAAAAAGTCCATAATGAATATTTATTCTGTTTGAAAAAGGTACGTTAAGGTATAAATAATTACATTTTAATGGATTACATATAGTTTATACATTTAAATTTTAATCACTGTGATGTGTTTGTTTTTGAGAAGCAGGGTAGAGGAATAAGCATATACCTGAACAACTGAGGTCATTCAAGAATCACAGAGATTTTTTTTTAATTACTTTAAAGTAATGTAGGTTTCAAATAATATAATTGAAATAAAGAAAACCTCACTAGTGAAATGTTCCACATTCTTTCCACAAATAGTTTTACATTATCCAATTAGTCTGATAATGTTTAGCTTTATATAACACAATTTTTAATCACAGAGACTAATTATTTTCCAGCTTTCTGAATTGTGAAACCATCTTAACATTAATTTGTCCAGTAATGATCATGTTCTTGGATATCTTAGCATCAATATATGCAGATATATTTTATGATAATCACAATATTATGCTGCATCAGCATTGTCTATAGCTACAAATAATATAGAACCCTGAAAAGATCTTCCCCTTACAGCACATTAGTTATGAGTCTTTACTTCAATTAATTTGTTGCAGCAGATTATTGTTCTCGGGAATCCACCCATGTGCAATGGTACCTTTTCTGAAGAGCTCTCTATATTATTTTCTTTAACAAATGTGCTCTAATGTTAATGACACAAACCAATGGCAAGGCATGAAAGCAGACTGAAAGGTTTGGAAGTGAACTGAACATTTTTTTCACCTGCATTATTCTTTCAAATTCAGGTAGTCCTCAACTTATGATCACAATTGAGCTTAACATTTATGTTGCTAAGTGGTACATTGGTTGAGTTTTGCCACATTTTATGTCCTTTCTTACCAAAGTTAAGTGAATCATTTCAGTTGTTAACCGCTAAGTGAATCTGGCTTCCACATAATAATAAATAATAATAAATATTTATTTCTTAGCCGCACCCTCTCCCGAAGGACTCGGGGCGGCGTACAATGAAACATATGAAATAAATATGTGGACAAAACAAACATATAGCAGAGACATATACCGAGACATACACAAGGAGGAGGTCGGCTGATAAATAAAACAATTAAAATACAGTATTTAAAAACCCCTAGATAATTAAATATAATTAAAATACCCAGTAAAAACCCGTCAGGAGCGATATGGTTAGATCAAAGTTGAGCCAGGCCAGCTGCTTGGAATAGGTGGGTCTTAAGCTTAATACGAAAGGAGCGGAGGTCAGAGGTATTCCTAATATCCGGAGGGAGGTCATTCCACAGGGCTGGGCCCGCCACAGAGAAGGCTCTATTCCTAGGCGCCGCCCCCCGACACTGTCTAGTGGACGGCACCTGGAGGAGGCCCTCTTTGTGCGAGCGGATTGGTCGCAGGGATGTATGGGGCAGAATACGATCCTGCAAGTAACTAGGTCCTGAGCCATGGAGCGCTTTAAAGATTATTATCAAAACCTTGAAACGCACCCGATAGACCACAGGAAGCCAGTGCAGCTCGCGCAGGAACGGTGTCACATGGGAGTACCTAGTACTCCCCATAATTACCCGCGCGGCTGCGTTCTGGACCAACTGTAGCCTCCGGGTGCATTTCAAGGGAAGCCCCATGTAGAGAGCGTTACAGTAGTCCAAGCGGGACGTCACCAGCGCATGAGTGACTGTGCGTAAAGCGTCCCGGTCCAGTAGGGGGCACAATTGGCGCACCAGGCGAACCTGGTGGAACGCCCCCCTTGCCACGGCTGTCACATGGTCATCCATGGACAGCCGGGCATCCAGGAGGACGCCCAAATTGCGCGCCCGCTCCACGGGGGCAAGTTGAATGCCCCCAATGGCCAATGATGGAATTAATTGGCTGAACCGGGGAGCTGGTACCCACAGCCACTCCGTCTTGGAGGGGTTGAGCTTGAGTCGGTTGTCATCCATCCAGATCCGTACGGCTTCCACACACCAGGACATCACTTCGATGGCCTCGTTGGGGTGGTTCGGGGTGGAAAAGTACAGCTGAGTATCATCAGCGTACAGATGGTATCCCACCCCAAAACCACGGATGATCTCACCCAGCGGCTTCATATATGTGTTGAAGAGGAGTGGCGAGAGGACCGACCCCTGTGGCACCCCACAAGTAAGGGGGCGTAGGGTCGACCTCTCTTCTCCTGCCAACACACGCTGCGTCCGGTCAGAAAGGTAGGAGCTGAACCACCGCAAAACGGTGCCCCGGACCCCCAACCCCTCCAGCCGGCGCAGCAGGTTACCATGGTCGATGGTATCAAAAGCCACCGAGAGGTCTAATAGGACCAGGATAGAGGAACAACCTCTGTCTCTGGCCCTCCAGAGATCATCCACCAACGCGACCAAGGCCGTCTCCGTGCTGTGACCGGGGCGGAAGCCGGACTGGCGCGGGTCTAGATAATCATTTTCCTCCAGATGTCGTGGAAACTGGTAGGCCACGACACTCTCTACAACCTTCGCCAAAAAGGGAAGGTTGGAGACAGGACGATAATTGGCCAGCTCCAAAGGGTCCAGGGAAGGCTTCTTGAGCAGGGGTCTCACCACCGCCTCTTTCAAGGCGGCCGGGAGAGACCCCTCGCTCAGCGAAGCATTCACTAGGCCCAGGAGCCAGTCTCGTGTAACCTCCCAGGATGCCAGTACAAGCCAGGAGGGGCACGGGTCCAATAAACATGTGGTGGGTCGCAGTCGTCCACGCAATCTGTCCAAATCCTCGATGGCAACCAAGTCAAACTCCTCCCAGATCGATACCTCAAGACTCGCCATGGACGTCTCCATTGGATCACTGACAGGAACCCAATCTTTCCGGATTTGAGCGATTTTATCCTGCAGATATTTACCAAATTCCTCTGCCCTACTCTGTAGGGGGGCCTCCCGCGGCCTCTGAAACAAGAGGGAGCGGGACACCCGAAACAGGGCGGCAGGGCGGTTCTCCGCGGATGCAATGAGAGTGGCACAATATTGGCATTTGGCCACTCTCAATGCCACAAGGTACGTCCTTAAATGGGCTCGTGCCTGTGTTCGATCAAATTCGGAGCGAGAGGATCTCCAACGACTCTCTAGACGTCTCTTGCGGCACTTCATCACCCTTAGCTCCTCGGTAAACCAAGGGGCTAGGGTGGATCGTTGCCGCCGGAGAGGCCGCAAAGGCGCCACCCGGTTCAAGGCCCCGGCAGTTGCATTATTCCACGCATAGTTGCATTATTCCACATTGACTTTGTTGGTCAGAAGGTGATCACTTAACCCCCGGAGCACTGCAATGACCATCAATATGAGCCCATTGTCAAGTGCTTAAATTTGGATCCATAGTGCCACAACAATCATGAGTGTGAAAAATGGTCATAAGTCACTTTTTTCAGTGTTGCTGTAACTCTGAATGGACACTAAACAAGCTGCTGTAAATCAAGGACTACCTGGATTTAAAAGGAAAGTTAAGTGTTTTAAAATATAATGATTGTTTTACATTGTTGAGAAATATTTGAAAATATTTTAAATTAATTAGGAATATATATGGACAATGTCTTCCATCTCCAACTCCTGCTATGCTACTCCATTGTAGCAGAAGAGACAGGGGGGATGTTTCTAAGCAAAGAAAACTGAAATCACATGTCCAAGAATATACACTCCCATCAGAATCATCCAGAATGCATAGATAGCTAAAACAAGCAGTAATATAGAAAGATGCGTAAGTAGATGATTACTATACATTTCATATTCTAAGTGAGGATGCAATAGCAAATCATTCTTATGATTTATCAATAAAACCACACGGATATCAAATGATTGATAATGCGGCAATGGAGATGAACATCTCTGAGGCCGTAAATAAATTGTTCGAGGAGACCCTCGTCAAGATCAGAAAATTCACAAGGGATGCCCGCTGCTCTGAGCGCAGCCATGTAATGGCTGATGGATTGGCCCTCAGTTTGGATGCAGTGGCAGAAAAATTGGTGCCGCACAAAACGGGAGGGAGCCGGCTCATAATGAGTCTTGAGCTTGGCCATCAGAACGTCCCACAGCATAGTGTGGACTGGTGTTGGGGCAGATAGAGCCCGTGCGGTGGCGAACATCTCCGGGCCGCAATAGTTGAGGAAGATGCCTCTCTTCCTGTCAAGCGTGAGGCTAGTCAGATCGTGTGCGAGAAGGAAACATTCGAAGCGCTCGATGAACGCTTCCCAGGATTCGGCCTCAGAGCGAAAAGGAGAAAACAGTGTAGAGGTAGAGGTGTAGAGGTAGCCATTGGATATGGTAGTTGTAGGTCAGTTTCGCCAGTCCTTGTCACCAGTTTTAATTTCTGAAGCAATGAATACGAGGAGGCTGCTGAACCTTAACTATTTATTAAAGACAGGAACAGAACAACGATAACCTGGCTGACAGCTATTTATACTGACAGCTGTCAGACCAGTAACCAATAGAATAACAGGATTTATCCTGCCGAAAGTCAGAGCGGCTGGGCCAATCAGAGGGGAGCTGGGACAGCGCCACCTGCTGGTGAATGCTCTTGGTACACAACAGCAATAGCAAATCATTCTTATGATTTATCAATAAAACCACATGGATATCAAATGATTGATAATGTTGTGCCAAGTAATGGTCCCTTAAGGTCGGATGGCTACTGAGGAAGAGTTTGGAATCCAGTGTGATGAAATTAAATTGGGACATCTATTTGCCAATGTTGGAATCTGGGAATATAAGAAGCATGAACATGGAAAAGTTCCAACAATTAAATGAATGAAGTCCACATCGATAACTTGGCATTAGGGAATTGAGATGGACTGGAACTGGAAACTTTCAATCAGAAGATTGCTTCTGCTTACTACTCAGGTTGTGAAAAATGAGTAAAGTGTGTTGTTTTGAAGAGGCTGAACCATTTTATGATCAAGTTTGATTTCAACTTGACAAAAATGCAATGTTTGTGCTGCTTCTAGTGAAAATGTGGACTAGTCAATATTAAGGACAGAAAAGAAATAGAACCATATGGCCTAGGGAACTAAAATGATGCAGGACAATGCATGATGAATTTGTATCAATTCAAATACTTCTTTGCTATAACAGGTCTTCAAACAAACATATTGATAATTCTATGCATGGACATCAACGGATGGAATATATTACAGTAAATCAAACTGTCTATATTATTGCTAAAAGAGGTCAAGGAGTAGTTACAGCATCAAAGACCTGACCAGGAACTGACTGTGGAATAGATAGGTCATATGTAAGTTCCAAATTAAGCTAAAGCAGGAGAAGAAAGCAAATCAATTTCCACTATATGATACTTAGCATAACCACCATTTTCAAGAAGAACATCAGGAATCACTTTGAGGTCCTGAACATTATTGATCAGCAACCAGAATAACTGTGAAATCAACCTAAGTAGGTAATTAAGGAGGAATATGAAATAGAGTGGCAAAATTCAAGACACAGGAAAAGACAGAGTGTATGTCAGAACTAATGCTGGGAATTCCCAGGAAGACAAGGAGACGTCAAAAGCTAAAAGGACAAAAATCTCAGACACACTTAACAAAGAGTTTAAGTTAGCTATTAGAAGAGACAAAAACAATATTACAGCATTTGTAAAGATATCAAAGATTAAAATGTACATGGGAAAAACAATGAGAATTTTCCAAAAGACCTCTGAACTCAGAAAGAGGTTTCAACATCAAATTGGTAAATTAAAAGATACTGAATAATAATTGATTCAAAATGGAAGGAGAATGCTGACATTTTGTACAATAAAGACAATCAACATCCAAGATATTGTAGGTACAAGTATAAATATTTATAAGAACATCTGGTATTGGTGGATGGAGTTTGGGCAGCATTCGATTTACTACCAAGTCAGAAAGCTACAGAAATCGGACTTCTGCTTCCGGGTCCAAATGGCGACGGACGTGTTGTCCGCCGTTCGCTTTCCCGGTGGGTTCCGAAAGGAACACAGGAGACTCTGGATGGGTCTCCTGCCAAAGGGCGGCTTGCTGGGGCACCCCGCAATCGGCGGCGGCCAGTGGGGGCACTTTTCCAGCCTCGCCTAGGTGCCGGGGAGCAGAGGGGGGCGAGTGACTTTGCCCTTTCGCCGAACGGCTCCGGAGGGTTTCAAAACACCAGGAAAAGTGCGGCTGGGGACTGGAGGTGTGGATCCTCCTGGTGCTCTCTATCTACTTAGAAGAAAACCAGCAGACATTCGTAAGTCTGTGTGTTTCGGCTTTTGGAATGTAAATTAGAGGGTGGTGGTTTTTCTATTACCCCCACCTCGGGCTAAGTGGCATTTAAATGAACTCTCTTGAAGAAAGAAAATAAAGGCTTGATTTGTCACTTGAGACAGTAAATAGAGAATGACTTCTCACAATTGCTGGAAGTGATTTCGGAGCCGATTTTCTAAAAAGGAAAAAAAAACTTTTTCTGACTTTTTTCCCTGCGGAAGGGAGGGCCAAGATGGCGCCCGCCCTCCTTCCTTTGTCTACATATGAATGAAGTCTGTCCTTTGAAACTACTCCGAAAGAGAAAATAAAGAAAGTGGATTGTCTGTTTTACTCTCTCGAAGGGAAACTGGGACTTCTTCCTGATGTGGCTCTTCTGAACTATGGTTATTTGAACTTTCCTCTTGGAGTATTTCTCTCTTGGAACTGTAAATTGGGTGCCTTTGTTCTTGTTTGTCCTTTGGAGACCAGTGTAGCTGCGAAATCCCCGGACACCACATTCTCTGGAAAAGACTTGCATCTCTGAATCTAAGTAAATGGCTTCATGGAAACCACCGACGGGCAAGTCCCACTCAGCACCCTCATCTGCCGCCCCCAGCCCCACAACACAACAGACTAAGATTACTTCAATGTTGCAGAAAGGAGGGCTGGAGAGGAATCAAAAGAACTATCTGTTACTGAAATGTTTAAAGAATTTATGAGGGGGCAAAATGAACTAAGAAAAGAAATGGCAGAGATTAAAGAAGAACTCAGAGAGGTTAAAGAACATATAGCTGGAAATAAACAGAGAATCTTGGCGCTAGAGGAAGGAGCGACAGAACTGGGGGAAGAAATTAAAACAATACGCAAGGGAAACATAGACATGGAAAATTTTCAGACAAAAATAGAATTTGAAAGAATGTCCTTTTTTCTTAGATTCCAAAACCTACCAGAGATAGAAAATGAAGATCTTAAAGATATTATGAGTACAATCTTAGCAGACTATTAAGAGAGACAAAAAACAATTATGGTGGGATATGGATCTAGTATATAGGATAAATTCAGCATATGCTAGAAGTCATAATGTTCCAAGGGAGATACATGTTAAATTTGTCAGGAGATCCACAAGGGGTGCTTGCGGCCCAAAGGGAGTGACCATTGATATATAAAGAGGAAGAGATCACCATTCTTAAACAGATCCCAAAAAAATAAGAGAAAGAAGGAGGAAATATTCCTCCTTATAAAAAAAAAAATTATATAATAAAGGGGTCTGGTTTCGATGGCTGTTACCAGAGGGGATGTTGGTCTTCTGGAAGGGAAATAGGATTAGAATTAATACAGTTCAGGAGGCGGAAGCCTTCATTAAAAAGAATATTTCCCTCCCAGAGGAGGAATTTAGTGGGAGTAGTGAAAATGACAGCAAGATGCGAGTTGGGACGGAGGGGGGGAGGCCTCTTCTGGGGGCAGGGAAGAAGGAGCAATTTCAAAAAGGCTCAGATCACAAAAATAGAGGTATTTGGAACAATAGCAATTGGTGATATTTTAGAAAGTGACAAATAAAAATGTAAAAACACATGATTGATAATATAGAGTAAGATCTGCTCTGCTGCTTTCTTTTATATTTGTTTTTTGAGATTGTTAAATCTGTGAGTACCCTGGAGGGATCTCCACCTCCAGTGTGGAAGCTGCCAAAATTTTGTATATCCCCTTACCTTTCCCTATACATTAAAAAAACCAATAAAACTTTGTAAAAAAAAAAAAGAAAGCTACAGAAATCTTTGGAGTATCTACAAAAATATGGTGAGCAACAGAAAAGAATCAGTAAAATCAGTAACAAAGATGCAGCAGCAACTCTGGCGAATGACACGTTGGCCAAGAGGCTGGAAGAAAACAATCTGTACACCTTAGCAAAGAAAGGAGACTTAATAGAATGTGCAAACTATTGTACAATATTCTTAATTTTATATGCTAGCAAAATAATGCTTAATATCATTTAATAACAAACACGTAAAGCTACATTAAAAGTGGGAACCTCATCATTTTTATGCAACAACTGTACATCAAACAGAAGTCATTACATAAACACTACATAGTACAAAGAGATTCTAGGTTGAAGAAGGAGTGAGAAAAGGCTGCATACTCACTCCTTGTTTATTCAATTTATTTGCAAAATATATCCCAAGGGAAGTAAGATTGGAAGAAGATGATTGAGGCTTTAAAATTAGAGGAGGAAACATCAATAACTTGTGATATGCTAATGATACTTCTCTGCTGAAAATGCAAATGATCTGCAAGGTCTAGCAATGAAAGTGAAGGAGCACAGTGGGGAAAAACAGGAGTAAAATTGAATGTTAAGAAGGCTGAATTAATCACAACATATATAGTAACCAGCAACAGAAATAAAAGTGAAGAGATTGAAGAGGTGGATAGCTGATGCCTTTAAGACCTGACTATCAACAGCAGTAAGGAACAAGCAGTCAAGAAACATGCACTTGTTAGGTCATCAATTAAAGTCTTGTAAAAATATTCAGATACCATGATGTGTCTATTTCTACAAAGATCTTGATCGTGTAATCCATGGTATTCCCTGTGACATTTTATGGAAGCAAGGATGAACTTGGAGAAAACTTCTGAGAACATCATGGATAGCCAAGTGAAAAAAAATGAACAAAATCAATGCTGAATTCTCATTCAAGACACAGATGACCAAACTCAAATGGCCATACTTTAAATGCATTATGTGAAGACCTAGCTCTCTAAGAAAGTCACTAGTGCTTTGAAAAGGTGAAAGGAAATAGAAGAGAATGAGCAGCAACAAGGTTGACAGACAATTACAATAGCAATAGGAACACTGGCTGGAAGAGGTGAAGGAAAAGGTTTAGAACAGTTCATCTTGGATAAAATATATGTAGTCACTAAGACTTGGCACTGAGTTGATAGTACATAACCAACCAATGCTTTATGTATTTGATTTGAGATGTTAATCTAAGTTAGGGTGAATATCCCCTATAGAACTAACCTTTGGGTAAGATTAGATATTTTCTTTTACATGCTGTATTAAATCTGTAATATACCAAGTCCAGAACATCTCAAGAAATGCTTCTCTTAAAAGAATCACAGAAAACCTTTCTCTGATTTCCTTTTTGCTTCACAAATAACATCTGTGAACATTAATGATGGAAACTTCTCTTTTGTAGTGATCAGAATGTAAAACAATCTTCAAAGATATAAATGCTCATAACTTTTCAGCAAGCAGAAAAAGCAATTTCATTTCTGTGGGTTGTTCTTGGAGGCTACACTTCATAAAGCTTCTGGCTTCTCCAGTGGTTTTTCAACTTTGCCAGGATATCTCTCTGATGTTGCTGCTTTAAACATTTGTGTTTTTATTTGGATGCATTAATTGCCCACTTGCTTGGGGTTTGTTTTGCTCAGACGTTTTAAGACATAAATGGGTGCAGCTATAACATAGCACATTTAGCATCAATCTTTCACTTAAGTTTTAACTATGTTTTTAAGTCCCTATTACACTTCTGGGACAAACTGGGCCAGTGGCTGCTTACTATATTTTGAACTCCTTCCAAATATTCAACTACATATTAAGGAGGCAGGGACAGACTCTGTAATGAAACGCTGCCTGTATACACTTATGCAAGAGTCTGAATTTTGTTCTCTTGAAGAAGCACAATCTGCAATCAGCAGAAGAAATCTTTTCACACCTCAGCTAATATTGTGAAGGTAAATCTTCCAAATGTACTCATGCATGGGTAAGACAGAATTTGAAAATAATAATGTTTCTTAAAAAAGCAGTCTGGTAAATAATAGGCTACATCAGCATTCTTTACACAATGAAATCTTTCTTGCAATAACTTCATTACATGAGACAATTCAACAAACCCAATCCCACTTAATAGGGATTGTACACCCATAATATTATCTATAAAGAAAGATAGTATTAACAATCTCAATGCTGTCTTATTTAGTACAGATAATAAAAAAAATCCTGAAACTCTGTTTAAAATGAAGCCTGGGTAGCATCTGCTTCAGACTTCAGTTTAATTGATGCTAAAAATCTCAGGAGATCTGCCATTTCCACAATTGTTCCTCACTGAGGTATGTGTAGAAAAGCCATATCACACGGTATTTTTTATTTTCCAGTAACACATTATTTATGGAACCAAATAGAAAAGCATCATGGTATTTCTCCTAGGCAAGTCTGCATTCTCTCATGATATTGATTTTGAAATGCCAGAGCTTCTGTACATTCATTTCAGGTAGCAATTGTTGTTTCTGCAGTTTCACTTCATGGTTGCAATATCAGGACATTAAACAGATGTGCTGGTATATACATTTAATATAGAAGGAAATAGAAATAAAAGACATTTTGGAAAGCAGCTGTGAAAGATGAGAAGGACACAAAAAGAAGGAGCTGATGATCTACAGTTAATTAAAAGGCTCAGCAATGAATGACAAAGATTTACATATCAGTTATAGGTTGAGAAAACGGAAAAATGTGTTGGTTCCCATTGTAATGTAAATGCACTTGAGCTTGTACACAGCACTTCCAAAATTTCCATACAAATAATACATTTCAACCATAAAATTTATCTTATCTGGACGTAAAAATCAAGGTCATCAAAGCAAAGAGAAAACTTTCTGTGGCTCTTTGTTGCCATCTAGTACTAACCCAGATTTTTGCAGCCAATATGTGGACGTTTTATTCTATAGCCCTACTTTTGTCTTACAAAGATTATAATGTAGTTTGCATAAAAACCAACAATTAATGCTAAAAAGATATTAGGAAAATTACTTGAAAAAAGTTAGCAATAAACATATTGGATCAAAACAGTGCAAAAGAAGCAAAAGAAAGGCTAAATATATTCAAGATAAAATGGCTTATCTCCCATTTTTAATATATGTTATTAGTCACATTAAAACTAAAGTGCTAATTAGGCAAAAGGTATTTCTTGCCCATTTCTCTTCTTTGCCATGTATCTATTCCCTATTGTTGTTGTCCCAAGAATCAGCTCCAAAGACTCTACCAAGTCTCTAGATTAAATTGTTGAGTGCCGGTGTTGAAACAAGGGAAGAAAGGCAGGATAAAATGTGCTCCGCTGAGGAATACTCTTCCAACTGCAGATGGGCTGTCTTTATATAGCATTCATTCAGTGACTGCTCAAACTTGCGATGATGCAGAATAAATCGTGGTTGTGACCAGTCCTCAAATTCTGGCTATCCCTACAATCAATTGATCATGATCTGGGAACTCAGCACTGTTTTTGACTGAGGTAGGGTCCCACAATACATGATCACAATTTGTGACCTTCCCTCTTAGCTTCCCACAAACAAAGACCATGGGGAAGTCGGCAAGAAGTCAAAAATCACGATCACATGACATTCTTGCTTACTGATCATGTGGTCCTCATTTAACAATGATATCTGGTGACTGCTAGAATTGCTATTGCTCAGTGCAAGGCCATGTGACATTGCACCAGAGGTGATATTCAGCCAGTTCTGACAGATTCTGGAGAACCAGTAACGGAAATCTTGAGTAGTTTGGAGAATCAGCAAATAGGCTGCCCCTACCCCCCACTGCCTCCCAGCTGACCTTCTTTTGTTGCACTGAATAGGAGAATGGAGCTGGAAAGCAGGTAAGTGGGGTGGAGAGGGAGTGGGGATTTTGCAGTATCTTTCCCCTACCATGCCCACAAAACCACACCCACAAAGCCATGCCATGCCCACAAAGTCACACCCATAGAACTGGTAGTAAAAAAAAAATTAACCCAACCATTGCATTGCACTCTATGACAGCATCACTTTGCAACTGAAATTCCAGTGCCAAATAGCTTTTGTTAAGTGAAGACTATATATATAAGGAGGCGAGCCTGTGGCTTAGTGGCTAAGACTCCTGCCTAAGATATAATACAGCCCAGGTTCAAATCCCAGTAAGGATATGGCTAGCTGATGAGAGCTAATTAGCTCGAAATAGATCTATACTAGTCTCCCTTTATTTATTTATCAGTACAAATACAACATATATATATATATATATATATATATAGATAGATAGATAGATAGATAGATAGATAGATAGATAGATAGATAGATAGATAGATAGATAGATAGATAGATTATATATATATATATGTTTTCGTAGATTTTCATGGGTGTAGGTATGCTGGTTTTGTTGTATTCGGGTCTTTTCCCGTGTAAGGTTGAATACAACAAAGAATACAACAAAACCAGCATACCTACACCCGTGAAAATCTACGAAAACATATATATATACCATAACTGTATACCATAACTGTAGATAAGCTTCCCTAATAGTTTGATCACCATCAATGTTTTGCTTGACCCTATGCTGGAGATGTTAGCAAGAAAATCAGAAAGAAATTAATTGTATAGCAGTGCTGAAAGACTGGAAACACAAGAAAAAGGCCTGAATTATTGCTTGGATTCTTTGCATTCAAAGAAAGGAATAGCTACAGAATTTCAATTGCCTCAGTGATGGCTGGCTGATTCTGCAAGATAATGTATTATCAGTGAAGAAATGGCTTCAGAAATGGCTGAGTCAGAGGAATAGTGTAGGGCACTTTAAAAGGATTCCTATTATTTTAAATAGGAACAGAGGAAGCAAAGGAGAATAAAGGTAAAGAACCATGTCTATGGAGATTCTCCATCATCCAGGTCATGGTTGTCATAAAGGTGCTTTTCCAAAAGGCAACTGGGCTTTCTTGGGTTTTTTCCTTGAAATTTTTCCTTCTCATCCAAGAAGCTTCTCCAGTTCATTTAAAGGTTCTTGAACTGAAGGAGCTTCTTGAATAAGAAGATAAATGTTTGCGAGGAAAACAAACAAACAAGAAAAACACTTTTGGTAGAAGAACCATCACGAGGAAAGTAAAGGTATTTCTTTTTTCACTTTGCTTATGCACGTAAAATATCTGTTAAGTCCTTTGGAAAGAAATGTTACAGAGGACATATATAGCCAGATCAATACAAAGTTCTACTGTTGACTTTAAAGTTCTGAATGACCTAAAATCTGCAATCTGTCAAAACAAAATAATCTGAATCATAAAAGTACTATCAAGGGTTGTTGTTTTTTGTCCCATTGATAAATAAAAGATTGATGGAATCCAGGTATAGAGCCTTGTCAACTGAGTATTGTAAACTTTCTCTTTGTGGAAATCTGTCAACCACTATTTTCCCATTTTAGATGCAGATTGGAAAATCTTTTTATTCCACTCAATGGAATACAATTTATCACTGAGTCCATACTTTTTGCTGAGTTTTTATATCATTTATTTTTTCTGAGTTTTGATGTGCTGTTTGTTGAATAATTTTACACTGTTGGGAGTTTTATAATTTTATTTTTTGCCATACTTTCTTTATTGTCTAGAAGCCATCTTACACTTTTAAGCAGAATAAGCAGCAGCAAAAGGCCAATGTTATGATACTTTGCCCATAGATGGAAGCCATTAACAGAATAATTCAATTCTCTTTTCACCGAAACATGTTGTTGACATTCTTATTCTGTCATTCTGAGTTTCTGAAGTCTGCAAGAAGAAGAAAAGAATGAAGAAAATATATCCAACAAACAGTTTTGTACAGAAAATTCAATTCAATCTTGTGCTTGATTGAAAATTGTACCCTGGTCTAATGGGGGGAGAAATGTACAGTTTTGCTTTTTTCTTCTTCCCTAAAACCTTATCTTTTCAGCTAATCATGAGACCACCAGACAACTTTTTAACAGCTTGTATAATGTCTGAATTGCTTACTTGTAAAAGGCACTGTAAATTAGACTCAGAATCACAAACTGATCAGCTGTCAGGCTTGCTACATTTTCTGATGTGGGAAAATCGGAGGGGGAATTATATGGAGTATAGGAGATATATAGTCTAAATAACATTCCTTTCTCAGAGAGTCAAGGACACCTTGCCCTGCACTGGAGTGGCATGACTGGGAGGCATCTCCAGTTGGGACTGTGCCTAATTGGACCATGTGATGGACATGTGGGTGCTGGGTAGGGGCTTGGACTTTGTTTTGAGTGGGGAAAACCTGGAAGCTTTCAGATTTGGGTTTTCCCAGATGTACCAATATGACATCTTTAATAAAATGGCCAAATCTGCCTGGTCAGGATTTTTTTTCCCCTTGTCATTTATTTATTATTTTAAATTATTTTTATTTTTTTAAAATTTCTGTCGGATTTTGGATATGTGTTTATCCCAAGCCTGTTTATACTCAGTTACTGATAATTGACCCACTACCTCCGCTAGAAGTTGATTCCAAATTTCTACTACTCTTTCTGTGAAGTAATACTTTCTAACATTATTTTTAAACTTCCCTCCTGTCAGTTTGAGGTTATGCCCCATGTTCTTAAGTTTTGCTTAATAGTGAAAATACTGCCTTCTAGAACCTTATTCACATGCTTAATATATTTAATGGTTTCAATCATGTCCCTCCCGCTTTTCCCTTCTGTCTTCCAGGCTGGACATATACACTTTCTTCAATCTCTTCTGATACATTTTGTCCCTCAGACTTTGTGTCATTTTTGTTGCCCATCTCTGAAAATTTAAGTGCATAGGGTTCAAGCTTCTGGAAGGAATAATACCATGTAAAACCAAATCCAGTTAGAACTATCTCTATCCAATATCTGTAAGAACATAATGAGAAGAGTTAAAGGACAATGAGGTTTCAGTGTGCATCCTGTGGCTTTCACATGTGAGTGTGTGCAGAGGAATATATTTAATGAACACTTAAAGAAAAAATAATTGAAATGGTAATCATGGTGCTTGTGATAACCACATATTTGATTATAGAATGTTTCCACATTAATGTTTGGCACCTTTAAATCAAATATTTCTTAAAAACATAAACTGTTATAGTGAACCTGTCCTTCACTCCTGCCACCTTTCTCTGGCCTTCTCATTCTGAAATCTTCATCACAATATTGGAAGCAGCCAAGGAATGCAATGCTTGTTATGATCTAGAGACTAAAACTGAATGCTTCCAGAAAGTTTTTGACAATCGGGTTATGAACTCTATGAAATTAAATATGGCTCTAAAGATACAGCTGTTAAGCCCTGCAACCAGTCAAAGCCAAGCAAAATAAAAGAATATAAATTTCCAGATAATTCATAATGAATTAAACATTCACCTTTTGAATATAGCTTTTATTATCTTTAAAAAATATAATTACATTTGTGTGTTGGGAGATCATTGTACTGTATTTGAAAGTAATAATTATGTTTGGAATGTGAAAAATAAACAGTACATAATGTATTGCATAAATACATGTAATATAGTGTGCACAGTTTCAAAAAAAGCTTTTGAAAAAGCTACAATGGGGAAAGAATGTTTTGGCCTGGGGAGAACTCAATTAATCCTTCCATGATTTAATTATTTTCTCTATTTCTTTCTAATTTGTTGCCCTGAATTGCAGACCTTGTGGGGTCTATAAGCTAGTAAGTTTGCTTTTGAAGAAAAGTAGCAAGGCAAGGAAACAGTTAAACCTCTTCTGACATTTTCTGATTTATTCTGCAACACAAAATGAATTACAATAACGTGTTGTTAGATAACATGTTGTTAAAATTTTTAGTCTTTATTGGGAAAGTTTGAAAGGGTTTATTGAATTTAAGCATGTAAGCTTTGGTTGTGCTAACCAGAATCAGGGCAGAGACCTAAGTAATTTCCTCACCTACTCTATATTCTACTAGATTTATCTTTGTCACAAGAGCAAGGTAGAATATTTGTGCATTGTGCCACAAGGATAACCTTAACCTTTGTTTAATGACTATCCACATCTATCACTGAAAAGCAGAAAACAAAACTTGACTAAACCTTTATTCCTACAGTTGCATGTCTATGGAGATTCTCAATCATCCAACTGAAGAAGCTTCTTGGATGAGAAACAAAACAATTTCAAAGAAAAAAAAACAGGAAAGTCCTGTTGTCTTCTTGAAAAGCATCTTTGGGATTTACAGCTGTATATTGCAGCTGTCCATTTTTTCCCCTGTGCTGTACTCTAATCAAGCACAAAAGACGTATGAGAACTTTCTAACATTGTGTATGAGCCATTCCTAATAAAAGGCCAATACATGCATTTGTAGTTTCAAGCACCACCAATTTTGAAATATGCACATAACCAGATAAACAACAATCCCTAAAATAATGATATGCTACCAACAGCAAAGACATAAGACTAATATCAATAAACCTCCAAGTTTATTTTAATAAATTGGATTATTCCTCCAAGTCATCCAGTTATAAGACAACTAATCATGCTTTTAATAAACAGAAAGAAAAAGAAATAACTCTCTAAATACTTATTAAAATGGGATTATGCTCACCTGGTTGAGTTGCTTGGCATTTTAAGTTGTTCTGACAGTTATAGGAATTTTATATCAGAGCCAAGATTTTTATACTATTCCCAGCTATGGGCTAGCATAAGTGCATATATGCGTAGAAAATTAGGAAGGGATTTGCCTTAAAAATAAAAGCACTTTAGCTTTCCCAGTTACCTTATTTTGAAAAGCTGTAATAGAAGAGGGGCTACTGATGTACAAACATTGCTCCCAATTACTTTATTACACATTTTAGGGTTGGGTGGAGAGGAGAGGGAAGAATCATATACTGGCTTTAGGGATTAGCTCTGTTGAATGCACATATTTAGATGCAAACGCTAAAGCTATGGGCATAAAAAGCTTCTGGTTATGTCAGCAATAGCTGGAAAAGGGCAGAAGGCTAGAGACAAATAGCTTAGGTGGTTAATAGAGGCTATATGTTAGGTGAACAGTCAATGCTTTAAATAGACATTTCTATGTGTGGGCAGAGCTCCATTCTATACTGCTGCTATTGCCTCACCTGATGCTTGCTCTGGAACTCTGCACACATACATGTATATCCATGTATGTGCTTGTGTGTTAAATAACCAGGGACATTGTATTAAAAGTCTCTGGTAAAAGTGTCATGGTAGAGATATTTCCTAACAACTGATTGGCAATTTCTCAGATATAACTGAGAAGACGTATTAAAGGTAACATAGCTGAACTTCTCTCTAATCAGATGGATTACTACTCTGTCAAGTTCTTAAGCAGTTATGCAAAAAAAACCACCTCCTGAGAGCAATGCCTGTTGCTAGTCCGTATGCAATCAGATCTGCATCAATTGAATTATACTGAAGGTCAGTGAATGTCAAGCTTTTTTGGACTTTCCCTCTTCTTTGGTCTACTTCATTCCACAGACTGTAATTTAATTTTGCTACACTACAGGACTCTTTGGTATATGAAATGTGGATGGTTGCCATAAATCACCACAACATTACAAATGGAATTTGAATGAAACATACAGCTACTCTATCAACTGAAGGTTCACAATATTAAAAAAAGGTAAGTGGGGATGGAGTTAGCTATAGTTATCAGTGTAACTCCCACATTGAACCTCAAATTGCTTATTTAGTTATATAATTTTATTTATCCCTGTGTGAAGATTTAACATTACCACACCATCATTCCCCAATCCTCAGACACCAACCAACCATCTTCAGATGATCATCATATCAATTGCGTATTGAAAGACTTGATAGCTGAATGAGTATTCTGAACAAATATATCCTGACATTATGTGTAAACATATTCAATGGCACGTACAGCAAATATGTGTTTAACTGAAGGCTGAGCTACTTATCTTTCTTATTCTCTGGCTCTGGATATGCATCCCATTCCAAATCTATGGGTATCTGAAGGAAATAAAGAGATTCAAGTAAAGACCATTAGGCCATGTGCAGGGATTTTCCTCTGCATGTCTTCAAAATACTGACAATACGCTGCAGTGCAGTTTTACTGAAAGTGGCTTTTAACACTGAAATCTAGAAAACACAGCTTCATTGCAAAATCAGCTTTTTCTTGTATCCCTATGTAAATGAACCAGGGATCAGGGGAGCAATACAAAACAGAATAATCATAATCAACGAAATTAAATACATAGGTTTGCAACATGTTGAGCATTTGGCTTCGTGCTCACTTTTCCCACCTTTGATCCTGATGCTAGATTCAATCACTGTCCTCTAAAGTCATCTTTTATTATTTTAAATCTATTTATAACCCTTCAGCATCAAGCATCCTGATCACCTCTGTCAAGACAAAATAGAATCTGAAGTTGAGCAGATACAAAACACAAATAAACGCATTGCAAGGCAAATTATATCAACTTGACTTGTCATGAAAATCAGCCTAATTAATTTAATTCAGAAAACAGATTTTTTTTCACATCTTGCAAAATAGTCCAATTGAAGTGCATTCAATCATACAATCTGAGAATTTTAAATGCTTTACCGTGGTTACTGGGAGTTGGTACTAATAACATGTACATATCTTCAGAAACTTGAACATATGAAGACACCAACTGATTTACTCTATTCTTGTTTAGAAGCAGTGGTGGGATTTACTTACCTTTCTTATCAGTTCGCAAATGCACTCGCATGCGCAGAAGATCATGCATTACATGTGACTGGTGGGCGGAGCCTCCCACAGTTGCCACTACTGGTTCACCCAAACTGGAGAGGACTGGCTGAATACCACCTTTGGGTAGAAGGAGTTATTTTATTAAGAAAGATAAACTTTTTCCAATTTTCCCACTTGTTTATGTCATTTCTATATCAGTGAAACAAACAAACTTGAATAATTGACTATATTATTTATAGTGTTGTGTGCATTTTGTATGTACTAATACAATTTTTTTGCAAATATTTATTTTGCAATCTAACACAGTTTTCTATCTGAATTTCTTTACAAATGTAATCTTTTAAGGCACATTTCTATGCATGCAACCCACTGCAATATTCGAAGAATGAGCCTGAAACTTAATTTCATACTTGATTGCATATTGATTAAAAAGTATAAAATTAGATAATTTTGTTGTAAAATCCAAGCCACAGCATTTACCTTCCCAAGCTATAGATAGTTTTGATCTTCTTACAATACATGGTAGAATGTAAATTTATTTTATTTAAATAAAGCATTTAAATAAATATGTATAAATATAAGAAATAGGCAAGATAGATTAAAAAATAATATTGACTAGGAATGCTTCTTCCTCTAAGAAACTGCACTTAGTCCCCTCTCTCCCCCCGCATTGATAATCCCTTAGCAAAATTTGAGGCATTGTGATATTGGGCAGGATTAAATTTAATGAAATGTTCTATTTCCTTTTCTCCTATTTTAAAAATTCACTTATTTATGTAAATATCACCATGTTGAAATGATTTATTTGTTTGGTCTCTTCCTACATTTCTAGATAGATACCTTTATCAATAGATAGACCAAATAAAGTTAAATGATATTATCAGTCCAGTTTAAGATTTTGTAAATGTAGTTCTTCTATTCTCTCCTCTCCTCTCCTCTCTTCTCTTCTACCACAGAATGAATGTTGGTTGCACTAGATGGCTACAGATCTAACTACTTCCATCCTTCCTTCCTTCCTTCCTTCCTTCCTTCCTTCCTTCCTTCCTTCCTTCCTTCCTTCCTTCCCTCTCTCCCTCCCTCTTTCTTTCTTTCTTTCTTTCTTTCTTTCTTTCTTTCTTTCTTTCTTTCTTTCAAAAAACAAAACAAAAAACCAGCTGCCAAATCTCCATCTGGGCTTGAGGATGCTCTAGGGAAGATATTTGTTTTCCTTCCATCTGTGGTACCCAATAAGAACAATATCCAATTCTCTAAGTATGAGTATAATAGAACACTTTATTATTTGAAATGGAAAAACAGAACCAATTCTATATAGCAGTACTTCTTAACCTTTGCAACTTTAAGATGGGCAAATTTCAACACTTTGGATTTGACGTCCACCCATCTTAAAGTTACTAAGGCTAAAAAACGCTGCTATATGGAAAGTGTATCACAGAGATATAAGAATAACTTTAAACCACAATAATTCAGATAGATGCATCTCATTTTGTTCTGGAAGGAGACTTTCTCAAGCCAGTTTGTAGTCAACATGCTAAGCCATTTCCTTAAATGTGGAGTGAGCTTAGAAGCATGATATGTATTTAAACAAGCCAACTCACTTCTTTACCTTGCAAAATGTCCATAGCAACTGATTTTGCCAAATCTGATAGGGCAGTTTCTTTCACTTTCCTCTTGGTAGCTTGATTGCTCTAGGCACTTGTCCATCCCAGCCCATTTAAATACAAATCCACTTGCATTTGTTGGCCCTTCAATCCACAACTATTAGCAATAGCACTTAGATTTATATACTGCCCAATAGTGCTTTTACAGCACTCTCAGAGCAGTTTACAATGTCAGCATATTGTCTCCAACAATCTGGGTTCTCACTTAACCAACCTCAGAAGGATGGAAGGCTGACACAACCTTGAGTCCCATTAGGATCAAACTCCTGGCTGAGGACAGAGTTTGCCTGAAATACTGCATTCTAAGCACTGTGCCACCAGGACTCCTCTTTCATCCATTTTCTTCATTACTCCTTTCTGTCACAGTCCTACTTTGAGAGATTTATTTAAAAATTAATAGAATAGGTATTTTACCTCTTTCTTCACACTTGCTAACTAAATCCCAGCTCTTCTTTTTATTGTACATTTTGTTGAATCAAGATCTCTTGACTGACCCATTTAAAATCTAGTTGTTAACATGCCTGGAGGGATAATTGAAATAATCACAACTATAAACATTATGTGGATAACCGAGTAGATTTTTCACCTCTTCCTCCCTTTTTACCCATTTTCTAAATAAGTCTCAGCTCTTGTTTTTAATCATATCTTCAATTGGATCAAGGTCTCTTGACAGACTCATTTAAAAATCTAGTTGTTGACATACTTGGAAGAATAATGGAAATATTATAGTTATAAACATTATATTGATTATACTGCAAAGACTTACAAATGCTTAACATTTAGAGCTGTAACACATTGCTTTATATGGCACAATGCTTTTTCTGCAAAGAGACAAACAAATCAATACATCACGCATAACTTCCCTGAACTACTAGCTACTTTTGATTCAAGAAGAACAAGGAGAAAAACTGAAGAGTTCAATGAAAGATAAGGACTTTACAAAGTCAAACAAGCAAATATGTTCCATTTGGATGGTTACTGAAGACAATTGTTGATTTTATAAGTTAACAATTTTTGTCATTGCCTATGTCTTGGAGTCTGGAAGACAGTAAGCAATGTTCCAAACAATGTGATGAAAACAAGCATAATTGGACTGGCTGATTTTATTTTTATTTATTTTGTTTATTTAAGAAAATTTATATGGCTGCCCAACTCACTCTCAGTAACTCCAGGCAAATTCTTTGAATAAAAAAACAATAAAAAAGCAATAACCCCTCATCCCTACTGTAACAACAATCATCACCATATATATATCCAAGTCTAAGAATGACTTACTTATGTGTGCTGTTATGAGTCTGTGTGTTTGCGACAAACTTAATGAATGATACAGTTTGAAGGAGAGATCAAGGCCATTCTATACAATCCAACACTCATTACAGGAATCGAAGTTAAAACATGCCAGAAAGATGTCTAAGGTCCCTATCTGATCACATATAGTGAGACTAAGTCCACTGTCTCCCCTGATAATTAATTTTAGTGTCAAATTCATTATAGAGTTTGTTTTCTAATATTAAATTGGAATCTGCCTTTCTGTAGACTAAATCCATTATTTTATGTCTCCTGAAATAATAGAGGCCTCAACCTTCTTTTGATCCATTTTTAGGTATTGAAAAGTAATACCATTTCTCCCTAAAGTCATTTTCCCCAACATTAAATAAACATCTCCTCATAACACATAGTTTCCAATTTGCTGATCATTCTTGTCACCTTTCTTTGTACCTATTTTAGAATAGAATAGAATTCTTTATTGGCCAAGTGTAAATTACACACACAAGGAATTTGTCTCAAATTTTGCTTTTTTCTTCTTCTAAATTATCAGGTATACCATCCAGTTTTCTGTAATAAAACTACAAAATTAATGAACAAGGAATTAACAAGGTAGAAATGGAAAATGAAACTCAATGGGGTAAAGGCACAAAGAGAGCAGAGAGGAAAAAAGGGAAACGACATCCGAAAAAGAGATTAGCCAAAAATGAGAAATTAGCCAAAAATGTTCTCCGTTTTCACAACCTGCAGCAATTTTTCTATACTTTGGTTCACATAATCATTCAAACTTCATTCTTCTTCTTCTACAGTTTGATGGATTTACAATAGCCCTCTGCCCCCTATTTTTCTTGGCAGGAACAACCTGTTGATGTCATTTCGTGGATGTAAAACGTGGTACATATTCAAAAGTTTGTGTGTTTTCCGGTCCAAATTTTCCAGTTCAGCCAAAGTCCAATTGATGATTCCAGCTGAGTAGCGTATCACTGGAACTGTCCATGTATTAATGGCTTTAATTATGTTTCCAGCATTCAGCTTTGATTTTAATATTTTGTGGATCCTCCTGACGTATTCCTTTTGCGTTGACTCTTTGATTTTTCCATTCAAGATGTTATCTGTTTCCAATATGCCTAGGTATTTGTAACCATTATCCTTTACTAATTATGATGATGATTATGATGATTGTGATTATGATTATTGTTGTTCATTAAACAGTCACCCAAATGTTTAGACTGGATCACCCATGGACTCCTTCGCCTCCTCTTCCAAATTAGAACAAGAATGGGTTTTTTTTTCATTATGTTTTTACACATACTATTACTTCAAGATGTTGGAGGAGGGGCAGGGTTTTTGGCAAAACAAATAATCCTACAGGCAATTAGTGATTTCTTAATGCTTTCTACATATTTTTTTTACATTTTAGCACTTTTATTTTAAAGTATTTAAAATATTCAGTGTGATTCTATTTATGCACAATACTGACTTAATAAACAGTCATTGTGATTATCTTTACATATAGCATAACATTTTAGGTAAATTGGACTCAGATATTTTAACACTGCTACTATTGCTGTTAATTTGAGTGGAAACAGTGTCATCTCTGGTATTGATTGTAAGATAACTGATTTGTACCAGTAGCACAGACAACAGTTGTATTGGCAAGGAAGATTAAGTGACATAGGCTTTTTTCCTATGCTTAGCTCTGTAAAATGGCTTCATGTTTGCCTGCTTGTGCATGCATTGCTAGTTAAAGCTTTAGATTCCCCCCCCTCTCCAAATAGACAATCTTCTATAGTTGTCCCTATTTATTTGGCCTTTTTTTTACATACTTTAGCTAAAGAGTGTCATGTATTCCTTTATAAGTGCTTTCAAAAGACCAGGCCCTTGACAGGGAGGGCAAGATGGATGAGCTGATGCTCATGATAAGTACTAGGCAAGAAGTATAAACAATAAATATGTGTAATTACAAGGATGAGTAATTGCAATGGAATGCTATGTAAGCTTTTAGAAACCTGAAAACTTGATACAAATTGACAGAGATAATATTTATCTTAGCACATGCTCCCTGATCCAACACCTGGGAAGACTTGATTGATGATGTTCAATTCTTATCCTGACATATGACAATTATTCCAATGTTTGGGTTTCACCCAAGTTGTACAGCCAATCCCCCTCCAGATGCTGTGTTATTTACAACCCCTGCATTTTGTAAAAAAAAGTATAAGAGTTGGCAACCCAAGTACTATGAGTCTCAATTTAGAGTTATTTGGGAAAGGTATTGTGCACTATCTGGAATAAATTGGAGAACCCAGCTACCAAAAGAATATGAGACTTACATATATTGTCGTGTACATGTATTTACACTCCTTTATTTAACCAAGCTATGTCTTGTTATATATATTATATATATTATATATTATATATATATTTGTTTCTTTTCTTTGATCCATCCAAAAATAATAATGGATAGGAAAAAGATGACAGAGATATATAGTGAGAGATATAAACTCAAGCATCTGGACAGTATTTCCTCACCATGAATGATTAAGGAGAGATGAAAACCTCTATTCATTTAGTTTTCCCACACTTTTCTTAAGAGAAAGGATTCTTGCATTACAGTTTGACAGGGTTACATAAAAAATTCACAGATTCCATGAGGATAAATATTTTTGGAATCTTTAAACCTCAGAACAGGTTGTAAACATGTCACTATAGATCTGAAGTTTAGTTCTAAATTTAAGTTTAAGTAAGTTTAAGTGTTGCCAAATTTCTGACACTTCTATATTTGTGGATTTCTCAGTTTCTGCATCTCAAAACTTTCAAGTTCTGTTGATAGTTACCTTAAGAAGAATGGTGAAGAGTTTTTACAGTCATCACTAAATTTTTGTGGAACAAATGTCAGATCAGTATGAAAAACTCATTTCAGTAGAATACCTGTCAGAATTAAAGGGAAACCGAAAAAAATAGTGAAATATTTTTTTTAAAAAAAAAACACCAAAGTTTGCATAGTTTTTAAATTAAAGAGTTGTAGCTTTGCTTACTTCCTTTTAAAGTCTTAGGTTATGAACATGAATGTTAGACAGATTTGATCAATGTAAAATACTCTCATTAGCTTTTCCCAACATATACAGTAGGTTTATTTGAACTAAGTGACTTTCATACTACCTCGTCATTTAAAGAATAGAATAGAATAGAATAGAATAGAATAGAATAGAATAGAATTCTTTATTGGCCAGGTGTGTTTGGACACACAAGGAATTTGTCTTTGGTGCATATGCTCTCAGTGTACATAAAAAGAAAAAATAAGAAAAAAGAGGAAAAATATATTCATCAAGAATCATAAGATACAACATTTAGTGATAGTCAGAGGTTACTAATAATCAATCAAATCATACTAGGAAACAAACAGAACAATATAAATGATAAAAATACAAGCAATATAGTTATAGTCGTAAGTGAGAGGAGATAGGTAATGGGAACGATGAGAATAATAATAGTAATACAGTCTTAGTAAATAGTTTGACAGTGTTGTGGGAATTAGTTATTTAGCAGGGTAATGGCATTTGGGGAAAAATGTTCTTGTGTCTAGTTGTTCTGGTATGTGGTGCTTTATAGCATCATTTCGAGGGTAGAAATTATTATGTCCAGGATGTGAGGGGTCTGTAGATACTTTCACATTCCTTTGCATCTGCAGTTCTTCCTCTTAGAAGCAAAATCATCCCTTCACCTTTAATGGAAATGTTATCTCCACACTTCCTCATTCATAAAAGTAATACACTTCTATTTGTAAATGATTCTGAAATGCTGTGGGTATTATTGTGTACCTGCTACATTTCAATACTTTACTAAACCAGTGGGAAGGTGATTACCTAACAGGTTAATGATTACCATGAGTGATTTATAGTAAAGCATGGGAATGATTGCATCATGTCAGAGCACATTGTGTATGGAGTTTCAAAGTTTTGGGCAACCTCAATTAAAAAAAAAACCAATTGACTGATCTCTGCTAGAGATTTTGGGTGTTGGTACCAGTCAAAATACATAGTATTTGGTTAATATACTTCTTAAACATCTACAGGACATGTGTCAAACTCACAATGACACATTGTCATCATGTGATGTATCAAAACTTTTTCCCCTTCACTAAAATGGGCATGGGTATGGCCAGCATTTGACGCATTCAGTCTGCGGGTTGCGAATTTCACACCTATATTATATATTACACACACACACACACACACACACACACACACACACACACATTATAATCCACATAATCTATGAAATATCAGATGACATATGAACACCATGTAATGAAGTGTATGAGTGATGAATCTAGTGATTTGTTTATTAAACATATGGCCCTGTCTGTGAGTAGTATTACTCTGACAATTATGAATCTAATTCCACAATAGTCAGTGGAATTAGTAACAAGGCATTGATTGCTGCATGTTATTTAAAAGTTACTCTAAACTATTGGATAATGGAAAGCACAGAGTGTTTCAGGGCAGACATATATGTCCTGTCAGACCTCTGAATTAGTTAATTGAAGGTTTCATCATGAATTTAATGACAACATGCTTGTTTTAATCAGAGGTACTGGAATCTGAGAAATTTCTTTCAACTAATTAGTAGAGGATGGCCCACATTCTTCCTTAATTCAATCAGTAGCATCAGGATATAAATAATAGTAATTACATCTCTTTTTCTGAAAGTTCCAGTAGCATTTCTTGCAGCTGTTTTGCATTCCCACATACATACACATACACACACACATGTAGACACACACCAAGAAATATATAATAGAGTAACAGAACACTACTATTTCTAAGCACCTGTATTATGGGCCAGGGAACTTCCTGGTGTTGTATATTGTATAAGAATTTATTCTTGGACCTTCCAACTCTGGTCCAACTTTCTAACTACTGAAAGATTAGAATTTATGACTGTTTCTCTACCAGAAGAATCTAAAGAGGGCCAGATATTTAGACCAAATGAGGGCATATCTAGATCAAGAAAATTTATAAAAGGACAAAGAAGGAATGTACTAAATTTTATTCCAAAAGCTGAAGCTTTTATGTTCATATTTAATTGCTATTCCATGAGTAAGATTTAAAATATATGGAAAT
This sequence comes from Natrix helvetica, assembly GCF_964273705.1. Classification (NCBI taxonomy): domain Eukaryota; kingdom Metazoa; phylum Chordata; class Lepidosauria; order Squamata; family Natricidae; genus Natrix; species Natrix helvetica. The sequence continues at coordinate 88,928,671 of NC_138550.1, read as the reverse complement.
TAGTTCTAAATCTTTTAAAGTCATATTTAGAAATGCTTTTTCTCTGCCCTTGAGAGGAAAAACCCAGAGATTTTTATATTCCATTCTAAGACTTATTTTAGAAGCTGCTTCAAATTTTGGTATTGCATATCTATCTATCTATGAGGGGTGGGTTCTGCCTGACTTTACTGCCCATTCGCTCATGTGCTTGTTCTGCACATGTGTAGAACTAAAAAATAAGATGGCAGCACCGACGGTGGCAACCAGTTTAGGGCCATGGCAGCGACCCAGGCCGCCATACCACTATAAGTTCGGCCGAACTGGTTCGAACTGGTAGGAACACACCACTGCTATCTATCTATCTATCTATCTATCTATCTATCTATCTATCTATCTATCTATCTATCTATCTATCTATCTTTCTATCTATCTATCTATCTATCATCATCTATCTATCATCCATCCATCCATCCATCCATCCATCCATCCATCCATCCATCCATCCATCCATCTATATATCTATCTATCTATCTATCTATCTATCTATCTATCTATCTATCTATCTATCTATCTATCTACCTATCTATCTGTCTATCAGGGGTGGGTTCCTGCCACTTATAACCTCTTCTATAGAAGAGGTTCCACAAATCTACAGTGTTCTTTAGAACCAGTTCCAGCTCCCTCCCCCCACCTGTCCGCACATCATCAAGATGAAGAGTGAGAGGAGGAATTCTGGGAGTTGAAGTCCACAGGTCTTAAAGCTGACAAGTTTGAATGCCTCTGGGTTTTTTTTCTAAAGGATTAGGGGTGCAAGGGTCTTGTAACTTGACAGCTTTAAGACTTGCATGCTTCAATGCCAGAGTTCCCGAGCCAACATGACTGGAGGAGGAATTCTGGGAGTTGAAGTCTACAAGTCTTAAAGCTGTCAAGTTTGAAAACCCCTGGTCTTTTTTCTAAAGGGTTAGGGGTGTAAGGGTCATGTAACTTGACAGCTTTAAGACTTGTATGCTTCAAATGCCAGAGTTTCTGAGCCAACATTTTGGCTGCTAAGCAAGAGCATTGTTAAGTGAGTTTCACCACATTTTACAAGTTGGCCATGCCCATCCAGTCACATGACTGGCAAGCCACCCTACATGGTCAGCAAGCCACTCCCATCCGGTCACATGGCTGCGAAGTCACTCCCACAAAGAAGGCCACATCTACAGAAGAGGTTGCAAAAAAATTTGAAATCCACCACTGCTTTCTATCTATCCATTTTTATCTATCCTATCTACAAATATAAAAGGATTTTTACCCAAATTAATTTTGGAAGAAATGTGTGGGTGGAAAGACAAAACAAAGTATAACTGTTATTCTTCAGTTTATAAAAGTAAATTTGCCTTTTTCATAGGCAAGAATAAATTCATAGGTAAGAATTAAAAGTAATCCATTGCATATAAACAATCAACACATTTTGTTTGTATTTCTTACATTTTAAGAAACAAACCTCATGTGGGATGAGTTCCCCACAACATGCATACCTTGCATTTTGACTGGAATAATATCATGCTAGTTTATATGGACATGTGCCCTTCTTTTAAGTATCTGAAGAGCCTTGAACAATTCAATTTTTGAGATAAATACAGTCTTATGTCCAAGGTCCCAGTGTGATGTTGTGGGAACAAACAGTGTTTTAGCTGTCTTCTGTTCCTTGGCTTTGTACATAAGAAACAAAAACCTCTGTAAGTTTTTGAGGCTTTGGTGGGTCACTTGAGACACTTTGGATTGGAGCAGTATATAACGTAAGTAAATAAATACGTCAATGGACAATACTGTTCATTTCATTAGTGTCTACTTGTTATATTTATATCCTTCCTTTTCTTGCAAGGCTCAAGGAGGCTTGCAAGATAATCTCCCTTTCAATTTATCCCCACAATCCTATTAGATAGACAGGGTTGAGAGAGGGAAATTGTCTCAAAGTCACCCAGTGGGCTTCTATGGCTTAAATTGGATTTGAACCCAAGCCTCCCCAGCCCTTACTACACATACTAATTAGTGCAACACACATATTCTACATATACTTCACTGATCAATTTCAGGTTCTGCTCAGCTCAGGATTCCCCCCCCCCTTTTAACAAAAAAGTATACCTAAATGTTCTTTAATATATTCATTTGCACAAACATTTCCTAATGTATACTTTTATTCACACATTTCCTGGATAATGATGATGATAAGTAATATTGCCATAATAAAGGGAATTTACCTCCCCTGTTTATAAAAGTAATGATTATTTTTGTCTTTTTTTAATTGCAAACTAGGTCAGTTATTCTACTGTTTTAAGTGCAGACTTGGTATGCATCTACATTTTGAGATTGTTGTTATTTTCTTACACATCCAGCAGGTCTGAAATTTGTATATTTATTTCAGTTTTATTATGCACTATACTTCTTATCCTATGGTATTGCCAACTACATTTTATTTTATCTGCTTTGGAACTGCTTCAGAATGAGCCAATGCACCAAGTTAGATAACTGTAAACAACTGCTAGGTAATTGATATAGATACAGGAATTGAAGAGATAGATAGGTAAAGGTAAAGGTTCCCCTCACATACAGTATATTCATTCCCAACTCTAGGGGGAGGTGCTCATCTCTGTTTCAAAGCTGAAGAACCAGCAGTATCCAAACACATCTCCATAGTCATGTGGCCGGAATGACTAAACACCGAAGGGGAATGGAATGCTCTTACCTTCGCATCAAAGGTGGTTCCTATTTTTCTACTTGCATTTTTACATGCTTTCAAACTGCTAGGTTGGTAGAAGCTGGGACAAGTAACAGAAGCTCACTCTGTTACGCGGCGCTAGGGATTCGAACCACCGAACTGCTGGCCTTTTTCAATGACAAGCTCATCATTTTAGCCACTGAGCCATTGTGTCCCAAGAGATATAGGAGTTTCTAATTTTCTGATGCCATCTAGAGACTCTCCAGATTCTTGCAGCTCAGACCTACTTACCTTTCATAATGACACACAACAGTATTGTGATCATAATGCCACAGAACAGCAGACAATGCTAGACAGAAGTTCCCTGAAGAGTCTGAAAGCTTGGAGGACAAAATATCTGATCCCCATGACCGACCCAGATTGGATCCTGCAGTATTATGGTATGATCCTCTGGATGGGACACAAAAAGATATACTAGAAACCTTTGTCAGTATGCTTCAGCACATATTATTATGTATGCATCATTTTGTAAACTCTTGACTTTGTATTATTTTAAAATCAATTGGATGTTATGATTAAAGTATCAAGCTAGAAACTAGGAAATTATAAAACCAGGTTAAAACTTGGGACTATTAACCAGGAAATCATCAGACCATAAATTTTAATTTTGTCTTAGACACAACTTTGTGACCTTGGGCCAGTCCATTTTTCTGAGCCCTGGGAAGAAGAAAGCAATGACATACCCCTTCCAAAATCTTGTCCAAAAATTGCAGGGTAACTAGTTACTAAGAGTCAATAGGGACTCAAAGGCATACATAGACAAGCCACATAGGGTCTATGGGATTGGGCAACTATAATACATTTAGATAAATAAAATGAAATAGTAATAAAATGAAATAAAATAATATAAGATACTTATCTTCTTTTTTAACCTACCTTGCTGACACCCCTGGTGCATATGTAATGACTGTGGAAAACCTAGTGAGAAATATTGCTAGTCCGTAGTGGAATTTCTGACATTAATTTCTGACACCTGGAAGAGCTGCTGGAGCTCTTCCTGGAATTACCATTGAATTGCCTGAATTCATCTGAATTTCATCTGAGACAGGTACTGTAAGCTTCCACCAAATGTTGTTGAATGGGGAGAGCCCAGTGTTTTATCTAGAATGTGGATAGGGAATACACGGAGATCTCGTTTTTCCCTAGTTTAAAGCTTTAAATAAATGGCTCCAGTTTTCCTTTTGCAAATGATTTGAAAGTATATGATCCTAGTGCAAATTCATCATTGGACTAGCAATGAGTTAAAGGTGTTCATTTTATTCACTGAAACAAGATGAATATTGGGTGGAACAAGATAGCAGAAGCAAGTTAAAGATGGCCTAAATTTACATATGTATAAGGGCTGACACTCACTTGTCAGCAAAACAAACCAACTAGAGCGGCAGAGAAAGTGGCCAAAGGTAGAGCTACACAACTGAAGAAAAGCAGGTCTCAAATCATGCAATGTGAGTCACACCATGCTTCTGCCTATACGTTCCCTGCCTACTTTGTTCTAGTTCAGGGGTCTGCAACCTTAAACATTCAAAGAGCCATTTGGACCCATTCCCCACAGAAAGCACACACACCAGGAGCCACAAAACCTGGGTAGGTGTGGCCAACTTGATGCCACTCAATCCCACCTAGTCACATGACCCCTAGCCACAAAACAATTCTCTCTCTCTATGTCTCTCACCCCATCTCCGTATCCTCCCCCTCTCTCACCCCCTCTATTTTTCTCTCCCTCTTTCCCCCTCTTTCTGTATCTGTGTCTGTCCCTCTCCTTATCTTCCCCTCTCTCCCCCTCTCCTCTCCCCCCACTCTGTCTGTCTCTCTCCATATGTCTCTCTCTCTCTCCCTATCTTCCTCTCTCTCTCTCTCCTCTCTTTGTGTATCACTCTATGTATCTCTGTCTCTCAACCCCTCTCTGTGTATCACTCTGTATGTGTCTATGTCTCTATCTCACTCTCTCACCCCATGTATCACTCTGATGTGTCTCTCTATGTTTCTCTCTCACCCCCTTTCTGTGTATCACTCTGTGTGTCTCTCTATGTCTGTTTCCCACCCCCTCTCTGGCTGAGGAATGATTGCCAGCAGTAGCGGAGGCTTCCCTTTGGGCGACCATCCTCCTCTTTCTCCCCTCCTTCTCATCACATGGCCATCTGGCTGGCTGTGTCTGAGCTGGGAGTATGCACACATGTGGGAAGACCATCCTCAAGTGAGCACCAAAGTGCAGGAAAGGCACATGCAGGGCAGACAGCTACTCACTTGAGGGTCTCCCCGTGTATGTGCACACTCCTGGCTCAGACACTGTTGGCCAGGGGGGTCACAAGATGAGAGGGGGAGGAGGGTAACTGGAGAGTGAGGGAGCAAAGCGGCCCTGTGCCTGCCTTTGTGCCACATTTACACATAAGGCAGCCTTCGCTTCCTGCCGCTTTGGGCTGGAATCCAAAAAAGAAATAAAACAGGCGATGGTCAGGGCCAATGGGCCTGTAAGACTTTATTCAAAGTTGACTTGAAATTCCCACAAATCCAGACAGCCTTAACAGGCGTGAGATAGGGGTTTCCCAGGGAGCGTGGTCTGCTGGCTCTAAAATGCCCTGGGAGACCTATTTGTCAAGTTCAGCATCTACCCTCCCCCGTAGTGCTAAAGGGATGTGCCTCGCCTTGAGGCGAATTGGTGCCACCTGGGGATTGAGGCTGAGGGAAATGGGAGTACCTTTATAGGAGCCCAAAGAGTCATTGAAAACATCAGCAAACTCACTCATTAGTGAGGAGAATAGATCCCCTTGGCCCAGAGAATGGATCCCCTCAATAATAAACCTCAGGGCCCTGAACCAATCCATCCCTAGAAGTGAAGCTAAAGGCTGGGACACTACAATCAAGGGTAGTTGACCCTTGAAAGTTCCATATTGCACATTAAATTGTCCACAACCCAAGATGGGGATGGCATTGCCTTAGTAGTCACGGAGACGGCAAGGACAGGAAACGAGATGGTCTCAGCGAACAGAAGGTAGAATCTTCTGGAGAGTCTGCCATGACACGATGGTCTTAGTGGAGCCCGTGTCCAATTCCATCTCACATTCATGGCCTTCGATCAAGACAACGAGATGGATCTTCGAATGGCCCCGCCGAGTAACAGAGGTGGAGCTCACAGACCATTCATCAAACTCGCAAGCATTTTCAGATAGGCAGTCACTATCGTTGTGGGCAGAGTAGACGCTGTCACTGTGGCGGGCCATGGGCTGGTGGGTAGCCAGGGTAGAACAGGGCAATGGAACCCTACAAACAGCGGCCAAATGCCCCTTCTTGCCGCAACAGTGGCAGATTGCAGCCATAAACTTGCACTGTGAGCGGAGGTGTTTGCCGCCACAGCTGAGGCAATTTTTTCCACTCCCGGGTTGAGATTGCGGAGGCCAGGCCGTTGTCCTGAGGCGGCTGACACCAGAGGCTCCCTCAGAGACAATATCGTCACCCCCATTCTGGTGGTGCACAGAGGACAGCTGGACAGACGGGGCATAACCCTGCTAGAACTTCTGCAGGATGGAAGTCGTGTGCTCAGCCATCTCTGAGGCTCATGCTTTGTCCATGGCCAGGGTAAGGGTCAATTCAGACCGGGACAGAAAATGCAATCACATGTCCCGAATGCCATAAATAAACTGCTCTAACAGGGCTTCCTTCAAATCAGAAAATTCACAGTGCACCACCGATGCCTATAGGGAAGCAATGTAATGGTTGACGGATTGGTCTTCCCGCTGTAGGCACTGGCAGAAAGCATGACACCGGGCAAAACAGGAGGGAGCGGGGGCATAGTGCCCCTTCAACCTGTTCAACAGAACCTTCCAGGTAACAGCATGCACTGGGGTCAGTGCAACTAGAGCACGGGCGGTCGCGAACATCTCAGACCTGCAGAAACTCAAAACAATTTCCCTTTTCCTGTCAGGGGAGAGGTCAGCTATATCTTGCGCCTGCAGGAAACATTCAAAATGCTCAAGGAAAGCATCCCATGATTTGCAGTCAGGGCTATACTCAGCGAACAAACATGTGGTCGAGAATCCAGCCATCCTCATCACCAATGCTTTGTTCGCAAGCTGAGGTACACAGATGCTGTGATGCAGTTGAACAGTTTATTTAACAGACCAACATCAGAACTATGAACAACAAACAGGGGCCACCTGACAGCTATTTATATGGCAGCTGTCAGGCAGGCAGCCAATCCGGGGCTGCAATTCACGTGCCTTTCGACAGGCGCACTTGAACCAATCAGTGAAGCCTGAGCGGAATTGGCCCGACTCAGGTCGTAAGTCCTCGGATTCGCTTAATAACTGAGGCAAGAAAGGTCATAAAATGGGGCAAAACTTAATTAACAAATGTATCACTTAATAACAAAACCTTTGGGCTCAGTTGCAGTGGTAAGTCAAGAATGACAATTCTTTAGACTTCATTCAAAACCAAAAACCAAAACCAAAATATTGCATTCATTTTATTGAGTTGCTCCAAATGACAAAGAGCAATTCATTGACAGTCATGTCCGTCCATCTATCTAGCATGTATCTATCCAGTGGTGAAATTCATTTTTTCCCCTACCGGTTCTGTGGGCGTGGCTTTGGTGGGGACGTCATGTGACTGAGTGGGCATGGTCAACTTTACGTCATCCACAGCAGCCCACCAAGTCACTCCCACAAAGCCATGTCCATAGAACCGACAGAAAAGTCAGCCAGTCAAGTCTTCTAACATTGAACCTGGCTGCTTCTCACCTCCTTCTCGTGTTTCTTCTGTGTGTATGCACCCGAGAAGGAGGAGGGAAGCAACCATGTTGAATGCTCCATCAGAGAGAAGCCAAACTTTTCTCCCTCTTCACAGCGGAGGGGCTCACAAGGCAGCCACCAACCCCACACATGCACCTTATTGTCTTCAGATGCCACTCATGGCTGGACCTGGCCAGGAGAATGGCAGCAGCCAGAGGGATGATGTTGCAGCGGAGCTGCTCAGAAGGTAGCTGAAAATGACTGCTGGCAGCTGCAGGTTTCTGAGTGCAAAAGGTGGCCGAGCCTCGCTGTATCCCCACACACACACCAAGGCGCGAAGTAGGTGAGTGAGGCAGGCAGAAAACAGGCAGATCCTCATTTTACTGATCTCAGAAGGATGGAAGGTTGAGTCAACCTTGAGCTGGTCAAGATAAAACTCCTGGGCAAAGTTAGCCTGCAATGCTGCATTCTGCCACCACAGCTAACTGATACAGGCAAAAGCAAAATTAAATGTTAAGAATTAAGTTCATTTTTGAGAATCCATTATTTCTATTGTTATAGGAAACAACAAAGTTTTGCCATTAACCATAATTACACTAATCTGTTCTCTAGTCGAGTTTGTCTTTAATTGAAGATTTGGGAATCATCTCCTAAAAGATTGAAGCTACAGAGACTTACCCTTCTACCGGCTGGGCCTTTGCAAATACATGTTATAAGTTGAAGCAATCAACATTTTAATAGGGATTGCATCCCTATATTCATCTGTCCATATCCTATCCACAAAGAAAGTAAAAAGACCATGAAGAAACGTCATGTTTTTAAAATATATTTTACATTTTCCTGCCATCGATTGCTTTGGTGTTTCTTCACTTCCTTCCAACCTTGTGTCACTCCATGGAAATGGAAGCCTGATCTAAATCAGATCTGTGTACAACATGCATCTAAGTATAGCTACCCTCTCTTGCTAGTGCACTTCTTAAATGGAAGATTCAATGAATTGATCTTTCAGCTCTTAAGAAGGCTACTGAGAGTTTAAAATAGAGATGGCTAACCTCTGGCTGACAATATTGCAAATATGGCAAATTTGCCCCAGCCTTGCTAATCAAATTCAGCAGCAACTACGGACATTTGAGGAAAGGGTTGGGTATGACAATATCCACCAAAATAAAACATTTATTTTATTTCAAGCTTGCTCAAAAGGGCACAGATTATATTTTTACAAAGTACTGAGGTATTTTTATCCCCAGTATGAAGATTGTGTGAACCTGGCAGCAAGCCCACATTCTAGCACAAACCTTTCCACACCCATGGTGCTGCGATGTCACTTGCAGAAATGAAGCATAACAGGTGCAACTTGTAAAAATTAGATGTGACTCCCAAGCAATTTGGATTGCCTTGTTGCAGAGTAAACTTGAAATGATCCCCCTTTTTCTGTGGGAAGGTTATAAAGCTGCTCAGGGAGAATATAGGCTATTTTCTCCAGTCACAAAGAGTGATTTGTCAAGTTATAGAACTGAATGAAGAGAAGGAGAAAAGGGGGACCTGTGCTAAGCATGCCCAGATCTTTCCTTAAAAGGATGTTCCTCAAGGGACAGGGCTGCAAGGAAATGTTCCTGCAGAGATCCTTCTTCTTATTTCCCTCAATAATAAGTGCAGTTCCGCCTGGCAACAGATAATTCCCTGCTTCAGAAGCAGAAAGAGAAGAGCCAATCTTTTTATGGAGATCTGTGACTAATACCTGTTCATAATTTGGAGCTGATGCATAACATTTTCTCTCTGTGGACATCTGTGCTGAAAGAAAATAGTGGTCCAGGGGAGGAGAAAGAAGAAATATTCTCCTTTGAAAAAGAAGAAAGGGAATGTCAATTTTTGCATAAAAATGTGTGTGTGTGTGTGTGTGTGTGTGTGTGTGCGTGCATGTGTGTAGATACATACACACACATACAGAGATAGATACACAGTCATTTAGGAGTGATGAGTATAACTTAAATATAATTATTGATGGTTTTTGAGTAGAATAAATTTCAAATATAGGAGACATTTTGAGATCCTATCTGCATGAGGGGATCATGCATATAGCACTTTAATGACTACATACTCTACATACATACAATTTTGGGTGTCTGTATATTAGCAATCTATCTATTGACACATACACACACACACACATGTATGAAATGCTCTAGTTTTTGCTACCGTTTTGGAACCGGGAGTGTGTGCATGCGCTCGCTCGCTTCGCTTATATGTGGAGCTTCTGCGCATGTGGAGAACCTCCTGCGCATGTGCAGAGGATCCATGATAATCCTACTCACGAGGGAGGCCACACGTTGGACCTTGTCTTTGTCTCTGGCCAGTGGACGAGTGATCTGGGAATAGGGGATCCAATTATTACTCCCCTGTCATGGTCAGATCACTCACTTCTCCGGCTTGACTTCCCCGGTGCTACCCCCCGCTGCGGGGAGGCGGAACCGGAAGGTATTAGATGGTTCCGCCCCAAGCGCCTGATGGAACCAGATAGGTTCCAGACGGAGCTTGGGCCACCTCCTGTGGACCTGACCCGCCCCCGAGTGGAGGACCTGGTAGACGCATGGAATAGTGCGACTGCCGGGGCCCTAGACCGGGTGGCGCCTTTGCGGCCTCTCCTGCGGCGACGAACCAACCTGGCCCCTTGGTTCACCGAGGAGCTAAGGTTGATGAAACGCCACAAGAGACGCCTAGAGAGTCGTTGGAGATCCTCCCGTTCCGAATTTGACCGAGCACAGGCACGAGCCTATTTGAGGACGTACCTTGTAGCATTAAGAGCGGCCAAACGTCAATATTGTGCCGCTCTTATTGCGTCCGCAGATAACCGCCCTGCCGCCCTGTTTCGGGTGACTCGCTCCCTCTTGTTTGAGAGACCGCGGGAAGCCCCTTTACAGGGCAGAGCAGAGGAGTTTGGGAAATATCTACAGGACAAAGTCGCTCAAATCCGGATGGGATGGGCCCCTTTCAGTGGTCCAGCTGAGACGCCCGCGGCGAGTCTTGAGGGACCGCTTTGGGAGGAGTTTGACTCGGTTGCCATCGAGGATTTGGACAGGTTGCGTGGACGTCTGCGACCTACCACATGTTTATTGGACCCGTGTCCCTCCTGGCTTGTACTGGCATCCTGGGAGGTTACACGCGACTGGCTCCTGGGCCTAGTGAACGCTTCGTTGGGTGAGGGGCTTCTACCGACCGCCTTGAAAGAGGCGGTGGTGAGGCCCCTGCTCAAGAAGCCTTCCCTGGACCCAATGGACCTAGTCAATTATTGTCCAGTCTCCAACCTTCCTTTTTTAGCGAAGGTTGTAGAGAGTGTGGTAGCACAACAGTTCCCACGTCACCTGGAGGAGAATGATTATCTAGACCCGTGCCAGTCCGGCTTCCGACCCGGGCACAGCACGGAGACGGCCTTGGTCGCATTGGTTGATGATCTCTGGAGGGCCAGAGATAGGGGCTGTTCCTCTATCCTGGTCCTATTAGATCTCTCGGCGGCGTTCGATACCATCGACCATGGTATCCTGTTGCACCGGCTAGAGGGGCTGGGAGTCAGGGGCACCGTTCTACGGTGGTTTGGCTCCTACCTCTCTGACCGGACGCAACGTGTGTTGGCAGGGGAGCAGAGATCGACCCAGAGGCCACTCACATGTGGGGTACCTCAGGGGTCGGTGCTCTCGCCTCTCCTGTTCAACACATACATGAAACCGCTGGGCGAGATCATCCGTGGTTTTGGGGTGGGATATCATCTGTATGCTGATGATACTCAGCTATACATTTCCACCCCGAACCACCCCAATGAGGCCGTCAAAATGATGTCCCGGTGTTTGGAGGCCGTACGGGTCTGGATGGATGGCAACCGACTAAAACTCAACCCTTCCAAGACGGAGTGGCTGTGGCTTCCGGCCTCCCGGTTCAACCAGTTGCATCCATCTCTGGCCATTGGGGGCGTGCAACTGGCCCCCATGGAGCAGGTGTGCAATTTGGGCGTCCTCCTAGATGCCCGGCTGTCCATGGATGACCATGTAACAGCCGTGGCAAGGGGGGCGTTCCATCAGGTTCACCTGATGCGCCAATTGCGCCCCTTATTGGACCGGGATGCCCTACGCACAGTCACCCATGCGCTAGTGACGTCTCGCCTGGACTACTGCAATGCTCTCTACATGGGGCTTCCCTTGAGATGCACTCGGAGACTACAGTTGGTCCAGAACGCGGCCGCGCGGGTGATTATGGGGAGGACTAGATACTCCCCTGTAACACCTCTCCTGCGCGAGCTGCACTGGCTTCCTGTAGTCTACCGAGTGCGTTTCAAGGTTTTGATTATGATCTTTAAAGCGCTTCATGGCACAGGACCTAGTTACATGCAGGATCGCATCCTGCCCCATACATCCCTATGACCAATCCGCTCACACAGAGAGGGACTTCTTCGGGTGCCGTCCACTAAACAGTGTCGGGGGGCGACACCCAGGAGCAGAGCCTTCTCTGTGATGGGCCCAGCCCTGTGGAATGACCTCCCCCGTGACATCAGGACTACTTCCGATCTCCGCTCCTTCCGTGTACAGCTGAAGACCCACCTCTTTCAATTATCTGGCCTGGCTCAACCGTAAATTTTTCTTACTCCTCCTGACAGTTCTTTTAAATTTTTAAATTTCAAATTGGGTTTTTACAATTGGGGTATTTTAATGGTGACTTTTAATTGTCCAATGTGATGTAATTTGTTACCTCCTCCATGCATGTATGTCCTGTATATATGTATGTTTATGTGTTTGTATATATGTTTTATGTTCTATATGCTCCATTGTACGCCGCCCCGAGTCCTGTCTGGAAAGGGAGCGGCTAATAAATTTAAATTTATTATTATTTATTATTATTAATGTCTGGGTGCGTGGGCAGAGCCTCCCACCACCGCCACTACCAGTACGTCTGGCAGAATACCTTCTGTGTGTGTGTGTGTGTGTGTGTGTGTGTGTGTGTGTAGGTGTGTGTGTACATATATATAGTTCTATAACATACACACACACACACACACACACACACAAATATATATCAATCAATATATGTATATATTGTTCTAAAACTTTCATTAGGTATATATGTACTGAAAAGTTAAAATTGCTGCTTTGTCATTATGTCTTTGTGGAGGCTCACAATGTTCTAATGCACCATTTGGTAATCAAAAAAACTTATTTTAAACCAGCCATAAATTTAGGGAGACAAACCTAATAGCACAGGAACAGGAAATTTTTAGCATAAGCACAATGGGATAGGAACTTTATTATTTAAGGTATTTTGATCTTCTTCGCTTAAAAAAAGCCTCAGTGGCGTAAGACCATAAATATAGGTGCATTTTACATTTGGAAGCGCCACAAATATGTGCTTAAAAACACACTTGAGTGCCTAAGAAGCTGCTGTAGCTTTTATTCAGGCAGCCAGGAGATAAATAAATAAAAGCTGAATTTCATACCCACAAAATATGAAAAATAGTGAAGGACAGCCTTTAGTGTCTTTTTGTTCTTCCTCTGTGTTTGGCAAACCATGTTTCCCTTGCCCTTCAATAACAATTAGCAGCCCATTTAAAAAAACAAGAAAAAAAACTTATTGCCTGATATTTTATTTATTGTATTAAGGATGGATTTCATTAGAGGTGTTTTCCTCTTCTCCATTTATTAGGAAGTTATGAAAAAAAAATGGAGTTAAAGAGATGGTGCCTCAAAATCACTTAGTATGACTCTTTGGAATAGTATACCGGTAGTGGGTGCCTACTGGTTCGGATTGTTTTGGATGAACTGGCAGTGGTTTGGCAGTCTAGGTCACTGGAACTGTCAGTGACCCAGGCCTGGCACACCTCTGAACTGGTTCCCCCGACAGCGCCATAGGCAGCGCCATCTTGTTTTTTGGTTATGAGCATGCACAGAACAATTTTAATTGCATTGCGCCAGGCACACACATGGCACACACCCATACTGCACGCACAGATGCACAGTATGCATGTGAGTAAACTGGCACTAGTGCCTGTCAGAACCCACCCCTAGTATACATACTGCTGATGGTTGATCAGCAACCATGCAAATTGCTAGGAGTGCCTTGCTTTCTTTGTATGTTATTTACCTCTCTCCATATTCAGTATATAAACATGCCAAGAAAACAATCTAAAAAGTTTGATAACATGATTGCCAGTTATAACATATAAAGCCTACACTTAACTTTGCATTGCCTGGAACAGAAGGCATTTGCCACTTTGTGTATTTATGTGAAAGGTACAAATGACGGAGGTGTGGAGAGATGGTACATGCTGAAGGAAGATTGAGATGGCCAGCAAATTTTCCCCTAAGTTAAATCTGCTTTAATTTAGTAAGATATTCTGACTTTAAATGATTTCATTTCATTTTTTTTTAATTTCATGTTTTTAAAATTTAGAAAATTTATATTGCCGCTTTCTCGCACATGGCAACTCAAGGCGGCTTCCATGGATAAAAAATAAACATTAAAAAGAAAAATAATAAAATAATAACCCACCACCCTGGTGACAACACACATTCATACAAGCCATTTAATGGGTTCCGTCCCGCTCTGCATTCCACAGGCACACTGGCAGAACCACACTTTCCTCTACTTCCTTGAGTATCACCAATTCTGTCTCTTGCTATCCACAACCGCGGTGGAGGAAGCTATATTTATGTCCACTTGTAGCATTGAAAAATGCTATACTGTATTGGATCAAATAGAGAGTTGTACTCACACTGAGAGTTGTACTTGGTGACTCAATGACTAAGACACTGAGCTTGTTGATCAGAAAGGTCAGCACTTCGGCAGTTCAAATCCCTATCACCACATAACAGAGTGAACTCCTGTTACTTGTTCCAGTTTCTATCAACCTAGCAGTTCAAAATCATGTAAACATGCAAGTAGAAAAGTAGGAACTATCTTTGGTGGGAAGATAACAGCATTCTGTGTGCTTTCGACATTTAGCCATGCCGGCCGTATGACCACAGACGTCTTCAGACAGTGCTGGCTCTTCGGCTTTGAAATGGAGATGAGCACCGTTCCCTAGAGTCAGGAACGACTAGCATGTATGGACAAGGAGAACCTTTACCTTTACCTTACACACACTGAATTATAGTTCATTCTCAGACCCAGCAGCAAACTTGTGGAACAAAAGGTGAGAATGTAGGATGTTAAGATGCAGAGGGCCAGACAAATGTTGCACTTGCTCAAAGCAACAAATGATTGCATATATCTAAGAAGAAAATGTTTAAAGATCCTCCAAAATGTACCAGGTTGTGAAAAAGTACAGAATTGGTGAATTCATCATTTTGATAAGTTTCTTGAATTTCCTGAGATTATAATGAAGTCTTGATACAGGCCCATTAACAGGACATTGACATTTGCTTCAGGAGTACAAGACAATGCATAGAGCACTTCCTCCTCTATTTTTTCAACATAACAATAAACTGTGGGTAGGCTAGGTTGAGAGAAGTAACTGTTCCAAAGCCAATCCATGAGTTTCTTTGGTTCAAGCAGGGCTGTATTCTATGTTTTCACCACACTAGCACTAGTTAATTTATACATGGATCATGTCTCCTTAAAGATTAAGAAAATGAATAGGGGGGGGGGGATACATAAAGGGATTTATTGTAGAAAAAGACACCATGAAAAAAAAGGTGTATTTCTGTTTTTGTTTTGTTTTTGTTTTTTGTTTTGCAGGCCAGTTCATAAATTAATGTAGAAAGGGACCAATCATATTTTTAGCAAATAAAATGTGAAACTGAACAAACCTAAAACTGATTCCCATTACTCAGAGTAGGGCAATAGGTTCTGTATCTGAAGAATTTATATGCAGATACAACATCAGGAAAACATAATCCTCTAATCTTGTTATTGCAGATCAGATGTTTTAAAGAGAGTCTAAATATTTATTAATATTCTCAAACGTATTTGAATAATCATGTTTCAGGGTATTAAAATTGCTGAGTTTATGCCCAAAGCAGTCATAATGAAGATAATTTCCAGGTAATAAGCAAAATGGCTTAAAATGTCATTTTGCCTTGTAGCAAAATCCCACTGTTCAGATATGGGAACCAGAAATTCTTATTGAAATTTTTAATATTTGCAACTTTTTTTTTGTTCTGGGAAGAATATAGAGTTAATGATAAAAATGAAAAATCTTTTTACAAGATTGTAGTGGAAAATACAATAATACTGAGAAAATGTGGAAATTATTAAGGGGGAAAATTGCAGTTGATAATTTTATAGTTAACTCACATTTTTTTGATAGAAAAATTGAAATAATAAAACCAACTCTGCTGATTATTAAGGTTTATAATTTGCCTTTTAGCTCTGGGAGTTAGAACAACAATATTTTTATCTATTTTTTTCTCCCTCTAATAATCTATTTCTGTTTCTTGTTTACATATGTGTACATATTTAGAACTACTAGGTACATAGGATGAAACTACTTTCTATTTTTTAAATTGATAAATTAAAATTGATCATTAGTAAAATGTCAATATTGGGCAAAAATTCACTACAAAAGTCAAAGGGAAACCATTCATTTTTGAACCAGAAGAAGGAATTGAGATTTATTTCTAAGATTAAAAAAGGGACTATTATAATATTCAGAAAACTCCTATATTCTACCATGGATAGTTTCTATAGATTCAACAAATCCATTCTACTTAGTTTCTTAGTACTTTGTTCATTTAAAAAAATTGTAATTTGTAAGCAATCAATGCCCCCAACTTGTTCTCAGCAAGTTCTGTGATGTAGTCCTTTCTTGAGACCAACCAATTCATCTTTTTACACATCTCTCTCTGTGTATATTAGTTTTCAGAAATTCTGCAGGGTTTCATCTAGTTATCCAATTATTCACTACAGACAATTTCCAATATGCACGGTAGCTTAATATGTAAGACATTTCTTCCCAAATACTGTATGAAATAGAATGTTATACATATGTGTTTTAATGGGAAGAATCTGCCTTTATAACCATAGATTCTAAGAGCTACAGTGTAGCTATTCTACCAAGGTATCTGCATAAATCTCATTTGATCCATTGCACATATAATAGAGTAGAAGCGTCTCTTGCAATAAATAACAAGGAAGGAATTTATAAGATGCTTTTCGTTCATTAAATTTTCCCAGAAAGAAGAAAACAAAACTTTAAGTCATCCAGGTTGTGAAGTTTTCTTAAGCTTTCAGGGAGTCAGAAATCTAGCACTATAATGTCTCTATATAGTGAACATATTAGCATTTTGATTTGAGTTGGATGTGCTTAAAGCCTTGACCACCTTATTACAAAACTAATTTTGCAGTTCAATCTCCAATTTAGATGCCTTTGAATTTCTTGGAATTTTAATCATCTTCTTTATGACTAACACCCAACTGCACTTCTCTTTGCTACACTGTGCCTTAATAAACCCTAAATATGATTTTAAACAGGTATTTGGTGCCAGTTTATGTTTTGGGGATTGTGATCCAGTAATGCATTTTAAAAGGCTTAGGCCCATGCAGATTAACTAAACTGCCTAACTGTAAGTGTATGTGGTTGTGTGTGCTTTAATTAGCAGACAAGAAAAAAAAACACATTCTTTTTTTCAGACTTGCTCTTATATTTCTGGTAGGTGAGTAAAATAAGATGGTACCATTTAGCAGTTTTCAACTAACATTTATTTTTATTTTTATTGCACATTTTTTCTTTACCTGTCTATATCATATATTTAACAGATCTGTGGCATTATTCAGACAATTAGAATCAATATTGAATACATTATATACATTTTGTAACCCTATGCACATTTCTATTTCTTATTTCTATTGCCTATCCATTCATACCATTTCTCCCATACCACATAGTATTCCAAATCATCATTTTCCTTTAACTCTAAAGTGAGTTTTTTTTTCCATTTCTGCACAATCAATTACTTTTTGGATGACTAATCCCTCTGGAAGAATACTATCTTTCTTCCAATATTGCGCAAAAGCAATCCTTGCCGCCATTATTATGTTTAACATTAAGTACTTTAACTTTCTATTGTTTTTTTTTTTTTTTTGCCCTAATTATCCCCAGGAGAAAAATAATTCTGGATTGAATTCTATCTGACATTTAGTTAATTCCAGCAGCCAATTCTGTATATTCAAACAATATCATGAGTTAAAGAAGATACCTTGTCTCTGCTTGCATTTCCAACATTTTGGGTTTAAATTTGGATACATTTTGGCCAATCTCGCTGGCGCCAAATGCCAATGGTAAAACATCTTATATTGATTTTCCTTATAGGCCATGGATTTTGTGATTCTATACTTTTTGTTCCAATTTTTTTCCCAGTTTTATAATTCTATGTTATGTCCAAAATGTTTGGCCCAGGCAATCATGGGTTCTTTTGCAACCCCTTCTGCCTTTTTTATTAAAAAGCATAAGCTTTTGTGAGCTACCTCTCACTTTGTCCAATTTATGGAGTGAGTAAATTGATGTTGGATTTAAATGGAGAGGTGGAGAGAGAGACAAATAGATTATCAGATCCAAGTTACATGTGAAAGAGATGAAAACTTTGCAGATTAACTACTGTAATATTTAAAAACCTGTTTGTTAAGACTTTTTGAGATACCCTGAATTTTTTTGATATATTGTACAGATATTTCTCATGTTACAGCCATTCATTGAGCAACCATTTGAAGTTATAACAGCACTGAAAAACATGACTTACAGTTGCACTTAAAACCATTGCAGCATCCCCATAGTCATGTGATCAATCAGCATGTATTTATGATGGTTGCAGTTATTCATGACCTTTCCAGCTGGCTTAGCAGTGGAAATTATAATCCTACTTGCGGTCATAAATCAAGAACTACCTGTATTTAAATTTAACAATATTGTATAACAGATTAACAGAGTTGGAAGGGACTTTGTAGGTCATCTAGTCCAACCCTCCACCCAAGCTTAAAATGGTTGTCCACTCTCTTCTTTTAATAACCGCCAGTGTTGGAGCACCCAAAACTTCTGGAGAAAATCCACTGATTAACTATTCTCACTGTCAGGAAATTTATTCTTAGTTCTAGGTTGGTTCTCTCCTTGGCTAGTTTCCATCCATTGCTTCTTGTTCAACCTTCAAGTGCTTTGGAGAATAGGCTGCCTCCTCTTCTTTGCCCCTCAAATATTGGAGGACTGCTACAATGTCATCCTTAGTCCTTCTTTTCACCCAATTCCTGCAATTGTTCTTCCTATCTTTTAGGCTCCAGCCCCCATCTTGGCCATTGTTGGGATGATCTTGCTCAACTCTATTGCTAAAGTTTCTTGTTTCAAAATAACTATGCTGAAATTGCAATAAATATTGTAATAGAGTGATCAAGAACTAGAGTACTAGAGTAGTCTGGGTGGTACAAGTCCTATTATTACTTTACTTTTGCTTAAAGTATTGATGTCATGTTACCACCATTTCTATTCATTCATTCTTTTGCACAAAGTCTGTTCTATTTTTCATATGTAGAATCCAGATGGCACATTTGAATGGTTTGAACTGAGAGCTGTAGGTGACAACCAGTGATGCCACATTGTTCTGTTCTTATGGTCTGTCTTTTAATAGGTCTCCCTGGAAATTGATTTGGTTCTATTGATTTATCTCCTCATCTTACTGGTGGATGGTTCAGCATCTTGAATGCCTGCTTTATTTCTACCAATTAAGCATCTCAGTCAAATGGATCAGAGCAAATGCAATTGTAGTCTGGAAATTCATATTTTTGGTGTTGTGTCCTGAATGGAAGCAGCAAGTATATAGATATGCATGGTAACCTATTAGTAACCTATTGGTGATGCTGTATTGATTGTGAAGTTTTGCTGTGACATCAGGGAAGTGGATTCATCCTCTAGCTAAAATGAGGTTGTTAGTTCATGGAAGTTGTTAAAAACATGATAAAATTGATGAGAGATTCATTTCCATGGATCCAGACGATGAAAATGTTATGAATGAATCTTAATCAGACTCCTCCTGACTTATTGTGATTTAAAAAAAAAAAAAACACCTGCTTTCTGGTATTTCATAGATTTTGCAGCTTTATAGAGACTATCCAATCTATGCCTAAATTAAAATTAAAGAAAAAGGTTACATAGTTCTTCATCACAGTGAACAATCACGTAGGCATCTAAATATTATTTTGTCAGATTATATTTTATTTAATTAGCAATAGTTTGATTTTTCATTAGTTTTCATTAGTTTTCTATCATTTAATAGAAACTTTTTATGCAGATTTCAGTATTTTTAATGATGGAGATGGTAACCAATGGTTGAAGCCTTCTATGAACACATTGTTAATGACTGAGCACTGGGCTTTCTCACAGTTCTTTATTTCAGTTTCAGTTATGTAGTACGTTGAAAAATTTCTAAGAAAAAAGATAGATCCTCCTCCTCCTCTTCCTCCTCCCTCCCTCCCTCCCTCCCTCTCCCTTCATTTGTTGGTAGCAGCAGATCCTGCTGAGGGTTAGTTTCTAGTCTTTTTTGTGTTATAGGATTTCATCAATGTATAGGAAGCAAATATATATGATGATAGATGATGATAGATAGATAGATGATAGATAGATAGATAGATAAATAGATAGATGATAGATAGATAGATAGATAGATAGATAGATAGATAGATAGATAGATAGATAGATGATAGATAGATGCATACAAACAAACAGGATGCAATGGTTTGTGTTCTTGTCTTTCCATGGTACTTTCAGGGGTCTTCCCCAAAACCAAAGTTTAAAAGTGTCAATACTCTTCCTGCCTTGCTTCTTAAAAATCTAACTTTCATTTCATTGGAATGTCACAAGGAATACCGTGGCTTGTATGAATCTGATCTTTGGAGGGATAGGAACATCATGGCATTTTTTCAAAGTCTTCATGGCTGCTCTACTAAATGCTTGTCTGAAATCCTGTACATATAAAAAATATACCACAAGACTGAAAGTTAGGATTACTGCCTCTCTTCCTTCTATATGTCTTCTAAACATTCTTCTCTAAATGGCATTTTTGCTGATTTTAGTAATTTCAATGAGGTTGGTACCTTTTTGAAGTATAATGGACATTCTATACTGAACTCCTGAGTAAGCTTTTTGGAGTTCAGAGGCTTACTAATTGTTCACTGTTGTATATTTTCTTTAATTGCTTGATATGGAAGTGTTATACTACTTTAGACTCTACATCAGAGGTGGGATTCCGCCCGTTCGCCCTGGATCAGGCAAACCAGTAGTGGAGACGTCGGAATGCTCTGCCCAGCCTCCCAGACGCTTCTGCGCATACCAGTTTGCATACAAGCAAACCATTAGTAAAATAAATTGAAACCCACCACTGAGGTTTATAAAGAAGATAGTTTCAGGATTATGCCCCTAAATAAAACCAGGTTGCTGGTCATAAGAAAATACAGAAGCAGTTAAAGCTACATAACAATTAAGACAAAGCAAACCTAAAGAAAGAAACACAACATAAAACCCAAGAGTGCAGGACAGTGTTGGAATAAAAGCAAACCCAAGTAAAACTTTTTAGCACATTTGCCTTATTTTCTCTATTTCCTTCTTTTTCTTACCTCATGGGATTTTCTTCAGCAACACAAATCACCCATGTTTTCCTCTTCTTGATGTTCAGTTACAATAGCTGTGACATTATCACATTGGTATTTTGTTTTTAACAAAACATCTTTTTGATCCATACTTATCGCTTTTATGACAAGTTGCATTTCCTTGTGTTCTTAAGAATGAAAAATTTGTCTGAATATTGTCTCACCTTACTTCAAAAATAGTAAAATATACCTGTATTTTTTTCCTCTTGTTCCTTATATACTACTTACTGTAATATTGTTTAATACAATATTTCTATAAGGAGGAGGACTATATAAATTATGTCTGCTTTATTTCGTCATATACATAGCATCATAAAAGCAGTAGCTAAATTTTCAAGTGAAAAATGCTAGTCTTTAAAACTGTCATTAAATCATGTAGTTATGCTCAGGAATTTTTCCGAATAATCCTCAATATATATAGCATGTCTGTAAAACAGATTGTTCTTGAAAGAAGAAATGTGAGTTTCTGAGACTGACTTTATGGCAGCATCTTCCATTAAGATTACATAATTAATTTGCTTTGGGAATTCTAGTGAGAGGTCCAGTACAAATACTGCCAATTTAAAACAAAGAGAATGGGAACTCCTGACTTACTTACAGCTCTTTTATTGACCCATTAAGAACCAATTAAAATATTGCAAAGCATGGGCTTTCAAATCAAAAACTCTTCCCTGAAACAAGACTATTCATCAAAACTGGGCTTTTCATCAAAACTGCACCAATTAAAACTCATTAAAACTGCACTATGAAAAGAGTGCAAAGAAGAGCAACAAAAATGATTAGAGAGCTGGAGGCTAAAACATATGAAGAATGGTTGCAGGAATTGGATATGTCTATTCTAGTGAAAAAAAAAAGATTTTTCTTTAGAGGAGATATGATGGCAGTGTTCCAATATTCAAGGAGCTGCCACAAAGATGAGGGGGGCAGGGAATTATTTTCCAAAGCATCAGAAGGCAAAACAAGAAGCAATTGATAGAAACTAATCAAAGAGAGAAACAACATAGGAGAAATGTCCTAATAGTGAGAACAATGAACCAGTGGAATGGCTTGCATTCAGAAGTTGTGGGCGTCCCATCATTGGAGGCTTTCAAGAAGAGACTGGACAGCCATTTGTCTTAAATAGTATTGACTCTCCTGCTGAGCTTGGGGTTGGACAAGATGACCTCCAAGGTTCCTTCCAACTCTGTTATTCTACCCTCTATTATAGAAGGAATGAGCAAGCTTAAATGGAAAATAGCTTGATGCCAGTTTTTGTTTTGCTTTGCTTATAGAGATATGTATATTCGTCATCATGTGAAACCAATATTCTGGTGGTTATATTGGATGTATTTGAAGATGCAGTTGCAATTGATGCCATACAGTAGTAGAATGGCAAGCAAAGAAGAGGGTCAGCTAAAATCTAAGTAAAAATAACATCCTCTCAAAAATATCTCCAAATCTTTTGCTGAGATTTCATACAAGACTGTTGAAAGGTTTTTTAAAAAAGGTAATACACTTTGATTGGTGTTTATGAAGACAGGGTTTAAAAAGTTATCTTTGAAATCCACTTGTTCTCTATCCACAATGCATTTGGAATTAAGAAGTAAATACCAGTACAATCTTAATTTTAAGTGCAAGTAAGGATATTGATTGAAATGAAATTTATCTCCAAAGTTGTAATGTAAATATTCTGAAAAAAGGCTTAACTGATTACTTTTTAAAAAATATTTCAAAGAATAATAATAATAATAATAATAATAATAATAATAATAATAATAATAATAATAATAATAATAATAATAATGTTTGTGCAGAATAATATAATGGAAAGTACTCCTCTTCGCCCAAGTTTTATTCTTGAAATTTCTTTTCATTAGGAAGAACAGGGAATTAAATAAAAATATGGATGTATGAATAAATCTGTTTTGACCTGTTATGTTGAATTATACAATTGTGTTGAATAGATGTATTATATCATACTTTCGCTCTAAGCCAGGATAGGTTGATGTCCCATCTCACAATTTTTAACAAGTATTTTTAAGTTTGACTTTGAAATGAGATCATCCTATAGTGATTTACAATGATGTAGTTACATTTTGGCTACTATGCAAGATCATTCTGAACCATCATAAGAGTAGATATTTGATTGAGTCTATGTTGTCTGAAAGATATCTGTCCCAAAATGCAGACATGCCATCTGAAGCAGAATTAATAGACCACTTCCAATTAATTTAAAAGGTGGAGATGTTAGGGAGAATGAAACTATGCCCTTCCCAACAAATATGAAAATCCATTCAAGTTTCAAGACTGCCAGAAAGTCCTACCATATGATATGGAAGTTGACAATACAACTCAGAGCTTGTGCTGAAAATTTTACTTTAAATAATAAGATGTACTATTCCAATATATTATAACATCTCCTAGGTTCTTGGGGAAAGCTTGTTGCAATGAAGGCCAACCCATCTAAAGAACTGGCAGCTACACCAAACAGATAAAGAATAAAAAAAGGCATTGGAAGAATATTTGAAGGACAGTGAAGAAGATGCACTAAAGCTATATATGATGAAGGCTTACTGAGTACTAAAGATAACAAATTTCTCTCAAGGGAGGCCAAATTAAGAATGCTAACAATAATAAAACATAGCAAAGCAATATATTACATGGCCAATACATTAAAAATATTTTTAAAAGCTAGCAAACAAAGCAGATGGCCAGTCCTGGCAATAGTTAAGAGCAGGAAAGTTGACAAAAGAGGCAACAAGGCTAATTCTGGATGCAAAAGACCAATCTTAAGAACAAATGCATAGAAAGCCAGAATTGAGCAGACAGCAACAGGCACCTCTGCAAAGAAGCTGAAGAAACAACGGCATGACAAATTAGCAACAATGGTGAATTGGAAGAACTGCAAGAAATACCATTTGCTTGCAAGAAAAAAATTGTAGGGACTACAAAATAGACAAAGTAATAAGCAATGTAGGTGTTGAAATGCTCTGAGATTTCAGAAGTCAAACAGATAAGCACCTGCCACTGAAGACTCCATCCTTGACAATACTGTCAGTAAGGAAGACGAAAAAGTCTGGATAGTAGATGTGGCAATACCCAGAGACAGCAGAAGAGAAGACAAATCACAAAATATAAAGACCTGCCAATAGAAGTCGAACGACCATGGCAAAAGAAAGCAAAGATAGCATAAAGAGTAATAGGAGCTTTGGGTACAATTCCAAAGCAACTGGAACACCATTTGAACATCGTCAGCATTGACAAATTCACCATCAGTCAATTGCAAAAGCAGCTTTACTTGGAACTGCTTACATCCTGTGATGATACCTTTAACACTATATGCAACAATATTTACCTATTCCACATCCTTGGAAAGGGCTATGACAGGTGGATAAAAATGCCATCTGATTGACTGTTGGGCTTTCTTAAATGTAGGCATTGTGCAAAAGGTACAATCATGAACAAAGGTTTCAATAGGTCAGGTGATTTCATTGAAAACCAAACCTATTCTAAGTTTACAAAATCCACTCCTCTTAGTTTGTAAGAGGATTACTTTTGTCCAGTTAGCATGTTTCCAGTGTTTTAATATCTGGTGCCTCTTTTTTTAAAAAAAAAAATCACAGTGGCATCTTAAATTTTAATATGCTGATTGCAGAGGGCAATGCAACTATGTAAGGTGATGGGTATGTACTCAGTTGACATTAAATCACAGTAAAAGGGACCAGCGTAATCAACAAATCTCCCACACAGCTAATTTACAGACTGCATACATTGGTGTCCCTTATTTCAGGATTGAACATGAAATGAAACTCTTTGATTGAGGTTTCTTTTTAGTAATGAGTAGCTCTTGTCAAAGCCCTCCTGAGTATGCCCTCCTCCTTCATTCACTTGCAAATCACTGGGTGTTTGCTACAGCCAAACCCCCCTCCTCCTCTTTCCCTCCCAACGTCCACATTCCTTCACACCTTCCGCCCCTGTTCCCCAAAGCCTCAGATCCAGCACTGGCTACTGCTTCATCAGTAGCAAGAGCTCTTAGCCTAGGAAGGATGGTGCTTTTTTAAGCAGAGGTTCTGAACCCAAATCAATCAGACCGAGGAGGTTGGGGAGTCTACGGCTTCAGTTTGCTACTTGCTGAAGTTAAAAGTGATGCAGAAGGAGGGAGGCAGGGACAAGGAAAGGGAGTGGGAGAAAGATCGCGAGCGGGGGAGGAAGGTCGGTGTAGACACAGCGTTGGAGCTAAGATCCACAGGCAGATGAGGAACTAAAGCAACCTTGAACAGCGTTAGCTGGAAGTAAAGCTTCAGCCGCTTTCACCAGCAAGAAGGAGGTGAGTGCTCCCTCTCGGTTCGTCTTAGATTCTCGAACAACAGGCTTCATTTGAATGTTAGACACTGTATTTTTTTAATCCCCTCCCCCCCCCTCTTATATTTTTGCGGCGGGATGGAGAGGATGCATGAAGACAGAAATAAAAGGCGTGCGCGGAGAAATGGGTAGTCAGCGACAAGAGCTACTACACATTTTTGAAACTTGAACTCCGATTTAAAGTGTTTCCTTGCGCACTTGCATGCAAATTCACACAGGAAGGACATGCATGGAATCCATTGGACAGTTTGCCAACAGGAATGGAGCTGGATTCATGATGTTGACAGAGCTGTTTTAGCCAAGCGGGATTTTAAACTTCCACTTATTCATTTCTTGCATTCAATATTGCTATAGAGATATTACTTGATCTGCTTAGGGAGCAAGCTATAAATGAACAAATCTTAATAAATTATTAATAAGTAACAAGTCTATATTATTTTAATTAGCCAAATAAGGAAAAGATGTATCTAGTATTTTCTGTAAAATAAAATTAAAATAAAATCATTAATCTGTAAGGACTATAGTTACTTTCAAGGGGCAAAAAAATGGGTTCGTGCTTATTCTGATTTTACAAAACATTTATTAGTTTGACTTGCTTTGCTGGCAGAGTTCAAGCTTCCAAATATCATAGAACTCTGCTTCAGCATTATTTTTGTTCACAGTGAAAGATGGTATGGGTTGAATGCACAGTTGGCAAATTTGAGAGTGGAATAGCTAGGCAAACTTCTTTGCCAACTCATAATCTCCTTCTGGACTAGCAATTCTGATCAACAAAACCCCTGAAAGGAAGTAGGAATTCAGGAAGAATATCCTAATCAAGATATTTCATTTTACGGATCTGACTCATCTGAAAGGGTAATTCACTGACAGTTCTCTCACCAGCAATTTCTGTTTGCTTGGTATTGTTTTCCACCTACATTTTCAGTTATGCATGCCAAGAATTCACAGAACATCCAGATCCTCAACTCTGAAATGATGAATGTGAACTGTAAAGGAAATCAATATTCCTCAATTGTATGGACTGTCTGTGTACTAAACCCATTCATCCTTTGCCAGGTAGATTTAAATAATGGCTCCAAATAGAAATGGACAAGGATCCTGGTATGAGGTAATTTACATTTGTGTTTACCATGTTAGAACTATGAGGGGATCATCTGGGAGTTGATAAAGGACTTGATTTTTACCCCAAAATATCCCATTTATCTTTTTCGCAGAAAGGGAGATCCGCTTTAATTTATGCTGATATATTTTTTTTCTCAAGCACAACTGCTTGTGATTCTATTGATGTTTGGGAATTATGGCACTTTCAGGAGATCTAAGAAGATACTTTTGCTTTTGATGTCGGTAGTATTGTTCAATATGTAAGTTTTAACTTCCTAGCCCAAGGGATGCTTTCAATCTTACATTAAGAATCAACTGTGTAAGTCAGATATTCTTTCATTTTGTTTTATATGTGTACTGTCGTACTTTCAGTAAATGTACATTCTTATCCGCATGTAGACAGTGAAGTGCATTTGAGTGAACAATCCACTGAATATGAAAAAAAGATGATTTCCTCACTATGATGAGCATTTGATTTATGGGGGGGGGGAGTCATAATAGCTGAGCATCAGTTGGATTTTTATGCACATCATTTTCTGAATATCATAGTGATCCCCTATTGAGATCCATCAGTCTAGTGTACATTTCCTCCTGAAGAATTTCCTGACATTCTGAAGCAATACTAAGCTAGTGAAACACCAGTTCCTAAAAATGGGCATATTGACAGTAAACAAATGTGATTTGAGCATGGAACTAGATAAGCTATTGGCAAGCAATACGGTCAGTATTTATTAGAAATAAGGCAAACTTTTATATTCAAAAGCATGTAGGTAGCATGGACTAGGTTAAATGGTCCTACAAACAACATCAAATCCATTGAAGTAGAATAACTTTCAAACAAAGCACACTGTGTTAGTATTTAAAACAGTGCATTATGTGAAAAATGGCTTGATTTTGATTGTTTGCTGGTTCTTTCATTATGGAATAAAAAAATCTGGATTGCAGAGACAAAACAACTTCAGAAAAGCCAATGGAGAGCTTTGTTCTTTGGTTAAGAGATGCAGCACTCCACAGAGTGGCAAAATAAAACCAAGATGAAATCTGAGAATCCCCCCCACCCCTTTCTGCATTTAATCTATTATTTTTGAGGTAGAACATTTGTTTATTCCTTAAATAGTTTTATTACAGATAAGTAGTACAATATTTCACAAGCTTGCAGATGCCTTGTCAAGCTAAACTTAAATTTTGAAAAGGTTGTTAACATGTTTAATTGATTATTCTGAGAACCGAGGAGGCAGAAATTCTGCAGTAAATTAGATCAGCTTGAGAGAGAAAGGAAGGAGGAAAGGATTCTAACAAAACCTGGCATAGAGTTGATGAGTACCAATCACTCAATCCCCTAGAATGATAAACCTGGCAGGTACTAAGTGAAATCATGTGCTGCCATCTCCTGTGAGCCAGGTTCTTTGATATCTAAAGTATCCTTGGCAGATGCCTGTCTGAAATCTTCCAAACAGATTTCACAATATCCCTGTTTAACATATTCTGTTTGAAAGCACTCCCCCCCCCCCCCGTATTTGTAAGATCCGTGAGAGTACTGTACCTACAGGATACCACACTGTGATTACTTGTGTCAAAACAAGGATGCATTCTTTGAAGGAGACTGTATAGTAATATATGGGCAGTTTACCCAGTTGCATCTAACTAAATTGAAACTACAGACCCAAACACTTATTCCAGAATTGATGCTGGACATCAGCAAATAAAATTGACCATCATTAACCAACATCATCTTTTTATTATTATTGAGATTTACCGGTTGAGAGCCAATGGAAAGCTTAGTTGCTTTTTTTGTAGCAATTAATTATTAGCAATTCATTGCTAATGATTATGAAGTGAGTAATTATCATAAAATTTGGTATTGCTCCTTTATATGGGTCTTGTTATGGAGAAAAGGATAGCTTATAGAATATATTTGAACTTATAGTATTATTATATAATATAGTATTATTCATAAGAATTATTTGGTTTTTTAAATGAAAGGAAATTAGCGTTCTTTCACCGGATGAATCTTTTCATGTATATTCTTGAAGCATCTCTATTGAGTTTTTCTACCTTCATTGTGTACTCAAGTTTGGAAAATCCATAACTACAAACTAATAAGTCACATTTTAGGTTCGTGATGTGCCCAGCTTGATAGTTGTGACTCAGAAGATCATAATCCCATAAAATTAAATTAAACAAGCAAACAATGATTCAGTTACCCATGTATAAATATGTCAGGAAAAAAATGCTACAAATTTATACTGGGATTTTCTTGCTTCAAACTGACAGACAGAAACTTTATTTTTATCCTTGACTATTTAATAGTTATACCTGATATGTGTAACACTTCTTATTCTGTATTAATTTTGTAATTTTTATAACACTATCAGCTTTTTGAGACTGTAAATACTTTACCACAAAATGAATTTACAATTTTTTCAGCTTTCTGAGGCTGTTGGGTATGATCATGGTAAATAGTGTAACACATTTCCTGTGAATGAATATTATGCATAATAGACATCATTCTTACTGTCTGAAATAGTGACTTCTGAATAAGCATGCACAAAATCACAGATACACTTTCTTATAAGACATTCCACTGGCAAATTTAGAGTTACCAAATTTCAACTACAGCAATTCAGTCAACGAAAAATGGCTGCAAAAATGACTTTAACCTTCTGCTACTCTCTAGTGGTTGTCTGGGTATTTGCAGCCCAGATCTTTACAAATGTCACAACTTGGTGATCTAGAGATCTGCTTTTAGGAATTTTTTTTTAATGACATCAGAAGCCCCCACTATAAAATTATTCCAGTTTCCTTCTCTTTGTTCCCCCACAATAATGTAAAATGTGTAAAATCTCATCAGAAATATAAATTTGCTTAGGCAAAGACATTGGCAATAGGCAAGTTTATTAGAAGCATCCCAGAGTGTGACATTAGGAAATTGGAGTTAGGAGGAAACCAAACTCCAATGCGCATAAGGGCATGAAATAATAAGAACCTGACTTTTATGAAATGTGCCTGGAAGAAGAAGGAGTGCAGCTGACATTATTTTTCAATCATTCAATAGGTGTTTGATTTCCTCCTCCTCCTCCTCCTCCTCCTCCTCCTCCTCCTCCTCCTCCTCCTCCTCCTCCTCCTCCTCCTCCTCCTCCTCCTCCTCCTCTTCTTCTTCTTCTTCTTCTTCTTCTTCTCTGTCTCTCTCGTTGTATGGCTTGTATGGTCCTCAGTAATGTCTAGAGATGCACAAATACTTGGATATGAATAATGATATCTGAGTGGGGACAGAGAACATTTCACATTCCCTGAAAAGGTTTATGGAGACATTAACATTAAAAAAAAAAAAAACTAAAGCCCATTTTGCTACTAAAGGGCAACACAAAAGCAAGCCAAGGGAAATGAATCACAATTCTGGACCATCAAAATTCTTGGCATCATCAGTATTTAATAAAAAAAAAAATGAAGGGTTCCTTTCCCCTTAGCTGTTTTTTCTTCCCAGCTATTTCCCAATAAAATTGGGTCATTTTGGGTAGCAATTTTGTACAAATTTAAGCAAACTTTAGGAAATGTGTATTAGCTTGAGTTCCTTATCGAACTTCCATAGCACTTTGATCAAGCCTATGATTAAAGCATTTCCAATATTGATCACCCTTTAAAATATTGTCAGTGTTCTTGTAGCAATTCATACAATATATTACATAATTCATTTTATTTATTTATTTATTTATTTATTTATTTAATTTTTTTGAATTGGTGGAATTTTTCCCAACTGCTGCAACTTTTCCCAATAAACATTGCTTTGTGCTCACCTTATATGAGAAAATAAAGGGGAATATATTAAGCTGTAGATACAACCATATTTCGCAAATTCAGTTCTTTCTAAATACAACCATTTCAGAAACTCAGCTTTCTCAGATTTACTCTTATTTCTGAACATATAGTCTTCCCCAAAAAACAAAAGTCCACAACTTTTATGTGAATTTCTAAGCAGAGAATAATGGCAATGCATTCTACTCATTGTTATTCACTTGAGATCATTAGTACTGTTAGAAACAGTCTAACTACTTATAAAGAATTGCCTTGGGATTAGGCTGGAAAGCCACTGTCCAGGAGAAAATACCAACTTGGATATTCAGTGAGATCAACCCATTCTGATTCTAGGTAGAAAGTCTGCAGTTTTTGTTCTGCTACGAATCCCAAGCTAAGGTTTAGCAAGCTCTAACAGAGACTATTGTAAATGATCTAAGACTGGAGGTAGAGGGGTTTAAGAGCTGAACATAAATTCTAATTTGCTTCTTGACTGAAACCTGGATTTTTTTTAAAAAAATGCAGATGTACATAGTATTGCATTTCTAACCAAATAAGACTGATATTTTGAACAAGTAGAATTGAGTGAATCTGTTTGCACATCCATCCTTTCCCACATTTTAGCCACAAATGTATTTCCTTCCTTCCTTCCTTCCTTCCTTCCTTCCTTCCTTCCTTCCTTCCTTCCTTCCTTCCTTCCTTCCTTCCTTCCTTCTCAAAGATTCCATATGTGCATTTTTCTAATGTATGTATATTTTCAAATGTCAACTTTTTGGTCTCTGTATTTTTGGTGCCCACTTTTTGAATAGAGACTTCTATACAAAGACAAATACTCCAAATATATCTGCTGAGTTTAGATAAAAATATTAAAATGTGTACATTTCTAAGCTATTTTCTTATATGTTTTATTGGTTTAAACACATTTCCTTTGTGTATCACTGATTTGGGATGGTTATCTCTGTTGCCCGTGAACTGGTAGTTTGTCCTGACTTTGTATTTGTCCCGACATAGTATTTGTTAACCAGAAAGTAGTTTTGCCCAAAGTTTAAATGCTTTTGTGAATTTGCCTTTTCAAGCTCAGTACAAACAATTTATGCCAAATACTTCTGGAAAGGAGATTTTAGATTTAAGGAAATAAGGTTTGAACTTGGCTAACACTCTAAAGAAAAATACTTTTTATGTGTTAATAATATATACTAATTTGAATTTCTAATTATTCCCACTAACGTAGTATGTGACAACTAAAAGAGAAATCAATTGCTTCATCACATAACAGGGAAACAAATTTATGACTTGACTTTGGAAAGGGATAAAATAATTTGTCCAAAATATACTAATATACGCTTTCTTACTTCCAGTGGTATTTGGGTGGGGAGACTTTAATCTTGAGAGTAGAAGCTGGAATAAGTTGTTTGTATTTATTTTAAAAAGTCATAAAAACACTAAAACTGAGATATGAGCCAGCAGACTAAATTATTTGAAGATGACTAGAAAAAGTAGTATAACAAGCAGAGTCAAGGATACTTTAGCTCAAGTCTATTTACCTTTTTGTACCTATAAGTAAGGAAAAGGAAAAAGAAACTACTTATGAATGAGCCATGGACAGAAAGGAAGAGCTGAGGAGGCTGCATATGCTGTCATGAATACAAGGAGCAAGGAGAGGAACAAAACTCATCTTTGTCAACTCTCTTCTTTCTGTGATCATGAGGAATTGCTTTGGTATCAGAGAGCAGGAAGGTAGCTGCCAATCATTTCCAATCTCCTTCAATAGATAATGAAAGTAGTGAATAGGGAGGAGGTAGGGCATTGTGTGCTTAATATTGCCAGGTTAGATGTGTCTGGAATAGTGGATGAGACAAACCAATTTTAAATCTCTGCAGAGCCTTGAAGCTTCATGAATAGATTTACAGTATGTATAGCATTAATAACCCATCTGCCAGCCTGAAAGGATAACCTTGTCTGTAGGGACACTGTTGTCTGTAACCTAGGCTGTTCAACTTGTGGTTAGCCTAGTTGTACACAATTGTTACTATGCTATCCCCACACCCCCAAAAATAGAGAAATGTTCTTATTCTGTGAAGATTTCTTCCCTCTGTAGTTCGTGGCTCTATTGCTATAAGATAGACATCACAAGGATAGCAATGAATTCTAACCATATTCATAATCACACATGGTTCCTTTTATATAAGCATCCTGGGTTATACCTCTTGCTTACATTGGAATGCAGGGCCAGTGTTGAAACAATTTGGGGTATCATCTTATATATAGCCAGATAAGAATAAAAGATACCTATGGAACTACTTAATTAACACATGAATAATTAACACATTTTTGTGTGTAGGCCTTCAAGACAATGTTGATTCCTGACAACTGCCTGGACAAGACCCTGCAGTTTTCTTGGCAAAATTTCAGAAATGGCTTTCCATTGCCTGTTTTCTAGGGGTGAGGGACAACGATTGACTAATGTCACCCAGCTGGCTTTAAAGGCAGGACTAGAACTCATCGTTCCTGGTTACTAAACTGTCTTAACCACTTCACCAGACTGGTTAATAAATAAGTCCATGAAAATCAAAAGGATTAAACAAAAATCAGCAGCAAGTATGCCACTGCACTTTTTGATATGTGTAGCAGTGATAAACAACAAATATTCAGTTCTATTCATTTTGAAAATTGAAATAAATTGTAGGTAACAAACAGCCAACAAGCACATATTTTATTCTCATGAATAATGCATGCCGTCAGTCTGTGTCAATCAATGAAACATAAATGTGCCTGATTGCTTTATTAGTGTTTGCATTTTTTTAAAAAATGGCATTCATGTTGTCTTTTGCTCCAAAACATAACAAGTATAGTTAATTTATTTACTTTATTCTTTCTTTTCTCTCCTTGTGGCAAGTGGCATATGATTCAGCAGACAAGGACAAGATAAAAAATATAACAACAGTGAATTCATTTAAATCACACACACTCTAAATACACAGTAAATATATTTCTAATTTGTGTGGGCAGATTGGAACTTCTTATTGAAATAAAGACTATCCATTACAAGCTTTTATTTAAATCCCACTTTAGTGGAAGTGTGAATACGTTAAAAAAATATTTCACCAAAGCTTCAGTTGGATACTTTTTCACCACTCTTCTTTATTAAAATACACAAAGAATTAGAAATAACAATTCTCAGTATAGCATCCATAAATACATCCTCATGTTCCAAAACATGTTCCAATACAAGAATGTGTCTCTTATATTTCAGAAGCACTTCGTTTTATTCCCCCCCCCCCCCCCGCATACTGCACTTTCAATTTTGCCCTTTTGTTTTGTGAATCATTCTTCCTTCATTTCTGCAACATCAACAGACAGAAGAGTGGAACAGAGACAATAGAATCTGCTCAGGTTCACATTATCTCCTGTTCAGGTGATCCTGAACATAGACATTGTTCAGTGACACTGTTTCCATTATTAGGTCAAATGCAGTCTTTTTCATATGCACAAAACAAATATTGTAGTCACTCCAGAAACAACCCACATTCTTATTTTAACATTACACTTTAGTTAACGCCATCTGCACTTGCACCTTTCTATTGTTCATGGTCTATGTGTCCCATCCACAGAATCCATCTGAGATAGACAATTTATTCATGAACATTGCTTTAATAATTCTAGCATTCTATCAATATTTTGGCAAGGTTCTTCTCCTAGGGGAAGCCAACACTCCCAGGGAATTTGAATCCTTATTATCATCATTAACCTCTTTATTCATTCAGATCAAACAACCATGGCTTATTCAGCAAAGTTACCAAATATTAACCTTGGCAGATTTTGATGACAATTCACCTGAAAATAAAAATGATTCAATTAAAAACATACAGAGGTTTGCAGCAAATAATCTACATATGAAGATACCATTTAAAATGTATTATCCTCTAAATAACTAATTTCAACCATTCACTGACACCCATATAGTCTGATTATTTACGCTACTTCCCAGCTCAGCAAACTTCTTATCATGGATTTTTGGGCTGCCAGAATATTCTTATATCCCCAATCGTGGTTGTTTTGATGATATTAAATATATCATATAGCATATACAAACACAAAGCACAAAAAAAAAAATTCTAACTGTATTCAATTTCTCTGCTATTACCTGCTGATCAAACATGAAATAAAATGTTCCATTTAATTCAGGAAAAAGTTTCTGTACTTTTTATTCAGGGTGAAATTACATAGGGGAGGCAGTCCTTAGTTAACGGACACTTGTTTAGTGTCCATTTAAGCTTATGGTGGCACTGTAAAAGTAGATTTATGACTGGCCCTCAAACTTACAATTCTTACACAGCTGCATGGTCATATGATCACAATTTAGCTGTCACACATTTATGACAATCTCAGCATCTCTCGGTCCCTTGATTTACAGCTGGCTTTTGACATGCAAAGTCAATGGGAAACCAACAGGAATGAATAACTCACAGTAATATGATGTCATGAATAATGACTTCAGGTGATTTGCTTAATGACAAATTGGAACTGGGTATAGTCACATGATGTTTCATTTAATGACTGCATTGCTTAGTGACAGAGTGGCCAGTCTCAATTGTGGTCATTAAGTTAAGGGATGACTACATATTCTAGTTTTTTCTTCTGTTTGTAAATTTGTTTTGAAAAAAGAATTAAAATTAAGTATTGTTTGTTTGTGAGTTTACAACAGTCTATTTTATGGTACATCTGAACTTTATGGTGCATTTTTTTTTCAGATTTTTCTCCCTATTTGATGGGAGAAATGATTCACAAGAATATTGTATATTTTAATGAAGTTGCTAGGAAAAATAAGAACAATATTGTGTTCAAACATGCTTAAGTGAAAAGAAAAAGAAAAGAACTAAAATAATAATTTTATAAAGCACTTGGCATATTCTATTGAGAGAAATAAGAAAAAGAGGAAACTTTTTACCAACATAATTCAGGTTGTTGTTTAAAAAGAAAACATTGAAATGTTTCATAGTCAGATAACTATGAGCCAGAAACCTTTAAATTAACACCAAAAATAAGAGTATTTATTGTGTGAGGGTTCTTTGCAAGCAGTGGTGGTATTCAAATAATTTAACAACTGGTTCTCTGCCGTAATGATTTCTTCCAACAACCAGTTCACCAAACTGCTCAGAAAGTTAACATCCGGTTCTTCCAAAGTGGTGCAAACTGACTGAATCCCACCACTGTTTGCAAAGTCAGTCATGGACATTTGGTTTGAGTAAGATTTTTCCTTACTGCCAATCTTCTTATGGTAGTCTTTTACCTCACAGCCATTAAAGCAATTAATATAACTATATACATTTTGATATACTAGAGATAGTATGGAGATTTTGATATTATTTGATTAATAATTGAACCTGTTAATAGAATATTTGTATTCTTGATATTGATTGTTGCTTGTGTATTTATTGGATTTTAGAATGGTTCTATTCATTTTTTGACTATCCTGGGATTGATTCTGCAATGCAGGGCAGAATACAACCTGTTGAATACTGTTTTTAGCAGCAGACAAAAAGTTCAGCATCCTTTATTTATGTCATTACATTTTCCCCTTTATTTGATCTGCATATTTACAAAGCATGCATCATTTCTTTGTTAAATATCTTGACTCTTCAGTGTTCATGAACAATCCTCTCGGGTTGAATTGAGTGAATTGCTGGAATACTTTTAACATTCTACTTACTTTATTCTATTTCATATTTATGTCCAACTTTTATTATTTGGGACAGGTTACAGCATAAGAATGCAAGATCAAAATCTTGGTCTTGTCGAGTTTATGCACAGTAACATGTCTGCAATTCTGTGAATTCAGTTTTTAAAAAAATGAGAAGAAAGAGAAAGAAATATGTAGTTTTACTTAAATGGCACTGCATTTTTTCAAGCAGAGATCACAGAAATGTTCCCATTAAGCTAATGTGAATATAAGCATGATGCAATTACAGTACTTTTGAGGAGAAAAAAAATCCTTATAGTTATCACAGCAACTATTTTAGCTAGTATTACACAGCCATATAATTTATGTTCTACGAGATTCTATTGGTAAACAGTGGTTGTCATAAATGTTCACATTCAGAACATGGAATATCTAATCAAATGTCTTCAGAACACTAGTTCCTTAAATGAGTGTTGACACTTCCAAAATGAATAACTACAGAAGCAAAACAACTCTGCTGTTCTTCAGGATGTTAATACTCCTTACGGAGTATGGCAGAATGTATGAATGAAAATTTCTCACAAGTTCCATTTAAAAAACAACAACACATGCTTCTGGTTGTATTAATGAGCCACTTTAAATGAAGGGGTGGGTCCTACTTTCCCTTCATCTCTATCAAAGGGATTAAAAAATACCACATTATATTGCAGTAGATTCTGTTACTTGGCTAAAATCAATTTTGGCTATGTGAATGTTCAAAAGTACAATATCTAAGGCTGATTTGATCATCTTCAAAGAATTATCTAACATTTATATTTTATGTATGTGTTTGTATTGCTAGGGAGACTTTTAAGTACAGAAATCGTATGAGATACGGACACATGCACACACACACACACACACACACACACATATTACACATACAGAAAGAATACAGTAGAGGAAGAAGAAAACAAGTCATTTGCCTGGCCAAATATGGGAAAATCTGACTTTAAAAAAGAAAAAAGGGAGGAAAAATCCAGTGGCACAAAACACTGAAAACCCCAATTGAGTTTCTTTGTTTTGTATTTCAAGTCAGCTCTTCTGATCACTTGGGCAGACTGATATCAGACTAGTCATTATCTGATGGGACCATGAACCTCCACACTGTCTGAACAGACATTCAGGAAAGCAACTAGTAAGGTTTCAGAAGGTAATGAAAGGATGGCATGGAATCCACCAGTTGCTACCAATTTATTCTTTGCCTTTGAACCAGTCTTGATTCTTTGCATTTGCCTGAAAAAAAAATCCCTGCATTTTTCTTGACGTTATATATCGGAAATGATTTGCCCTTGCCATCTTCCTAGGGATGAGACTGAATGATTGGCCAATGTCACCTAGTTGGCTTTATACCTAAGGTAAGAACTAGAATTCATAGTATCTTGATTTCCAGCCTGTTGCCTTGACTGCTACACCAAACTGACACTCACAGTTTGCCCTAAAACTATCCCACATTACATTGTTTAATGACAGCAATACTGTCCAGACTCATAGGTGATCCGCTTTACAGATAGACTGTGGGGCAGTGCTGGAAATATTGCAGTCTTGCCCTCTTGTGTCCAGACCAGGAAAATGAATATTAAGGTGGCAATGAGGAACAGCCAGCAGGATGGAGTCTGGGCAACTGAATGTTTACTGGCCATCTGTCCTTCTTATCGCTGGTATGGAGCTTAGTTCAGCAGATATATTCTCATTGTGCTCAGAGAGAGAAATATCTGCCTCTACCTAGGATCAAACCCACAGCCTCCTGATTGTGAGGCAAGAGTTCTACCTCTAGGCTACCGCACTCTTCCCACACCCAAGAAGTAGGAAAACACCACTTCCAATTTGGAAAACTGAAGATATAGTAGATTAACATTACTCAGAACTGGAGCTGAGGATGAGGTAGTAGTAGTGACATTATGGGAACATACTTCTCAAAAAAGGGTTGTGACACAGTATGCAGGGCATTTACCCAATATAGGCATAATAATGAAACAAGTTTGACTTCAATGCAGTACTTAAATGGTTTGCTATAAGTTTTCTATCTCTTCTTCAGCTTCTCATTTGAATTCTTTGTGATTCTTCTCCATATTCATGAGGGATAAAGCTGCACTGAAAGATTAAATAACTTATTGAGTAATATAAATAAACTAAACCCCAGTAAATACAGAGAAAATAATATCTCATAGCTTCATATGGGGTTATTCTAAATAAAATATTTCAAACTTTTATCTGTGAGAGAAATAGTTATAGAAAACCCAAACACAAGAACAGCAGGGTTGGGAAAAAGTTAACATAAGCTATCCCAAAAGTGCTTTTTCAGGAGGCAACTGGACTTTCTTATTTTTTCTTTGAAGATGTTTCACTTCTCATCCAAGAAGCTTCTTCAGCTCTGCCTGGATGATGGGAAATGGAAGGTTTTATATTCATACAGCTGGTGATTTGCATTCTTTTAGAACAATGATGGCAAACCAGGCAAATCTGGTGTGCATGCGTGCATGGTGATCAGTTGTCCTTTGTATGCGGGGCAGTGCCAAAAACCAGTGTGTGTATGCACACCAGCCAGCTGATTGTCGGGTGCGCATGCATGCCAAAACCCAGAAGTTCAGCTTTTCTGGAACGTGATTCCTTCGCGCGTGCAGCAGTGCCAAAAACCAGCCTGCACATGAACACCAGACAGCTGATTGTTGGGCATGCATGTGCGCTAGAACCCAGGAGTTTGGCATTTCTGAAGCGTGGTCCCCAACAAGTACGTGCATATGCGTGCAATGTTTCTGCATGACCTTTTCGGCACTCAGTGCTGAAAAGGTTGGCCATCACTGTTTTAGAGAGTCGTTGAGGCCACTTGGAGGTTTATCTGTGTCCTCAGGGTCACCTGAGTAGTGCAAATGTGTGTGAAGCCTTCTTGGCTGTGGGTTGTTTTCAGCCCTGTGTCCCTTGACTGTTGAAGACAGGCACAGTCTGTTGGGAATGAGCCTGTGTTGTCTACATCTCAAACTGAAGTGCAAATGGTTCCTGTAGTCTGCAATGTTTTCTGGAAATCCGTTCATACTCCTGCACCATTCAAAGGTATTCATCCCAAAGTGCATAGCTCTCTGTGACCTTAAGACACAAGTAAACCTCCAAGTGGCTCAATGACTCTATAAAAGAATGCAAATAACCAGCTATCTGCAAGGTATATAAATCCTTCCATTTCCCACCATCCAATCAGAGCTGAAGAAGCTTCTCGGATGAGAATTGAAATGCCTTCAAAGAAAAAAAGAAGAAAGTCCAATTGCCTCCTGTAAAAGCACCTTTGGAACCACTATGCCCTGGATGACTGAGAATCTCCATAGACATTTAAAATAAGCTACTTAAGAAAAATTCAAGATTTATCATAATAATTCACTCTTTTGGACTGCACATACATGGAATTCCATAGTATTCAAATACTCTTTCAAGCACACACTAAAATACATATTCTCAGAATTCTAAGCAAGATCAATTATTTATCCAAAGTGGCAAGCAGAGTGAAAAAAAAATTGCATTCATAACTGTGTCTTGTAACGTATAATTATTCTGCAACGGAAATATATGTCTTATATAAAAGTAAATATTCTTTTTTTACTTGCTGCATCGATATAATGTTCTGAGGCAAAAGTAGCTTGTAATAACAACAACAAAAAAAAAAAAAGCCTGGAAAGGGAATAGATGAGAAAATGATATTATAAAGGACACTGTTTTATTTATTTTCAAGTAGATCTGCATATATTTTTTTAAAGAAATAAGCCAGATTAAAAAGTGGTGCATGCCCTGTAAGAGTTTTAAAAGCAGTGAGTAGCTTTTCACACCTATAGGGACAGATACATTACAATGCTTCAAATTAGATTAGAGTTATTTCTACCTCAGAAGCAAAATTTGTCAGCTAGCTTTGGAACACAACTATTCCGGTCTGTGAAATAGAATCAGAACTTTTTAATATCTATATTCTGAAATGCTAGGAAAAATATATATAATAGATTCAGTGTAACTGCTTTTATTTTTTATGAGTGATGAATGGAGTTTCTCCTTGTTGGTTTTTTTTTGGTGTGTGTGTATTTGTTTTTCCAGTCTAGGTTTGGCATCTGTTTCTGATTGCTTACATTCACATGAACATTAGTATATATGTTTATTCTTCTAGAATGCACATTTTTGCACGCTGTTTTATAATGTTTTATGCCCCCCTTCACACACAATTGTATGCATTCTCCCTAATCAGGATTGGGATTCAGCTGGTTCAGACCGGATGCTAATTTTACATCTGGTTCGCTGAGCCGGTCGTTGCAAGGACTGGCTGGCCTTGCCCACTCCACCCCTCCCCTCCCAGGATGTCCATGTGGTCCATTTTGGATGCCAGGTAAGTGTAGGGCCTCTGCAGAGGCTCTGGGACAGTGAAAAACGGGCCTTTTGGAAGTTCCAGGAGTCCAGAAATAGGCCCATTTCTAGCTTCCAGAGCCCAGGGGAAGCCATTTCACCCTCTCAAAGGCTTGAGGAAAGCTTCTGGAGCCTAGGGAGGGTGAGAATGCCCCCACCACCATTATAGTGCAGGAGGCCAAGTATCTCCTACTATTTCTTTATATGGAAAGTTTCCAAGGAGCCTCAAATGTTCCTTGGTCTTTGCTGTAGTCATCAGCTCCAGTTTTGCAGAACTTTTTTCAATTTGCCATGCCTCAGTCCCCAAAATTCAATATTCAGCACATGCTCTGCTTTGCTTTTTAGGTCCACCCCATTACAATTTATAATTGTCATTCTGTTTAACATTTGTGCCATGGTAATATAATAGTTCAAAGTATAGTTCATATGACATTTGTTCTCCAAGAAAAGAAAATATCTATAAATTTATGGTGAAATCATCATTAGTCTGGCAGAATAAGAAGGTATTTAGAAAATCAATTTGGAATAGATTAGCACTGTCCTCAAATATTAATCCTAAGGAGGGTTTTGCCTGCTCATGTATACAATCTGATTAGGTTGGGCCAGTGACGTGCGGTAAGGTTTATGGATGGTGAGGCTGGTGATGTCATCAGCGCAAGCCACGGTCCCCTTCATGTTGACTCAGAAAGGCGGGGAATGGGACCACGTGTGCAGGAGGCTGAAGCTGCCTCAGTCTCCTGCACATGTGGTCCCATTCCCCACCTTCCTGAGTCAACATGAAGGGGACCGTGGCTCGCGCTCCGTGTCCCGCGGCTCACCCTCTGCGGTCCCGCAGCTCGCGCTCCATGGTCGCGGCTCATGCTCCATGGTTCCCTTCATGTTGACTCAGGAAGGCGGGGAATAGGAGCACGTGTGCAGGAGGCTGAAGCTGCCTCAGCCTCCTGCACACGTGGTCCCATTCCCCTCCTTCCTGACTCCTGAGTCAACATGAAGGGGACCACAGAGCGCGCTCCGCAGAATCGTGGCTCACACTCCACAGTCCCCTTCATGTTGACTCATGAAGGCAGGGAATGGGACCACATGTTCAGGAGGGATGCTGAGGCTAGAGGAGCCTCCTGCACATGTGGTCCCATTCCCGGACCACGTGTGCAGAAGGCTCCTCAGCGCCTTTTCCCTTTTCCCTTTTTTATTTTAATGATGAGAGCGGTGAGGCTCTGCCTCCCCTTCCTCCCCTGACTGCACGTCCCTGGGTTGGGCCCCACATACATATCAGGCCTCCCAACTTCTTTCAATATTCTCCATAAACTGTTGTTTCAATCTTTTTACATTCTGTTTTTAGTTTACCTTGATAATTGTCCCTGAACTCAATCTGGTTGTTACAATTATTGTTATAGTTAGCCTTGACAAATTTGAAGAGGCTTCTGGATCCTCTAAAACTTTGCCAATTTTATGAGGATATTTTTTTAATAGTTGTGAAACAATAAGTCCTGATGAGAGCTGCACTAAATATTGTGTGCATTAATAAGTAAACATGTTTTGTGTAGGAAGGGTGAGATTTTGTGGGGTTTCTTATCATAGCAAAAATTCCCAAAATTACAAATTGTTTCCTCAGCAATATAGAAGATTTTTTGCCGGTTTAATGATGGAGAATGAAAGACAGGAGACAGAAAGCGTATTTTTCTACAGTGTAAGAATGTTTGGATTATAAATGTTAGGTTTGTAAATATTAGTAAGCAATCTCTACTTGAAAAATGAACATTGTAAATGTGATCAGATCATCTGATAGCTGGTAAATTGAAAGAAATAGGCAGAAATACTGAAAAAATAATTATGAAATTTGTTTTTATATTGGATTTAATTCTAGGAAATAACTGAAGAATGCTACCTGAATAGTTCTAGAAATTGAAGTACAGACATCTTAAAGTTGCCTGAATTGAGAGGCAAAGGGTCAAAAGCAAAACAGTTTTAAGTCCATGAAAGATGCAACTCATGTTTCATTCTTAAGTATAAGTCAACAGGTTTACAGATTGTCAAATGGCATAATGTTATTGGTGAGAACAGCAATAAGTTACCAGATGCTTTCTAGAAGGTGAAGAAGAGATAGAGGTGACAGCCAGCAGCCAATTGGTAAAAAAGAACATTACACTAGCAAACTGACAGGAGATAGAAATCAAGTTGCTTAGAAAATAGCTAGTAAAAAGTGAATATGGAGTCCATGTTGCTTTCTTGGAGGTGATACAGAAATGGGATGCTTTTCAGCTTCTCCTGGTGGCCTAGATCCCTTCTATGCCCATTGGCCCATACTTTCTGGACCTCAACTTGCTTTGTTCCTGAGCCAAACATTATCTGTCAGGTGCTTTCCTTTCTTAGACAGAAAAAATATTTTCCTTGACATTTAAAAAAATTGAACTCATTATATAAGTATATAAATGATTATATCATTAAAAATTGGCTTTGCAAATTTGGTATCACCAAAATTAATAATTCTCACAATCATAATTACATCTGAACATCTAGAAAGGAGTTGGCTTATAGTCTAAGAAGATCTTATGACACAGGTAGTCCGGTATGG
This sequence comes from Natrix helvetica, assembly GCF_964273705.1. Taxonomy (NCBI): domain Eukaryota; kingdom Metazoa; phylum Chordata; class Lepidosauria; order Squamata; family Natricidae; genus Natrix; species Natrix helvetica. The sequence continues at coordinate 88,885,703 of NC_138550.1, read as the reverse complement.
GAAGAAGCTTCAAGTAGATGGGGCTGCAAGGATGATGGGTCTTTTAAAGGGACAAGGAAAGTTTGAGCCTGCACAATTAGTTGAAGATGTTTATTAATTCTACATATTTGGAAGTCCTAAAGTCTGTCTGTCTGTCTGTCTGAAAGTTCTAACTGGTCAGATTTCTCATCAGTTGCACTGTAACAAGTGCTAGATAGAGAAGATTCTTTAAAAAACGCAATTTTATTGTTTTCGCTAAGAAATCTAAATTTACAGGAATATGAGTTCCTTTAAAATAAAAGCACAATTTCAGCAAACAATGAATCACAGTTTTAAAAGCTAAGCTCTCAAAGAACTGAACTATAAGGCCATTAATATAACTAATATAATTTTAACTCTTTTAAAAAAATCAACCAATCTGCTTATAGCAGTCTTTGCCCAGGATGCAATTGAGTATATAAACTGAGGGAATGGGATTGAATTTAAATTATTAGAAGAAATGGTTGATAACATTGAAATGAAATGATAAGTTCAATAGGCATCACCCTTCAATGATGTAAAATTCATCTGATAAAAAGACCTGTTGTCACATGTAATATTATTTTTTTTAAAAAAAGTCTAGAGTTTTCCCCAAACACTTGACCTTTAAACTAGTAATCTTAAATGATTCTTAGCTGAGACTATGGTAAAACAGATAGATGAATGGAGCTGGGCAAATGTTAAGACTGTGGGCTATTTTAAATATGATCACTACAAGATGCTTCAGAATGCACAGGAGCATAAGTTTTCTATTTTTTCCAGCAACTATCCAAAAGCAAGAAAAGGGAATAGATTTGAATCCAAAGCAAAATACTTTACCACTGAAGTCTCTGCATTTAATCTCATGCCATTGGGATGGTGAAAGTGGAATCCTTCCCATTTTTTCCTGCAGACTTGTTTCTAGCAAATAACTGCAGAATGCTAGCTGAAGAATTCTGGAACTTGAAGCCTAGACATCTTAAAGTTCTCCAAATTGAGAAACTCTCTTAAGTGTATCAGACCATTATTGAAATTAATAATGCCACCCATCTCTCTGTGCCATTTATTTTAGCATTTGTCAGGGAGAAAGTTATGGGGTTTATGAAAGATTTTGATCAGTGGTGAGTTCCCATTTTTTTTACTACCGGTTCACTTGTGTATGTGCTCATCTGCCATCCAGGCAGGTGGGCGGAGCCTCCCGCCACCGCCACTACCAGTTCGCCTGATCAGGGCCGAACCGGGAGCAACTCACCTCTGATCTCGATCTCCATAACCTCGAGTAGCAATATTAAAAAAATCAGCTAATGAAGATAAAGGTTGCTACATTAAATAAAAACTTTTCTATATAGGAAATAATAAATTGCAGTGAGAGAAGGTAATAGATTTGTCTGTTATGAGCTCATCTGTTTAGCTAACTTTGTAAACAGAGGATGACATACTTATTTGTGTAGAGATAATATTCTTTACAGCCAAAAGGGATAGAATTGGGGGGGGGGAATTTCCCTTGCTGCATCTCTGTCTGGTTTTGTGAAAAGAAACCAAGTTTGTTCTACAGTTTGCCCTTCTAATTACTCTATAAATATGCAAAAGGCTTTTTGTGGATGTGATCATATTCACACTCACATTTCTGGATGTGATCATATTGCTGTCTTTGGGAGTAGCTGGAGAAGTAGGACCAAGCTTTATAGCAACTAATTAGTTCACCTTCTGCAAAGAAATGACTGTCCTCAGATGCACCATGGCAAAGCTGGTTTTTGGGCTTTCCAAAGGTGTTAAATACACAATAACAAATGACCATGTTGGCTGCTGAGCTGGGTGGAATAAATCCAACTCTAATTTTGTTATCAGAATAAATGGTTAGCAGCTGTTGAAGTTTGGACCATTTTAAAATGCAATGATAATTAAATCATTGGGGAATTATTTCAAAGCAGTTGCTTTGATCTCCATTCTACTGAAGTGGTAAGATTCCCCAGACATCAAATGTACAAAGAAGGGGCATATTAAATGTATGATAGTTTGTTAATCTTTAAAAGGCCTTCATGAGAATTTCTCTATTTAAGTTGATGTTGGTGACTATGTGAATTATTAGAAATTTATCTTCTTTATTCATCTAAATATATCAGTAACAGATGCATAGGTGGTAGCAATTAGGAATCATCTAACTATCCCAGCTACTTTTATAAAGTAAGTAGTGATTGACTTGATTAGTATTTGAAACAAGGACATCTTAGGATTATAGATCCTGTTATTCTGTGCCTTAAAAAAACAAAAATATGATAATGACAAACTATTTTACTAGCATATTAAACATACTACACATTCAAAATAATTTGCTTTCCTACATATTATTATAAAACTCTTTAACACCTATTATTCCTCCATTTGCTGCCACTCAGGAAAAGTAAGAATGGAAACAGACATGACATTTCCCCCCTGAATAATGTACATTTCAATGTGAGGATTGTCATAATTCTCTATTTTCCTCTTTTTAATCTTTCACAAACTGCATCCTTATGTTAAAGATAAAGTGCTTCCTGTAAAATATATACCATTAAATGGAGTTTGGCTCTACTGGCACATGTTCCTTAAAATTAAGGTTTAGCGAGATCCTACATCTAATATGTATAAAGGAAAAACAAAAGGGGGAGAGAATGACATAAATTCTTAGGGTAGAACTTCATAGTGCCTGGAAATTATCCTTGCCTGCCAATAGAGTACTTGGAATATTATCAACGTAGAAGCATTTAGGATTAAGCTCTTCTGGAAGGCCTTGCATAGAAATTACTGGTCAAAATGAAGATCTTCCAGTTGAAAGACCTCAGAAGGCTTGGAATATCACAAGTAAGGCATGATTGCATTTCTCCAACAATTACTTCATTCCAATCTCATCTCCACCTATCTGCTGGCTATTAGAGGGATGGGCTGGCTCCTTCATAGCAGTGATTATGAAACTTAGTAGCCTCTTAGCCAAAGGAAATAACCAAGACTTACATGTCCAAAGGTTACACAATTTTGGGGTTTTAAATCCATTCTAATGCTTCACTTCAGCACAAACAATTGTTTAGAAACCTGACTTTCAGGTCCCAAGGTTCCTGAAACCCTGTTGTTCCAATATCGGAAGCACTTTCTCCTTGTTTAGAAAGGAATGTTATCATTTGTACTTGATGCTCTATGCAATGTTTTCAAGTTGTTTATGATTAGAAGAAGCTCCATAACAATGTTGCCAGTTCATGCAGAACTAATTAAAGACATTACCTTGAGACTTCCTGTAAGTGCCATGATGTGCTACACCTTGCTGAGTTTCAATGGCTAGCAAGATAGCATTTGTGAGGGTAATCAGAGCACATTGGATCTGAGCTAGCATAAAATGTCTGGAACAAAGAGATTGTTGAGATAATCCACATGATTCCAGCAGTCTCTCCTCATGACTAGACCACAAAAACAGCCATTTTTATGATTAATTTATCAGTGGAGTGACTGATAGTCTGGACTATATCAACACCACACTTGCAAAGCAGCCTTTATAAACATAATGTTCTAAAACTTGACTGAATATAAACTTTTTTGGATCATTTTGATGAGTGTTTGTCACTTAGTCAGACAATTATTTACACTGAATTAGGCATCATTACCCACCATTCTTCCCAAGGACATGAGATAGGTATATTTTCTTGTTTGAGGGTGTTAAAGGTATAATCACAGGATATAATCTGTTCCAAGTATATTTGGGATAGGTAAATATCTTTTTCTTCCAGTAGTCCTGCAACTATTGACCCTTCTTGCTCAGTGTTAAGTCTTGCAGCCCATTTGTTACCAGAGGTCAAGATCTGCAATACCTAAATCAGTCCTCGATGAATGGATGACAATTTATCTTATTTGTGAGTTTCTATAAATTAGGAGTCACCATATTTTGGGATAGACGCTCTTCAGGTTTTCTATCCAGGGCTTTCCATTCTGTTTGAATTCAATCCACCATTTCAGCTGTGTATTCAATGCCTGGAATTGCCCAGATGTTAATTGCCTTGATGGTATTTCCTCCACTGAGATTGGACTTTAAGATCATCTTCACTCTTTTGATGTATTCCCTTATAAACTTGTTCTTGACTTTAATGTGTTTGATTCAGCTTGAAGGATGCCCAGATATTTATAGTGATCATCTTCTTCGAAACATGCGATGTCATTTCCATGAGACATGTTGATTTCTATCCATTTTCAATATTGTTTCCCAGTGTTTGATAAGCAGGCATATTTTTCCAGTCCAAACTCTACTGCGATGTCTTAGCTGTATGTATGTACAATGTTGAACAGTGATTCTATTTCAGATGGTATTTTTCCATGCAGCTTTCAGATCATCCCTGTAAAGAAATGGGATAGCCTGGCAGATGTTTTTGGTGTTTGACAGGCATGGCTTGACTTGTTTAGTATTATTGCCAGATGATTCAATGCAGTGACAAAAAATAGTTGTGAAAATGAGTCTCTTTGAAACATATCTCTGTTGACATAAATCTCTTCCATTCAATCGCCTCCTTGCAGTTTGTTGTTAAACTGCTTGAGTGGGTGTAGACCAGTCAAATGTATCAGCAAATTATTTTGCATATTAGAGTGATTAAGACCCTTCAGACTAGCAAGGTTTTATTGTATTCATCTGTTGGGTTTCCACCTCCTTAAAAGACAATGGCATAAGTTTGATTTTAAAAGTTTTTAAAATGCATGATTTTTGGAGTATGCAGCATAAGAGTACTTGATGTATGGATTTCAGAAAATGAATAATAATTAAGAGCCAGAGAGAATTAGAATTATAGTTTTAATAAAAATCACTTATTTGTGCTAAATGGTTTTGAATAATTTTGAATCGTTTAGGAAATATTTTCTCATGAAAAATTTAGATTAAAAAAAATGATAAGGAGATCATGAAAGCTGGGGACACTAGAGCTAGACGATAAAGAAAATGAACATGAAATCCATAGTGCAAACTTTTGAATACCTTTAACCTATGTTTTGGGATGGAATGGATCAAATGCTTGATACAATTGACAGAGCTTGTTCTAATAAAGTTGTAAAACAAGAATGAGCTGCAATATCTATGAAATTAATTTGAAGGGAAATTTAAATATAATACTAATGAATCCATTGAATGACTCATTCACTAAAGGAGCTAAACAGATACTAAAAGAGGAAAGTGATCTGGATACCCCCCTCCCCCTTTCTGGATAGATAAAAAAAACTACACTAAGACTTTTTAGCAGTGACTAAAGGGTAAACGTACCTATTGATACAAAATAAATTGTTGATTATTTGGTCTAACATTCCAAAGCTCCATCCTCCCACCAAGGGAGTCAAGCTGAGAAATGGAGAAAATGGCTGCGACAGGCTGAAACCATTTTGAAGTTGACAAGTATTTTATTACTTTATTTTATCCTTCCTTCCTTTTTTCTTTCTTCTTTCCTTCTTTCCTTCCTCCCCTTCCCTCCTCCCTTCCCTTCCTCCCTTCTCTTCTTTTTCTGTTGATATATTTTGTAATTTCTATGGACTCTTAATAAAAATATTTGAAAATAATATAAAATAATGGCAAATAGCTTAAACATAGAAACATTCTTTTGATATCATAACTTGATATGGTAATACTTACAGTGGCATAGTAGCTAACAACTCACCATTGATCTCAGCAGATTTGTTACATGATCGGATTTTCTACAAAGCTAAACTGAAACTTCAGCCTTCAGTGTTTTTGAAGAATATTTCAGGAAGATACATGGATTCCAATAACAAGGCACATCAAATAACCTCACTGGTATACCTCTTCCAAGAGCACAGTGTTGAATTTGCTCTATGCTAAAGTCCCACAAGCTTGCTATTAGGTAGGACAAAATAGAGCAGTGCAGCACAATGAAAGATTTTACAGCAGCTCCAAGATTGGCCTACATGACCTCCATTGTTGCAAGAATGGAGCACTTTGATTCTTGAATATCAGAAGACCATCTTAGTTCAATTCCTGACATTGTTCTTTTCTCCTTACTATTGCTATGGCTCTAGCAGCAAATACCCAAGATTAGCAGGAGATTTCCAAAGATTGATCTTTTTCTCTGCTCAGAAATCATAGCCCATGTCTTGAATCCATCTCACATAGACTCTTAAAGTAATTTAATTTGTCACTAAAATGTAAGAGGCATCCAATTAAAATTAATTAGAAGAAATAAATAAAATATTTGAGTATTTGGGTACTTACTTGCACTTTTTTATATTAAAATATTCTTTTCAGCATTCTTTTACGCTTGTAAATTTAGAGCTAGGAATAGTTGACGCAAATAATGGTATTTGGGTTATGGTCTTCTAGGTCACTACTAAAGGCAAGGGGGAAAATATTTCTTGAAATATCTCACATGTGCTCAAAGATAGTCAATGTGAATGCAATTGGTTATCATCCTTTATCTGTGTACCAGGTTGCCAGGTTGGCTGGCTGGTTGAACAGACTGATGTATAGGGAGTTTCACTTTTTTCTGATTTTTTGAAAGAGTATGAAATGTACAACTTGTCCATCTGAAGTGTTATGATAAAAGCTTACCACTTGATTCTGGTGATTTTTTCATCTTCACTAATGCAAAAATGCATGTTCAATTTTTAGTTCATTATCCTGGACTTTCAAGATGCAGGGAATACAAATATTCTTATTCAAAGGCTATAACATCAAAATGATGTCAAAAATAGGGGAAAATAGAGTGGTTTAATATATAGATAGACCACAAAGTTTACTACATATAAACTGGCCATGTTACCATTGTAGAACTGTTTACAGTAGATGGTCTCGTCCACAGCAATTGCAGAGCAAGTTGGGAGAAAAAGTGTTCAGTTAAATACAAACATGTAAAATTGCTTTCTGATTATTTAGAAGAGGATATTGAGGATCTATGAAAAGAAAATATTCATGTTCTTATTACCCTAAGAACTAAATTTGGTTTTTTTTTTAATATTCTAGGACAACCTTGGGGAATCATACAATACAATACAATAGCAGAGTTGGAAGGGACCTTGGAGGTCTTCTAGTCCAACCCACTGCCTAGGCAGGAAACCCTATACCGTTTCAGACAAATGGCTACCCAACATTTTAAAGACTTCCAGTGTTGGGGCATTCACAATTTCTGGGGCAAGCTGTTCCACTGATTAATTGTTCTAACTGTCAGGAAATTTCTCCTCAGTTCTAAGTTGCTTCTCTCTTTGATGAGTTTCCACCCATTACTTTTTGTTCTACCCTCAGGTGCCTTGGAGAACAGTTTGACTCCCTCTTCTTTGTGGCAACCCCTGAGATATTGGAACACTGCTATCATGTCTCCCCTAGTCCTTCTTTTCATTAAACTAGACATACCTGGTTCCTGCAACCATTCCTCATATGTTTTAGCCTCCTGTCCCCTAATCATCTTTGTTGCTCTTTTCTGCACTCTTTCTAGAGTCTCCACATCTTTTTTTACATCATGGCGACCAAAACTGAATGCAGTACTTCAAGTATGGCCTTACCAAGGCATTATAAAGTGGTATTAACACTTCACATGATCTTGATTCTATCCCTCTGTTTATGCAGCCTAGAACTGTGTTGGCTTTTTTGGCAGCTGCTGCACACTGCTGGCTCATATTTAAATGATTGTCCACTAGGACTCCATGATTCTTCTCACACTTACTACTATTGAGCAAGGTACTACCTACACTGTACCTGTGCATTTTGTTTTTCTTGCCTAAATGTAAAACCTTACTCTTTTCACCATTGAATTTCATTTTGTTAGATAGTGCCCAATGTTCAAGTTTGTCAAGATCATCACAGATGACAGTGCTTACTAGGGTCATCTTAATTCTTCCATCAAGATTTTTAACAGGGTGGTATTGAGGATAGTAAGATATCATGTCACCTATAGTCCTTCATTAGAGTAGACATAGTGAATTCCTGAAACTGTTCTTCATATGTTTTAGCCTCTAGTACCCTAATCATTTTGGTTGTTCTTCTTTAAGAACAAGATATGGCTAGGAGTTGGTGAGTTAGCCGGGAGAGACCAACTAGAGGTGGCTATGGCGGCGGGTGAGGGAAAGGAAGGTCGCCATTGCCTGGACTTCTGCTGTTTTTTCCATCATACCCTGGCTGCTCCCAACGCCCCTATGCCCCCCCCAGGCCCTGTCAACGCCAGCAGGGGACACCAAACTCTAACTGTAAGTCTCTGTGGACCTCTAGGAAGGAACCACCCTGAACCAGCGCGAATAATCTCGCACTTTTGGGTCACCCTGCCATGGAACATCCTGAACACCTTGAACAATCTCTCACCTTGTGGTCACCTTCGTCGTTTTATGCAATTTTATGTAATTGGGGGTATTCGATCATTCCCACCCCCTTCTTCTCTATCTAAACATTTTAAAATCTCCTTCCTCCCTCTAAGACCCCGACTCATTAGCCATCAATTTTTATGAACTTTTATCAACTTTTTATCAACCTTTATTAGCATCCTGATTCCATTGGACTTTTAACGAACTATTTATTCGAGGTTGGACCTGCTCTGCCTGCGGGAGGCCCCTCTTTCGCAGGTATGGCCCTTGGCGCTCTCAAGGGCCTGCCTTGATGACGGGTTTGTGAACCCCGAGAGGTGGAAGAAACGGAGGCTGAGGGGCTTTTTATCCAGAAGTTTTTTATTGTTATTAAGGGGTTCCAGGGAGGGGGGGTGTGATAACCAGGCCGGGAGAGGCGCCAGTGCCAGTGCCAGACGGACAGGTGAGTCCGGGAAGGAAGTGAGCGGAGCGGGGGGGGAGAGGGAACAAGTGATTCCAATAGAGGGTTGTTTGATTACAACGGTCGCGGGGAGGGGGGATGCGAGGACAAGAGAAGATCACAAGGTCGGTTGGGAGACCGTGGTTGTTGGCTATGCCCAGTCGTTTGCACCAACCCCCGCAACCTAGGTGGCCAGGAACTACAGAGCCCGGGCCTACGGCTGATGCTTTGCAACGCAAGGTCCGTAACCTACAAGGCCCCCCTCATTAATGAGTTGATCTCTGAGGGGGAGCTAGACCTTGCAGGGATAACGGAAACCTGGTTGGGACACGAGGGTGGTTTACCCCTCATGGAAATGTGCCCACCAGGTTTCCGTGCATTCCATCAGCCTCGGGCCCTGGGTAAGGGTGGTGGGGTGGCGGTAGTTATACTGGAAGGTCTAGAGCCGAGGGAGTTCACTGTTCCTCAGATATCCGGGTGTGAGTCCCTCGGTGTGAAATGGGGCCCAGGGAGGCAGTTGGGTTTGCTGATTGTATACTTGGCTCCTCGCTATACATCAGCAGCCCTGCCCGAGCTCCTCGAGCTGATCTCGGAGATGGCGGTTGAGATCCCCAGGCTTGTGGTTATGGGGGATTTCAACCTGCCATCGACGGGAACAGCGTCTGAGGTAGCTCGGGAGTTCATGGCTTCCATGACAGCCATGGGCCTGACCCAGTTAATTCAGGGCCCCACACAGAAGGAGGCCACACATTGGACCTTGTTTTTGTATCTGAGCAGTGGACGAGTGATCTGGGTAGAGGGGATTTTACTGTTACACCCCTGTCATGGTCAGATCACTCAAGTCTCCGGCTTGACTTCCCTGGTGCTACCCCCCACCGCGAGGAGGTGGGACCAGACGGTCCACGCTGGTACCGCCCCAAGCACCTGATGGAGCCGGAAAGGTTCCAGACGGAGCTTGGGCCATTACCTGTAGCCCTGACCCGCGTTCGGTCGGAGGACCTAGCGGCCGCCTGGAATAGGGCGGCGGCTGGGGCCTTGGACCGGGTTGCGACTTTGCTACCTCTCCTGCGGCAGCGACCCACCCGGGCTCCTTGGTATACCGAGGACCTGAGGGTGATGAAGCGCCACAGGAGACGTCTAGAGAGCAGGTGGAGGTCCTCACGCTCCGAATCTGATCGAACACAGGTAAGATCCTACTTGCGGACCTACCTTGTGGCATTAGGGGCGGCCAAACGTAGATATTGTGCCACCCTTATTGTGTCCGTGGATAACCGCCCTGCCGCCCTGTTTAGGGTGACCCGCTCCCTCTTGTCACAGAGGACACAGGGGGCACCCTTACAGGGCAGAGCAGAGGAATTTGGGGAATATCTGCAGGACAAAGTCGCTCAGATCCGGAGAGGATGGGCCCCACTCAGTGGACCAGACGGGCCGCCAACAGCGAGTCTTGTGAGACCATCCTGGGAGGAGTTTGATTCTGTTGCCCCCGAGGATTTAGATAGGTTGCGTGGACGGCTGCGACCCACCACATGTTTAATGGACCCGTGTCCCTCCTGGTTGGTACTGGCATCTTGGGAGGTGACCCGAGGCTGGCTTCTGGGCCTGGTGAATGCCTCATTGGGTGAGGGATCCTTACCAACCGCCTTGAAAGAGGCGGTGGTGAGGCCCTTACTTAAGAGGCCTTCACTCGACCCAATGGAGCTAGCTAATTATCGTCCAGTCTCCAACCTTCCGTTTCTAGCGAAGGTTGTTGAGAATGTGGTGGCACAGCAGTTTCCATGACACCTTGACGAATCCGAGTATCTAGACTCACGCCAGTCCGGCTTCCGACCCGGGCACAGCACAGAGACAGCCTTGGTCGCGTTGGTTGATGATCTCTGGAGGGCCAGAGATAGAGGTTGTTCCTCTATCCTGGTCCTATTAGACCTCTCGGCGGCTTTTGATACCATCGACCATGGTATCCTATTGCGCCGGTTGGAGGGGATAGGAGTCGGAGGTACCATTTTGCGGTGGTTCGGCTCCTACCTCTCCGACCGGAGGCAATGTGTGTTGACAGGGGGACAGAGGTCGACCCCGAGGCCACTCACTTGTGGAGTGCCACAGGGGTCGGTCCTCTCGCCTCTCCTGTTCAACACATATATGAAGCCGCTGGGTGAGATCATCCGTGGTTTTGGGGTTGAGTATCACTTCTATGCTGATGATACTCAGCTGTATATTTCAACTCCAAACCACCCCAACGAGGCTGTCGAAGTGATGTCCCGGTGTTTGGAGGCCGTCGGGGTCTGGATGGGGGACAACAGACTTAAACTCAACCCCTCCAAGACTGAGTGGCTATGGCTACCGGCACCTCGGTTCAGCCAGCTGATCCCATCGCTGGCCATAGGGGGCGAACAATTGCCCCCTGTGGAATGGGCGCGCTATTTGGGCGTCCTCCTTGATGCCCGGCTGTCAATGGATGACCATGTGGCAGCCGTGGCAAGGGGGGCGTTCCACCATGTTCGCCTGGTGCGCCAATTGCGCCCCCTACTGGACCGGGATGCCCTACGCACGGTCACTCATGCGCTGGTGACGTCCCCCCTGGATTACTGCAACGCTCTCTACATGGGGCTGCCCTTGGGACGCGCCCGGAGACTGCAGTTAGTTCAGATTGCAGCCGCGCGGGCTGTGTTGGGGAGTACGAGGTACTCCTACGTAACACCTCTCCTGCGCGAGCTGCACTGGCTGCCTGTGGTTTTCCGGGTGCGTTTCAAGGTGCTGATTACCATCTTTAAAGCGCTCCATGGCACGGGACCTAGTTACTTGCGGGATCGCATCCTCCCACATACATCCCTGCAGCCAATACGCTCACACAGGGAGGGACTTCTCCTGGTGCCGTCCACTAGGCAATGCCAGGGGGCGACACCGAGGAGTAGGGCCTTCTCTGTGATGGGCCCAACCCTCTGGAATGACCTCCCCCCCGACATTAGAACTACTTCTGACCTCCGCTCCTTCTGGCAAAAACTGAAGACCCACCTGTTCCGATTAGCAGGCCTGGCATAATTCAACTGTCCCTCCTGGCAAATGTATTATATCTGGTTATTTTAGGGGTTTTTTAATTTACTGTATTTGTTTTTAGGGTTTGAATTTATTTTATATCTGCTTTGTACAGTTCTTTTAACTGCTTTTTAACCTCCTCCATGTCAATTGTCAACTGTACATATTTAATTTTATTGTATCTTGTTATATTTTGTATGAACTGTACACCGCCCCGAGTCCCTTTCGGGAGAGGGGGTGGTCTAGAAGCATTAAATATTATTATTATTATTGCATCAACAGAAGTGTATCACAGCGGCCAGTTGTTTCGCCGGATTTGGCATTAATTACTAGTCGGGCCCCACCCAGGGACATAGGACGTCGTAACGTATTTTCGTAATATGTGTGTGGATCCAAGCAGTGCAGCCTTTTGCATTTGACTGATGGTGATTTTGTCAATTTTTAACTGTTTTAAATGTAATTCCAGTGCTTTTGGAATAGCACCCAGTATGCCGATTACCACTGGAATTACCACTGCTGGTTTGTGCCATAATCGTTGGATTTCAATTTTTAAGTCCTGGTATTTCGCAATTTTTTCATATTCCTTCTCGGCGACCCTGCTATCACCTGGTATTGCGATGTCTATGATTGTAACCTTATTTTTCTCAACCAGTGTGATGTCTGGTGTATTATGCACCAGTATTTTATCCGTTTGTATGCGAAAATCCCACAAGATCTTGACCATCTGACTCTCGACAACTTTTTCAGGCTTATGTTCCCACCAGTTTGCTGCTGTTTTAATATTATAATTTTTGCACAAATTCCAGTGGATCATTTGTGCCACTGAATTGTGCCGCATTTTATAGTCAGTCTGTGCGATTTTTTTACAGCAGCTGAGTATGTGGTCAACAGTTTCATCAACTTCTTTGCAGAGTCTGCATTTGGCATCATCAGAGGATTTTTCGATTTTGGCCTTAATGGCATTTGTTCGGATAGCTTGTGCTTGCGCAGACAGGATTAGTGACTCTGTTTCTTTCTTTAATGTACCTGCTGTTAACCATAACCAAGTTTTTTCACTGTCCACTTTATCTTTTATTTTTTCCAGAAATTGGCCATGCAATGCTTTGTTCTGCCAACTCTCCATTCTTAATTTTATCACATCTTTTTTGTATTCTTGTTTCGTCTGTTGGGCCTTCAATAGATTTTTGTTCTTTACTTCGATTAATAGATGTTCTTGACTTTCTTTTAAATAATCAGCCAGTGCATGTTTTTCTTCTTCAACTATTTGCTTCACTTGTAATAATCCTCTGCCACCTGATTTTCGGGGCAGGTATAGTCTACCAGTGTCACCACGTGGATGTAAACTGTAGTGCATTGTCATTAGTTTCCTGGTTTTTCGGTCCAAAATGTCCAAATCAGTTTGTGTCCAGTTAACTATACCAGCTGTGTATCTTATAACTGGTATTGCCCAGGTATTTATGGCCTTGATTGTATTTCCACCATTTAATTTAGATTTCAAAATTTTCCTAACTCTGTTGGTGTACTCTCTCCTGACAATAGTTTTTACTTCTCCATGTTTGATGTTATCCAACTGTAAAATGCCTAAGTATTTGTAGGCTTCATTTTCATTGCATTTAATTAGTTGGCCATTGGGCATTTCAATTCCCTCACACGTAGTGATTTTGCCCCTTTTTATGGATACAGTGGCGCATTTTTCCATGCCAAACTGCATTGAAATATCGTTGCTGAATACTCGGACTGTGTTTGTCAGTGATTGGATTTCTATTTCTGACTTTCCATAGAGTTTCAAATCATCCATATATAATAAATGTGAAATTTTTTCAGCTTCTTTGGCTGTTTGGTAGCCTAATTTCATTTTTTTTAAGATTACTGATAGTGGGATCATCGCGATGATGAAGAGAAGCGGTGAAAGTGAATCACCCTGGAAAATTCCTCGCTTGATATTGACCATTCCGTAGTTCTCATTCCCTACTGCCAACTCAGTTCTCCATTGTTTCATCGCCTTTTCAGTGAAGGATGTAATATTTTTACTAATGCCAGTTGTTTCTAAGCATTTTATGATCCAACTATGTGGCAATGAGTCGAATGCTTTTTTATAATTAATCCAGACCATATTCAAGTTCGTTTTTCTTTTCTTACAATTTTCTAATATCATTTTATCAATTAGGAGCTGATCTTTTGTGCCCCTACTCCTTCTTTTGTTGCCTTTTTGCTCTACTGGCAAGATGTTGTTTGTTTCCAAATAATCCATAATGTTATCTGCAATAATGCCTGTGAGTAATTTAAAGGTTGTTGGCAAGCATGTTATTGGTCTGTAGTTTTCAGGTATTGTTCCTTTAGTTGCATCTTTCTGAATCAAGTATGTTTTTCCAGTTGTCAACCATTCATCAATTTGGCCATTTTGTAACATCTCATTCAGTTGCCTGGCCAATATTGCATGTAAACTGGTCAGATATTTGAGCCAGAAACCATGTAATTGGTCCTTTCCAGGTGATGTCCAATTCTTTACTTTTTTTACTCGATTTTTGACCATCTCAGTTGTTATTTCTAATACTTGCATTTGTTTGTTGCCAATGCTTTTCTCAAAGTCATGTATCCACTTTGCTTCCTTATTGTAGTCCTTTGCATTTTCCCACAATTCTTTCCAGAATTCAACTGTGGCCTGCTTTTCTGGTTTTTGACTTTTGGTGTCATCATTCACATTAAGACTTTGATAAAAACGCCGTTGGTCTGATCGAAATTGCTGATTTTGTTTATACTGGATGATTCGTGCCTCATATCTTTCAATTTTCCTAGCTGTTGCTGTTATCTGCTGTTTTACAATCTCTACAGCTTCATTGATGTTTCTTGTATCCAATCTATACCTTCTGATTAGCTGACCTATAATTTTGTTATTTCTAAGCCGTTGCTCACGCATGTTCTTCAAATTGCTAGCATCTGCCCTTAATTTTTTGACTTTTTGTTCCAATCGGATTTTCCACTTTGGCTTTGATGCTTTTTCTGTTGTGTAACTAGGTGCTTTGATTTTAATGCCTAGTTCATTAGTGACTATTGCGGCTGCGCTGTACATTAACTGGTTCGTTTCCAAGATGGATCCCGATTCAATTGTTGAAAGCACTGCATTAACCATTTTCATGATAGGGGCCCAAATTTTCTTAGGCACAGTTTTTAATGATGGTAAACGTTGCCGTTCCTTATTAAGCAGAAAATGCTCCATGATCTTGTCCTTCAATTCTTTTTGTTTCTGAGTTAGTTCATCAGTTGGTTCAGTAATAACTGGTTCTGGTGATAGTGTTGTTATTTCCTCCCCGACAGCTTCTTCTGGGAGTTCTACTACAATGTCTTTAGGTGTGTCTTGAGTATCTGTTATTTCTGCTTGTGATGTTGTTTTCTTAGTTTTGCAATTTGCTTGAATTTCCTCAAGTTCAACTTCACTAAACACTTTATTCCGTGTAATAAATCGCCTTTGATCTGCAAGTCGTTGTTCACTAACATTTGAATCTGGATGTTGTTGTTTCCATAATTCATACATTCGCTTTAAATAACCTCTTTTCCCAGGCTCTGAGTTGTAATAACAGGCCATTATGGCACGGTTTTCATCTGCACTATATTTTTGTTGTTTTGTTGGCTGGTCCACTTGTAGCCCACTTGTCGACGGATGTCCAGGGACCTCAACATCCACCGCGGCCCTTGTTAACCCGCGCGACGACCGATGCGGTATAGAATTTTTATTTGTTTCTTTCACCATGTTATATGGGTTGGCGGATTTTTTTTATGGGGCCAGGTTGCCAACCTGACCCCAACCCTCCTCCTTTCTCATCCAGGCTTGGGACAGGCAACGGCGGAGTTGTTGTTGTTGTTGTTGTTGTTGTTGTTGTTGTTGTTGTTGTTATTATTATTATTATTATTATTATTATTATTATTATTATTATTATTCTCTTAATCTCTTTACTCTGTAATCTCCCAGTAGGTTAGGCAATCACATCACCATCAAGGCTAACAGTCATTGATCCATTGGTCCAAACCTTTTCAGGAGTTAGCCAAGAGGTAACTAGAACAATATCTTACGCTAATGAATTCCAAAGTTTAATTGTGCCTTGGCCTCTGCTTGCTTTGTTTATATTATGGAAACCATATTTAGGTACTCAAGAACATGATATGCACCAGGTCAATTACTAGGATTTTTGTTTATAAAGTCCCTACTAATCCAAGTGCTTATAAAGCCTGTTTTTGAATTGTTTTGTTCTGTGATCCTGTATTCCTTTTTACTGGGTTGGTCGAGACATTTGAATACCAGTTTATTATTTCATAACTGGTATAAAATAGTTTTATGTTGACAGAGAAGAACAAGCAAGGACCTTTTCTATGTATATAAACTGATGGGGTGGCATAACTGTTTCATAGTAAATAGATTATGGGGAAAAAATCCTCCTCCTTCTCTTCCTGGACCATGTATTTATTTATTATTTATCTCTCAATCAAATTGTATGTCACTCAAATCGTTGAAGCAATTTTAGGTTATTTTATTTGAATTACTTCTCTGAATGAATCCTATGACTGACATAGGCAATCCATACATTATTTTACTATTTGCATAGTTTAATTCAAGTCATATATTACAATAACCTTATGATTAAGACTTAAATAGGTATAAGCATCAGAGTTTCTAAACATGTTTGATATGAACTGAATGTAGCATGACAAAGAGCTAACCAGAAAAACTATTTTTCTCTGTAATGCTAAAGCTGCCAGATGCAATAGGAAGATAAGTAAACAAGGGTGATAAATGCACCACAGTGTAATCCTTCAGAATGGAATTTGATCCCCAGATAAAGAAAAATAGAAATGCTCCAACTCAAGCTTTGGCTTCTATTGTCCATTAAATTTCAAGAGATCCAAATTGCATTAAGAATTAAGGGTGCTGTGAATATAGCATTTAATTTAAAAAAGAAATGAAGAGTATGGAAAACAAGGAAAGGAAAGGAGAGAAAAAATCTGGTACCAACAACAATGATTTTTAGATAAGGTCCTTTAAAATGGATCCTATAAAGTAAAACTGTTAAATGATTATGTATGTATGTATGTATGCATGTACTGTATGTATGTATGTATGTATGTATGTATGTACCCTGTTTCCCCGAAAATAAGACCTCCCCGGATAATAAGCCCAATCGGACTTTTGAGTGCATGCAATAAAATAAACCATCCCCTGAAAATAAGTCCTCCCCAAAAATATTCCAACAGAGCAGCAGCCATGAGGTAGCCACACTCACCTCCTCCTGCACCTCAAAAATAATAAGACATCCCTGAAAATAAGGCCAAGTGCTTATTTCAGGGTTCAAAAGAAAATAAGATCCTGTCTTATTTTCGGGGAAACACGGTATGTATGTATGTATGTATGTATCCCATTTGAATAAAAATTGAATGATAATGAGGCACTGTATTGTTTGGTATACAATAATGAACAAACATATGTTTTAGTAAAGAATCCTCCTCCTCCTCCTCCTCCTCCTCCTCCTCCTCCTCCTCCTCCTCCTCCTCCTCCTCCTCCTCTTCTTCTTCTTCTTCTTCTTCTTCTTCTTCTTCTTCTTCTTCTTCTTCTTCTCTTCCTCTTTACTGCTAGATACAAAGTTCTGGCTTTTGCTGCATTAATTGATGTTGTAGTATGTCTTTGGTGTTGTCTTTCCATCTTCTTCTGGGTCTCTCTCATGTTCTTTGACTTTCTTCTCTTTATGTATATGCCTTGTATGTTATAGAATTACAAACATAATTTGCAAAATAATGCTAACTAATAATGCTTATGTTAGTAAGGTTAACACATATCTAATAGAAACTGATTAGCAGAAACTATTTATCCTAAGGAGACATGACCACTTGAGAAGGATAAATAATAATATTAGTTTAGTGAAAACTATCAATGCTTACTATTGACTCTGGGAGTCACAGTGTTTTCTACTTTGCCCTTTTCTTCTCCTTATTTTCCTTCCCACCCCATTTAAGATATTACAATAACTATTCATTATTTCATTCAGCCAGTCTTATTAGATCTTGTTCTCACTAAGAATAATACTTCTGCAAAGGTGAAAAAGACTCTGTTAATGTTCCCAGTTAAAACAGTTAACAACTTCAATCTACAATATTTTAACCGGCTTATAGAAGGAAGAAAAGCATTATGTTTTCATCTCTGGTCTTAGTAAACAAGTAAATAGCAAAAAACTGTATGTGCTAAATGTCAGAGAAATTGTGAGAATGTTAAAGTGCAATTTAACATTATATTTCAAGTTTGGTTCCACTGCAATAAGTGAGTATTGCAGTAAAGTAAATCATATGATTCATTAGGTTTCTCAGTCCATATAGAAATTATGTTTATACTATAATGTAATCTATTGAGTTTGCAATAACATTCCATCTTAAAAACCAATATACATATCTTAATTAAAAAACAAATACTTTAGTGCTAAAAATGCTAATCATCTAAGCCGTTAGCAAGTCACAATCCTTTTGCTCATGGAGAGTCTTGTAAAAAAAATGCAATAACTGCAAAGTGCAATAATGTGAAGCACAATAAAAGGAGGTAGGCTTATATATGGAAGTATAAAATGAACCAATTATTTTCAACAAGAATTATCATGTCTTTTCCTTCTCATTTGTACAGTTTCTTTTTTCTTTTTGTTAGTTTGTTTTTCTTTACAATTGTATTGTTTATCACAAATGCAGGTGATTATACATGTCCCAGGATAATGTTGCAAGATCCAATCTGGATCGATCATAGGGAGTTTTAATCTTCTGAGCTTTCAGACTTATGCTGGTGCCCATTTTCAAGAGTGGGCTTCACGAGTTCAAAAGCTTGGAAGACTGAACATCTGGTCACGGTGATCAACCCAAATTGAATCCTTGTATTGTTTTTATTTCCGAAAACACTTCTTTCATATAAAAAAAAAAATAGATGAAAAAAATACAAACAGCTTCTGTTTCAGCCCTAGGCTACTGCACTCTGTTTAGCTTTTTAGAAATAATGTAAGCATTTTAAGTTTTGGTTTACAATATTCATTTTGCTGTATAACAACTAATTTAAAACGTGTCACCTATTTTCATGTTTTACTTGAATAGATTAATATGTAAAAAAGGGCCAGTTGTTTTACACAATCTTGTTTTGTAGTGGTCTTGACAAAGAATTTTATACGAAACTTATCAGACATTTATATAATCAAATATTTTCACCAGCAATTGAGACTAATGCATTCATCCAAACTGAGCGATGTTGAGAAGGTATAGAAGAAGGCGTAAGTATTTCTTTAAAGTCTAGAATAAAAATTGCATCAGCAACACGAAACAAGTTTAAATGCCCATCAAGGCCAACTTCCATTGTAGAAACTTTGTATGCAATCTTAGAAACAGACCTGCTAGATTGATAGATCAAAACTCTATTTCATCCACAGATAGTACTTGACCTACTGCCGTTTGCTCAGCAATTATGGTAAATTATGATGACACTGAAAAAAAAAATGGTTGAGTCAACCTTGAGCTGGTCAGAATCATACTCCTGGCAGTGGGCAGAGTTAGTTTGCAATACTGCAATTTAACCAATAGGCCACCAAGTCACCAAGGTGTGGCAAAGCCTGTTGAGTACAAGTCAGTGGTGTCAACTGGTGTTTTGTGCAATGTTGCTGGTATGGCTAGTCATGGTGTGGAGAATGAAGTATTTTTTTTTACTGGTAGCACAGGCACTAGAGCTAAGGTAGAGGGCTCTACATCAGGCCCAGCCTCAATGTTGCTTTCACTGAATGCTGCTTTATAGGATGGCCAAAATGGGGGAGGAGATAGGTAGGTGAAGTTACAGTTGTCAGCGTTCCAAATATCATGCAGAATTAAATCATTGTCCAAGGCAAAGTAGTCCTTAAAACTCCAATTTAATAAGACAGGCATGTTGGCATTAAGCTGGTGAAATTTCAACTCTAAGGTACATCCGGTGAATTCCCCAAGTTAAAAGTTCATCATCTATCCCCACACCCCATAATTCATCACATGGTCCAATCTTCATCTTCCACTCTGGCATGTACACCCCTCTTCTTCCGGCCAGGTGTCGAGGTGCGGAGACAAAAGACGACCTTGAGCTTCTAAGAAATCCATAACAATACATTCCACAATCCTACTCCTTTCTATTCCCCCCTCCCAACTACTATACCAATGAAACAGCATAATATGTATGTTTTAATTATGTGGCAGGCCAAAGATCCTAAAAGGAACAGAATTACAGGCCTGACAGGCGGCCTCTCCTCAAGAGAAAAACGTTTCCTGAAAAGAGAATAACATAAATGTTAACTATCAAAATTTAACCACCTCTTCCTTCCCCAGGGGGACCCTTTGGCTTATCAGGGAATTTCTCATGGAATTGCTTCACTAATTTATCTGCTTTCAGATCCCAACTTTTCACCCACGTAGCTTCTGACAAAGGGTATCCCTTCCAATGCACTAAATATTGTAAACGACCTCTATACAGCCTGGAATCTAATATTTTTTTCACTTCATAATGTGTTTCCCCTTCTACCACTACGGGAGGAGGTGGAGTTTGGGTGGATGGTCTCGTGCTAGACTCCCTTACCGGCTTCAATAAGCTACAATGGAATACCGGGTAAATTTTCCCTAAGAGTCTGGGTAGGCTGAGTCGAACTGTAACTGGGTTAATTATCTTTTCTATTGGGAAAGGACCTAGAAATTTTGGACCTAATTTCTTACTAGGCATCTTTAATCTTATGTATTTAGTAGACAAAAAAACTTTGTCCCCCACTCGAAAGGGGGGTTGTAGGGAACGATGTTTATCAGCTTGCTTCTTGTAGGCTTCTGCCGCATCTGTTAGCGCCTTTTTGGTATTCTCCCATCCCTTCTTTAGTGCCTCCAGCCATTCATTCAGGGACATGGATGAGGGAGGTTCCTTAGGTAGTTCAGGCATGGGAACGAATTCCATGCCACTGGTAATCTGGAAAGGAGTTAATCCGGTACTGCTGTGAACCGTATTATTATATGCTACTTCAGCGAAAGGTAGCAAGTCCGACCAATTGTCTTGCTGATAGTCCACATAACACCGGATATACTGTTCCACCATCGCATTGGCCCTCTCTGCTGCCCCATTTGTGCTGGGATGAAATGCTGAGCTGAGTCCCTGCGTGGACCCGATCGATTTTAGGAATTCTCTCCAGAACTTGGCGGTGAATTGAACTCCGCGATCTGAAATGATCCTTTTTGGAACTCCATGTAGGCGATAAATGTGTTTCACAAACATTTTCGCTAATTTCTTTGCGGATGGTAGGCTTGAACAAGCGATAAAGTGTGCTTGCTTGGAAAACAAATCAATAACTGTCCAGATTACTTTATTACCACTGCTATCTGGAAGTTCGACAATGAAGTCCATTGCTATCTCTTCCCATGGTCGGCTAGGGTTGGCCACTTGTTGTAGTAGTCCAGGGGGCTTTCCCGGATGGGTTTTCATTGTTGCACAAGTAGCACAGCTTTTTACATAATCTTCCACCTCCGACCTCATCTTTGGCCACCAAAATTGACGTCTAGCGAGGTGGAGAGTTTTCAGGAATCCGAAATGACCTCCTAGTTTCGCATCATGACTCCGCTGTAGCACTTGCAATCTCATTTCTGCAGGGACGTACAGTTTGGATCCCTTCCAGGCTACGCCATCATTAATCGTTAGGATGTCTTTGTTGTTGTTGAACCATGGGTCTGTCTGGAGGGCTGCTTTCAGTTCGGTTCTCAGTTTATCTTGGCTTCGACTGGTGACTTGAGCTGCCTTTTGGTGAGAAGGAGATATGATGGGGTGGAAAATTTCTTCCTTCTTACTGTCAAACTGGGGTTTTCTCGACAGTGCATCTGCTAATAAGTTCTTCCCTGCGGGGATGTGTTTAATTTCAAATTTGAACCTTTGGAAATATTGGGCCCAACGGACCTGTTTGGGGGATAACTTTCGATGGGCAAGGAGAGTTTCGAGGTTTTTATGATCAGTCCATACCTCGAATGGTATATCCCCCCCTTCCAGGAGATGCCTCCAGGTGAGCATGCTCCATCTGATCGCGAATGCCTCCTTCTCCCAAATGGGCCACCTTCTTTCCGTAGTGGTGAGTTTCTTGGAGATGTAAGCGCATGGTAAGAGGTGGCCTTCTTTATTCTTTTGTAGTAGCACCGCAGCTATCGCGACATCACTGGCATCCGTTTGGATTATGAAAGGTCGCTCTGGATCGGGGTGTTGCAATATGGGTTCTTGGGCAAAGAGCCGTTTTAATTTCTCAAAAGCCTTTTGACAGTCGATTGTCCATTTTAATGGTTGGTTTGCTTTTGGTTTAGTAGGGGAAGGCCCCGTTCTTAATAGGTCAGTCAATGGTAGGGCAATTTCAGCAAAGGTTGGAATAAACTGCCTATAAAAGTTTGCAAATCCAAGGAAGCTTTGTAATTGTTTGCGAGTGCTTGGAGGTTTCCAATCTAACACCGCTTTCACTTTTTCTGGGTCCATTTCTACTCCTTCATTGGAGATACGATATCCCAGATAATCTAGCGAGGTCTTGTGGAATTCACACTTTGACAATTTTGCATAAAGTTTGGCAGCTAGAAGTTTTTTCAGGACTTGCCGTACCAGTTTCACATGTTCTTCCATGGTCTCAGAGAAGATCAAGATGTCATCTAAATAAACGAGTACTCCGCGGTACAGGTGGTCGTGTAGCACTTCATTTATGTACTGCATGAATACTGCGGGTGCTCCTTGTAGTCCGAAAGGCATGACTTTATATTGGAAGCTGCCTAAGGGAGTATTAAAAGCGGTCTTCCACTCATCCCCTTTCCGGATTCGTATACGGTAATACGCCTCTCTCAAATCCAGCTTGGTGAAGATCTTTCCCTTAGCCAAGTGGTTCAACATATCTTTCATGAGAGGGAGGGGATAGGTATTCTTTTCGCATACCGCATTCAAAGCTTGTAAGTCCACACAGAGGCGAACCCCCCCATCTTTCTTTTCCCTGAAGAGCACTGGGGCTGCTACTTTTGATTTTGCTGGTTCAATAAACCCTCTTTTCAAATTGGTGTCGATGTACTTCCTCAATTCTATCATCTCTTTAGGCGTCATAGAGTACATTTTGGGCTTTGGTAAGGTTACCCCAGGTTTGAACTCTATGGCACAATCTGTGGCGCGGTGAGGTGGAAGGTAGTTTCCGTCTTCCTCACTGAACACCTCCGCCAGATCCCAATAGATCTTTGGGACTCGTTGGATTCCCGGAAGTTTAGTGTCTGCTGCGGTTGCTGCAGGTTCTGGATGGGTTGGGCTGTTAGGTTCCAATGTTCCTGGGTGGCCTTTTGGTTCCACTGGTGGTAACGGCCCAAGTCCAATAGTCACCTTTCTAACGCCATCCTCCCACTTTATGGTAGGTTCCCACTTGTCCAACCATGCAAGCCCTAGGATAACTGACTCCTGCATTCCAGGGGCCACGATGAATCTGAGGAACTCATAGTGGCGGCCTATCACCAGTTTTACTAACTCAGTGATCTTTGTAGCCGGAGCTCCCCCAATTAGGGTTCCATCCACTTGCTCAAACGGAATGGGTTGTTTCAGGGGTCTGGTGCGTATACCTAGTTGCTCCACTATTGACATGCTGATTAAGCATCGGGTGCAGCCGGTATCTATAATCACCCCAACTTCCCCTTCTACCCCCGTTTTCGGTATTTGGAGTTTGGCTTTTATTTGGAAGGGGCGGATAGGTGCACTCACCATTGGGTCGTCTTCTGGGTTTCCTTCCCCTTCCTCCTCTGAAGTGTCCAGGGCGTTTTCAGTGGCTCCGCTCTCTGCCCCTGCTGGCTGTTGTGCCAGACGACTTTTTTCTGGGGGTTTTCTGGGGGTTTTCTTGACTGTGCTGGCAGGTGGTTGGCGTGGTTGTGGAACTGGGGCTGGAGCCCAGCATGTAGATGCCCGGTGGCCAAGCTGACCACAACGGTAGCACTTTATTTTGGGGGCCCAGGAACGAGGGGTTGGCGGGAGCTTTTCAGTTTGCTGCCTCTGCATTCGGTGGGCTAACGGTTTTTTTTCAGGGGTTCTGGTACCAGGCTTTGGATAGGTATTAATCTCGTGGTCCAGTATGATTGCAGTGGTGTACCATTCTTGGATACGATCTGGGGTCCCCCTTATGGCACAAGCTTGTTTCAGTTTGGGATCTAAGGCCTTTTTGAACGTATAGACCAATAGTCTCTCTGGCCAGTAACGTAGTCTTCCAGCTATTCTCCGGAATTCCCAAACTAATTCTTTGACCGGCCGACCCCCCTGTCGTAATTCCTGGATCTGGTCTTCAGCATCTACCTGTTGGGCCACATCGTAAAATCGGGCCCGCATCAGTTGGATGAACCCCGTTATGTCATCTAACTCAGTAGCTGCTTCTTCATGGAGTTCCGCTATCCATTGTGCTGCCTCTCCTTCATTCATCCCCTCTGCTATTTCTTGGATCAGTTCTCGATCCGTCAGGTATTGTGGGCCTACTTGGTCAACGTATGCCAACACTCGATTCATAAAGTAAGCTAGTTTGTCTCGGCTGCCATCATAGGTTGCACGGAACCTTGGGGGTGTGGGAGGAGGAGGGGGTGCTTGTGGTTGAACCTGAGCAACCTGTTGGCCTGCTGCTTGGGGTGGTAAGCTTCTTTGTGGGGCCACATCCATCGGTTGGGCAAAAGCCTGCTGAGGCATTGGTGGGGGGGCTGGGCCCTGTGGTGGTCCCATTCCTTGGCTCTGCCTCTGAGCAGCTATTTGGGGTGGCGCCATTGGTTGGGAAGGGGCAGGCGTCCACTGGCATTGAGCCCATCCATGACCCGGGAAGAAAGCCCAACCTGAATTGGCTTGATTGATGGGTCCAGAGCCATCGCTTTGCAGAGGGGGGGAGGTGAAAGTGTTCCAGGCCCCTTTCGGCTGGTTAAGTTTTACTTCCCAACTTTTTTTCACTCCAAGAGGGGAGGGTGCTGATTCGCTGATGGCTGTGTGGAAAGACCCAAGGTCTCCGCTCCACTGCGCAGCAGTTTCTCTGCTGGGGAAGGATAATGTGGGCTTTGCTAGCCTCCACCCGGGTGGTTCTGGGGGCCCCAGGGGTTTTTGTTCACTCACATTTAGGCGTCGGAATTGGTCCTGAAGGCCCATCAAAGACTGGCTGCGTGAGAGTGACTGAGATCTCCATTCATTTGCTCTTCTCCCCATGCTCCAGCCGTCTGTCAGAGTTCCCTTGGGGGGCCCCCCTCCTTCCAGCAGGCATTCCTGAGAAGCAATAAATCCCGAAACTTCCTCTCGCAGGTCTAACTCCGTCTGTGAGGAAAATCTTGGTTTCGGTTCCTTTTCCCTCGCCTCTGCCTGTTGAACTATTTCTTTAGAAGGTGCATAGATAGTCTCGACAAAAATAAGCGATCCATCATCCTTAGCTTTCTCTGCTGCATTCTTTCCCTCCTCCATCTTCACTGAAATTTCGTCCTGCCCAGGGTTGGGTCAGAACTGGGATTCAGTACCCCGATGAAAGAAAAAAATTTATGGGAGAGTTGAAATAATGTCAGCGTTCCAAATATCATGCAGAATTAAATCATTGTCCAAGGCAAAGTAGTCCTTAAAACTCCAATTTAATAAGACAGGCATGTTGGCATTAAGCTGGTGAAATTTCAACTCTAAGGTACATCCGGTGAATTCCCCAAGTTAAAAGTTCATCATCTATCCCCACACCCCATAATTCATCACATGGTCCAATCTTCATCTTCCACTCTGGCATGTACACCCCTCTTCTTCCGGCCAGGTGTCGAGGTGCGGAGACAAAAGACGACCTTGAGCTTCTAAGAAATCCATAACAATACATTCCACAATGCTACTCCTTTCTATTCCCCCCTCCCAACTACTATACCAATGAAACAGCATAATATGTATGTTTTAATTATGTGGCAGGCCAAAGATCCTAAAAGGAACAGAATTACAGGCCTGACAACAGTGTCCTTACAGATGTACATGTTGTGGCCCATATGAGCAGTTGAGGCTTCTCAGAGGTGGCTGTAGCTTTGTGCCACCCTGTGTCCTCTCCCAACAAACTCACACCTAACCTGCATCAGTTTTCCCAAGACCTGTCCTGTGAGGCACCCCCAAATTCCTTACCTGGAACTTTCTCTGCTGCACTTCTCAGTTAACAACAGCAGCTGGAACTGCTAGGATTATAGTTGCTAAGTGAGGTGGTCATGTGACATCTCACTTTATGATCAGATAATTTAGTTACAGAAATTCTGGCCCAATTATGGTTATAACTCAAGGACTACTTATAGTTGCCTGTTTCTCAAATGGTTAAGCGGATGCCTCTGTGTTATTGACTGGCATGTTAGGAAATTTTTGTTTTACACTGCTGTTTATCTCCAAGCAACTGGTACCTAGTGGCATATTGCCTGTAAGATTAAAGATGCAATATGTACTAATGCTGAATAGTGAAAATTGACTTATTTTTTATTTCATTTAATATGGAATTATGTTAATTACTATTCAACAAGACACAGTAAATTCCATATACTATGTAAGCATGGCAGGAGATCCTTTTTTTATATAACAAAAGTTTTATTGGTTTTTTTTCAAATATTTTGGGGAAAAGGGTACATAAATGTGGGGGGGGGGGAATTGACAGCTACATCATACGGAAGGTGGTACTTCCCCGGAATCTTGCATCTCTTTCATATTTTATATATATCAAAATATCATTGTTACATTCATATTAGCAGATATTTTACTCAATTCTTTGACATCTTCAACCATACTTTATATCACTTCTACATTTCATTATATTAGCAATTGCGATATGTTTTTAATTCATTTCTGTGACCTAAGTTTCATTGCTGTCTCCTCTCCCCTGTCTGTTGGCTGAGCCAAGGCTCCTCCCCCCTTCATGTCTTGTGTGCCGTCTCTTGTTTCACCTAGGAGGTCCTTATGTTTTCCCATGAAGGCTTCTGCCTCCACCACTGTGTTAATTCTCACTCTACCCCCTCCCAAAAAAATCAACAAGCCTTCTGGAATTAACCACCGAAACCAGATATTTTTTTCATATAACTTCTTAGTTAGAAAGAAGAATTTCTTCCTCTTATCTCTTATTCTTTTTGGTATCTGTTTCAAAATGATTATTTCTTTGTCCTTATATCTTAGAGGTTCCCCCCTTTGAACTCCTAGAATCTCATCTCTTGTAGTCTTTCTAAAAAACATAACATGTACCTCCCTTGGAACATTGTGTATTCTAGCATATGCTGAATTGATTCTGTATATCAGGTCAATATCCCACCCTAGCTGCTGTTTATCTCTTTTAATATAATCTGCTAGCATTGTTATCATGGTCTCTCTTATGTCTTCACCCTCTGTTTCAGGTATATTTTGAAATCTAAGAAAAAAAGACATCCTTTCAAATTCCCTTTTTTCCATGTAGCTCTCAAATCCAACATTTTTTTTTGTAAAGCCTTCATCTCTTCTCCCACCCCCACAGGACCCTCCTCCAGAGCATTTGTTTTTTGACTATTTTGAAAAGTCTGTTGTTGATTCTGTCTGAGTTCTTCCTTTAAGTCCGCCAGTTGTTTTTTTATTTTGTCCTGTCCCTTTAAGAGTGTCTGAAACATTTGGTGGAACATTTCTTGAGACTGCTGTTCCCCCTCGGGGGCTTTTGGTTGCAGAAAAGAAGTTAATTGCATTTGCGGGGGAACCGGGCTTGAGACAGCAGAAGATGGAGCCGAGGCTGGTTTGGGTGGAGGCTTTTTTGCAGGCATTTCAAAGTTCAGAAAAAGTTATCGCGCTGTCAGGGGGGCCACAAGACAGGCAAAGTCCAGTGTGGGATATCGATCTTCAATAAAGCTCCCCTCTGGTTAAGATCAATTTTTCCCAATCCAAGGAAGAGTTGTACAAGGAGATTCCTCTAGGGCTCACCTGGGTTTTATAATTCCAGCCCAAAAAGTTTTTCAGAGACGACAGTTCATTTGTAACGACAACAGAAACGGGGGAAGAAACGCCATTTTGGCTCAGCCTTTCCCAGGGATCAGAGAAGAGTCATTTAGAAAGTTTCCATTCATAGCTTTTTAGGTCAGCTCACTTTCTTTCTTCCGCAATTGTTAAAAAGGGTCGTTACCCCATTGTTTGAAAGAAGTGAATATCAAAGGTTTTTTTCCCCCCAATTCTCCCTCTCTAGAGAGAGAGAAAGATTGTGTAAAGCCGCTTTTCCGAGGGGGGGGGAGAACAAACCCCCCTCTCCAATCTTAACACTTCACAAAGATCAAAGACTCTTAAGGATGCTGCTAATCCTCATTTACTTGGTTGTTCAAAGAAAGTAAAAAGAAAGACACTGGGGGGGGGAAACCCCCCCCCCCACCGCATTTCTGCTGTTGCCTTCAAGTGGAGCATTTTCTTCCGATCTCCTCCAGACGAAAGCGCGCGTGGCAGGCGCCCCCCCCAAAAGCCTCCCAGTGCCTAGGGCAAAGCTGGCAGCCCCCCTGCAGCCGCCGCTGCTCCAGGGGGCCCCAGCAAGCCGCCCCCTCGGCAGGACGCCCCTACAAGGCATCCCGTGCCCCCCCGTAGATCAGGGGGGGCCACCGGGACGGCGAGCGGCGGACAGCATGTCCGTCGTCCACAGAAACAGGAAGTAGAATCCAGCATGGCAGGAGATCCTTTTATAGCTTTCATTCTTCTGCCAATCATTTTCACTTAATATTCTTGACTCTAATATTGTTAGAAAAAGAGAATTATTTTATTCCCTGTTTAACAGAATTTCTTCCCTATCCAATTCATTCCATCTTGCATTTATTTGAATATAAAAACTTTCTGTGTAGGTGTTTGGGGAGCAGATTGTATCAGGAATGTACCAGTGTAATATGATGTATTAAATAGAATGTTTTACCCAAATATGAAGTAAAACTTCCATATAACAATCCACATTTATGTTCATTCCCAATTTTCTCCAACTCGTACATCTTGTATGCAGGTTTTCCAAATGTATTGTATACAGGGTCCCCATGTATGATATTTGTTTATGCAACCTCTCTAAATATGCACAATTTATTGCACAATCTCTTAAACTTAGAAATATTTCAGCAGACCCTCATGAATTCCATTAATTATGTTCCTCTTTATACCACAATCTATCACATCATTTCTCTCAAAAGAAGTCTGTGATATATTTTTTGCAGCTTCCATACTTCTAACTCATAGAAGTGTATCTGAAAAGAAAGGAAGAATCTCTACACAAAAGAATAGATGGACACACAGTTGACATCAAAACTAATAATGTTCAATAAAACAGTGAAGAACCATTTCACCTTAACAGGATATATTAAACACTTATCTAATACCCTACTATGATGCATCTGGTAAAAAGAACAATTCACTTAACATTATGATTTTTTTAAAAAAAATATTTCAAGTACTGTTTATGGAAATAGCAAGCAGTTAGTGTAGCCAAGAAATTGCAAGCACTATAGAAAAGGTGAAACCATGAAAAATTATGAGTTTCAAAACTCTAGCCATCTGGAGTGATTTATTAATATGAGCAGCCATATAAATTTTCTAAATGAAAAAGAGGAAAGACTCACAGTGATTTGTATGTATAATTATGGGGATTCCTACTCTCTCTGATAGAGTCATGTTGTCTTCTGCTCATTATCCTGCACATGATAATTTGTAAATCTTTCAAAAGTGATGTATGGAGGCTTTTTACTCCCCACAAAGCAACTCTGTATATACATTTGTGTAGAGACAGTCGAGAAAAGTGTCTGAAACCCTAGTACAAGATTTTTTTTTAAAAAATGTGACTTTCAATGGTTTTAAAGATTACATTTCAAACACCCTCCTGTAAAATCTAAATCACCTGTGTCATCGGATTTATAAAGTTCTAATAAGGGCCACTAACACAACATAACACAAGTAGTGGTAGTATATATTTATTTATTACACGTGTATTTTACCTTTTTTATTGAGTGTACAAACAGCATTCCTGAGGACTTTTCCAATTTTTTCACAAGTCTGTGAGCTAATTGAGTCAGAGAATGATTGACTAAACCATCCTAAGAGTTCTGTGATTTGATAGAGACTGGCATTTCTCCAATAAAAATAAAACTCTTTATGTCCCCCAAAGACTAATCTCATGTATTAATTGGTTGCTTTAAGATATAATTTTTAACTAGGGAAAAGTATAAAATCACATTAAACACCAGATTAAGAGATTTACAGCCGGAAGAGAATCCGGAAACCACCCAGTCTATGTAATAAGTTTATGTTCCTTGAAAAAGTACAATGTGAAGCTAATGCTCTGTTTAGCTAGAGGCCAGTCCTTCCAAAGTAGAAACTAAAGGATGGCTAGAGGCAATTAGTTATTGGGGTAAACTTAACTGAACTCCAATGGATTTGATGATCCCTCTCATTCCAAGTGATAACTTCTAAATGGAAGAAGGTCCTTAATTAGAAAATAACATCATGTGGCCTACTCTTATTTCTAAATATGAATTGGGGAGTAGGCTAAGGAATTGATTACACATCACCTCCTGAAATCTAAAATTGTGGTTTAGCATGCTCATCTGCCCAGAAAGAGACCAACTTTATTGGATGAAAGACTCATGGCATGTTGTCTTTATACACAACCCTATTCCATTATAATCTCTGTCCTTACACTACTCTAAATATCACTGGGCTTTTACAAAGGCATATGTCAGCACCTGTCCCTCTGTAGCATTTCAAGGGAATGCTATAATATTCTTCCAGTTTAGCATTTCGGCCCCTCTGACACTAGGAAGCTATTACACATATGCTACTATGCTGCAATTATATTGCAATTTATATTAAAATTAATCCTTTTCTAGCAACAATTCCAGAGCAGTTAGATGATTGCCATGTAATTTTCCTACCAGGCAATGAAAACATCCAGGTCACCTGAAATATTCCTAATTGTTGCTATTTAGCATCAAGAGTATGACAAAAGCCACTTTCTAAAAATCATGGGCATGTCACAAATATAAACCTTACTTCCTCTTTCCTTTTCTTCTTCTTTTTTGGCTTTAAAAAATTATCATGCATTTTGAGAGGCATATTGTAGCCCCCCACACACACACACATTCCAATTGTTGGATTCATTTTTGAAGTTGCCACTATCTGAGTTTTCAGATAAAATCACATGATTCCACACAATCAGTTAGACTCACTGCTATCCAAGTAATATTTTCCTCTCGCTAAATACTAATTTCCAGTGGGGAATTCTGAAACAATTAGGAGCATTAATTTAATTTTTAAGGCACGTAGCTAAGTATAAATAAATTCTGTGCGGGTGCAGAACGTCCACGATGATGTCTGTGTCAGGCCTGCAGCGGTTCCTTTACGAATCTTTGGCCTGCCACACTTCCTTTCATTTCACTATACTGTTTCATTATTGTAGTAATTGGGGGGGGGGGAATAGAAAGGAGTAAAATTGTGGAATGTGTTGCTGTCATTCCTTTATAGAAGCCAAGGTCATATTTTGTCTTCGCACCTCGACACCTGACCAGAATCAGTGGGGTGGGGTTGTCAGGGTCGAAGAAGAAGATTGGACCATGTGATGGATTTATAGGAGTGGGCATAAGATTATGAACTTTCAACTGGGTGGAATTCCAGGAAGTTCTTCAGAGTTGGAATTTCACAGATGTGCCAACATGTCTGTTTTATTAAATTGGAACTTTAAGGATAACTCTGCCTTGGACTTTGATTTATTTCTGCATGCTCTTTGGAATGCTGACAGTCTGGGTGGATGGGCAGAGCCTCCCACCACTGCTGCTACTAGTTTGCCAAAACCAGGGTGAACTGGCAGAATACCACCTCTGTGCTGCATAGACTATCATGCAATATAGTATATTTAGTAAATATGCCTAGATTAACAGTCTTTCATCTCTAGCTAAAGAATATGCTGTGTCTGTTAATTTGCTGCAATCTGAATTCTGTTTTATTGTATGTAAATGGGTGCAAATCTGAAAATCTGTTTTATGAAACAATAATAGGAATATAAATAAATGTTTAATTTGTCAAATTTTGTCCAGTCCAGGAATGATCTAAAGGCCTCAATAGGCATGACCCTTTTTAAATAGTCCCCTGAGATTGTGGGTTCATTAAAAATTATTTGCATTAGAATAAAATATGTGTTTAGTAACAAAGAGATTTATGGATTCATGTTAACAAAAAGTCTCCTAACTGAATAACAACACTCTTTGTGGATTTTTTTAAAAAGAATGTCTGTATGTTTGTAGCATTTGTATATTTTTCATTCAAGTCCCTGCAAGGTTTTCTTTGGATGGGAGTGGGCAATGTTTTTCAGAACTGGTTTGTCATTCCTGCCTTCCGAGAAGTAAGACAGAGTGATTGGTTCAAGATCATCCAACTGACTTTGTGCCTAACTCATGATTTTCTAGTTTCTAATCTGATGCCTTAACCACTCTAGCTCCAAACTAATCCTCAAGCCGTACTTACAGTTTATTAAAAAGCAGGTCACTGAGATTATATGAGTATTGTTTCTTTATCATTCTTATTGTTGGCAAACTTGTGAAGGGCAGCAGTGTTTAGATTGCAGATAAAACTAACCAATTTAAAGCTACAGCATTTGCTTGCATGTTATTTCCCAAGCAATTTTTTTTTGTCCATATGCTGTCACTATAGTGGTCGAGCACCTGCTACTATCACTGGTGTTAAAGTTTTGGAGAGAGGCATTGAGAACCCTCCCTCTTTTTTTGTAACCACTACTCTGGGGGAAAAAAACCTCATAGAGGCACAGCATTCTTTTAAGTCATAGCATGGCTGCCAGAAATCCAAATGCAAGATGGACTTTATACTTTTTGTTATCTGGATGGCATCAACCCTAGATTAACATGATGACATCCAAACCTGCATTGGAGGGGTGAAATTCAGCAGGTTCGGGCAGGTTCTATAGAACCGGTGACGGCAATTATGCAGAGTTTGTAGAAGTGGTAAATCACACCACTGACTGGCCCCACCCCTCCCACTCTCTCCTTTTTACACTTTGCCTGCCTAGAGTCACACCTGAGTCGTAGCTGCTGCTGCTCCCTGGTTCCTTCGTTTGCCTTGACCATGTGGTTCAGCCTGGTGAGTCTTCCTTTGCTTCTCACCTAGCTACCTCCCCCACAGTTTTTCTCCTCCTCAGCAGCAGGGTCTGGACCGTCCACGGAAATCCTTCCTGAATCCTGCCCTAGCGCAGTGAATTCTGGTGGGCTGGATGCGGGTATGAAGAGCCTGGCTCTGCAGTGCTTCCTCACTGGCCATGCCCACTCAGTCACATGCCCCCCCCACCAAGCCATGCCCACCAAGCCACACCCACAAAACTGGTAGGGAAAAAATTTGAACTTCACCCCTGCTGCATTGTTTGAAAAGCTTGTGAAACCTAAGACTGAAAATAATAATAATAGAATAACTATATAACAAGTAGCTTGTTTATGAAACCCAGGTTTTTTTTTTCAAAAGTATGCAACCTGTGGCTTTAAGAAAGGACAGTGTACATCTTCCCAGAACTCTTGGCTAAGTCTCTTGAATCAAATGACACCAAAATTTCCATCCCAAAGTTTCGGATGAAGGCTTAAGGGACAAAATATGTGCCTTAAGACTTGCAAAGTCTGATGACATTCACTGAAAGAGTCACTAAATTTCAACTTAAAATATCAACTAGGCCCCTTATGACATTCATTCAAATAGTTTCTAAACCTCAGGCTTAAAATATCAAGAGCCCCTTAAAAATGGCTTGCCACTCCCCCTACCAAAAATAGAAACGAAAAAGAAATGAGCTAGAACCTATCTACAAAAAAATCTTGAGCCTGCAGAAGCAGTGCTAAGAATTGCAAGCAATCTATTCATTGACAAGACCTGATTAGAATAATAGGTTTTTCATTCCTTCATTCCTTCATTCAGGTGTTCATTTTGTGATCTGAGGTGATTCTGAGTGGCTCAATTTTACCATTTAAAATCATTGACCATAGTCTCTGCAGTCTCTGAGATTTTTTTTAAAAAAAGCTTTCTTTTAAAGTGCAGTTCCCCATAGAGGAAAGTTAAACAACCTTGCTTTACTGCAGACATAATTTATTCCTTGGCATAAATATTGAATGACTTAAATGATATCCTGTTCTAGATTTTAGGAAGATCAGTCTGTGTCAATATTGGCAGACTGTTGTTTAAAAGGGATGGGGGGATATTTGAAAGATGCGCAGAGGAGAATTATAATTATATCTGAAAAAGTGGGAGGAGAGGAATGGTGTTAGTACTCCTGAGTAAAATTGCTACTCCACTATGATACATTCTCTTCTGTTAGAGTAAGCCAGAGCAAAAAAGTTGTGTCTAGGTAATTTATGACTTTTCATTTAGGTTGGCTTTGCATATTATCCTATTAGAATATGATTTATATGAACTGCAGCAGATGTTTCTCAGTCCTTTCTTGAATGTATATAGTATCCTCTGAAGGTTGAAAAAATGTAACATACATGCACAAATGATGTGGAGTGGGGGTTACATCAAGATATATAAACTTAAAGCTCATCTAAATATTTATCTAATTTACAGATTATTTCAAAGAGGAATACAACAACATTTGCAGAAGATTCTTCTGGTTAAAGGAAAGCCATACCAAGTTCAGCAGACTTCTCTGCGGAAGGCCCAAAGAATGAAAACTTGCAACTGCTTGTCATTTCTAATGTGGACTTGTATTTTTTACGAGATTCCTACTTTATTATCACCGAAGAGGACTAGCGTGTATTTGCAAGCTAAAAGGATAATGGGGCTGGCTAAGGATCAGGGAAAAGCCATGCATCGGACAAAGCGTGGATGGATGTGGAATCAATTTTTTTTGTTGGAGGAATATACTGGTCCAGATACTCAATATGTGGGCAAGGTAAGAACTACAATGAAAAGACCATTTAGAAACATGATACAATTCATTAAGACCCAGGACGACCCGGGTGGTGGTGGAATTTCTCATTAATATGGAATGTAGACTTTAGCAGGGAAGAAATGAGATTTCACACCTAATAGCTTTGTGAATTATTCCTGTTTTAGCACTGAATGGTCCTCTAATGCTAGGTTTTAGAGGGTTCTACAGGGGATACTAGGTAGGTAGTTCTTCACTTATGATCACAACTGAGCCCACAATTTATGTTGCTAAATGAGGTCATTGTTAAGTGAGTTTTGTCTCATTTTATGAACTTTCTTGCCACACTTGTTAAATGAATCACTTTGCTTGGCAGAAGGTTGCAAAAAGGGATCACATGATCCCGCAACTCTACAATCATCATAAATATGAACCAGTTGCTAAGCATATGAATTTTGATCGCATGGCTATGGGGATGCTGCAATGGTCCTAAGTGTGAAAAACACTCATAAGTCACTTTATTCAGTGCTGTTGTAACCTTGAACGGTCACTAAATGAACAGTTGTAAATCAAGGATTATCTATATCCTTTTTGTAAAAAAATAATCTTCATTGTTAGATTCATCAGCAAAGTCAGATGGAAAAAAGTACTTCTAGAAATGAGAATTTATCCAATTTTATCACAGCATTAGTTCAGCCTTTTAAAGTCCAAAATGTGCAATTCCTACTAATTTGCAAAGTATAATTGGGAAGAAGGCTTTTAAGCTAATCTGCAGTGAAATCAGGAGCAATTTACTTAAGAAAGTGGAAGTTCTGATGTCACAGTTTTTCCTGGGAACATAAAATAGCTTAAATATAGTATGGTAACAATGAATATGACATGCCAAGGATGGGGACTGGAAACTACCTACTGGCCAGCAAGGGTATCCTCTTTTTTTCACTACTGGTTCCATAGTGGCAGCGTGCATGTCTGGGCATGTGCAGAAGGTTCATGATGACGTCTTAGTGGGTAGGCAGAACCTTGCGCCACAGCCACTACAAGTTTGCCTGAACCAGTGCAAACCAGTAGAATACCACCTCTTCTTCTGACTGAAGGATATGTTCATTCATTCACTTGTATGTGGTGAGGAGTGAGGACGAGAGAGAGATATGGGAAAGATATATGAAATGTTCTATCTATATAAAATGAAAATAACAAACCCTAATCAATATTATATTTGGGCCAGAATAGAATAGTACAGCATTAGAGACATTTCAATGGGTATCTGTAATATAAAAATCATAGTTACCTTTCTCTACTTTACCATATATCTGGAAGAAACAGCACTTAATTATCTCCTGTCATTGTCAGAGATATTTGTGAGTTCATCCTCATTGTGGTTGCATTAGATCTATGATAGCTAGGCTCTTTGGTCACTTGAAAGAGCTGTAATTCTGGGGAAACGACTTTCAGAGTTTAAAAGCAGTTTTTTTTTAAAAAATCAATTGATAGAAAAATAGTACTGTAAGAGGAACACAAGTAAGAATGACATGGATCCGAAGCTAATGAACCTAGCCATGCCTAAATAGCACATTACCCTGACATTAAATTTGAAATCACATGCAGTTTCTATTATCTCCTTGCCAATGGCATTATATTAATGGATAGAGTATGCGCTTCAGAAATGAGAATATTTCACTGCTGTGGGAGGGCAGTACATACTCTTATTGGAAGAAATTCTTGGCTGAATTGGGAGTAGCATGTTGTCATGAGTAGGTGATGGAGTCCAAATTCAGGACAGCTGGCTTGTCAGTATGAAGAGTTTTGAAAACAATAGAGGCTTGCCATCATGAAAAGTACAGAACCACAGAGCTGTGGTGGGATGTAGTCTGGATTCCCATGAAGGAGGGGATGTTTTCTAAAGTGCAAAGAACCTTTGGAACTTGGAAAGTTTGGTTGGTAGGAAGAGGATTAAAATGGCTTTCCCCTAGATATTGCCAGACCATATCTGTGGTTATACAAATAGTTGCTTTAATGTGGCAAGATTATGCCTATAAGTGAAGAACACTAAAATAAACTAACTTAACTAACTCCATGTGTCTTTCTTAGTTCTTGGGTCCTGACATGGGCAATATAACACTTTATTCTCTTGTATTTGGGGGAAGGGGAAGGGACATGAGTGTAGGTATTGTATTAAATTGTAGGATTATACCCCTATGCCTTGTGGATCTTTCACTCACGCAATCACAGTTTTCATGCTTCTAAAATGCTTGTCCTCATTCTTGGGTTCAAAACAAGAAACACTGGGAAGTATAGCACAACAGAATTTACATTATCTGATTTTAATTCTTAGTCAACATTTTCTTTTTCAATTGCATCAAAAAGTCAGGCAAGACCATTGTTTTCACATATAAGTAAGTGTCGCAATACAGTGGTGGTTTTTACTGAGCACTGAATGAAAGGTAGGAAGTAGAAGATGAGGCAGGGAGGCAGGAAGCTGCAGAAGATCAAACATGTCTCAGCAAACTACATATAGAGAAAGTAAGTCTTCTAGCTTTTGTCCCCAAGCTAAATCATTCTATACTTGGAGTCCAGGCTTCAGGTCCATGCTCTCAGGTTAAGGTATACCCATTGCTGTGTCTCCACAACTGATCCTGGCCAATCGCTCCAGGCAGATTACACACTGAAGTTATGTATGGTATATAACCAGTTATGAATTGAGGTCTTGGGTATTTGTTTATCAGCTCCTTCAGGACGTGTGCCTCATGGTGTTGCCTCTGCTCAGCTCACCATAGGTTGCCTGTCCAGTCTGCAAAAATCTTCTGTACCTATGTGGCTTCATATTTTTCCCCTGCCTCATAGATGGGATAAGTCATAAACTTCAGGCTCTTATAGTAAATTTATTTTTTCGTAAAAAATGCACCCAGTCATGCTGTAAATTAAACAACTGTAAATATTAAGCAATGCTCTACATAAATTGTATTTGTGTGTGCGTGCGCACATATATACATACATACATGCATGCATGCATACATACATACATACATATACACAATACATAAATCATACATACACACACATATCACACATATGTATCAATGGAACTGATGGGTGGGATGGTACACTGAGTTACTCTCTGGCTAGTGAACAAGCATTGGCTGACAGTTTTCCCCCATGCTCAACGGTTGAAAAAATGATGAGTTTTTGATCTTTTGTATCCTCAAGACAGATAAACAAGGCTATGCATCTACTGTTCTGATATCCAAATAAGTCTGTCCAGTCTAAACAGTTGTAGTAGTCCAGGGGGCTTCCCCGGCTGTGTTTTCATCATTGCGCAAGTAGCACAGCTTTTTACGTAATCTTCCACCTCCAATCTCATTTTTGGCCACCAAAATTGATGCTTGGTGAGGTGGTGTTTAGGATTCCAAAGTGGCCTCCTAGTTTCGCATCATGGCTTTGCTGTAGTACCTCCAACCTTAACCCCGCAGGAACGTACAGTTTGGACCCCTTCCAGGCTAAGCCACCGCTCATTGTTAGGATGTCCTTGTTATTGTTGAACCATGGTCTGCCGGGAGTGCTGCTTTGAACTCTGTAATCAGCTTATCCTGGCTTTGGGTGGTGACCTGGGCCACCTGTTGGTGGGAGGAAGAAATGATGGGTTGAACAACTTCTTCCTTCTTACTGTCATACTGCGGTTTTCTCAACTAAGCATCCACCAACAAGTTCTTCCCTGCAGGGATGTGTTTAATTCCAAATTTAAACCTTTGGAAGTTTTGTGCCCAGCGAACTTGTTTGGGGGATAGTCTTTGATGGGCGTGGATAGCTTCGAGATTTTTATAATCAGTTCAGACCACGAATGGCATATCCCCCCCCTTCCAGGAGATGTCTCCACATGAGCAGGCTCCACCTGATCGCAAACTCTTCTTTCTCCCAAATGGCCCACCTCCTTTCAGTAGTGGCGGGTTTCTTGGAGATGTAAGCTCACGACAAGAGGTGGCCCTCCCTATTCTTTTGTAGTAGCACTGCAGCTATTGTTACATCATTGGCATCCGTCTGGATTATGAATGGTTGCTTGGGGTAGGGGTGTTGCAGTATGGGCTCTTGGGCAAAGAGCCGTTTTAATTTCTCAAAGGCTTTTTGACAGTCCAGTGTCCATTTCAGGGGTTGGTTTGCTTTTGGCTTCGTTGGGGAAGGCCCCATTTTTAATAGCTCAGTCAATGGGAGGGCAATTTCCTCAAAAGTCAGAATGACCTGCCTGTAGAAATTGGCAAATTCAAGGAAGCTTTGTAGTTGTCTGCAAGTACTTGGAGGTTTCCAGTCTAATACAGCTTTCACTTTTCCTGGATCCATTTTTATCCCCTCGTTGAAGATGCGATAATCAAAGTAATTCAGTGAAGTCTTGTGAAACTCACACTTTGACAACTTTGTGTATAGCTTGGCAGCCAAAAGTTTTTTCAGGACTTGCCGTACCAGCTTCACATGTTGTTCTAGGGTTTCAGAGAAGATCAACATGTCATCTAGATAAATGAGCACTCCGCGGTACAGATGCTCATGTAGCACCTCATTTATGTACTGCATGAAGACTGCAGGTGCTCCTTGTAGCCCAAATGACATGACTTTGAACTGAAAACTGCCAAGGGGGGTGTTAAAAGTGGTCTTCCATTCATCTCTCTCTCTGATCTGTATGCGGTAATAGGGTTCACTCAAGTCCAGCTTGGTGAAGATCTTGCCTTTTGCCAAGTGGTTCAAAATATCTTTCATGAGGGGAAGGGGATAAGTGTTCTTTTCGCATACCACATTCAAAGCTCGCAGATCAACAAAGAGACAAACCCCACCATCTTTCATTTCTCTGAAGAGCACTGGGGCTGCTACTTTTGACTTTGCTGGTTCAATAAAGCCCTGTTTCAAATTGATGTCAATGTAGTTCCTCAATTCAACCATCTCTTTGGGAGTCATGGAGTACATTTTCAGCTTCGGTAAAGTAGCCCCAGGTTTGAAGTTTATTGCACAATCTGTGGGCCGGTGAGGGGGAAGATAGTTGCAATCTTCCTCACTGAACACCCCCGCTAAGTCCCAGTAGTCTTTTGGTACTCGTTGGATCCCTGGGGGTTTGGTGTCTGCTGCAGGTGCTGCAGGTTCCGGACAGTCTGGGCTGTTGGGTTCCATCATTCCTGGGTGGCCTTTTGGCTCCACTGGTGATAACAGCCCAAAGCCGATAATCAATTTTCTAACGCCGTCCTCCCACTTTATTGTAGGCGCTCACTTGTCCAGCCATGCAAGTCCCAATATAATTGATTCCTGCATTCTTGGAGCTATGGTGAATCTGAAGAATTCATAGTGGCAGCCTATCATCAACTTTACCAACTCGGTAATTTTAGTGGCTGGGGCCCCTCCAATCAGTGCTCCATCCACTTGCTTGAACCGAATGGGATGGTTTAGGGGTCTTGTGCATACACCTAGTTGCTCCACAATCGACATGCTGATTAAGCATCGGGTGCAGCCGGTGTCAACAGTTGCCCCAACTTCCACTCCCATTTCTGGCACTTGGAGGTTGCATTTTATTGTAAAGGGGTGGATGGTTGCACTAACCATTGGGTCGGCTTTGGCATTTTCCTCCTCCAAGGCCTCCCCATTGGTTGGACTTTTTGTCACCTTAGGTTGGGGATCCTCTTCCATAGGTTGTTGACCCAGATGACTCTTCTGTGGTAGCTTCTGGGGTCTTTACTGCTCTGGCGGTTGGTGCACACATTTGTGATATTGGGGCTGGAGCCAAGCACTCTGATGCTATGTGGCCAAATTGACAGCAACACTGGCACTTTTTGGCCCCTCTGAGGGACGGAACCCAGTTGCAGCTCTAAACTTAGGAATCATCTCATCATATTGTTCCGCTATCCATCCTGCAGTTTCCCTCTCATTCATCCCTTCTTCCATTGTCGAGAACTCTTCTTTGTAGGAAGGTGAGGTAAGAACCTGTTGGCGCATTGCAGGTGAGATTTGAACCGGTGGGTGGTCAATCCCTGGTTTGGCCACTGCACAGTTATCTGCCATGGTGCCATCTGCTGAGGGAGAGCAGGTGCCCATTGGCATCTCTCCCATCCATGACCTGGGGTTGCTTGATTAATTGGTTGCAGTTCAACCATCAATGGCTGGCAGAGGGGGGGGGGGTTAAGGGCCAAGGTCCCCTCTGCTGACTTGGAGGATTTTCCCATGTTGCCCAGTGGCATCTCTGCCATCCATGACCTGGGAAGAAAGCTCAATTTGGTGGTGCTTGATTAGTGAGAGATGCTTTCCAAATCTATTCTTGCTGGCTCAGCTCATTAATCATTGCATGGAAAGAGTAATTATCTCCACTCCAGTATTTTTTCCCGAGCTTTGGCTGGAGAAGGAGCAGGGGGAGTATGCACTCACGTTTAACTGTAAAAGTTGGTCTGGGAGCCCCCTCCAGCCATCCCCCTCCGGCTGTGCGTGCATCTTCCCAGATGCTATAAAGATGAAAAATTCCCCCCATGCAAATTCTTTTGTACTTCGGAACAACTTCAGAGAAGCAATTCATCATTAGCTTCTTTTCTCTTAATTGTTCGCTGATATTTTACACTTACCAGAACAGGTCAAGTGTTGGGAATCAGGACCTCTTGCCAGCCCCTGTGCCGGGTTGCTGGTGATTTATTTTAAGGGAGGGTTCAGGTTAATGCCAGCATTCCAAATATCATCCAGAATTAAATCAGAGTTCAAGACATAACTTTCATCAAAGTTCCAATTTAATAAGACAGACATGTTGGCACATCTGTGGCAACCCGAATCTAAAAACTTCCTGGGTTTCCACCCAGTTGAAAGTTCATGATCTTGTCTCCACACCCACAAGTCCATCACATGGTCCAATCTTCCTCTGCCATGCTGGCATTTCCACCCATCTAGTTCCAGTCAGATGCAGAGGTGCAGAGACAAAGAATGACCTTGGGCTTCTAGAAAGGAATGTTCTATTATGACAACAATAGATTCTACAATTCCACTCCTTACTATTCCCCCTCCCAATTACTACATTAATGAAACAGCACAGAAAAATAATAGAGAGTGTGACAGGCCTAAGACCCTAAAAGGAATATAACTGCAGGCCTGACACCTGCACTCCTTCCATGCATGCACCCGGTCTCAAAAACGTGCCAAAATAGGACGGCATAGAGCCAGGGCGGGTGAACAGACCCACCCATGATTTGTGTTACTGGTTCAGGCAAACCAGTCCGAATTGGCTGAAGACCACTGAATTAAATAAGAGATTCTTCTTTGGAATTCTATGCACTATGCTAGTTAGTGTCATGTAGAACAGTAGAAAAATGTGAGTCAGTTGAAAAAAATGCAAGTGGGGTAAAAGTACGTTTAGAATTTTAGAAATTTTACTAGTAATTCTAAATTCCAAATTATAAAAGCCCAAATGAAGTCGTAGAAAGGAACTATGTACCCATATCTTGGTAATCTCTGGGTAACAACAACCTAAGCAATCTAAAATTAAGGAGAAACTGCCTAACAGTGAGAACAATTAACCAGTGGAACAGCTTGCCTTCAGAAGTTGTGAGTACTTCATTACTGGAGGTTTTTAAGAATAGACAGGACAGCTATTTGCTGAAATGGTATATGGTTTCCTGTTTGAGCAGAGGGGTTGGACTGGAAGACCTCTGAGGTCCCTTCCAACTCTATTCTGTATGTATATGTAGACAAGAAACAATTTTCTTACTGTATACTTTTCCAAGCAAGATTTTTTTTTTTACTATTGGAAATATTTTTACATATAAAATAGAATGAACCAAAGGCCATTGATTAGATGCAGTTCAATGAACAGAAGAGATTCTGAGGCTGTTGTAACTATCATGAGAACCATTTTTATTTTAATGTGGTTATTATGGTTCATTGCACAATCAGCCAGATATTTAGATTAGATTTAGCATTTTTATCTACCTAACAAATCTTTTTCCAAGAACCCAGGACACATAGAAGCTGTTATTTAGCAATATTAGAGATATCATCACAGAATATGAGCTGTTCAAAGTAAAGCTGTTCTTTGCAATTAACAGATAGTGATTTGCCAATACTGAAGGTGCTCAAGCAGTGCTCCAGATGTTTTTGGGATTGTACCCAAGGTGCCTGTTACTATAGGCATTACTTTTGCCTTCTTTTGCCATAGTTGTTCCATTTCTATTTTCAGGTCTTTGTATTTTGTGGTTTTCTCTAGTTCTTTCTCTTCTATTCTGTTGTCCCCAGGTACTGCCATATCCAGACATTTTTTTTGTTATCAACAGTTTTTTTTCTTATCAACAGTTGTTAACTCTGGCATGTTATATACAGTGAATGCAGTGATAAAAAAGAGTTCTAGCAATACAATACAATACAGACAAGGTCACTAATTGAAATCATGACTATACTTACAATATAATACAATACAATAGTAGAGTTGGAAGGGACCTTGGAGGTCTTCTAGTCCAACCCCCTGCCTAGGCAGGAAACCCTATACCATTTCAGACAGATGGCTATCCAACATCTTCTTAAAGACTTCCAGTGTTGGGGCATTCACAACTTCTGGAGGCAAGCTGTTCCACTGATTAATTGTTCTAACTGTCAGGAAATTTCTCCTCAGTTCTAAGTTGCTTCTCTCCTTGATTAGTTTCCACCCATTGCTTCTTGTTCTACCCTCAGGTGCCTTGGAGAATAGTTTGACTCCCTCTTCTTTTTGGCAACCCCTGAGATATTGAAACACTGCTATCATGTCTCCCCTAGTCCTTCTTTCTCTTAAGCTAGACATACCTAGTTCCTGCAACCGTTCTTCATATGTTTTAGTCTCCAGTCCCCTAATCATCTTTGTTGCTCTTCTCTATACACTTTCTAGAATCTTCACATCTTTTTTACATCGTGGCGACCAGAACTGAATGCAGTATTCCAAGTGTGGCCTTACCAAGGCATTATAAAGTGGTATTAACACTTCATGTGATCTTGATTCTATCCCTCTGTTGATGCAGCCTAGGACTGTGTAGCAAAGACAGCATATTTTTTTTAATCTGAAATAACCTGAAATGAGGACTATCAATAGGTTAGAAAAGCTGAAGGACTCTGTTGAGGTTTGTAAACATTTAATTGCAATTGTCATTGTCATCGCATTGAGAAGTTGGAGTTATGATGAGCTAGGGCATAGCACGAAAGCAACACAGCCAGAGAACAGGTCTAGCTCTCCTTTATTGCTCCAACTTTGCCCCCAAACATCCCCACATTTACTACAAGTCTTGGGGCAAAGCTGTCACATGCACTTTCAACAGCCTCTTCTTGCGAGTAGTCCAGTAAGCAAGGTGAGAAAACTTACATTTACCTTGCCCCTGTTCCTCCCTGTCTACAAGCTGTTCTAATCCTGAAACACCTTGGCCTGACTGGCCTTGACCTTTCTCATTTTTATGCAGTCACTCCCTCATTCTCTGTCGGCTCAGGGTCCAGCTCGTCTTCTCTCGCTCCGACGGGAGCATGACAAGAGCTGTGCTTTGTGCAGGATGTTTTCTGCCCTGTGTCCCTTTATTGTTGAGCATAGGTGCAGGCTGTTGGGGAGAGCCTGTACCTTCTGCATCTAAAACTGAAGCACCAATGGTTCCTCTTGTCAACGATGACCTGGATGAGTGAGAATCTCCATAGACATTTAATTCCAATGTGTTCAATTTGCCTTTCTATAGATAACCTTGCAATGATACCATATAACTACATTGCTTTCTTACCCAAAGGGAAGTGGAAAATATCCTAAGCATTCTTTTTCCACTTTCTAAGCTTCTTCCAGACAACAGATGAAATTTTCAATGCATGACCGTTTTTTCACCATGGAACAAGCTACATGGTTTAGTAAACACACAAATTATCTAATCTAACACATTGGGACTCAGAGCACATCTCCTAGAGGTACATGGTTACTAAGGTTACTATATGTACCAGGTGGTACCAAATGTGTAGGGCACCCATATGTAATATGCCATATAAATGTGAAATAGCTGCTAAGTAAAAAG
Organism: Natrix helvetica; assembly: GCF_964273705.1. Lineage (NCBI taxonomy): Eukaryota > Metazoa > Chordata > Lepidosauria > Squamata > Natricidae > Natrix > Natrix helvetica. The sequence continues at coordinate 88,841,046 of NC_138550.1, read as the reverse complement.
TGTACAATTCAAATTCAGATTTACAATTTAACATGCAAAGATTAGACTTTTAAGAGTGAAGAGTAAAAATAGTTCTCACTAGCTGTATGCAGTAGGTTTCCCCCCCCCCTCATATTGTAATATCTTGTTTTGACTTTCTACCCTCTTTTGAAATAGTTCATCTGTTCTGCCAAATCCTTCTTGAATAAAGTATCACACATAATTCTCAATCATCCCTCATAGACATTGAGGCATAACAGCAAATACAGTACATGACAGATCACTCTAACGTGTGGTGAGAAAACATGATGGTTTGAGGCTTGCCGAGGCTTTATAACTAGTGGCCTTGAAGAGGAAATGAAACAGTGTCAACAAGCAGTATCACAAACAACAAGCTTTCCCTCATTCTTAGAAATGCCTGGTACTTCTACTCTTTTCCACAAGTAATCTGCAGCTTCAGCTCTAGAATAAAACTGAAATAAAAGCAAAACTGAAAGGCAAGCACAGCTTTTCTCAGAAATAAAATGCTCTCTTCTCCTGTCAAAATGACTCTTATGAATAAATACCACTTATGTTTCACCTATGTCCTTTCATAGGTTTGTTTGTTTATTTTAGTCAATTTATCTGGCTGCATTCCTTGCAACAGCAACTCAAGGGGACTATCATGAAATTAAAAATTTTAAAAACCCATCACCGCAATTAATAATATTCATCATAATCACTTGAACATCATTGGCGTTGACAAAATTGCCAGCAGTAAATTGTGAAAGGCAGATTTACTTGTAACAGCATGCATCCTTTGATGATCCCTTTGACACCATCAAAAACAACATCTGCCTATCCCAGGACCTTAGGAAGGACTCAATAAGTGGATAAAAATGCCAAATTCAGTCTAAATATCTGGATGACTATGCAACCAACCATAATATAAATAACGGCACTTGAGGAAAACTACAAGTGTCGCTACAATATCATCCAACTCTTCAGCCTCCCAACTCCTATAACTGGGAAAACATCCATGTTTTTGGATGCCAGCAGAATTAAGGCTGGGCAGATGTGTTGATGTCAGCCTTTTTAAGTAGGCCAGGTTGAGAAAATGACTCCACATATTTCACTGAAACTATATTTATTGATATAAGTGATAGTAATTGAATCTTGAAATCTTGAGTGCATTTATCCTTTCCTCCCTCTTTGGGACACATTGGGTGATCTAGGACAGTGATGGCAAAACTTTTTTTCAAAAGAAGGCCGAAGTCAGCTGGCCAGCGCGCACATCACCTCGCGTGCCCTGACAAGTGGCTCCACGTGCCATAGGTTCGCCATCATGGATCTAGAGGAGCTGTGGCTATAAGACTTGCCTTCTGATGTTGGCACACTACAGCCTTCTATTGATGGTCTGGACAATGCTTTGAAAATCACTGCTTCAAAGGGATTGCATAAGGCTGTGAGGAAGGGAAATTATAAAAACACAATGCCTAAAGTATATTTCAGTGGCCTGCCTAAAGATATGATTTTACTTATTCTTCTATTTTTCTTTTTAAGTACTGGAATCATAAATATTTAAATCATCATGTAATCCATGTTGATGGCTCCCCTTTAAAAAGAATATTAGAAGTAAGACCGAGGAGAAAAATATGTTTTGCTGGGGAAGAGCAGCAAGAAGGCTTTGTCCTTAGGACTAGGTTGATGTATCAAACTCTAATCTATCCTACTGTGCATAGGTTGGACACACACATGCCCATAAACACACACACTTATGTGCATACACATTTACGCTACCAGCAGTGTGATACTTAAAATGTTCTGATAGATTATACAGATCTGTCTAGATCAGTGGTGTCAAGCCCACATTGTCCCTGTGGCATCACATGATGCACTGGGATTTTTTCCCCCCTTCGCTAAACGGGACCTGAGTGTGGCCAGCAAATGATGCATCTGGCACGCGGGCCACAAGTTTGACAGCCTTGGTCTAGATAGAACCACTGTCCTGTACCTACATTGGTCTTTGAGCAATCTTTGATTACTTACTTCTTTAGTAAGTAATATTCAGTATATGTGCAGTAATTTTGATTTCTTCCATACTGCAAAGTTTTAAGCAGCAGGTGGTAGAAATTGTATGATGTTACATGCAGCAGTACAGAGGGAAGAACACTGTAATTTTCCCTTCAAAAGTTTATTGGTGTATACAATTGACCAGTTTATAAAGATATGTTGCCATGACTCTCCCATCAAATATGGTTTGGCGCCTATAAAAACTAGGTAGCCAACCTAGATTGAAATGCAACTGTTCAGATGGCATTATATAGTAAAACACTCTAGTCACTATTTAATTTAGATAAATTAGTTGAAAGTAGGCACAATATGTGATTTTCTAAATATCTGTCTTCCTTATTGTTAATATATGATTTTTATTGTCATTTTTTAAATAAGATAAAAGCTAATATAAACTAAGGAAGAAAAAAGAAAAAAAGAGAGCAAAAAGTCCAAGAAAAGAAAGTTGGAAAATACAAAAGATAGATATAAAGAAGTTATTTCTGATTTTCTTCACAGCAATTATAAGTACAATTATATGTTAAGATCTCCCTCTAAAATAATATCAAATGTTCTTCCTTTTATAATCTGTCTTGTCTAATCATCAAAGCCATAAATCAAAAGTTCATTCGCTTCATTTTTATACAAAAATCTATAAGGGGTTACCAGTCACTAATAAATGTGGTTAGTGTCTTTTATCAAATCAAAGAAGTTAATTTATCCATCTCAGCAAGATCTCTCAATTTCACCATCTATTCTTCCATAGTGAGTGCATAAAATCATCTCACCACAGTAATCATATATTAAAATAATATTCTGTCTTTTTTCTATTTATTTGTTAGTCCTAAAAGGAAATGTGCTGGCTTCAATGGAATATTAATCTTTAAAATTCTCTGTTTCAAAGTACAAATTTAAATCCATCTTTTTAGCTTCTTTTATAGCTTCACCAAGTATGATAAAATGTCCCTTCATGTTATTCAATTACCAAGATACATTTGAAGTGCCTTTATATACAATATTTGTGGTCATTTCTATGGTGTTATGTACCAATAATGCATCATTTAATAAAAAAAATTCTTTAAGATCATAAGACAATGTAAACTTCAACTTTTTAACATGTTTTTATGGATCCACTTGTTTATTATAACCAAAATTCTTAGCCCACTTTTCAGACATTCTTAAACCTGTTGTTCGAGTATTTCAAATTTTACCAAAACTATATAAATGTTATCATTTACATGTTTATCATCAGTGCACGATTGTATTTCAAATTCAGACTGACACTCCGTACCATTTCAAATAGAAGATGTGCCAAAGTATTTTCAGTTTGATATCAGCAGGCAGAAAATTAATATTTTTTTGCTGGAATGGCACTTGGAAAATAGCTGAGGTACTGCTTATACAACATGAACAAGGTTTCTTGCATTGATACCAAATATCTGAAGGTGTTAATTTACTCGACTATATGGTTGTTGATAGCCCTATATAGACCATGGACTTTTAGAGAAGACCATTGTTTTGTTTATTTGGTAATTGATCATCAGTTTTCTCTCCAATGAATGAGTCATGCTTTCCCAAATATGCATATTAAGAATCTTCTGTATGAAGGTGCCCTCGGAAGCCTAGTATGTGTGAACAAGGTTTTTCATATAATCTTGGACTAGATTTAAGGTTCAGAGGTTGGGATCGGGATTTCTTGCAGAATATACTGGATACAGGTGTTTCAGAACCTTTAAAGGAAGTGATTTGCAATACATGGAAGCAGATTCTTGCTGAATCAAGTAGTTGTTCATTTTATTGTGTACGTTGCTGCTTTGGAAGCTGCTGCCAGTTGTTTTCAGTGATTTGAAAATAGGTGCTTTTTACCTGCTCGTTGTTGTGCATCTTGTGGAACTCAAGGACGTACCTCTGAAAAATCCAGAAGCAGGGCAAATAGAAATACAAGGAAGTGTATTTAATAGCAACATATTTAGTATACACAAACAAGTTAAACAATATACAGTTACAGGAACATCACAATATTTTAGACTCATATGCCACAATATACACATTAATATAAACTCAGTGCAATACTGCTTTTTCTGGACCTTTCTATATACTATGTTTCATTCATGAGGCTTGCAAATATGATTTCTTCCTACTGAATATATGTATATTGCACTGTGTGGTGCTTCAGATTCAATCACCATTGGTCAGTATAACCAATCTCCAAAAGGTGTTTCAGACCATGTAGCAACATAATGGTTTTCAGTTTCTTAAATGCATCCATGCCTTTCCTAATACCTTCCAACTTTTTTTCTATAGCTGCTGTGCACTCCCAGGAAAAGACACAGAGACTATATATGCATTAAAGTATTGCTGATTTAGAATAACATTAGTAAAGAAATACAACACTAATCCTTATGTCTTATTATGAATTAATGTAGTTCAGTGTTTTATTTTCTCTTTAAATTCACATATAAAACATATGTGTTCATTACCAGAACCCAAAATTTATTTTATTTATTCAAATTTAGTTCATATAGTTGAAGAGTAAAACTATATATTATTTTGGCTATTTGGGAATAATGCATAATTTGTAAGCTAAAACGTTTTAAAATTATGGAACATATAAAGAGCATCTCTCCTCTACCCACAAACTTCCAAGTCCTGGAACAGAAACAGATTTTCTGTTATTCAGCACTATATGTTAATGGGTTGTTTGCCAAGATTTAAATTACTAGTGTACCAAAGCATAGCTTCTTTGTAGCGAATGAAGAAAAAGTAGCAGTTAATTTTGCAGACTAAAATATTGAAATATTTTGACTGGGATTTTAATATTTTAAACATTCCAGCCAGTTATTCTTAAACACATCCTGACAATTGCAGTTTTGTGGAACAATCACTAGCTCTAATTTACCATGTAGAAGTTACATTACTATTCAATCCATCATCTTAGTACCAAAATATTCATATACTGTAAATCATTTTTTAAAGTACCTGGGAGTTCATCAAATTTGAAAGCTATCTATCAAAGTGTAGTAGAAAGGCCAACACAGAAAATTAAGCAGTTGTTCTCTGCTTACAGTCCTCATTTTTTAAACATGTTTTTTTTTCATTTTCCAAGGACATTATTTTAATTTGGAAAACTGCAACTAAATGTCCAGCGTAAAGTGCAACCCTTTTTGAAAATAAGAGAATAGAAAATTCAGAGGAATATTATTCAGGCCTTTTGTTAACAACAGCACTGGAGAGAGCAATACGCAGTTTGATTAATCCTCATATTTTGAATTGTGTCCCATTAGGCTAATTCAAAAGCTGATTTAATATCTCAGCCTGAACGGTGGCTTATTACTATTTAAATATTTTTATATATTACAAATTCATTAGAAGACCGTTCTTGTACTGACATAGTATTGTATTGTAAATGTATTTTTAAAATGTATTATTTTAAAAATAATAAAGTTGATACCTTTAAAACTTCAGTGCATTTGGTCTTAATACGTTCTCACTCATTCAAAGTATTCCAGTGTTCCATGTGGGGAAAACAGTCAAGAGACCATTACCATTATAAGAAATAGACACACAGTTATGCAAAATCAAACATATATTTAAACCTATGTTTTTCCCCCCCCCCCATATAATGTCTAACAGGCAATACTAAAATTAACAAAAATATTAAGGGGAAAAACATTTCACAGAGATTCGGTTTCTTCATAATCTTTGGATATACCATATTTTTCAGAGTATAAGACACACCAAGATTTTGAAGAGGCAAATTAAAAAAAATGTTTTTGCACTCTACAGACTTCCCAAAAATGGCCCATTTTTCATGAAACAGGCCCTTTTTGTCAAAAAGAAGGGCATGCATAGCCTTTAGGAGGCTTGTAGAGTGCTCCTGGGAGTGGGGGGGGGGGCAGAAACAAGCAAAAAACAGCCGGTTTTTCATGAAAATGGGCCCATTTTTGTCAAAAAAGGGGCATGCATAGCTTTTAGGAGGCTTATAGAGTGCTGCTGGGGGCTGGGGGATACAAAAAACGGCCCCGTGTTCTGCTCATTTTTGCCCTCCCTAGCCCCCAGGAGCAGTCTGGAAGCCTCCTAAAGGCTATGCACAGCCATTTTTGCAAAGTGGGTGGGGTTTCGGGAGGCCAAAAATGCTGTATTCAGTGTATAAGATTTTGTGTACCCATATTTTCAGCCTCTTTTTTGAGGGAAAAAAAGATGTGTCTTATAGTCTGAAAAATACAGTATGTAGCCCTTGACTTGCAACATAATATAATGGACTGTCATGATGGACATGAAGCAGGTCACCCACATAATGGACTCAATTTAAGACCTTTTTTGTGACAATCATTAAGTGATCCAATGGTTTGTTAAACATAGATTTTTCTGAAAACTGGAAGTAAATGCTCGTTTTCAGAAAAATCATCATCATAAATGCAATCATGTGACTGGAGTGCTATAAAAACAACTGTAAATCCAGGCCAGTTGCCAATTGCCTGACATGCGACCATGTGACCATATGACTGGTGGCCATTAGAAAGTCATAAGTACCACCTGGGAGATCTATCATAACTTCAAACAATAATAAGCAAGTGGTTATAAATTGAGGACTGTCTGAATTCCCACATTTAACCCATGTTAAATGTGATCTTGCTTTGCCTTTTTTCTATCGGGTCTAAAGAAAGATGAAAAAGTGTGGTTCAAAAATTGAAATTTTCTTAAAGAAAACAAAAATATTTCATGGAGAAGTACAATGCTGGTGTGAAAAATATGATCCAATGTCGATTTCAACAGTCAAGCAGGAGTTTCTCTGTGCACTACTTGTTGGAGTCCTGTTATTGCTTAGCTGAAATTTCATTGTACTGAATTGCTTCAAATCATTGTTTTTTACTATTAACAGGCACATTATATCCCATTTGGGGGCCAAAATGCATGGTTATGAACAATGTTTTGGGGAAAACATAGTAATAATATTCATTTTGGTTGTTTGAAGACTGTGTTAGCAATGGCAAAGTCATTGAACTGGCAGAAATGAATAAGTAATTCTCTGGTTTCATTGTTGGGTCCTAGATGTTCAAATTACATTTTCCTTCTTGATATTTACAAACATTGACATTCCTCTCTTCAATCATAAGCAGCATGTCTTGCTTATATGTCTTGTTGCTTTCACATTGAGCCTAACCATAAAATTCACCAGCCTTCATTTTTTTCCTACATGATAAGTTTGAGCATTAGATAATCACTATATTAGATTGGCTGATTTATATTATTCACTAATTTCCATTGTACCAAAGTACTGTGCTCCATGGCTATGGAAGCAATTCTATTCCTTTGTTTTTGTGTCCTGAATAGTGATGCTAGTAATAACAACTAAATTCTGTTTTGTGTCAGTTTTTTTAATGAATTAGAGCAGAATTGATTCCCAAAATTTACATATATACAAAACAAAGAACAAAATGACTGTGTGGGTGGGTGGGTGGGTGGGTGGGGGACTTTATAAGTTTCTTTGGCATTATCTGCATGTCAATTATATTGACACTGTTCTTCAATGCTAGGTGGATAATGTTAAATTCAACCTTTCTTTTAATGCATAGGAAGTGATTTCCTTATGTCAGGCAAGCCGATGGGCAAATACACAGTAACTAAGCTCTGCTGACAAAATAGCAGTGGTGATACAATGTACAATTAAGTATCTTTGATCAGCTGGAAATAACAGGAGAAGAAATGCAATGTGGGTATTCCTCAGCTTATAACTTATTGCTTAGCAACTGTCTGAAGCCACAACAGACACTTCCTGCCCCCAAAAGCTACTTACAATATGATTTTGAAATGATAGTGGCCATCAACATAGCACGCAGTCCTGTGATTGCATTTTGGACACTTGGTAACCAGCTCACCTTTATGGCAATATCCCACAGTTGTGTGACCATGATTCTGGGCAACTGATAACCAAACTGGAAGGAGATGTCAAGTCAGGAACAAGCTTGGAATTCTTGTACAGCTGCACCTTCCCAGGGAAGGGAAACAGTCTGGTGACTTTCTTGTTAAGACAGGTGATGGATAATAAAGTTACTGACTTTCACTGTTTTACAGTCATAATTTGGGGCTGGGTTATGGTTGTAAGTAGAGGACTATCTGTAATGTTTGCAAGTGACCACTGTAGCAGTGGAAGTAAGCGAAACAGTAATTGGAAAAATATAGTTTGAGAAGAGTGTTTAAAAGGAGATGCCATTTAATTTGAAGCTAGAGTAAAGTCAGTACTCTGGGACCAAAATCATTGAAGCATGTTTTGTATTTAAATCACTTTCTCTTTGTTGCAACCCTCTGAAATAGCATACCCTCTAAGATAGGTATGGTTTTTTTTACCCTGCAAAGATTCTGGAAACTAATTGACAACAAGTTATATTTTTTGAATCTTCTTGTCTTGTCTGGAAAGTCATGTTTTGTTATGGTATGTTTCTAATAGTAATTTTAAGGGTATTTCAATTATACATTTGATATTTTGTAAGCTACCCATAGTCTCTGTGAAGCCAGCTGGTCCTGAAACGCAGAAGGGAAGGAGGAAAGTGTAATGACAAACAAATAATTTTGTTTCAAGTAAAGGAAATCTTGTGAAGACATAACTTGTATTCTCTTTGATAAGGCAGACAGTGCTAAACTCAAAATTTGAAGCCAGCTCTACTTGAAGGCAGAGCTTTACAAATTAATTTACAGATTATTGAAGGAGGATAACCATGAAGGAATTAGAAAAGAATGTAGATCAAAAACAGTTGTACCTTATCATTACCCGAGTAATCCCTCCTAACAATCCCTCCTCTCACTGTTAGCAAAGGAAGAGTTTGGATGCAGACTATGTTTCCAGTTCTGCTGAAATCCATTTTGATGTGGTGCTTAAACTTTCCAGAGGCATGAATGTCTGTTTCATCATGGTGAAGAATTGCTCGAAATTTTCCCTCTTGACTGTTAAAATAATATTCACCCATCTTTGAGAAAAAAAGTATTTTACCATACAACATGTATGGTTCTAAGTAATTCCCCACTAAATATATGTGCAGCCCGAGCAAGGAGTAAATGTAGGTATTTCTATTCTAATTTCCCTTCTTACTTCTTACTTACAAATAAGGGGTTGGTTGGGTGGTTGATTATGTGCCACCAAGTGGTTGTTGAATCTTAGCCATCCTAGATTTTCTCTGTGAGGGGAGTAAACAAAGGAGTTACTTATGTTGACTGGCATTCACTGGTGGGCTGTTCATCTCTTTTTGTGGCTGACAGTATATGGACTTCCTCTTTGTTGTGGCTTTCGCAGTAGTCATTTGTATTGGATTTTCCATTAGTGGGTTCTTTGGACCTTTCACTCATAATGACTTCAAAAGTCTTTCCCTGACCTCTTCTAGAACAAATAAAAAGCCATCAGCTGTCAGTGCTGTCTAGAATTCATGCTGGCCTACCAGACATTGTACTTCTCTCTCCTCTTCTTCCAGAAGCCTTTCCTTTGTTTACAGTTTTCCTTTCTTTCTTGCCAGCACAGCAGAGCCCCCTTCCCTTTTCTTATGGGGAATTATACTATGTCTTTTCTTTCTGGAGTTGCTATCAGCTAAGAACAATTTGTTTGCCAACCCCCATTTCTCTCTCTCTCTCTCTCTCTCTCTCTCTCTCTCTCTTTCTCTGTGTGTGTGTGTGTGTGTGTCTGTCTCTCTCTCTCTCTCTCACACACACACACACACACACACACAGGGAGGGAGGGAAGGAGGGAGGAGGAAGAGGAGAAGGAGGAGAGAGAGAGAGAGAGACAGAGAAAATCATGAAAATTGCAGATTGTCGCAATGCAAGTTCAAACATTTTCTGTTATAAATTCTTGCCTTCTTTTTGATTATGGACACATTTACTCTGTCATGGTACCCAGTTGTGAGTATGGGATGCTAACCACTTTTGAAGGGCATCAGTGACCCCAATGGGGCTCAAACTAAATAGCAATGCTTGAGCTGATATACTTTCAATGTGAAGCAGGAAAATATGGGTAGAGGTTGCTTTTGCAGTGGACAAGTCTGCTTCACATTGAAAGCAGTATTGTTTTAAATTGTGTAAATTCAAACATTGCTTTCTTATTTGAGCTCCACATTTTGATAGTGGAAAGGGGCAATAATATCCCCCCACTTGGATGAATCCAACAAAATATATCTTACAATCTATTTAGACTGAGGTAGAGATGTAAAAGTGTGCATCATTAGCATACTGATTATAGTAAACTCTGGAATGATAGATGGCCCTAACCATCTAGACATTAAATGGGAATTAATGGAAAGCGAAATCTTCTGGGTGGGTGGTCTTCTAACCCAACCTGCTACCCAGACCAGAAATTCTCAGACTGGCCTGTTCAATTAAATTTAATCAGAATTGCTTCTGATAAGGAGGAGAGACTTTGACTGACACTCATAAATGGACTGTTTTACAGTATGCAATCATCTCTCCAGTGCCTTCCTTATGTCCCATGATTTACTTAAACATTAAACTTAAACATCAGAAGAAGACATCATAAGGATCTCTCTCTCTCTCTCTCTCTCTCTCTCTCTCTCTCTCTCTCTCTCTCTCTCTCTCTCTCTCTCTCTCTCTCTCGTTCTCTCTCTCCTTCCTTCCTTCCTTCCTTTTGTCTCCCTCTCCCTTTATCTATCTATCTTTCTTTTATCTCCCTCTCCCACTTTCTTTTTCTTTTTTTCTTTCTCTTTCTCTTTCTCTCTTTCTCTTTCTGTTTCTCTCTGTCTCTGTCTCTGTCTCTCTCTCTCTCTGTCTGTTTGTCTCTCACTCTCTGTGTGGCTCTTTGCCTCTATCTCCCTCCCTCCTTCTGTGTCTCTCTCTGTCATTCTGTCTCTGTCTCTGTCTCTGTCTCTCTCTCTCTCTCTCTCTCTCTGTATCTCCTCCCTCCCTCTGTGTATGTGTGTGTGTGTGTGTTTTTCACTCTGTGTGTGTGTCTCTCTGTCTGTCTGTCTGTCTGTCTCTGCCTGTCTCCCCCCCCTCTCTCTGTCTGTAAGCCACTGTCGTGCCTGTCGTCCTGGATCAGGCTAAGCTGCCTGTCCTTCTTCAACACCTTCCAGGGATGCACGTCCATCGTAAAATCCATCAGGTTGTCCAAAGTAGCGGGGCTCAGCAGGACCTTGGCTGAATGCGTGCAAATGCTGTTGCCACCACTGTGCAGTGAGGTGAGTAGTGGGCCATGCTGCACAGCACAGGAGAGCCCGCTCTGCACAGGGGAGCCAGAGACTCTTCCCTCCCTGCATCCGGTGGCAGTGGCTTCTCCTCCCCATTTCCCTCCTTCCTGAGCTGACACTAAGGGGACTGTGGCTGGCTTAGCTGCTCACAAAGGACAATTAGGAATTGCAAGCAGCTGCACAGACTTCAGAATAATGAAAAACTGAGCAACAGAGAGCAATAGTACCTGCATTAGCTCCCTCTACTGCTTCCAACAATAAAATAAGCTCCAGAACAGCATTAAGAGGAATTAAAATTAACCCTTGGGACTCTGAGAATATGGTAGAAAAACAAAACCTTCTTTTTGAGGGAAGAAAACTATCGAGGAAACAACTAAGAGGAAATTTCAAGATAGTTTTATCTGAAATATCAAATATTGTAATTTTTTCTTTTACTTCATAGGTCTTTGACAGCAACTGTGACAGAAATTTGCAAGGGAATAGAGAATCTCAAGGGTTCAGATGAAATAAATTTTCCTTTCAATCTAATAATGCCTATTTCTTCATATGTTCTTTTAACAAAAACAATCCCTTTATGTGAGGCAACATAATGAAATACATTAAAGTATAAACTCAGAATACTCTGTCTCTGACAGTAAATATACAGCTACCAAGTGCATCATATAAATGCACTGTACAGGTAGGTGTCAGTGTATGTCCTTTTGTTCAGAGAGTGTTCAAAGATATAGTGGCACTGAAAATAAATGCTTTATGTTCAGTCCTTGGAGTTTCAGCCAACACAGTATCCCTGCAGTCACATGCTCACAATCTGGGTTCTGTGGTCTCCAGATCATAACTATGATATTGCACCAAACACCAGTTATGTAATCACCATTTGCAATATTCCCTGCTGGCTTCCCACAAGCAAAATCAATTGGAATGTTGTCAAGGGAGGTTGCAAATCACACCAGTAACTTGATCTCCCCCCCCAAGAAACCCGCTATGGAATCTGAGATCCCAAGTATCTCATGGTGTGTATTATCCCTTTACACACTCTCATTACCCATAGTGCCTCCCTGCAGCACCACCATTACCCACCGGTTTTATTTTTATCTCCATTCTCAAAAATGTCTATATTAAAATATGAACCATACTCCATTTTTTATTTTGCTTTATCACATGTCCACCATAGATGATAAAAAAGTCCCTTCTTTGTTTTTACACTTCCAACATTCATTTGACATACCTTTATGCATCTTAGATAACTGGGGTTCAATATCAGCAATACATCATCTTATATAAATTTTCTATTAGATTATAATTTAATATAAATTTTAAACTCTTCGTCCATATATTTTCCCATTGTTCAAGCATCACACTATATCCGAAATTCTTTGCCCACTGAATCAAATTTACATGGAAGTTCTTCTGAACTTCATGCTCGATGTGGATAAGAATGAAACTCTGATTTTGGGTTCTACAGATTGGACTGATAGATCTTTATTGAAATGGCTTGTTTATACTATTATGGAAAAGCAAAAAGTTGTGATTTGATGTTAATGCCTTATTTTACTATAACGGAGAGAGTTAGAAGTCAATGCTTCTTTTTCTTCCCCCCTATCTTTCCTCACTTATCTTCCCCCTTTCCCTTCTCCCCCTCACTGCTCTTCTATTTACTTTTTTTTACTTTTGTATTTTATAACACTCTATAACTCAATTAAAACATCTTTACTCAACCAGATTCATGATCAAACTTTGACACTTCCCAGCTTAGCATCAATTCTTGATGCAGCAAAAGATTCATTGAGTTAGCTCAACAAGATTTTTTTTTTTTACTGAAGACAAAAATTAAACCATACACATAGGTGTTTACATATCCCCAGTCAGTGGTGGGTTCCTACCAGTTTGGCCCAGTTCAGCTGAACCGGTAGTGGTATGGCAGTCTCGGTCACTGGAACTGGCAGCGACCCAGGATTACCAGATCCCTGAATCGGTTCCCTCATCACCGCCATCACCTCTGCCATCTTGTTTTTCTAGTTCTGTGCATGTGCAGAACAATTTAATTGAACTGTGCACAAGTGCACAGCGCACATCCAGTGCAAAGAGCACACAAAACATGTGCACAAGTGAACCAACAGTAAAGCCAAGCAGAACCTACCACTGTCACCAGTGTAAAGATGTAAAATGTTTTTGTACCAACTTTAGATGTTGGTTTCTTTTCCAAATGGCCAAGTACTTATATTAACTTTTTAAAGACTCTTCCCCCCCCCACTATATATTCAAGATGGATTGTGATTAATACACATATGTATATATTTATGTGTGCTTGTGTATGTGTGTATGTGTATATATGTATATAGTATATGCATATGTGTGTGCATGTATGTGTATGATTATATATTTATTTTCTTTTGAGAGAAGGCATCACAATTTCATCTTTCAGTATGTGCCAGTGTGTTCACAGAAAAAAAATACAATAATGATTATCTTATCTTATCTCTTATCTTTTGGTCTGGAGGTAGTGTTTTATAAAATTCGTTAGTAGTAAGGCTCTTCTAGCTACCATTTTGTAACAATATTCACAGTAAGTTCTCAATTTTTTAAAGGTGTCCAACTGCCTAAGAACTATTCCTATAAGTGATGAACGGGGGAAGGAGAGAGGTGAAAGATCAAAAGAAGCAAGATAGAAAAAATGATCTCAAAATCCAAACCACAACTCCTTTGTGCACACATTATCACATACAAAAGGGGTGGAGTTTGGTTTGTGCGATTGTTCCCAAAACTTTGGCTGTTTTTACCATTGTGGGCTTCAATGGTGGTAAGCCATTTTGAAAGGAATTCAAAACTAAATAAACTATATGACAGATAGACCCTGACTTATAATCACAATTGGGACTGAAACCTTCATCATTAAATGTTGCAATTATTAAGTGAGTCATACCTGATATTACTACCTGTACCCATTTGCTGCAGTGATTAACCAAAACATGCAGTTGTTAAGTGAATACAGCTCTCCCCTTTGACTTTACTTATTGGAAGACCCCGAGGAAGATTGCAATGCAATCCAATGACCAAAATGCTGCAACTGTTGTAAATACATGCCAGTTCCAATTACCTGAATCTTGAGCATTTGACATGGGAAAGATGCAATAGTTGTAAGTACAAGGCCTAGCCCTAAGTCATTGCTTTCAGCACTGTTGTAACTTAAAAGATTGTTAAACAAATGTGGTAAGTAAAAGACTACTTGTATAGAGAACTGTGGTGGCACAGTGGTTAGAATGCAGTATTGCAGCATTGCGGGCTACTTCTGCTGACTGCTGGCTGTAGATTTGGCAGTACGATTCTCATCGTCTCAAGGTTGACTAAACCTTCCATCCTTCTGAGGGCGATATATGTATATATAATTTCAGTAATAGTTGTTAAGTACATCATTGATAAATAATAGTAGATAAAGCCATTTATGCATGCATACATAAAAGAATAAATATATGTTTAATTTTCGTATAAATCTCATCTCAGTCCTATTATTCATTAGTTCTCCATATCCAAGGGACCTTTGCATTTGAGGTCTTCAAAAGGTAACTTGCACTGTGTTATGACAGATATATTTCAATTTGTTTAGCAGGATTCTGGACTAGATTTTCTATATTTGATTTTAAGTAGGCATATGTTATACTTTCTTTTCTTTATTACTTATTTAAAAAGAAACACTTCACCTCATTTAAAAAGAAATAACTTTATACACATAATGATTCGGAAAAACAATATAGCTATTGGCAATATACTTAAACAGTAGAAAGGTTACTAATTGCTATCAATAGGATGCTTTTCTGTTTAAAAACTCTGTAGGTACAAGTCAACCTGGGAAAGAAACTACATTTGCCATCTCACTTTAGTTTTACTAACAGTAAACGTTCCTTCTATACTTTCCTTCTATACTTTCTTTATCCATTTGCTAAAACATTTTGCTTGTGTGACCAAAATCTTAAGTTTTTTCACTTTATTTCTCCATCAATGAAAGAGATGATAACCACTGCTGACCTCAATTACAGAAAAGATTTGTGAAGTCCTATTCATATCTGCTGAAATAGATTGTCTTTAATAACAATGCAGCTATTTATAAAATTTGCTCTCTCTGTCTGTCCCTTTCTTTTTATTTTCTTAAAGCTACACACTGACCAAGATAAAGGAGATGGAAATTTAAAATACATATTAACAGGAGATGGAGCTGGCAGCGTATTCGTTATAGATGAAAACACAGGCGATATTCATGCAGCAAAAAGACTGGACAGAGAAGAAAGGTCTCTGTATGTGTTACGTGCCAAGGCTATAGATCGAAATACTGGAAGACAGGTGGAACCAGAATCGGAATTTATCATTAAAATCCATGACATCAATGACAATGAGCCCAAATTTACCAAGGATATTTATACAGCCAATGTTCCTGAAAAGTCTGCAGTTGGTAAGTATAATTTATCATAATGTAAATGTAGAAGAATGTTGAAAGGCAATTGAGAACTCAGTCACTTTTCAATAGTCAATTGTATTCCAGAGGCTGTTTGGAGAATTTAAAACAGTAATAAATCCTTTCAAATTTATTACTTGAACTGCTCCAGGTTGTCAGCAGTATCTACCGTACTTTTTTCCACCCTATTGATTACCATATTGTTTTCGTTCATCATTAACAGTCAAATGGAAACATATCAGACGTTGTCTTAGAAATTATGCTCATGCAGCAGTGCGCCAATGTTTAATTGAACCATGTTTATTCATATTCAGTAATAATTATACATGTTTCACATTCAGATTTTGGAAGCCAGAACATTTTTATTTTCTCTTAAAGCTTTCAAACATCTGAACCTAAGAGCCATAGTGGTGCAACGGTTAGAATGCAGTACGGCAGGCTAACTCATTGCTCACTCCACCAGTTCAGTTCTCACCGGCTCAAGGTTGACTCACCTTTCCATCCTTCCGAGGTCAGAAAAATGAGGACCCAGGTTGTTGGGAGCAATATGATGACTCTGTAACCCACTTAGAGAGGGCTGTAAAGCACTGTGAAACAATATATAAGTCTAAGTGCATTGCTATTACTAAGGAGATATAGGTTCATCCTTTTGAAAAAGCATGTGTTGTAAATAAATGCACTTGTTTGTGACATTAATCACACTATGTAAATCCAACATCATTAAATTGTGGCATATGCTTAAAATTACGCAATTTTGCATAATTTGCAAAAATCCCCTTCTATTTCTAGAGTTTGCTTTAACCCTAGTTTACTGTTTTATCCATATTGCTGTTAATCACTCTTAGTCAAAGTTAACCACTGGTTTTTATTTAAAATGCTTTGAAAATGAAATTTAAACAGGCAATCCAGATTGTAGTTAATGATGGTTAATTCCAAACAAATGTGACATAATGTATGAATGAAAGAAAACGATAAGGGAAAAATAAAGAATTTGGAGAAATTAAAAATCAGCCTCCACAATCTATGTGGGTAAGTGAAACAAAACGGTAACTTATAAAACCAAAAAAGTAAATTTAAGGAAAGCCTCTATGAATGTATCATCTAAATGCACATAACACACTAAGTCTCAAACCCCAGGTTAATGAAGGACAGCAATTATGACAATGTAAGGTTCTATATCAGTGATTCTTAAATTGCCTGACCCCCATTACTCCTTTGCCTGGTCTCAAATAATGTAATTAATCCCCCCCCCCAAATATCTTACATAACTGTCTCCACGGTACCAAGTTGCATCCTCAACTCAGAAACAAGCAATTACAAATTGCTCTATTACCCTCAGTATATGTTCAAATTACAGTTTTACAATCACTGTTCTATATCAAAATGAACCATGTTTTGCATTGATGTGATGACCTGGTACACAAAACAATAGCTGGATTCTCAAACCCATCGACCCACAAACTCCCCAACCACACTTAATCCTAATCTAGCTATACCCAAGCAACATGAAGAATTGTTAATAGTTTACATAATCTTCATATTATATATCTTCATAATAATTTAAAAGAATAAATACTGTTTTCAGGACAAAATCTCTGAAATCCTACACTGTCAAAGCTACTTTCAGTTCTTGGATCTTCTTGGATACTTAGAGGTATACTTTCCATAATGACATAAAGCCATAATGTACAGTATCTGTATCTGAAAAAAAAAGATTGACATTCTGTTTGCTTTTGAAACTCAAGAAATTGTGCAAATATGCACTTCCAGAATCATTAAAAAATAGCTTGTGTTTCTCTGCTTGCCAGGAAAGGGAATACATCATTAGGGTACCCCTTAAGGATGAACAACTGGATATGTTTTAGTAACCAAAGAAAATTGTTGATTTGACAGACCTACATTCTAGTTTGTATCTGAAATTGGCTGTGATTAAAGGTCTGCACCAATACAAGCAGAGCTCCTACTTCTTGGAGACCCAGGTGGAAACAAAGAGAGGAAAAATTAGTTGAACAATTAGTTTTCACAGTTGATATTTTTGACAGGCAGAGAGTGTCAGTTGTTTTGATTATCGTGTTCATAAAGAAGTAGCATTACCATTAAGAAGTACTGAAAGTTCTGGGTATCTTGATAAGGGACTATAGCCGTGATAGCGAACCTATGTCACGCGGAGCCATATCTGAGGGCACGCAAGGCATTGTCCTATGTCAGCTCCAACACACTTGCACACTCTAGCCAGCTGATTTTCGGCCTTTTGGAGGGTGGAGGGGGGCATTTTTGCCCTCCCCAGACTTTAGGAAAACCTCTGGAGCCTGTGGATGGCAAAAAAATAGACCAAATGAACCTACCAGAAGTTCAGAAATGAACTTCTGGTAGTTCCCGTTGGGCCGGTTTTTGCCCTCCCCAGGCTTCAGGAGGCTTTCCTGAAACCTGGGGAAAGCAAAAAATGGCCCAATGGGCCTACCGGAAGTCTGGAGACTTCAGTGGGGCATGCACGCATGCACAGGAGGGAGTACGGGGGGGGGGGTTTGTTGTGCATGCATGTACGGGTATAGCATTGCATTCTGGGTGTGGGCATGTACACGTGCACTATTGCACACACATCCTTTTGGCACCCAACTAGAAAAACGTTCGCCATCACTGGACTATAGCATGGTAGAACATGTGATGAAGAAGGTCCCAGGTTCAGTCCTTGGCAAGTCCAATTATACCTGAAAAAAACCTATTCTTGACAGTTGCTATTAATGCTAGTTTAGATGACCTAGAATTTGCTTTTGATGTATGGAAACTTTCTATGTTGCCTTGTCTTGTAAACTTCTAGCAACATCTGAAATTATTGTATTGGATTGTTAGGCAAACCTCAAGAAAGGGACAGGCTAAAGTTTTGCTCTTTTAGATGAAAGTTAACTGGAAAAGAGTTGTAATGTAGGTTCTAACTAGCACCCCTCTGTCCCTGATTGTTTTATAGGTAGCTGAAAAGTCTCTGGCAATAACTGAAAAGTTTCAAAGATCACAGTACACAGCATTTAGATGTCGGTGATATCAATATTGGAGATGAACAATTTCAGATATTGAATCCCTTTTTCCATCTAAACATACTGGATATGATATGGCAGCTATACCTATTGTGTAGCTAAATCATCCTAACAGCAACCAGCATGAAATCAGATAGGCAGGCATATAGTAGTTTGACATTCTAAATTACTGTTTATTGAAATGCCTGTATTCATGTTACACAAAATACAGTTTCAGCAATTCAGCCATGAAAGGAAGTACGGTAGTTTAGGCAACCAATACTGAACCACACGATAAATCTGTTTTCTCAAGGACAAACTACAAACTAAAAGATTTTCTAGGCATCATTTAAAAGAAAAGGCAGAAAAGTTGAAATACCATCTAGACCTGAAATACAGTAATAAGTTTCATGAGCTTACAAATGTATTTGTAAGCAAGTATTTGCTTGTCCTTCAGTAGATAAATAACACAATAAGGAAGTTCATCACAAGCTGTTTATCAGAAACTTCATTTCATTAATAATGCACATTAAAATTATAGTGTCCAGAAATCAATCAGAGGGAAATGTGTTATCCAAATGTGTTCATTCACTATGAATGCTTTTGAATTGAATAATCATTTTGTATATTGTAAGAAAGCAAATGCATATCCACCAGGAAAGCGTGGTCAATCCTTATTTTGGTTGATATACCCCAACTGTACCTACAGTTTTTAATATTAAAGAATATGAAATCAATATTATTGGTAGTGTGGATCTAACATCCTAATTTCAGGTAGTTCTGAGTATCTCTATATCAGCATTGAAACATTAGGAGATTACCTATTTATTGGATCAGATTCAATATTCATCAAGTCTAATAAAATATTTATTTCTTGGCCAATATAAGTCAACAAAGGAACTGCTGATGAGCCAGAGAAGTGACACATTTTTTTTTAAAAAAAATCTAACATAGTTTTATTAAAGATATGTCAGACCAGTATTATTAGTTGATAAATACTATGGAAGGGAGATTTAGAAGTATTGGATATAATTCAATGATTGATAAGCTTGATAAGATATTAGGCAGGAAAATACAGGTCCATCATAGTTGTATAGATGGTTATTTACTCTTTTTTATTTCTTAATTTTCTTTGAAAGTATTTAAACTGTATCACTGTCCATCAACTATTTTTTATTATTATGGCAACCTTAAGGTAACCTAATGTAACCTAATGTAATTGTAAGGCTTCATGTTAGGATTATGTTCTAGATTCTGACAAAGCCTGAATTAGTCTAACTTTTCTCTTTTACATTTCCTTGAATGGATTCGAAATCCTTTGTAAAGTTCCAGTCCAGTCTCTTGTCTGGAGTTCTGGAATCCAGAAAACAGTATTTGTGCACAATGCTCCAAAAAATAAAAAATAGAAAATAATAATAATAAAGTGAAAGATACTATGGAAGGGAGATTTAGGAGTATTGGATATAATTCAATGATTGATAAGCTTGTTTTTAAATCAAGTAATCATTAATTGAATCTTGTGAGAGAAAGTCTTGGTTTTACTGTTCAGCCTATCTCAATGTTTACTAGTTGCTTAACTTTAACACTTATGTGATTATGGCTTGTGAGCAGCCTTGGCTCGTTGACTAGATTGTTTACTTTTATGGAAAAGAACAATGACTGAATCTCTTAAACTACTCATTTCCTTCAGCTTTTATGGAAAAGAACAGTGACTGAGCCTCCTTTCCTTCAGCTATACGCAATGAACACATTGATTTTGTCCCTTTCACAAAAACTCTTTAAGATATCACTCTGGATATTTCTTTTAACAGAAGATATCTGGGCGTACTGATTACAGGGTTTTGTGTGTCTATGTGTGTGTATTATCTATCTATCTATCTATCTATCTATCTATCTATCTATCTATCTATCTATCATCTATCTATCTATCTATCTATCTATCTATCATCTATCTATCCATCCATCCATCCATCCATCCATCCATCCATCCATCCATCCACACACACACACACACACACACATTACAACCTCAACTTACAACCACAATTTAGCCCAAAATGTCTGTTGCATAAGACATTTGTTAAGTGACTTTTGTATTTTATAACCTTTCTTGCCACAGTTGTTAAGTGAATCACTGCAGTTGTTATGTTAGTAACATGGTTGCTAAGTGAATCTGGCTTCCCCATTAATTTTGCTTGTCAGAAGGTCACAAAAGAGGACCACATGCCCCTAGACACTGCAACTGTTATAAATATAAGTCAGTTGCCAAGCATAAGGATTTTGAACTCCTGACCACTGGGATGCCGCCATGATCCCAAGTGCGAAGAATGGCACTTCCAGTACTCAGTAAGCCTTCGTGGTATGCTAGTTTCAGTACATCTTCTTCATTGTCCGTCAGAAATTCTTCCAATACCTTTTTTTCCTTCTTCTACTGTCTGGTGTACTTTCAATATTCCATGCCCACCTATATTCCTTGGTAAGAAGTCTGTCAAGATTGCTGTTAAAATGAAGGTCATGATTCATTGTCATTACTTTTTGGTCTTCCTATCCAGAATTTTTAGTTCTTCTTGAGTCCAGTCCACTATTCCAGCAGTGTATCTAATAACTATCTAATGACTAGAATTGCCCAGGTGTTCAATGCCTTGATGGCAAGAGTCTAATACTGTGGAATAAAATAAGTACTAAATTGTGCATGGATGGATGGATGGATGGATATTCTTTGACACTCTTTGATTCCATCCTGATTCCATTGGACTTTTAACGAACTATTTATTCGAGGTTGGACCTGCTCGGCCTGCGGGAGGCCCCTCTCTCGCAGGTATGGCCCTTGGCTCTCTCAAGGGCCTGCCTTGATGACGGGTTTGTGAACCCCGAGAGGTGGAAGAAACGGAGGCTGAGGGGCTTTTTATCCAGAAGTTTTTTATTGTTATTAAGGAGTTCCAGGGAGGGGGGGTGTGATAACCAGGCCGGGAGAGGCGCCAGTGCCAGTGCTAGATGGACAGGTGAGTCCGGGAAGGAAGTGAGCGGAGCGGGGGGGGGGAGAGGGAACAAGTGATTCCAACAGAGGGTTGTTTGATTACAACGGTCGCGGGGAGGGGGGGATGCAAGGACAAGAGAAGATCACAAGGTCGGTTGGGAGACCGTGGTTGTTGGCTATGCCCGGTCGTTTGCACCAACCCCCGCAACCTAGGTGGCCAGGAACTACAGAGCCCGGGCCTACGGCTGATGCTTTGCAATGCAAGGTCCGTAACCAACAAGGCCCCCCTCATTAATGAGTTGATCTCTGAGGGGGAGCTAGACCTTGCAGGGATAACGGAAACCTGGTTGGGCCACGAGGGTGGTTTACCCCTCGTGGAAATGTGCCCACCAGGTTTCCGTGCATTCCATCAGCCTCGGGCCCTGGGTAAGGGTGGTGGGGTGGCAGTAGTTATACGGGAAGGTCTAGAGCCGAGGGAGTTCACTGTTCCTCAGATATCCGGGTGTGAGTCCCTTGGTGTGAAATGGGGCCCAGGGAGGCAGTTGGGTTTGCTGATTGTATACTTGGCTCCTCGCTATACATCAGCAGCCCTGCCCGAGCTCCTCGAGCTGATCTCGGAGACGGCGGTTGAGATCCCCAGGCTTGTGGTTATGGGGGATTTCAACCTGCCGTCGACGGGAGCAACGTCTGAGGTAGCTCGGGAGTTCATGGCTTCCATAACAGCCATGGGCCTGACCCAGTTAATTCAGGGCCCCACACATGAAGGAGGCCACACATTGGACCTTGTCTTTGTATCTGAGCAGTGGACGAGTGATCTGGTTAGAGGGGATTTTACTGTTACAACCCTGTCATGGTCAGATCACTCATGTCTCCGGCTTGACTTCCCTGGCGCTACCCCCCACCGCGAGGAGGCGGGACCAGACGTTCCACGCTGGTACCGCCCCAAGCACCTGATGGAGCCGGATAGGTTCCAGATGGAGCTTGGGCCATTACCTGTAGCCCTGACCCGCGCTCGGTCGGAGGACCTAGCGGCCGCCTGGAATAGGGCGGCGGCTGGGGCCTTGGACCGGGTTGCGCCGTTGCGACCTCTCCTGTGGCAGCGATCCACCCGGGCTCCTTGGTATACCGAGGAGCTGAGGGTGATGAAGCGCCACAGGAGACGTCTAGAGAGCAGGTGGAGGTCCTCACGCTCCGAATCTGATCGAACACAGGCAAGATCCTACTTGCGGACCTACCTTGTGGCATTAAGGGCGGCCAAACGTAGATATTGCGCCACCCTTATTGCGTCCGCGGATAACCGCCCTGCCACCCTGTTTAGGGTGACCCGCTCCCTCTTGTCACAGAGGACACAGGGGGCACCCTTACAGGGCAGAGCAGAGGAATTTGGGGAATATCTGCAGGACAAAGTCGCTCAGATCCGGAGCGGATGGGCCCCACTCAGTGGACCAGACGGGCCGCCAACAGTGAGTCTTGTGAGACCATCCTGGGAGGAGTTTGATTCTGTTGCCCCCGAGGATTTAGATAGGTTGCGTGGACGGCTGCGACCCACCACATGTTTAATGGACCCGTGTCCCTCCTGGTTGGTACTGGCATCTTGGGAGGTGACCCGAGGCTGGCTTCTGGGCCTGGTGAATGCCTCATTGGGTGAGGGATCCTTACCAACCGCCTTGAAAGAGGCGGTGGTGAGGCCCTTACTTAAGAGGCCTTCACTCGACCCAATGGAGCTAGCTAATTATCGTCCAGTCTCCAACCTTCCGTTTCTAGTGAAGGTTGTAGAGAATGTGGTGGCGCAGCAGTTTCCACAACACCTTGACGAATCCGAGTATCTAGACTCACGCCAGTCCAGCTTCCGACCCGGGCACAGCACAGAGACAGCCTTGGTCGCGTTGGTTGATGATCTCTGGAGGGCCAGAGATAGAGGTTGTTCCTCTATCCTGGTCCTATTAGACCTCTCGGCGGCTTTTGATACCATCGACCATGGTATCCTATTGCGCCGGTTGGAGGGGATAGGAGTCGGAGGTACCGTTTTGCGGTGGTTCGGCTCCTACCTCTCCGACCGGAGGCAATGTGTGTTGACAGGGGGACAGAGGTCGACCCCGAGGCCACTCACTTGTGAAGTGCCACAGGGGTCGGTCCTCTCGCCTCTCCTGTTCAACACATATGTGAAGCCGCTGGGTGAGATCATCCGTGATTTTGGGGTTGAGTATCACTTCTACGCTGATGATACTCAGCTGTATATTTCAACTCCAAACCACCCCAACGAGGCTGTCGAAGTGATGTCCCGGTGTTTGGAGGCCGTCGGGGTCTGGATGGGGGACAACAGACTTAAACTCAACCCCTCCAAGACTGAGTGGCTGTGGCTACCGGCACCTCGGTTCAGCCAGCTGATCCCATCACTGGCCATAGGGGGCGAACAATTGCCCCCTGTGGAACGGGCGCACAATTTGGGCGTCCTCCTAGATGCCCGGCTGTCAATGGATGACCATGTGGCAGCCGTGGCAAGGGGGGGCGTTCCACCAGGTTCGCCTGGTGCACCAATTGCGCCCCCTACTGGACCGGGATGCCCTACGCACGGTCACTCATGCGCTGGTGACGTCCCGCCTGGATTACTGCAACACTCTCTACATGGGGCTGCCCTTGGGACGCGCCCGGAGACTGCAGTTAGTTCAGAATGCAGCCGCGCGGGCTGTGATGGGGAGTACGAGATACTCCCACGTAACACCTCTCCTGCGCGAGCACTGGCTGCCTGTGGTTTTCCGAGTGCGTTTCAAGGTGCTGATTACCATCTTTAAAGCGCTCCATGGCACGGGACCTAGTTACTTGCGGGATCGCATCCTCCCACATACATCCCTGCGGCCAATACGCTCACACAGGGAGGGACTTCTCCTGGTGCCGTCCACTAGGCAATGCCAGCGGGCGACACCGAGGAGTAGGGCCTTCTCTGTGATGGGCCCAACCCTCTGGAATGACCTCCCCCCCGACATTAGAACCACTTCTGACCTCCGCTCCTTCCGGCAAAAACTGAAGACCCACCTGTTCCAATTAGCAGGCCTGGCATAATTCAACTGTCCCTCCTGGCAAATGTATTATATCTGGTTATTTTACGGGTTTTTTAATTTACTGTATTTGTTTTTAGGGGTTTTGAATTTATTTTATATCCGCTTTGTACAGTTCTTTTAACTGCATTTTAACCTCCTCCATGTCAATTGTCAACTGTACATATTTAATTTTATTGTATTTTGGTATATTTTGTATTTTGTATGAACTGTACACCGCCCCGAGTCCCTTTCGGGAGAGGGGGCGGTCTAGAAGCATTAAATATTATTATTATTATTATTATTATTATTATTATTATTATTATTATTATTATTATTATTATTATTATTATTATTATTATGATTCAAAATGATTGGATGAGACCTTTCACACAGTCCTTAAACTGGTCCTTGAATGCATGGGCAATCTTTGTTGATAGTGTGACATAGCATAATATGGTATTATATTTTCTAAGTTATTGAAGAAATGTAATTCTTTTCAGAGTCAGATATTTCTTAAACCCCAGATAATTCTTAAAGCCAAGTGAAGACATTCTTTAAAATCTTTCCCTTTCCACTGAAGTTGGGTTTTTTTCTTATCTTCAATGTATAGCATCAAAAGAACAAGCATTATCACAGCTGACTCATTCATATTAGAAGTGACCTTTAAATTAACACCAAAACTGTATCTTTTTAATCATACTTTGAAATTTATTTGACAGATTCATTTTCCTATTCACTTTTCCTAGAATATTTTATCTTCTTTCCTCAACTGTAGCTCTTTAATCTCTAGGAATATATATTTATATAGTCTTAAAAGTCCATACCTCAGCACATTTCACTCATACCTAATGCTTACACTGCAGTGTTTTGCTTAGTTAGAGTTGTCCTCCTTCAGATAAGTGATTAAAGTCAAGGTCTCTTCCATTCAGCTAGGAAATGGATGCACAGAGCAAATTAAGCAACTCAGTGGCATCGTAGAAAGAAAGAAACACATATGTATTGGATGGCATGACATGATAATTATTCTCTTTTTCAATGTAGAAGCAGCTTGTATGAAAGCCATTTTAGCCAGGAATGAAAAAGAATAAAACAGTTCCACAACTCTTTTGGAATGGACAAGTATTTTTTTAAATAAACCATTGTTTAATAAATGAATTTTAATAAGAAATATTACAATAACTCTCATACTTTCCTCTTTGTGGGATTTTTTTTAAAGTTCAACTTATCTACCAAGACTCTTGGTTATAATTCTTGAATATGGAAATGATGATCTAGTTGTATTACAGGACCATATAGCTTAGAAAATAAGGAATATTTTCTGATACCATAGTACTAAGTACTAATAAACTAATAGAAGAAAAAGTGGGTATTCAAAATTTAGGCATTCAAAACAGGAGAGGGAGAGAGGGAAGAGAAATAAAAGAAAAAAGAAAGAGAAAGAGAAAGAGAAAGAGAAAGAGAAAGAGAAAGGAAGGAAGGAAGGAAGGAAGGAAGGAAGGAAGGAAGGAAGGAAGGAAGGAAGGAAGGAAGGAAGGAAGGATGAAGAACTGCATTAAAACTTAGTGGAAACATCAAATCCTGCTTTGGTTGTGCTTTCTCAACAAGGCAGTGGTTTCCACAAGGCAATTATGAACTAATAATGAAGAAGCATAACTGAAGCTTCATGCCCGTCTCATTGTTGTCAGAACTTGTTCCTCTTTCTTAACCTATTCTAGATACAACCTACAGACACTTTTAGGCTCTGTCTATAGAGGCAGACATTTGTAAATAACTTCTAGGACCTTTGTCCAAAAGTATATTTCAATATGTTCAATATTAAAATATTTTCTTCATTCTTTAATTGTAAGTTAAATCCAATTACTTTCTCCTTATTGTGATCTTTAGTTTCCTCTAGTGTCCAATTTATTAAATCTTATGTGATTTAATTTTTTTAAAACATTCAAAACAAAAGCATTTCCCTACAGGAAGGATTCTTTTATAATTAAAATAATTTTTAAGTTCTTAACTTTTTAGTTGTTTCCTCTCTAAAAATTGAATGAAATTCAACCAATGCTCTCAGACTTATAAATCCAAAGATTCTTAATTTATTCAAACACATACACACAATACAAACAAGCAATTTCCAGTAGTGATTGCAAAAGGAATTTTGCAAACTTAGTGTCCTTTCAAAGGTGCCAACTATATTTTGAGATAGTTATTCCCTCATCTTCCAGAGCTCTAAATCCTCCAGGAACCACTTTCTTGTGATCTCCCCATGAGGAAAAGCTCTCTGGAACACTTGTGGGTGATCTCAAGTCCTCTTCTTGTGCAGAAAGGAATGATCAAAGAGCCTGTCTACTCATTGGCTCTTCATTCTGTTGAGATTGTTTTTCAGAGCCATCTTTAGTCTGCTATTCCTTCCTCAGAAGTCCAAATTTATAAAGTAAAATTAAATGGTATAACTAATATCCTAAAACACAGGAATAAAATTTTAAACAGCTTCATAAATTGACAAGTGAAAACAAATGAATAAATTAAAATATTGAATACAATTTAGCAGTCACAAATGCAAATATCTTCATTTAAGGAAGCAGAAATAAAATACAATGGTAGAATAGGGACACCTAATTTAGTACTAGTCGTTATGAAAAAAAAATATTTTGGAATAGTAATTGATTAGAAACTGAATTGAAGTTTATATGTGATATGACCATTTCAGTTTTAGGGTGCCTTGGGAGTAATTAAAATCATAGGAAGGAAGAGTTTCACTTTATTATTTCAGACTTTATTACAAGTAATGTGTCCAGTTCTGGGTAAAACAATTTTTAGAATATCTCCAAAACTGGAAGAAATTCATAAAAGGGCAATATAAAATAAAAACTAAATGGGAAATGTAGTCCAGAAAGTAAATTTTCTAAGAGAGTTTGAATAAACTGAGAATGTTTAACATTGAAAAGCAACATTGAGTGAGTACTATTCAACACTTTTCCATATCTGAAGGATATTTTACAGAAGTAGGTCAAGTCCTGTTCTCTGTCAAACCATAGTGCAGGCCATGGTTTAATGATTTTAGTTACAAAAGGCAGAATCTAATTGGATAATTCCAAATAATAACTCTACTTCAACATTGAAATAAATTTCCAAGGGGGAAGCGAACCTACTTCCACTGATTAAGAGGTTGGTGAGATGACCTACATGTCCTCTATCACTCATACAGTCTAGAGTGTAAGGGAAGATCAAGTAAAATGAAAATGAATATCTCTGTGTAGGACAATTTAAAGAAAACCTATTTTCAATTTTATGTAGACCTTAAAGAAATTTGTATTGGAATATAATTTCAAAATCATTGTCATTGCTGAACTTGCCATTCTGTTTAGCATATAATACTGAAAAGATAATGTGGTATAAATGGAAAATATATTTCTTTCAAGCCATTCTCAACTCACTCTTTTATTTTTGCCCCCAAATAAAGCAATGCTGGAGAAGAGAAAAATATTGGAACTGACTTTATTTCATCCAATTTATCATGAAAAGTGAAATTTGGCATACATAATCAATTTCTGTTTATTGTTAATCAAATGAAACTAAAGTTTCAATTATTAAACTTGACTTTGGATGATTTGGAATTGATCTGGTTTCTACTGAAATGGACAGACCTGAAGGAGAATAGTTTGTCTTCAATTCAGGAGTGAGCCTAGTATTAATTGTCATTTATTACGACCTATTCTTTTTTTTTAACCATAATTACCATAATATTTTTGTACATAATTGGCACTTATTCTTAGATCAGAAGAATCAAATGCATAGTTTATCTTAGCCTGAGCAATGCTGATATGAATGCTTATCTATTCCTGTTGGGGCACATACTGTATACACTGATAACTATGTACATAAGAACTCAGTAATCAATTAAACAGAGGTTACCAGCAACTGGAGCAATTGAGTTGTAAGTTATTTAAGTACAGGGACCCTGGAATAGTATACTGCACTGAACACTTGGGAACTGCACAAAAAAATCAGAGTAGGGGATGAACTTTATATGGTGATCTAGGCACAAGAAAGGTGCAGTGAGACAAAGGAACTTTGCAACCCCAAATAATTTCACGTGAAATTATTGCTCAGAACTGATGTACTCATTTAGGAGATCTTATGAAAAGTTATAGTTTCTTTTTCCATTACTACTTTAAAATCAGCCATGCAATCATCATAACTTCTGCTGACTTTGGAATACTGAGAAGAGTTAAAAAGGAACATGAAGAAATCTTACTGCCCATTGAGCCATGACATTGCCTAGTGTAATACTTTCCTTTCCTTACTCTATTCTACAAATGAATAAGGAGAAGAAAGGGAAAGAGGGATTAGGAAGGGAAGGAGGAAGGAAGGAAGATAAATTATATATGCCCTCTGAGTTTTAAATATATTTTGGGTTTGGTTATTCCACAAACAAACTATTTATTTGAACAAAAAGCTGCTGCGCCTTTAAGACTTTTGAATATAGTGGTTAAGGTATCAGGCACCAGGACACTGTGAGTTCTGATCCCACCTTAGGCATGAAAGCTGGTTGGGTGACTTTAGGCCAGCCATTCTCTCTCTCAGTCCAATTCAACTCACAGGGTGGTTATTGTTGTGAGGGAAATAGTTGGGGAAAGGAACACTGTGTGAATTTGTGTTCTTTATAAGAAATAACAAAGGTGGGGTATTAATAAAAGAATGAAGAATAAATAATAATTTCCAGCTAAAAAGTGTTGCACCTGGGCACTTTTCTTAGCTCCTGTGACCACTTTTCTTAGGTCCTGTGACCACTTTTCTTAGCTCCTGTGACCATGGTTGTGGAATTTTCTAAAAAAGCTTTATATTTGATTATACGGGAAAACAAAATGATTTGCTTGAGCCCAGGGAATGGAAAGTGAGGACGATGCAAGAGTTCAATGTATGTGGCTTATATAAACAGATAAAGTCAAGCTGGGAAGTTTATTAACAGGCATTGTGAATTGATTAAGAATAAGTAGACTTAGTAGAAATCTATTAAAAACTCTTAGTTAAAACCAAATGAAGCAAGCGTTCTTGCAAATGAGAGAATCACTCAACTCAAGCCTTACATAGCACCCAGGATCACATATCATAAACTAAAGGTTTTGCAATTTAAGTTGTGAGCAGCCAGGTCAGAAAATAACTGACTTCAGTGTCATGGAGATAGCTAGTGCTGTGTCAGCAATATCAAATTGATGCAAATGCCTCTTTACAAGAACCCTGAGAAAGAAATATACATGTATATGTTGTCACTGCTCAATGAGTCTTGGTGAAACAGCATAACAAAGTTTAGTGATTTCAGCATGGAAAAAATAGACTCCTATTAAGAGGAGAAAAGATATGAATGGGGGAATAAATGTAAAGTATTTATTATATGCATGATTGTGCAGGAAATTATGCAAATTTATACTGCATATATTCCATCCAGAGCAGTGATGGCTAATCTTTTCCGGACTGAGTGTCCAAAGCGTGCGCTAGAACCCCCAAATTGCAATGTGTTCATGGCCCCTGTGCATATTTCCCATCCCCACACATGCACCCCTTGTGTACCCCATCCCTGCACATGTGCATGCACCCCTTGCACATGCCCCATGCCCTGCATATGCATGGCAGAGACCCAAAAACCAGCTGGCCAGTAAGAGGCACACATGCATACGCGGTGGAGTTGAACCGAAGCAACAGCTCGCATGCCCATAAGGGAGGGTGCTGCGTGCCACCTCACTGATCTAGAGCTTTGCAGAAAATGTATCTGCTTCCTCCCCCATCACTTCTTATTCAACACCTGACTACTACTGTCTGAATATCCTGTCTTATGTTTGCAATATTCTCTCCAGTGTGTTGTGTTTTCCCAGATGTGCCTCCCATAAGAGTTCAAGAGAAGACTTTATGTAGTAAACTTCCTATGGAACTTTTTCATATTGAGAAATGAGCTCTGGTGGTGCAGTGCTTAGAGTGCAGTACTGCAGGCCACTTCTGCTGACTGCTGGCTGCCTGCAATTTAGCAGTTCGAATCTCACCAGGCTCAAGGTTGACTCAGCCTTCCATCCTTCTGAGGTTGGTAAAATGAGGACCCATATTGTTGGGGGCAATATGCTAATTCTGTAAAACCATTTAGAGAGGGCTGTAAAGCACTGTAAAGTGGTATAGAAGTCTGTGCTATTGCTATTGGAAGGTGGGCAACTCTGGAGGTTCAGAGTAATGGAAACCTAAGTAGCAATTTCAACAGGATTGCTGCAAAACATTATCAAGATAATGAAGAATATTGAAAATAAGATATAAGAACAAATGTGCTTTGGGGGTGCAAGAGAAAAACCTTTTAAAAATTATAGAGCAGATTTTGGCACCATGTTAATTCCATCACTATTGTGAATAGACCTCATCAATTTAAATTATTGTGGGAAATAATTTACCATCTTTTAGTTATAAAAAGGAAGGAAACATCATTTCCTTTAGCTGTTTTAAAAATTAAGAGCAAAATTACATTTAAAAAAAATAAGTTTCTACAAGAGGTCCAAACATTTTGTCAATCTGTGAGTATCTGTAATTTGCAGACAAATGTCCATATTTGAAATCAAATGAACCTATAATTAAATTCTTCTGTCAGTTTAAGAACAAAAATAGTAATATACATTTCCAATGGATAAAGATTTTAGATGTTGGTGAATTCCAAAATACTTTGATAGAAGTGACATAATTGTTTCTCTGTGTATCTCAATAGTAACATTAGAAGATTGGGGGGAAGGGACCCTCCCTGCTCCAATTAACATTGTACTTTGTTTAGTAATAGCAGGTGATATTAAATTAAAATTGCATTTGTTTATGCTCTGCAGAGGGATGGGAGAAAGAGTCAGTATTCAATTTTTATGTCCACTTTCACTTGAAGTAGAATAAAACTTTAGTACTCATATGTTCACTAACTTGTAAAAAATGCAAGGATATTAAACTGAAGTTGTTCATATATAGAGCACATAGATAATATTGTTCTTCAGAGAAACACAAACTATTTCCAAAAATGGAAATTCTGTTTAAGCAAAATCTCTCTAAATTCTATTCTTAGAATTTCGATTTCTAATATAATCACTATTCTATTCAAATAGCACCTTATTCACTGGAGCACTGAAAAATGGAATTTGTGTAGTATTTTGAAATGCATCTCTGATGTCTTCTTCCCAAAAGCAACCTAGAGAGGTAATTTAACTTTCTTATCCTAGAAAATCTGAGCTGTCAATCACTCCTTGATAAACAGGGATAATCAGGACAGATGAGATTTGTGCTCAGAGAAAACTTGTCATTTTACAGCAATGGCCAACTGTGCAGTACTATTTCTGACCATATTAAAATTTCAAAATGACACCCAGATGCCCATTTCTGGCAATATCCTATAATAGCAATTTTGTTCCTTCCATGTATTTTTGGATACATTTAATTTTATTTCAAGACACATGAGATCATCCATACACATCAGGTCAGTGTTTTTGCCAGAAAAGCATACTTTAATTTATTTTATTGAAGAATTATAGAGGAATATTGCTTGGGTCACAAAGAACACTTTTATTCGTATTCAGCAATATTTGGTTGAAGATTGTTTCCATTAAAGCATCAGATTCAATAAGCCAAGACAGAAATTGAAACAAATATAACATCAATTGTATAAGAAAGACAGTTTGGGAATACTATATTGAATTTATTTATTTTTTTTAAAACACCTCCCATCTATCCAGATTGATCCTAGGGTTGAATAGTAAAAGTTCTAGTCTTGCAATCATACATGTCAGTTAGACAGACACTTTCTCGCTAGAGCTATTTTTACATTCTGAAATGTGATACATTCAGAAAATGTATACCTGGTTATTACCTTCAGATCAAAGTGATACCAAGTTAATTACTATCTTGAATAGCTTAGCATTATCTATAATAATTGGCAACAGTTCTCTAGAATCTTTCTTGATCCTAACTGGAGGTGGTTGAGCTTGAAAATGAGTCTTTGGGTACATAGAATATTTTTTCTTCTTCTACTAAGCTCCAACCTAACATCATTGGAATGGGAATATTGGACATTCTCCCTCTCCCTTTCCCAGCAAGCGGTTGTGGTCTCTAGCAATAATTATTTCACGTTATGGGACTTAAATCAAATAAAGAACAGAATGCTTTACCTAAAGCTTTAGCTTACACATTGGGGCAGAGAAAATAAGAGAAGCTAAATCACTTTGCAGGGACGTAGTGGATCAATGGCTAAGATGCTGAGCTTGTCGATCAGAAAGGTTGGCAGTTTGACGGTTCAAAACCCTAGCACCATGTAACAGTAAGCTCCTGCTACTTGTCCCAGCTTCTGCCAACCTAGCAGTTCGAAAGCATGTAAAAATGCAAGTAGAAAAATAGGAAGTACCTTTAGTGGGAAGGTAACAGACTTCCATGTGCCTTTGGTGTTTTTCATGCTTGCCACATGACTACTGAGATTCTTTGGAAAATGCTGGCTCTTTGGCTTTGAAATGGAGATGAGCATTGCCTCCTAGAGTCGGGAACGACTAGCATATATGTGCAAGGAGAACCTTTACCTTTACCTTAAGTATGACGTCTGAATCCTGTAACTATAAAACATGAGTTCAAAGCCAGTAGTTCTCTGGCCAGAGTTGGCATATATAAGCTTGGCAATTACTCTCTTCAAGGCCATGCAGAAATGGAGATGAGCATTGCCCCCTAGATTCAGGAATGCCTTGCACATATGTGCGAGGGGAACCTTAACCTTTGCCTTTAAATCACTTTGCAGCAATTTGCTGAAAGGTGAATTTACCTCTTCAAGCATAGAATCACAGAATATACATGTAGAATGGGACAATTTGCCTAAATATAGGAATCCACTATTACAACATGGCCAATAGATGGGGCATATCCAGAAAATGAGAGCCTATTGTTTCCTGTGGCAATCTATTCCATAGTTGAGCAGCTCTGCCATTAGGCATTTCTTTCAGTTATCCAACCAAAATCTATTCTTTCTCAGTTTAACCTATTCTTTCTTGTCTTTTCTTCTGGAGCAACTCCTGAATAATTCTGCACCGTCCTCCACAAGACCTGTCTTCAGATACTGTAGTACAGTTTTCATGTTGTTCCTTCTCCATTCTGAATAACTTATTTATTGCATAATTATTTCATTTGACTAGCGTAGCACTAACTCACCACATCAAACATAAACAGGAATGTACAATAAGATAAACTAAAGACTGAATAAGCTACTTCCAACTATTTTGCACAGATGTTTATTCTCCCAGGCCCCTTATTCCCTTAATCGAACACTTCTGGACCTGCTCCACTTTGTCAACATTTTTCCAAAAATCCATGCCCAGAATAGGACTTGATATTTTAACCAATGCAGAATAGAGATGAACAATGACTTCTTCTCACCCTGACACTCCCAAACAATATAATAAGCATAAGCTTGGTATATTCTGTGAATCAGACTTCAGGATTTCTCTTTTAACTGACAATTCTTTTTAACCTTCATCTACTAGGGCCATAAAATATCAAACTACAGCTGCAACCAGATGCTTCCTTGAAGACTGGCATGTTAAATTAATAGACGTTTTCTTTCCATTTGGAAATCACGCTTCAATTTGACTGTTGTCATGACAATTTGCCACCACCATAGAAATGCTTTATTAACAGAAGGGCAGGAGTCTCCTATGCTGACTAAATCAAATTCAGTTCACAATAAGTGCATTGTGGAGTAATAATAGCAGCTTGTTTTAGTCACACCACCATGTCAGTTCCAATTTTAAAAAATAGGCTCTGATACACAGAACAGACAAAACATTAGAAGACTGTAAACATTTCGGCATGTTTGTTGCTGTGCATGTCTGAGGGTAAAATGTTTATCACTTTTACAGAAATACAGAGTTGGAAGAAACCTAGCCCTACTTTTCATTACACTAGATATACTCAATTCTTGCAACTGTTCTTCATGTTTTATTTTCCAGTCCCCTAATCATCTTTGTTGCTCTTCTCTGTACACTTTCTAGAATTTCAACAACTTTTTTATATCATGGTGACCAAAACTGGATCCAATATTCCAAATGTGGTCTTACTAAGACATTGTAAAGTGGTACTAGCACTTCACATGACCTTGATTCTGCCCCTCTATTAATACAGCCTAGGATTGTATTAATGTACCATACTGCTGGCTCAAATGATTGTTTAGGACTCCAAGATTCTCTCACAGTTACTACAATTGAGTCAGGCACCAGATACTCTATATTTGAGCATTTGGTTTTTCTTGCCTAAATGTAAAACCTTACTTTTCTCTATTTTGAATTTCATTTTGTTAGATAGGGCACAGGGTTCAAATCTGTCAAGTTCCTTCTGTATCTTGGAGTATTGGCTGTTCCTGCCATCTTGGTGTTGTCTGCACATTTGATGAGTTCCCCTTATATCCCCTTGTTTAAACCATTGATTAAGATATTGAAGAGTGTTGAACCTCTGACAGAGTCTTGGGTCATCCCACTGCATGTTTCACCCATGAAGATACAGTTCCATTAAGGACTACATGTTGAATGCAGTTGGTGGTCCAGTTACAAATCCATCTGATGGTGATACTGTCTAACCCACATTTTTCTATTTTTTTCAGGTAGTAGGTTGTTGTCTATAAATGCCTTACTTCTGTCCAAATAAAGTCAACATAAATTATATCCACAGCATTTCGCTGGTCTACTCATTTTGTCACTTTGTCAAATAATGCAATATTTTTTTCCACATGTTTTTATAAACCCATGGTGACTTCCGGTTGTGATTTTGTTTGCAGGTGTTTGCAGATTCATTGCTTAATTATCTTTCGAGGTCTAGAAGCCAGGCTGACTGGTCTGTAATTTTTCTTGATAGGTTGGACTTGTAAAGGCAGATGCAAAATGAGGAGTTAAACAGTTAAACAGTGCTTTCTTTCGACTGTTCGTCACCTTCTTGCCATTTTCTCCCATTAATGAATCAATCATTTCTTTGGCTTTTTTCTTGCTTTTTACATGTTGAAAGAAGCTCTTTTTTGTTATCTTTGACTTTTGTAGCAAGCCTTAGTTCATTCTGGGCCTTACCTTTCCTTCGCAGGCTCGGCTATTTGCTGATATTCTGCTTTAGTTATGTGCTCCTCTTTCTACTTTTTATACGTGCCCTTTTTGTGTTTCAGTTCATCAGAGAGTTCTTTGTACAGTCATGCTAGTTTCTTTTAACATTTCTTATTTTTCTTCTTCATTGTAATTTTGCCAGCCTGGGCTTTCATAATTTCCCTTTTCAAAATTTTCCAAGCTTCTTAGGTTGTTTTCCTCCTGAGGATTCTCATCCATTGAATCAGTGGTGCGATTCAAATTTTTTTACCACTGGTTCTGTGGATGTGGCTTGGTGGCATGACATGGCTTGGTGAGCATGGCTTGGTGGGCGTGGCAAGGGAAGGATACTATAAATGCTCCATTCCCACCCCACTAAAGGGGAAGGTTACTGAAAATCCCCATTTCCTCCCCATCAGCTGGGATTCAGGAGGCAGAGAATAGATGGGGGTAAGGCCAGTCAGAGGTTGTATTTACGGTTCTCCAAACTACTCAAAATTTCTGCTACCAGTTCTCCAGAACTGATCAGAACCTGATGAATACCACCTCTGCATGGAATCCAAAACAAACTCCGTCTAAATTTATTGAAATCAACTCTCTTGAAGTGCAAGACTTTAGTTTGACTTTGTACTTTGTTACAAGCTCAGAATAAGTAATAATCATTTTGGATTCTTTGTTGGTAAAATTGTAAAAAGACAGAAACAATTTAGAACTGTAGTTACTTCTTTAAAATCAACATGTGGATCCTGGATAGGTAGAAGAAAGATCACTATGTTAAAGCTTAAATTTGATATGCTGTCAATTGGGTCAGTCACTCAATAGTATAGATTATTATACTAAACTAGAATTTAAATAAATGAGATTGCTATTGGAACTTAATTGGAACACTATTCATATGCCATTCTCTTTGGGGAAAAGAAACGTTGAAAGATATGATGGAGATTAACAGCATTATGAGTTTGGTTGAGAGAAAAAAATGTTTCTTCTCTTATAATATCCACTGGAAGTTGCAGTAATTTTTCACTGACAACATGTAGAAAAGGCCTTGAACTCCATCTTGAAATGACCTTACCAAGATGAGAAAATTAAAGTAGTCCACCTCATTGTCTGCCTAGAGAACATTCCATCCAAAGGAATTATCTTTAATCTCCTCAGGGAGAGATGAAATCTGTTCACAGAAAACTAAGAAGAAATTTACAGCATAGTTGTGAGGAGGGCAGGAGTAT
The DNA here is from genome assembly GCF_964273705.1 of Natrix helvetica. Lineage (NCBI taxonomy): Eukaryota > Metazoa > Chordata > Lepidosauria > Squamata > Natricidae > Natrix > Natrix helvetica. Next base: position 88,804,062 of record NC_138550.1, on the reverse strand, counting down.
ATATCTCCACAACCAAAATGGAAAGAAACTGCAAAAATCTCTCACTTTTTGTAACTGAGATATTTACTTCATAAAAAAAAAAATGATTGTATTATAGACAAATTTTCATGACAGTACCTTCAAACTGAAAGGGAAAATAGCATTGGCATAAATAAATGACAACACTATTATAATTTTCACTGTTAATAAAAGGCCGCAAGTGGAACTTGAGGTTTTTGAGGGCCGAAACTCTATCATAGAATTCAGACTACAGCAAAGAGTAGTCTATTAAAATTGTCTCTTTGTATTCCCTCTAAATGCAAGTCAAGTGCAAAATTATGTTGTGTTGATTTTAACATCTTAAAAATATAAGAAAACAAAGTGAAAATAAAACCTGATGTCTAAGGAATATAGTAAATATTTGTTGTTACATTTTATCTTTTGGAACGCATGCTAAATTAGTCCTCATTACTGATTGAATCCTGAGTAACTATCAACACAGGTCATATGCATTTGAGTTTATCATTTTAAGTAAATGATGTATGGCATTAAATTATAAAATTACCATTTGACTTTATCATTACCATTATCATAAACCACTAATAGAAAAGGAGCATGTGACATGAAATTTGGGCTTGAAGTTTGTTGACATTGGATTAAATCACAAAGTCAACTACAAATACAGCTTCAGTACAACTAGCATCAGAATTAAAATAAGAATGATCATGGTAAAGTTAGTGTGTGGACAAATAAGAAGCAAAAATGATAGGTATAAACAGATTAAAAAATTGAAATTGTGATATAGTCATTGTTGACCCCTGGAACTGCCTAGAACCAGTGATGGCTAACCTTTTCAGTGCCAAGTGTTGAAAGCGCGTCCACGCACACCCAGACCCATAATGCAATGTGTGCGCAAACCCCTATGTGTCCTGCCCCCGCACATGCATGCACAACCCCCTACATGCATCCACCTCCATGCATGCATGCAACCCCCCATGCATGTGTGTGACTCCTAAATACATGTGCGAACCCCCACATGTGACCCATGCATGCCCCCTGCCCCCTGCACATGCATGTGCATCTCCTGCATGCGCCTTGCCACCCACATATGCACAGCGGAGACCCCAAAACCAGCTTGCCAGCAGGAGGTATGCATGCATGCACAGTGGAGCTGAGCTGGGGCAATGGCTCGTATGCCCACAGAGAGGGCTCTGCATGCCACCTGAGGCACATGTGCCATAGGTTTGCCATCATGGGCCTAGACTTTACCTGCACTTTTTTTTGCTAAGATTTCAAAAATGGTTTGTCATTTTCTCTTTCCTATGGCTGAGTCATAGTGAATAGCCCAAGGACATTGCTGGCTTTTGTCTAAGGTGGGACTAGAACTCCTGTTTCTACCCTGATGTCTTAATCACTACACCAACTTGTATATAAGATTACCGGAGCTTGAAACTAAAAAAAAATGTATGTGGCTTCATCTGATTGGTTTTTGATTTGTCAGTAGTATCTGTGGATACAAACCATCATACATTACTGAATAATGTTAGGCTTACATGCACATGATTGCTATTTAATGGGTGTTGTGTTATAGCCTAACTTGCACATGTGATTGAGCTACTAAAAATTGGTATTACTGAGAATTCTGAATCTTCCATACCACTTCTATACCACTTCAAATAAATTGTTTTTCACTGCAGACTATTCACATTTTAAAGTGTTAGTCACCAAGTATGCAATAAATGTTGGTAGAAAAAATTAAGAGGGTTAATTTATACGGGAAGAGCACATCTTCCTTCCCCTCATTATCTCATTATCACCTTCTATAGAAAGACTATTGAAAGCATCCTGTCATATTGTGTCATTGTGTGATTTGGAAGTTCTACTGTTTCAGACAGGAAGGCTGTGCAGAGAGTAGTGAGGACGGTATAAAAGATTAGTGGAGGTTCACTCCCTTTTATCCCAGACATAGCTTGACCAGGGTCCATGGTATTGTCGGAAACACTACACATCCTTTCCATGGCTGGTATTCTTTGTTACCTTCTTGGAAGAGACTTTGTGGTGTCCAAAGCAAGACACCTCAATTTTGTAATAGCTTTGTGCCATATAGTATCAACTTTGTTAACACTCAAGACTTTGTTATGCTTTGTATTCAAAATGGACTATAGTTAGTGTGTGTGTGTGTGTGTGTGTATGTGTGTATGTGTAGGCATCAAAAATGTCATTTTTAATGTCTGCCAGTATATGTTGAAAATATATTGCAACATATTGCCACATAAATTATGTCTTTTATTAGCCACATTTAAAAAAAAACAGATTTATACTTCACAACCTTTATTTATTATTTACAATTATGCCTAACATATAAAAGTTTTGCATGTACAGTAGTAATATCCAGTACCATGTGTGTGTTTCATGTAAGTTAGTCAAATTTATGATAATTTCCTCTAGATCCTTGTTGTTTTGTATAATTGTCTCTGACGGTTTCAGTTTTAATGTACCAGATGAAAACTATTTTTGTACTTTAAACAACTCTAATATATGCTTCTTCGTTCAACTATAAGCATTCATATTCAGAAGAAAGGTACAGGAAGAATATTTCTTAGGAAACAGGACAACTTGAAGTGGTGCCCTTTGGCTTAAAAAATGGGTAACCCATAATGTTAGATACTTCTGTGTGCCGTCAATTCCAGAATAATAATTTCATACTCTAATTACTCAAGCCATAGAACCATCAGAAGAATTACACTTAAAATAAAGTCAGTTGTTTACTAAATAGTGTGTGATATTGGGATTTGTTCTTCTTTAGCTACCCCCACAGAAATAACAGGTTTGGAATTTATCTGAACAGGATTTTGCTCATTTTTTAAAAAAAAATACTAAAATATTAGTAATGTTCTTATAAGAAAATGACAACAATTCATACTAGATACATCCAGATGTCCATTTTGTTGTTATGGGGAAAAATGCCTTTCCCAAGCCGTTTCAGACAAGTTTAATTACATATCTCAACCCATTTGGGATCCTCCACTTTAGGTCAGTAGTTTTGCTCTTTTCTGAAGCTAAAACTCAATTATGCCATTCTCTCTCAAGGGAGTTTAAAGTAGCTTCATCCATAATGATATTTAGGGAAGCAGCAAAAAGCATTTCTTTGCTTCAGTTGGCTTTGAATGACTTTTAATATAAGATTGGTTTAATTCCTGTTGTTTTTATTAGTTACTTCTATTAATGTTTAATTGGGATTTTTTTTACATTCTTTTTGTGGAATGCAAAATAACTTTTTGTGGAATGCAAAATAACAAAAATGCAAAATAATAATACACACACACACACACACGTACAGTGTGTATACATACATACATACATACATACATACATACATACATACATACATACATACATACATACATACATACATACATACATATATATATATATATATATATATATATATATATATATATATATAATTTGTTTTTGTAGATTTTCACGGGTGTAGGTATGCTGGCCTTGTTGTATTCGGGTCTTTTCCCATGTAAGATTGAGATTGTCTTGGCAACTTTTCGGTGAGGTGCCACTCACCATCTTCAGGCTGGTGTTTTCGGCTTCGTGCTTGTGCAAGTAAAACATGGTCGGAGCTTCTGTCTTTCTATAAATCTTGGTGGGGGTGGGTGGAGTGCTAGCTTTGTTGCTGTAAGTGGGTTGATTGGCTGTGTAGTTGCATCCTGATTGGTAGATGGACTCCATCTACTCCATCTACCAATCAGGATTCAACTACACACACACACATACACACACACACTTATACATAACAACTACTGGCAGTTGATGACAATGTTGATGGTTTTCCTGAAAGTGCAGACAGTCATAACTAAGCCCATATTCCAACTGTTAGGAATGTTGCCCAAGAATTCCTCCAATGTGCCCAGTAAATAGGAGTGTATAATTAGCAGCATCTTTAAAAGTGAATTGTCTCAAAGTTTAGTGCCTGCAAACATTGCTATACACTTTTGGCCATTTTTACTGCAAAATCTTCTGGATGGTTATAGATATCACACAACCTATCTACAACCTTTAAACTAACTTGCTGTTTTCAGTGGTAGGGAAAATGTTGTCTTTTGTTGAAATAAAGATCTTCAATCTGCTTCATATGAAATTGAGAGAATTGTTCTATGTTATATTTTTAACCTTATATTGCAAAGTTTTTTGGTTGTAACCAAGGTAGTATACAGAACTTTTTAAAGGTCATCTAGTGGTTTGGAAATGTCTTTCCAAATACATGTGTAAATAAATGCACTTTTTTAAACAATGGCATAGAGCCGAGATAGTGCAGTGGTTAGAGTGCAGTGCTACAGGCTACTTCAGCTGACTGCTAGCTGCAGTTCAGCAGTTCTAATCTCACTGGCTCAGGCTTCCATCATTCCGAGATGGGTAAAATGAGGACCCAGATTGTTGTGGGCAATATGCTGACTCTGTAAACTGCTTAGAGAGAGCTGTAAAGCATTGTGAATCGATATATAAATCTAAGTGCTATTGCTATTGTTATAGCTAATATCCATTTCCCATTTTGTCATCATGATTTCCATAAATGATTAAATGTTACGTACCCAAAGAAATTGTTGCAAATATATTGTAACCTATTGCCACATCAATTATGTATTTTATTAGCCCCATTTTTTTTTTAAAAAAAAAACAGATTCTTAAAGCAGCCACTTAATACTGAAGGAAAACAACTGCAATTAGAACTTTAGAACTCTTCAGTCTAGCACGTGATCTTGATTCAGACATAGGCTCTGTATCAACTCCTTCCAAATTGTTTTTTGTGTAACAACATACCATAATTGCTATTGGACCCTCAACTAGATCTTGAATACACTCTGGTAGATAGATGGATGGATGGATGGATGAATAGATGTAGAGACAGACAGACAGACAGAGGATCCATTTACTTATTTATATTAAAGTATAAATAATTTCATTCCTCCAATGGCTTTATATCAACACAACTTTTTTTCCCTTTAATTTTGTTTTTTTCCTCTTCTCGTTATTCAGGCACTTCTGTCATTCAAATAACAGCGACTGATGCTGATGACTCGAACTATGGCAACAGTGCCAAAATTGTATATAGCATCCTCCAGGGTCAGCCATATTTCTCAGTGGATCCCGACACAGGTTAGAATATCCATTGACTTGCTTTGTTCTGGTTATCTGAGTTTTGCATTGTTCCAGTAATGTATAGGAACTGACAGCTTTAATGAGTTTTTCAAAATTTTGCACCTTTTGTTTTGAATGATTTATTCAAATATGGTAATACATGCTTGTTCAGCTGGAATGTTGACTGTTAATTTCAAGATATGGGGTGGAATATTGTTCGTAAAAAATGTTAAGTGTTTCTTCTTAGCTTGGGGATGCAGGTAAGCAAATTGAAATTTTTTTGATGGTGCTTTTTCTGGAACAATAGTTTGTCAATTTTGAGACTTCAGCAAATGCCATCCTTATCAGCCTGTTTAACTGGCTGTGGAAATAATCTCTAAGATAAGCCAAACTGAAAACTTTCCATGAATTACAGGAGAGCAGCTGATTTATCAACCTGGTCCTCTACCATAATTTGCAAATAGTTTACATGAGCATGGTGAATGTGAAGCTACAGCTGATGGATGAATTAAGTTGTATGAGTTGCAGGATATTTTGGAATAGCAAATGTGCCACAAAAGACCAAAACAAAATATTCAGCTCCCACATAACCCAGTTCTGAGCCAGTTCACTTAAAAATGTAAAACTGTTTTATATATAATGATGTTTTGGGGTGACAAAGTAAGAGAAGTTTGAGTAATAGCAATCTTGGCTTTCCCATGGTTAATTTTTGCATCTGCATAAAAATAATGAAAAAGATAATGGGAAGAAGGGTAGAACTAGGTGGATAAACATGTTGTCTCTTTCCTTATTGTCTAAAGTGTCATGTTTGATTTTTCACCCTGGAAATTAAAAATAATGAAAAAGATAATGGGGAGAAGGGTAGAACTAGGTGGATAAAACATGTTGTCTCTTTTCTTAACAATGAACTAGGAAGGAATTGTTCACATACAACAAGGACAACAGTATAATAAATTGATAAGTTGGATTGTGCCATTAGAGTTTGCAAATGGTTACTGCTACATTTCCTCTCCTCTATGTAATATATACATTAATATAGTTCTCTTTTCTCGTGTGATAACTTAATATTTACATACAGGATTGATTTAGAAAGTGCTTTTGTATATTGAAATGATACATCTGATTCATCTATAGATCATGTTCCTCTGGGATTTTGGAGAAGATTGTAAATGCCTACATTATGTCCTCTAAGATTTGCTTTAAAATCTGTCTGTCTGTCTGTCTGTCTGTCTGTCTGTCTCTTTGACTTATCTCACACACAAGCACACCTTTTATTCTAATATATGTAGCACTTTTAGTCTGTTTTCTGTTTTTCTAGAAAGATAATTATATTGATTTTAATGCCAGGACTCCCCTGATTTTCACTCACTGTAACATTAAACTGGTCAAATCCACTTTAATACTCTTTTTCATATTTCCTTTTGCCTCTATTTTCAATTCCCCCCCCCCCAAGGTATAATCAAGACTGCTTTACCAGACATGAGCCGAGAAAATCGAGAACAGTATCAAGTGGTCATCCAAGCCAAGGATATGGGAGGCCAGATGGGTGGATTATCAGGAACTACCACAGTAAACATCACCCTGACTGATGTCAATGACAATCCACCTCGATTCCCTCAGAGTATGAAATATTTATAATTCTGTTATCTTCAAAAAGTCACTATATTCATTCACCATCTGTGACAGCATTGCAAGTGAATTGATACTATAACTGTTTAAAGTCATAGCAGAATTAATATGTTTGTATGCCTAAAAAAAATCTTGCTTTAAACTAAAGCCTTTGAATTAGGGTATTTTAGTCATATGAGACTGAACAACTTGAAATACTAAAAACACAATCATCTTTTCTACTTGTAACATGTTCTATTTGTCAGTGTAGTGAGTGCTATAAAATAGAGATGGGTTCTCAGCTCCACTTGGTTATGGCTGGCTTGAGGTTTTCTCTATTAGTGACCTGAAATGGAAGGGTAATGTTCCTATTTTCTCAGGTACCAAAAAGGCTTTATGCAATTGTGCTTGATGTTTTAAATATCTTCCAACCCATTTTGTACCTCAAGGGCCCCAATTAATTAGACAGTTTCATGAATTAATCAAACAGAATGGATGTTAGAAGTGATGATGTTAGAAAATCCTCTCCTCTTTCCAGAAGAGTTAGGGATGTATCTGAAACTGCCACTCATAAAAGCTAGAAAAAGTATCCAATGTGGTCAAGGAACCACCAACACAACTAACATTGCCAAACATTATCATTTCTTTCTAGTTCATCATCCACTCTTATCACAGGCTGAATGAATATAAATTCATGTGCTAAATAATCAAAACTAAATGTAGGCAGTCAACTAATCATATTATCATATAGAGAACAGTGGAGTCACGAATGAATAGGACATCAATGTGCTGTCCTTTGCTGTTTGCTGCATTAAAGAAACTTGTAGGAATAATTATGAATGATGGAAACTATCACTTATATTACACAGGTTTCAATAATAATAGGCTACAGGTAGCCCTCAACTTATGACCTAAATTGAACCCAGAATTATGGCTGTAAGTCATGGCAGTTATTAAGTCAGGTGCCTACATTTGGATTTCCACATTGAGGTCATTACTTGGAGCACAGGGTATCACAAGGTGAAAGGCCCCAGGAGGGCCTGGCACAGGCCCACTCTGCAGCATCTCCCCAGCTCATACATGGCTAACAGGGTCTTCCCAATCCTCTAAAATGCCCCTCACATTGTTTCCCACTCCACTGGGTCCCACACACTTGGGCATCTCCCCCCTCATGCCTCACACCACTGATGTTTACTGAATATCACCTTTCCCAAGGGGAAGATCCAAAGCACCACTTACCTTTCCTATACAGAACCCATGTGGTATCATCTCAGGAGCAGGCCTGATTTTAGAAGCAGGCACAGTTCTCAAGTTCTTCTGGAGAATAAAATCACTAACATGGAGTTAGATGACAGCTGGACCAATCCAATGGGATGACTAAGGCTGGAATGGGATAACTCACCATGGCCAATCTGCCATTGGCCAACTCACCACAGGAAAACTCGGTTTGGGACAATTCAACAAAAAAGTTACATTAATTTTGATGGAACCGTATCCAATAATAATAAAATAAAGCCAATCCAGAAATATAAGAGTTACAATACTTTTTATGAAAACATGTTCACTAATAATAAAAGTATCTGAATGAAAGGTGCTTTTTCAAGAGACAATTGGACTTTCTGGTTTTTCTTTGAAGACATTTCACTTTCCATCCAAGAAGATTCTTCAACTCTGACTGGATGGTGAGAACGGAAGGATTTATATTCCTTGCAGACAGCTGGTCATTTGTATTCTTTTAGAGAGTTGTTGAGGCCACTTGAAGATATCTCTGTATCCTCGGGGTCACTTGAGTAATGCAAATGGGTGTGGAGCCTTCTTGGAACTGCTGGAAGGACTGAATTGTGGAGTTGTGCTTTCTGAAGGGTGTACTATTTGGGACAACTATGACCTGGATAACTGACAATCTCCATAGACATTTAGCTATGAACTTTGGGATGAACATCCTTCAAATGGTGCAGCAATACAAACAGATTTCTAGAAAAAAATGCAGACTACAGGACCATTTGTGTTTCACTTTGAGATGCAGACAACACAGACTCACCCCCACAGCCTGTGCCTGTGTTCAACAGTGAAGGAACACAGAACTTCTCCACCCAATGTAATCTATTTTTCTAGATAACTGATCAAGTGCTATGGATTCCTATACTGATTCATTATTGTTTATCATCTAATATTCCACTCTTTTAAAAAAGGTTGGTTTCCTATATGTTTACAGGATTTTCCATAGAAAACATTGTTGGAAAAGCCATCCATTTTTGTAGTTATTTTTACAATCATGGTTTTCATAATAATATGCATCTTCCTTTGTTCCAAGATACCATTGCCTGGCAAAGCATAAGAGGTTACATTGCTTCATGTATAGGTTCCTGTACCTAGAAACAAGTTCAAAAGTAATGCAGTTGAGCTATAAGACAGGCTGCATAGCAATGTGATTCCAAAATGCCACATACCGCGGAACATTCTGTCCACTAATTCTAGTCTGAGTTCATTTTTTGTAACACTTGTGTAATATATGTATTGATTTTCATTCATCACTTGGGTAAGAGGTCTACTTAAGATGCAGGGATGTGATAGGGTAATAAATCAAACAAGCTTCTGAAGTCAGAGTAAGGTGATGTGCTATAAAATATATGCTACTTGGTGGCAATATCATAATGAGAATGAAAGAATCATAATGGAAGAAGAAGTGTTTGGTAATGATTTTTCAGCTCTTATTATTTCATAAAGAACTTATGTGGACAAAAACATGCAAGGGCATTTAGTAGACCTTCTTCAAAATGAGGTATTATAATTACCATCTGCTCTAATGTATTTGTAATTTGTCAACAAATAAATAAAAATTAACTGTAAAATTAACATAATATTAAGAAATAGTCACTTAGAGCTACCATATCTGGGCTGTAAATAGTCAAGAGAACAACTAGATGGGAGGAAAGAGAAACAGAAAATGATTACTGCCTTTTTATGGCTAGCTGGACTTTTGAGCCCAGATAAAATTATCTTAACTAAATTTTCATCCATTAAATGGCATAAAGAATTTCTAAGACAACTAAGGCCAATAATTCTCAAGATTTCATATCTAACATCACATCAATCTGTCAAACATAATTCTTGGACCTGCAAAGATAAAAACAATATTTTGTTTTTGGGTTTTTTGAGGAAGTACACAACTTAATTTCACACTGTCATGAATCAGAACCTCTACATCAAGGACCAGATAACTATAACGTAGTTGAAATTATTCCTTGTTTTTAAATGCCATGCTTAATTACCACTTCTTCGCTAGATGAAAAATAATGGCTTGTGTGAGAATAAATTGGAGGATAAAATGAGTGGTGGGTGAGGAACTAACATTAGCAGATATAAAACATCCACAACTATATTTGAATCAATCGGATTCACTCAATTAGGCAAATCTATCTTGATTCAATAATCTCTCCCTCTCTAGCTCTCTTCTCCCTCCCTCCTTCCCTCCCCCTCTCTCAAATGTGTATGTGAATATGGTCAAATAATATACCAATTTTATGAATCAGTTAAAAGACATGTGATATTTGAGGCAACACATCAAGCTTATTTGGCAATTAAATTCAAATGTACCAATCCATTATTGGATTAAAATATACTGTGTGTTTTGCAGGTAATTCGGTCAAATCATTTTCAAATTGAACCATTGAATCCATTCTTTTTATGGCTTTATTAAATATAGCTTCCTTCTGCCCCCTTCTCATTTTATATTGGCAGACTAATTGCTCAATTAAATAAGCCCATGCTGCAGTGTTTAATATTCTGTTTATCTCTTAACCAATAAAATACTACAAGAAAAAAAGTAGAGCAGAAAAATGGTTGGCCTCATTCTTTTTGTATATTCCACCCAGGTGGGAGTAAAAAAAAATTACTGAAAGCATATTGTGTCATTTTATATTAACTGTGACTCTCATGTTGCCAAAGTAAGTTACAATCCAAGCTTTTATGTTTATGCAAAAACAACATAATGTGGCTTTGTGTTTTGAACCAACCATTAAAGTGTTGTCCTTGTCACTTAAAATTTATCCTTGCTTATTAACTGATGACTGTATCAATATACCTGTGACTGTCTAAGCAATGTGGGAACACAATTAATAAATGCATCATGATTTGGCAAGTTCTTTTCTCTCTTTCTTCAAATTTTGCCTGTCTGTTGGCTAGTTATGATCCTGGATTGCCTGAGCTCCCTGCCTCAGTTTGGATTGGAGCCATTCTGAAAATGCTTCTATTCCCTAATCATCCTATTTCTACAGGTGTGACATTTCAAAATTGGATAGACACACATACTTCTCCCAAAACTAAAATTTCCACAACAGAGACATGGCCAGTGATTGTTTTAAATTTTAGACATTGGTTTGGAATCACTTACCCTGTTTCTGTGAAAATAAGACCTAACCAGATAATAAGCCCAGACTTGTACATTAGACAGAATGTGGTAGCAAACTAAAATGATAGAATTCAAACTTATTACAGTTTTGGCTGCATGTGGGTGATGGGAATCTTATGTTAAGAAAACAATTTCAATGTACAAATGAACATTCATTTACAACTCGGAATGTCACTACAAAATTAATTAGTCAAGTCTGTAACCATCTGTTAGACTTTAGGATATTGGAAGGAAATTTGTGTTAGTGTTTCTATGGATTGTGTGGGAGGAAAGATTTAAAATAATGGATCACTGATGATGATGATGATGATGATGATGATGATGATGATAATAATAATAATAATAATAATAATAATAATAATAATAATAATAATAATAATAATGGCAGCATATAAGGAAAAACAGATGGCTGACAGATTAAATAGATGGAAAACCAAAGCTTTGCATGGACAGCACTTGAAAAACGCTGAAGGAAAATGTGTTGACAACTTGATATGGACATGGCTTAAGATGGGAACTATCAAGAAAGAAATGGAAGGTTTAATACTGGCTGCTCAAGAACAAGCACTACAAACTAATGCCATTAAAGCAAAGAAACAAAAATCCACTGACAACCCAAACTGCCGATTTTGCAATAACAAAGTCGAAACTGCTTCACAAAGCTAGACATGAGCTAGACAGTTGCTAAATTAATCCACTGGTCATTATGTAAAAAATATGATTTACCTGTATCCAGAAAGTCATGGGAACATAAAGTGGAAAAAGTTATTGAAAATGAGAAGGTGAAGATATTGTGGGACTTTCAAATACAAACAGATCGTCATTTGGAGCACAACACGCCAGATATCACGGTTGTAGAGGGCCGAAGTGTACAGTTTATTGATATCGCTGTTCCTGGAGATGTCAGAGTCAAAAAAAAAGAACTAGAAAAAATAATGAAATATCGCGACCTGGCCATTGAAACTACACAGCTATGGATGAAGCATGTAACAGTGATACCCATTGTCATTGGGGCGCATGGCACCATGTCCAAAAATTTTACAAGATACATCAACAAATTGCAGCTTCCTGCGATAACACCAGCGGAACTGCAAAAAACTGTGCTACTCGGATTATTGTATATTTTAAGAAGGTACTTGGTTGATACCTAGGATGCTGGCAGCAAATCGTATCAACCATTAGCACCAGTCAATAGTATTTGTGATGCATTGGTGAATGTTCAGTTGGCTGAGTTTCATGTTTAATGAATAAAGTATAAAGAATAATAATAATAAAAATATCTCTAGCATAATTAAAGTCTGTGAAGTCTTTAATTTTTCAGACTTTTGCTCTTCAAAAAGTACTCTGACTGCATCAATGTAAATTGTTCCATACGAGAACGGAGAATCTTTGGTGTTTTTTAAATGTCTTTCCTATGTTTTAAAGACAAATCCCAAAGACAACCTTAGGTCTCTTCCAGTAGAGACTACTGCTGTTTGCTCAGGAATGTGCCACGTGTTCACTTAATGTGTACTGTGTGCTCATGCGCAGTACAACTAAAATTGCTCTGCGCATGCCACAGAAGGAAAAAACAAGATGGTGCCACCTATGGTGCCGCCGGGAGAACCAGTTCGGGGGCGTAGTAGGCCTGGATTGCTGCCAATTCCAGCGACCCAGGCCACCAAGTTACTACTGTTTCGTCCAAACTGGTCCAAACCAGTACAAACTCACCACTGGTCTCAAGTACCTGTGCAATAAATTCCACATGGATCTGCCCTTTATGACAGTTCAAGAACTTCTTAATAGTTAGAAAAGGACACAGCAATGTACTTTTTCTGCTGACTTTGAAGACCATACCTGAAATTATCAAAAACAGAAATAGGCAAGCTGGTATCATACAAGAATTTAAACTTCCATCAGCTCTTGCCACCACAGTCAATTATATAAGATTGTAATACTTATGGTATAAAACAAGCTTTATTTTCCCTTGTGGTGTTACATCCAGCAGTATATACTTTTTTGTTGCAGTTTTAGAAGGAGCCCTAGTGTCTATCTAACAAAATTTATTAAATTAAAAGGATAAAATAATCAAGGTATAGAAAGTCAGACTTTTGATCCATTTACCCGAGAATGGTCTATACTAATTGTCAAAGATTTTAGAGAGAATCTTCTGAAATCCTGCTTAGGAATGCCAAAAGATTCAATATGAGTCATGTTGGATATAACAGAGTCCTTTATCATTGAGTTATATAATAAAAAAACAGAAATTATTTTTCTTCTGTGACAATAAATGCAGTGTTTACTATCTGTACTGTGGATCAAAGTCTCCGGGTTGCTTATAAAAATCACTAAGGAGAGATACAGATATAATTTAATTTAATTTAATTTAATTTAATTTAATTAATATAAAGTAGTCCTTGACGTAAAACCACAATTCAGCCCTGAATTTTGGTAGTAGATTGTTGTGGTTGAAAGTTGAGTCATCATGTGACTGGATTCAATTTTACAACTATTTTTACAGTGATCATTAGGTAGGTCACTGAAGTTGTTAAGCAAATCATGTGGATGTAACATGAATCATGTGGTCATAAATAATAAAATGGATGTTTTTTTGGTGGAGAATACAATCACATGACATGGGATGCTGCAACCAGTCATAAATATGAGCACCCAAAATGTGATAATGTAGCTTGTGGGTGGTACAACAGTCATAATTTGAGGATAGGTTGTAAGTCACTTGTTCTTCACTCTGTTATAATTTCAAACATCTGTTAAGTGACCAGTCATAAATTCAGGACTACCTTGCATGAATTTCCCTGCAAGCACTAGATTCCTTTATCCCAACATCACAAGCAAGTAATCAGTTTCTAAAAGAGTCCAGCATCTATGTCGGGATCTTGAAAATCTTCCTCCAAATGAGCCTATTAGTTTAAGAAGTAGCTACTTTATTATCTATTCACCAACTTTTCTATGGTCACGTTTGGCAAAGCATCCACATAAATCTATGGACCACCCTAAAATAAATAACATTATTTACAAATAGGTTCCAATAATTACTTGATTTTTTTAATATCACCTTTCAACCCAGAAGTATCCTCATGAAACTTTCTTCGAGATACTATTATGCTATATTACAGTATACAGTAATTAGCCATCCAGTTAAAATGTGCAGTTAAAAGTATTCCATTCTTGTGTGTACTTCATATTAGCTATTGAAAATAAGTAGGATATCCCAATAGCCAATATCAGCAAGTAAGCCAACCTTTTAACTGAATTAAGAAATATATTTTGTTTTGTTTTTTTAAAAACTTCCTAAAACAAGAAGAGAGAGTTCTCCTATTCTACAAAGACAATTAATTCGGGACGACTTGGACCTTGAGTCTTTTCACTGTTAATCCATACTAGCTCATAATACAGAAGTGTTTACCATTGCCACCTTCTTCCATATTTTAACCCCCTTGCCTTGCCTATAGCTCAGGCATTAAATCCTATTACCTTCACTGCCAGTTTGGAACCGGGAGCACCCCCCACCCTCCGTGTGTTAGCTTCGCTCACATGCAACGCTTCTGCGTATGGGCAGAGCATCTGTGATGACATCTGGGCAGGTGGGCAGGGCTGCTACTGGTTTGCCCAAACCAGGTCAAACTGGCAGAATATCACCCCTGCTTTAGCCCTAGTATATCTTGATGATATTTCATCTAACCAATAGCCAGATTATGTAGATAAAATACCAGATATCATCCAGATGAAATACCAGATTGCCAGATTTTATCCTGTTTGGTTTCTAAAGCATCTCCAGCTTCACCTAGATGCTACCAAGTTTTCTTTAAGACATTGAACTTGACAGTCCAGCTTGCTCTTTAAATGTTACAGTGTATACAATACAGTCATTTGGGTTTTTATTTGTTTATTATTTAATTGCTATAACAATTTGTGGGCTGGCAGGGTGCCAGCATACAATTTAGTTGATTATTACTTTTACCCTCAAAATGCCCTCCCTCCAAGTATACCAGTCTTATTAAAATTCTTTGAAACTTGCTTCAAAAATTATAACAGATGTCATGTCTCAACAACCCTCTGGAGTCATTGCAAGTTTAGCTTCAGGCAAATTTCAGTGACATTTTTATCCAAAGATTGACTACTTTGCAATCTGTTATAAACTAAAAAATTAATACACGTTGATTTCAGAAATTATATTTCAATAGAAACACCTGTATACTTTCCAGGGTAAGAATACAAACACTGGATTGGGCCATTAGTGCTGTCCAGTATCTACTGTTTACACCTATAATTTAAAACTTATAGGTAATAGAGCAAAGAAGATTAGCATCAGCATTCTATTTTTTTTTATAACTTTTCTTTCACAAGTATTAGCTCTGTGTTATGTTGTTTTTTCCTTGTACTCAGAAGCTAAGGAATTTGTTTCTGTTGATTTTTTAAAAAAATATTAATATAGTTGAATAACTAGGAGCACATGTATATACACTCACACATATACACACGTACGCTTCTAATTTTTTTAATTTTATTTTCCAGGCACATATCAGTTCAGCTCTCTAGAGTCTGCACCACTTGGGACTTCGCTTGGCAGAATAAAAGCCAATGACCCCGATGTGGGTGAAAATGCTGCAATTGAGTACAACATTGCTGCCGGCGATGGATCTGACATGTTTGATATCATCACTGACAAGGACACACAAGAAGGGATTTTAACAGTCAAAAAGGTTTATTTTCCTCTCTCTCTTTTATTGGATTTGGCACTTCAGGTTTTAAATTTCCTTTTCCATCTGGAGGATGGATCAGATTCATGAAAGGTCAACTGCAGAGAAACTGGCAGGTGTTAAGCTTCAAACCTTCCTTCCTTCCTTCCCTCTTTCCTTCCTTCCCTCCTTCCTTCTTTTAAATTGTTCTCGCTTGTCAGATACTTGGAAATTTATGGTCATGTAAGTTTAGAAATATTGATGTAAAAGTTCTATTGAACATGTAAAAGAAGTTATGTTAACTTTCTAAGGGTTATATAACAATTTGGTGCAGCCAACTTGCCACAGCCAATTTGCCATGGCCAACTCTCTGAGGGACAACTAACCATGGCCAACTCACTATGGGACAACTTGCTGTGGGACAAGAGTTACACTAACATCAAAGAAATAATGGAATAGAATCATTAAGGAAAGGATGCAAAAGGACGGAGAGAATGAATTGCGAATGACAAAAATTAAAATATTTTTAATTTATTTTAAATAATTAAATTGAATTGTTAAATTGTCCTGTGGCGAGTTGACCGTGGTGAGTTGGCTGCAGGGAATTGACCACAGCAAATTGGCTCTAGCAAGTTGGCCGTAGCGATTTGGCTATAGCAAGTTGTCCCATTCCACTTTGCAAGCTGGCTGATTAGCTGAAGTCTACTATTTCCCTTCCAAAGGCTAGAAATAGTCAAATGTTTATGTGGTATCCTGAAACTAGGATGCAAAGGAAGTCCAGTTTCTAATGAGATATTTGTTCAGAGACCCTTACTAGATATCTCCCCACACTCTTATAGCACTTATTTTATTGAGTTCTATAAAGATAAACCAAACAAAAAAATTGAAGTTATTCTTGTCAGGAGTACTTGGGTTCTGAAGATGAAATGATTCTTGTCAGGAGTACTTGGGTTCTGAAGTTTCCGCTTGAAGTATTATGATAGAATCTGAAAACTTGTGACTTTATGAGATGTCTTTTTAGGTTTGGCATACATTATGTCAGCTTTGTTTAAGTAAATTGGGAAATCAGCTGCAGGCCAAGAAATTTATTGGATAAATTAGAGTTCCAATAAGGAATTGCTGGCTCTAGGCATCTGCTTCACATATCTCTTGATGGCCCATCCACCAGTAGCAGATGGTCTCTGCCTAGAAATCATCTTTAAAAAGAGAGAAAATCAGTATGTATGCTGATCTGCAAATACAGTATATATTGTAGTTATCCCTAGTGTCAAAGGGTAGTGAATAGGAAAAAATATGCACTTGGAATGGTGTATACTGTATATGTGTGCATAAAATTACATAAATATTATAAACTTAGGATGCTTTCTTCTGTGTAACCAGTACAGTTCAGGAACAGCTTCAGTAGTAGTCCAAATCAAGACTGGTATTTCTTCTAGGCTAGATTGACAGAAGTAAGACCCACCTCTCTCCTATTATTAATCAGGACAATAATGCAGTATAACAAACCAGGATAGCGTGATAATAGTATGAGAGTTTTCTCTCTTCATGTAATTTTAGTTTCAATCATATCTTTCCTATGAATTAGGTTCCTCAACAAAAAGCCTGAATAGATAATTTTAGTAGAGAAAATTATCCTTTTTATCTTCATCAGGTCTTTTGTGGAGGGGTAGATTTATATTGGTGGAGCCTTTTGCATTTTTAATTCCCTACAATTTGTCATCTTACCTAAAGTAGACTTCAAGATAATTTAAACCAGAGGTAGGCAATCTGTCTTCCTGATATTTTGGTTTCTCACATTTCCTTGCTATTAGTAATAATCAACAGACTGATGGAAGTTAATGTTCAAAGTATCTGGAAAGAATTAGATTGACTATTTCTTATTAAAGTGTGGTTAATTCAAAGAAGCCTGAAACAGAAACCATGATTTGCATTGAACTTAGTTTTCATTAGCTACAAATGAACCTAAGGGCACTAATTCAGTCCATAGGTCAGATGTAAGAGATCACGTTTATTTTCATTAAAATTCAAAATGTATCTTGATTCATTAACTCATTCCAAAAAAGCAACACAGATAACATTTGCATACATAAACTTTGGATACTTCCAAATGGCCTTAGATCTATTCCTACAACCAGTGATCGCCCTAACAGCAGCTGTTGCAGGAATATGTTTCATCAGGCCAGATGCGTCATGCACAGGCCATGCTCACCCCAGTTCCACAAAGGGAAAAAAACATCACAAAGTGTCATGTGACGGCAACGTGATGCTGTGAGTTTGAAACCCATGTGCGTCATTAAAACTTTAATTAGCACTCCTGACATATGTAGCCTACTTTGTTTATTCACAGGGAGAAAAAAGACAGGGGAAATCCAAATGTTGTGGCTGGTAAAAGATTCTACAGTTATGTGCAAGGACACTATTAAGGCTAGGCCCAGGGAGAACTGGGTTCAAGGGTCAGCCATTGGAGCTCCCTGACTTGTTTTCTTTAACTTTCAATTTCTTTTTGAGGATATCTGCAATCCAACCACTAGTTCTTTTAACCCCTTAACTTTTTCTCCGTAAATATCTTTTGCACTTCCATCCTCGTTCCTTTTCTTGACATGACCGAATAGTCCCAATGAATATCATTCCCTTTTGTATGTAACACCACATTCATTCAGTGTCCAGTCATTCTTGATCAGTCTTCTTGTTTCCTATTTCTTAGGTACCCAAGTCCAATTATCACTCCGGTTCCCTTCACTTGTTTCCATTGCCATTCTTCTCCTCAGGATTTATTTTTGGCCCCACCAAACAGGGATCTGCCTTATATTCAATATTTTTCATTATTTTTGTAACCTTCAATAATTCTCTCAGTCTTTCTTATAAGCTAACCAGTCATGCTTTTAATTTGTATTCATTCCTTACCATGTCTGCATATGAAAAGACTTGTACTTAAACCATGTATTCAAAACAAGTGGACATTTTCGAAGAAGTTAATCACCAATAAGTCAGTATCCTGATGCATTGTTGGTTCTTCAAATGACCCATT
Source organism: Natrix helvetica (assembly GCF_964273705.1). Classification (NCBI taxonomy): domain Eukaryota; kingdom Metazoa; phylum Chordata; class Lepidosauria; order Squamata; family Natricidae; genus Natrix; species Natrix helvetica. The sequence continues at coordinate 88,785,206 of NC_138550.1, read as the reverse complement.
CATTTTTTTTCTACATGGTCTTGCCTCATCCCCAGCTAGCTTTATTGCTACCTAGCAAAATATTTTCTTCCTGATCTGCATTAATTTAAAATGTTGCACTATTTCTCTTCCCCAAGTCATCACTGCTCTCTTACAATTCCCTGTAAGTATCACCTATGGTTTCCTATTTTTCCCATACACACACAACAGTCTGTTTGGCAACAGTTCCTACTTCCTGAATTATTTCTTCCAAATTTAACCTACATCTTCATTTTCATGATATGATTTATTAGTTCCATTTCAGAAGATTCAACACCTCAGTATCAGTCTATTTATCAGTCCATTTTCTCTTGGTTTCAGTGTCATAAAAGATTTCTATTATTTTTCTTTTAGTGCATCCATCAATTCATACTATTTACCATTTATTCCCTTTATATTCCAAGTTACAATCTTCCATATGATATGTCCATTCCTATATGTCTATTCCTAAATGGCCTGTGGATATTGACTTCTGTTGCCCATCATGACTTTGATTAATCAAGGCTTTCACATAAAACTTTTTAGAAGTATTGCCCTTAGTTATAGCTGTTTTATATGGCACATTTCCTGCTAACCAAAGGGTAATACTTTCAAATATCAGTCCATTGTAGCCAGTGTGACTTATTGCAGCAAAGTCCACATTTACTCCAAGCATACCTGCATGCATTTAATTTATACATCCCACAATCAGCTACAAGATGTTTGTCTTATTCAATATGAGCTATGATAGTTAGCCATGAAAGGCAATATACAATTGCCAATATTTCACCTGTATACTAACACATACTCTTCAGCATCTAGTGCTTTGATTTTTAAATTTAAGCTTGTAAAAAAAAAAAGTATGTTACTTATATCACAGTATATCCTTAGAGAAACTGCTGAGTCGAGATTAATTTGAAATGATTTTTGAAAGATTTGTACCAAAGAAGAACAATTTCTGGCTGACCTATATTTAGCATTCATTTGTGAAGAGCTCCTTTGGAATAATTGTAATTCTGATTCACCCAAACCAACAGCAATGTAACCATTGATCTCAGCGAGATGCAGATTGAACCTAATGATTCATGCCAAATGTAGCATGTTTCAGCACTTTTGAAATGAAACACTGATTTGTATTGATTGATAGAGCAAGCCCAGAATGATATAGCACTGCAACAGACAAAGTTCAATAGATAAAGTAACTGCATTGTTTTAAAGTTGTAAATGCAGTCACAAACTCTCTTCTGTTGTTTTCAATGGAACTGGTTGTTGAAATAACTATACAAATTGTATATGAGCTTGGGATGCTCATGTATATGTAAAAACTTTCTATGGTGTGTTATCTCACTGATTCATACTGACACTTGAAAGACAAGACCATTGAAATTTGGTTGTATATGAGCCAACACTTCCTATCTGAAAATAGAATATGATTCGATGCTCTGCTTTGAAATTTGAGGCATGACATCTTTTTTAAATAGTATTTAGCTGCCAGTAATAGAATAACCAAACTCTGGGATGAAATAGAATGTTAATTTATAAGAGTTTCATTTTCCATGTTATTTATTTAAAACTAAAACTCTGTAAGTATTTTCTTATTGAAAGAAACAATTTTTCAAATGAATTTTTAAAATTGCTTTTCTAACCATATTGGCACACACTAAAAATAAAGGGCTATTAAAGTGCTATATGTTTAAATTATACCAAGTATTTATCAAGTTGTTTAAAAAATCCCTGAAAAAGCATTTGCAGAATGCTAAAAGGATACCATTAAAATCATTTTAAAAAATCATTCAATTGATGGAAAATACATGATTGAATACAGAAAATATAAACATAGGTATTTGAAAAAGCTATTAAGAATGTAATCCTAAGTAAAACTCATTGAGTTCAGTGAAACAAACAAATATCTACAACAGTTGTCTTTTTCAAGTTCTAATTTCATTTCCTAAGTTTCTGTGTTTAAACAAATGCATTTTCCTGGTTCATTAAATCTTACAAGATTTCCACAATCTTCCTTTTCCCCAAGATCTCATATGTCGTAGTTTGAAATATCTTAAGATGGTTTATTTAAACCATGCCATTCATGACAGTTACTGTCAGATTGCTAAAAATGGTGAGATGATTGATGCTGTGAGATTTGGTATAATTTTAAATTGGCTTTAATTTAGGGCATTACTGTGCCAACCTCTGATGTATAGAACTGCAGCACAACTCAGAAGTACGGTTTTCCAAAAATGCTTAATCCTTTTTTTATTTATTTAAAAAGTACTTAGATAATTATTATTATTTTTTCTCCCTTTCTCTCTTCCTTACCTTCTATATTTGGATACAAGCAATTAGATTTTGAAAAGAAGAATCAATATAACCTAAAAGTAGAAGCAACTAACATTCATCCTGACCCACGATTTTTCTACTTGGGACCATTCAGAGATTCAGCTTTGGTCAAAGTTTACGTGGAAGATGTAGATGAGCCACCTGTTTTTAATTTACCATCTCATTTAATAGAAGTTGATGAAGATGTCAGAGAAGGCAGTATCATTGGGCAAGTGATAGCCCAGGATCCAGATGCAACGAAGAACCTAATCAAGTATGTTATCTTGCATGAATATCAGAAAAGACTACATTGAAAGTATGTGATCTTGCCTATAAGGTGCTTCTAAGTTCAGTCTTACTATTGGTAGCATTAGTAGACTTTAACAATATATATTATATTAATATCCAAGTCTGGACCCACCACAGTTTTCTAAGTTCAACTTTTGTTCATGCTTGGTCCAAAGTAGTTAATAATAATAATAATAATAATAATAATAATAATAATAATAATAATAATAATAATAATAATAATAATAATAATAATAATATTTAATGCTTCTAGACCGCCCCCTCTCCCGAAAGGGACTCGGGGCGGTGTACAGTTCATACAAAATACAAAATATACCAAGAACAATAAAATTAAATATGTACAGTTGACAATTGACATGGAGGAGGTTAAAATGCTGTTAAAAGAACTGTACAAAGCAGATATAAAATAAATTCAAAACCCCTAAAAACAAATACAGTAAATTAAAAAACCCCTAAAATAACCAGATATACATTTGCCAGGAGGGACAGTTGAATTATGCCAGGCCTGCTAATCAGAACAGGTGGGTCTTCAGTTTTTGCCGGAAGGAGCGGAGGAAGCAGTGGAGGATCTGTAAGACTGTTTTGGTAAAATAATTGTCAATTGTATTAATATGTGCATAACTATGTATTATGCATCTTTTTAAATGTTTTGATTGTTTATGTTTTTTTGAAGCTGGTAAAATATGTCTCTCCCTCTCCCTTCCTCCCTCCCTCCCTCCCTCCCTCCCTCTCTCTCATATCTATCTATTATCTATCTATCATAATCTATAATATGTCTATCATATATCTATCTCTCATATATCTGCTTATATAAAGCTGTAATAATAAACCTTACTTTGCTACTGCTTTGCATCACTTTGAAATCAATTCCATTCAAAACTAACCTAACATTATCATCTGTTTGGAGAGAGAAGCTAGTTCCTCTCCCAATCCTGCTTCTACTCCTGTTTAATGGAAGCATCATCATGGCCATGTTTTTTCATTCTATCTGTGCAGTTCTCAATAACACCATTGGACAATTTTTCCACTAGTCATTACTATGCTCTTCTGTCATCTCATGTCATCTCTCTTGTCTCCTGAAATTCAAGCCAGCTATTGCTTCACTGCTCCTTCAAAACATCAGTATTCTCTTCTTGGACTTCCTCTCCTCCTTGACTCAAGCCAGCTGCTATAGTAATATGCAACAAAAAGCTATATTGCATTCAAATTTACAATTCAATTAAAATGAATTAATTCACAATTCAGACCAGAGGTTTTTATGTTAAGATTTTTGGATAAAATGCTGGAAATGGCACTATTCCTATACAAAATAACCGTAACACAACGTTTATATGCTCAGTCCTGGGACACCTACAATAGACGTATAGCTAGTAAAAATGATGGAACTGGCAGAGATGGCTAAATTATCAGCTCTTTTAAGAGAAACATCACTGAAGAGATTCATTTACAATTGGACACTTTTATGGATTTTCTGCAGGAAATGGTGGGGAGAAATCAAGCTACGATATAGTGCAATTTTATGACTATTGTAGCATTCCCATGGTCATGTGATAAAAATTTAGATGCTTGGCAACTGATATTTATGATGGTTGCAGTGTCCCACAATCATGTAATCATTGTTTGTGACCTTCTGACCATAATAGTCAAAGGGTAAGCTGATTCACTTAACAATCATTTTACTAACTTAGCAACTGTAGCGATTCATTTAACAACTGTGGCAAGAAAGGAAACTAAGGGTTGAATTTTAAATGCTTTTTATATCCACGGAAGACATTGGAAATCACACACACACACACACACACACACACACACACATATATATATATGCTGGTTTTGTTGTATTCGGGTCTTTTCCCGTGTAAGGTTGAGATTGTCTTTGCAACGTTTCGGCATAATCACACCTGCCATCTTCAAGCTGTGGGCTTAAAATGGGAACGGAGCTGCCGTCTTTCTGTAAGTCTTGGTGGCAGGGGATGGGGTGCTGGCTTTGTTTCAGTAAGTGGAATGATTGGTTGTGTGGTTGTATCATGATTGGTAGATTGGTGCTGATTGGTGCAGGTTGTGTGTGCATTGTTGTTTTGTATTTTAATGGATTGGGTGGTGGGTGGTGTTCGTTTGTTGGCTAGGGCTGGTTTCCAGATGTTTGGTAGGCGGGAGGTATCATCACGTTTGTTCATGCTGTGGGGGTGTTTCTCTATTTCGATGGCTTCCATGATTATTCTCTTGTGGAGGTGTTCTGTTTTGGAGATTAACCTGGCTCCTTCAAAGTTGATTTCGTGTCCTGTAGCTTTAAGGTGCTGGAAAAGGGAAGGAGTTTTTTCTTTTTTTCTTACTGCATTTTTGTGTTCTGTGATGCATGCATTTATTCTCCTGTTTGTTTGTCCTATGTATATTACTGGGCAGATTTTGCATGGTATTTCGTAGACTCCTTGGTTTTCTAGCTGGATTTTGTCTTTGGGGTTTCTTAAGATGTTGGCTATTTTTTGGTCAGTGGTGAAGGCTGTCCTGATATTGTGCTTGTGGAGAATTTTGCTGATTTTATCTGTGGTGCCTTTGATGTAAGGGAGGAGGGCGATGCCATTTTCCTGTTCTGTATCTTGGTTTTTTGGGGGAGTCTCCTTTTGGATTAGGTTGGTGATTGTTTTTCTTTGGAATCCATTGGAGATTAATACATTTGTGAGTTTGTGTAATTCAGTTTTCAGGTGGTCTTTGTCGGCTAGGCGTTTGGTTCTGGAGATGAGGGTCTTGGCTACAGAGTTGATCTGTGCAGGGTGGTGATGGGATTGTGCATTTAAGTAGCGGTTGGTGTGTGTTTTTTTCTGGTAGATGGTGTGTCCTAGGGAGCCATTGGGTTTTTTGTAGATTAGGACATCCAGAAAGGGAAGTTGGTTGTTTGCTTCTATTTCCATGGTGAATTGTATTTTGTGGTGTAGGTTGTTGAGATGTGTGAGGAAGTTGTCCAGTTTTTCTTTTCCATGTGGCCATTTCCATTGAAGATGGCAGGTGTGATCCTGCCGAAACGTTGCAAAGACAATCTCAACCTTACACGGGAAAAGACCCGAATACAACAAAACCAGCAATACCTGCACCCGTGAAAATCTACGAATATATATATATATATATATATATATATATATATATATATATATATATATATATGTGTGTGTGTGTGTGTGTGTGTGTGTGTGTGTGTGTGTGTGTGTGTGTGTGTGTTATATTTGTACTGATAAATAAATAAAGGGAGACTTATTTATCAGTACAAATATAACACAAATATAAAAAGACAATATTAAAAATAAAAATATGGTTTACTGCCTGCATGGTCTTCTGTGATAAGCCGAAGGACAGAAAGAGGGAGTAGTGACCTTCCTCCCATATTTAGTCATACCAGAGGTTGTAACAGAAATACATATATACATATACATATACATATACATATACATATACATATACGTGTGTGTGTGTGTGTGTGTGTGTGTGTGTGTGTGTGTGTGTTGTATTTGTACTGATAAATAAAAATAAAGGGATTATTTATCAGTACAAATACAACACAAATATAAAAAGCAACAGTAAAAATAAAAATATGGTTTTCTGCCTGCATGGTCTTCTGTGATAAGCCGAAGGACAGAAAGAGGGAGTAGTGACCTTCCTCCCATATTTAGTCATACCAGGGGTTGTAACACAAACACACACACACACACACACACACACACACACGTATGTATGTATGTATGTATGTATGTATGTATGTATGTATGTACATACGTACAGTGGGGCAAAAAAGTATTTAGTCAGCCACCAATTGTGCAAGTTCTCCCACTTAAAAAGATGAGAGAGGCCTGTAATTGGCATCATAGGTAGACGTCAACTATGAGAGACAAAATGTAAAAAAAAAACAAAAACAATCACATTGGCTGATTTGAAAAGAATTTATTTGCAAATTATGGTGGAAAATAAGTATTTGGTCAATATCAAAAGTTCCTCTCAATACTGTGTTATATATCCTTTGTTGGCAATGACGGAGGTCAAACGTTTCCTGTAAGTGTTCACAAGGTTGGCACACACTGTTGCTGGTATGTTGGCCCATTCTTCCATGCAGATCTCCTTTAGAGCAGTGATGTTTTGGGGCTGTCACTGGGCAACACGGACTTTCAACTCCCTCCAAAGGTTTTCTATGGGGTTGAGATCTGGAGACTGGCTAGGCCACTCCAGGACCTTGAAATGCTTCTTACGAAGCCACTCCTTCATTGCCCGGATGGTATGTTTGGGACCATTGTCATGTTGAAAGACCCAGCCACGTTTCATCTTCAATGCCCTTGCTGATGGAAGGAGGTTTGCACCCAAAATCTCACAATACATGGCCCCATTCATTCTGTCCTGTACATGGATCAGTCGTCCTGGTCCCTTTGCAAAGAAACAGCCCCAAAGCATGATGTTGCCACCCCCATGCTTCACAGTAGGTATGGTGTTCTTTGGATACAACTCAGCATTCTCTCTCCTCCAAACATGACGAGTTGTGTTTCTACCAAACAGTTGTATTTTGGTTTCATCTGACCATATGACATTCTCCCAATCCTCTTCTGGATCATCCAAATGCTCTCTAGCAAACTTCAGATGGGCCCGGACATGTACTGGCTTAAGCAGGGGGACACGTCTGGCACTGCAGGATCTGAGTCCCTGGCGGCGTAGTGTGTTACTGATGGTAGCCTTTGTTACGTTGGTCCCAGCTTTTTGCAGGTCATTCACTAGGTCCCCCCGTGTGGTCCTGGGATTTTTGCTCACCATTCTTGTGATCATTTTGACCCCACGGGGTGAGATCTTGCATGGAGCCCCAGATCAAGGGAGATTATCAGTGGTCTTTTATGTGTTCCATTTTCTAATTACTGCTCCCACAGTTGATTTGTTCACACCAAGCTGCTTGCCTATTGCAGATTCAATCTTCCCAGCCTGGTGCAGGTCTACAATTTTGTTTCTGGTGTCCTTCGACAGCTCTTTGGTCTTCACCATAGTGGAGTTTGGAGTGTGACTGAGATTGTGGACAGGTGTCTTTTATACTGATAACAATTTCAAACAGGTGCCATTGATACAGGTAATGAGTGCAGGACAGAGGAGCCTCTTAAAGAAGAAGGTGCAGGTCTATGAGAGCCAGAAATCTTGCTTGTTTGTAGGTGACCAAATACTTATTTTCCACCATAATTTGCAAATAAATTCTTTCCAAATCAGCCAATATGATTGTTTGGGTTGTTTTTTTTTACATTTTGTCTCTCATAGTTGAGGTCTACCTATGATGCCAATTACAGGCCTCTCCCATCTTTTTAAGTGGGAGAACTTGCACAATTGGTGGCTGACTAAATACTTTTTTGCCCCACTGTATGTATGTATGTATGTATGTATGTATGTATATATATATGTGTGTGTGTGTGTGTGTGTGTGTGTGTGTGTGTGTGTGTGTGTGTGATTTGTACTGATAAATAAATAAAGGGAGACTAGTATAGATCTATTTCGAGCTAATTAGCTCTCATCAGCTAGCCATACCCTTACTGGGATTCGAACCTGGGCTGTATTATATCTTAGGCAGAAGTCTTAGCCACTAAGCCACAGGCTCGACTCCTTATCAGTTGAGCCAGGGAAATAGGTATTTATTTGTGTTACAACCCCTGGTATGCCTAAATATGGGAGGAAGGTCACTCCTCCCTCTTTCTGTCCTTCGGCTCATCTCAGAAAACCATGCAGGCAGAAAACCATATTTTTATTTTTAATGTTGCCTTTTTATATTTGTGTTGTATTTGTACTGATAAATAATATCAGTAATATATATATATATATATATCACAGCTTTTTTTAGTTTTTAATTTGTATATTTTCTGAAAAAATACCAATATGAAAATATGAAAAAGGTATTGAGTAAAACACATGATAGTAAAATCATCATCCAATCCTTTTGACTTCACTCTTCACAGGGCTCTTTAAATGCATCAGAGAAATGGTGGCAAGGCAACCAGAAAACCTATGGAAGATTTGTATTACTTTTATTCTGCATTTTTTATAATAATATAGTTTCACTTCACAGTATGCACTCAGATTTTATTCCATCTATCAGAATAAATGCACACATGTGCACGCACTGAAAAGTATGGAGGAAGGCATTAGCAATTTATTTTGTTTCGGGTTTGGGATGGAGGAATTGAAATGATTTTTTTATTCCACTTTGTGAAGCATAACACTGATTGGATAATTCATTATTATTTATCTGTTTCTTTGATTTAGAGGAATGTTCAACTCTGAAATGACTCTGGGCAGCCTATGTAGTTAAAAACAAAAATTAAAAGAGAAAAAGACATGATATAACAAAGAAAAAAATGTGTGGTTAAACTTAGGCTTAGATTTAAAATAACTTTATTGTCACTTTGAATGTACACAAATTGGCATACATTAAAATGAAATTTCATTGCATACAGCTCTTAAAGGGTCTGTTGTGGCCCATCAGCAGCCAGCAGAGTTGTCAGTGTTGACAGTGAAAAGGTTGGGGAGGAACATGGGCCAGGAATAGAGTCAGGGAAAGGCTCTGATGAGGGCTCTGTGTCAGAGGCAGAGAGGGGTCCAGAGGCGTATGCCAGTTATCAATTGCCTTCAGAGTCAGACATCAGTGAGGCAGACGAACAGCTGGAGCATGTTCCCAGTATGAAGGGAACAGCTAAAGAACAGGGGTCGACTTTGAAGTAAGGACACTGGTGGATGATGAATGGCTCCTCCCAGAGAAGCTAAAGGGGAGTGGAGTTTAGCAGGAGGCAATTAGTTCACTTAATTGGTTCGTGACTCTCCAAGACTCCTTGCCAGGTTTTGCAGATATTGGCCTGGCAGCTCTCCAAGACAGATAAGGACTGTGACTAGAAATCCTCCCTTGAAAGACTGTGCTGGGTGTGAATGAGCAGAATTCACAGTAAATTAATAAAAGGGTTTTTTGTGAGACAAGGAGTTTGCTTCATTCTCTTGGGAAGCCTAGGTCAGAACAGGGTCACCGCCTCCAATATACACTACATAAACATGACAAAATAAATACATAAATAAATAAATAAATAAATAAATAAATAAATAAATAAATAAATAAATACAATATAATACATATACCCACACATATTGTGTGACACAGAATAACAACATGGTCTAGTTATTTTGTATACATGTACATGGCGAGAAAAATGAATCTTGTGAATTTACCAGATGGATGGCCACAAAGCTGTTACAGAGTCTGGTAGTCCAGCTAGAAATACTTCGAAACTTCCTCCCAGAGGGGAGCAACAGAAACAGTTTATAAAGTGGGAGTGTGGGGTCTCTAACAATGCTTTGAGCTCTAAGCACATAGTTCTTATAAGCAGTTTCCTGAATAATAGGAAATGAGCTTCCTATAATCTTCTCAGCTATCCTTACCTGTATGGACTTTCTATCTGAGGCACTGCTTCCACCAAACCAAACAGGGATGCAGTTTGTTAAAACATGCTTGATTGTGCCTCTGTAAAAAGTGGCCAGGACAGAAGGAGAAAGATGTGCTCTCCTCACCCAATGCAGGAAATGCAGGTGCTGATTTGCATGCTTCACTAAGGATGATGTGTGGAGAGACCAATTCAGATTGTTAATTATCTGCACCCCCAGATACTTAAGACTGTTGACCACCTCTACAGCTGCATCCTTGATACTGAGTGGAATATGACTATGCTGGCTCTTTCTAAAAGCTACAATGATCTCCTTTGTTTTATTAACATTTAGAACCAGGTTACTTTTATTACACCAGTCCACCAGAGCCTTCACCTCTTTCCTATAAGTATCTTCCCTGTCATCCCAGGTAAATCCACCACTGCCGTGTCACCCAAATACTTCACAATATGATTCATAGCACCGAGAGAGTTCGCTGTGCCGCAGATATCTGGCTGTGAGTCCCTTGGTGTGAAATGGGGCCCCGGGAGGCAGTTGGGCTTGCTGATTGTATACTTGGCTCCTCGCTATACATCAGCGGCCCTGCCTGAGCTCCTCGAGCTGATCGTGGAGACGGCGGTTGATACCCCCAAACTTGTGGTTATGGGGGATTTCAACCTGCCGTCGACAGGTGAAGCATCCGAGGTGGCTCGGGAGTTCATGGCTTCCATGACAGCCATGGACCTGACCCAATTAATTCAGGGCCCCACACACGAAGGTGGGCACACACTGGACCTTGTTTTTGTCTCTGGACAGTGGACGAGTGATCTGGGAATAGGGGATTTGGATATTACACCCCTGTCATGGTCAGATCACTCATTTCTCCGGCTCGACTTCCCCGGCGCTACCCCCCACCGCGGGGAGGTGGAACCTGATTGTCCCAGATGGTTCCGCCCCAGGCAACTGATGGAACCTGACAGGTTCCAGACGGAGCTTGGGTCACTTCCTGTAGCCCTGACCCACTCCCGGACGGAGGACCTAGTGGCCGCTTGGAATAGGGCGGCTGCTGGGGCCTTGGACCGGGTAGTGCCTTTGTGGACTCTCCTGCGGCAATGAACCACCCTGGCTCCTTGGTTTACCGAGGAGCTGAGGGTGATGAAACGCCACAAGAGACGCCTAGAAAGCAGGTGGAGGTCCTCACGCTCCGAATCTGACCGAACACAGGTAAGATCCTATTTACGGACCTACCTTGTGGCACTGAGAGCGGCCAAACGTAGACACTGTGCCACTCTTATTGCATCCGCAGATAACCGCCCTGCCATCCTGTTTCGGGTGACCCGCTCCCTCCTATCACAGAGGCCGCGGGAAGCCCCTTTACAGGGTAGAGCAGAGGAGTTTGGGGAATATCTGCAGGATAAAATCGCTCAGATCCGGAGTGGATGGGCCCCCGTCAGTGGCCCAGGGGAGACGTCGGAAGCAAGTCTTGAGGTACCACGCTGGGAGGAGTTTGACTCTGTTGCCCCTGAGGATTTGGACAGGTTACGTGGGCGACTGCGAGCCACTACATGTTTATTGGACCCATGTCCCTCTTGGCTTGTACTGGCATCCTGGGAGGTCACACGAGGCTGGCTCCTGGGTCTTGTGAACGCTTCACTGGAGGAGGGGTCCTTGCCGGTCGCCTTGAAAGAGGCGGTGGTGAGGCCCCTACTCAAGAGGCCTTCCCTGGACCCGGTGGACCTAGCTAATTATCGTCCCGTCTCCAACCTTCCCTTTTTAGCGAAGGTTGTAGAGAGTGTGGTGGCACAACAGTTCCCACGTCACCTGGAAGAGGCCGACTATCTAGACCCGCGCCAGTCCGGCTTCCGGCCGGGTCAAAGGACGGAGACGGCCTTGGTCGCGTTGGTGGATGATCTCTGGAGGGCCAGAGATAGGGGTTGTTCCTCTATCCTGGTCCTATTAGATCTATCAGCGGCCTTCGATACCATCGACCATGGTATCCTATTGCGCCGGCTGGAGGGGTTGGGAGTAGGGGGCACCGTTTTGCGGTGGTTCTGCTCCTACCTCTCCGACCAGACGCAATGTGTGTTGGCAGGGGAGCAGAGGTCGACCCTGAGGTCACTCACTTGTGGGGTGCCGCAGGGGTCGGTCCTCTCGCCCCTCCTGTTCAACACATACATGAAGCCGCTGGGTGAGATCATCCGTGGTTTTGGGGTTGGATGCCATCTGTATGCTGATGACACGCAGCTGTACATTTCCACGCCAAACCACCCCAACGAGGCCGTCGAAATGATGTCCCGGTGCTTGGAAGCCGTTCGGGTCTGGATGGGGGACAACAGACTCAGACTCAACCCCTCCAAGACTGAGTGGCTGTGGCTTCCGGCGCCCCGGTTCAACCAGTGGATTCCATCGCTGGCCATAGGGGGCGAACAACTGCCCCCTGTGGAACAGGCGCGCAATTTGGGCGTCCTCCTTGATGCCTGGCTGTCGATGGATGACCATGTGGCAGCCGTGGCAAGGGGGGCGTTCCACCAGGTTCGCCTGGTGTGCCAATTGCGCCCCCTATTGGATCGGGACGCCTTACGCACGGTCACTCATGCGCTGGTGACGTCTCGCCTGGACTACTGCAACGCTCTCTACATGGGGCTCCCCTTGAGATGCACCTGAAGACTACAGCTAGTTCAGAATGCGGTCGCGCGGGCCATCATGGGAGGGACAAGATACTCCCATATAACACCACTCCTGCGCGATCTGCACTGGCTGCCTGTGGTTTTTCGGGTGCGTTTCAAGGTGTTGGTTACTATCTTCAAAGCGCTCCATGGCACGGGACCTAGTTACCTGCGGGATCGCATCTCACCTCATACATCCCTGCGACCACGACCAATCCGCTCTCACAGGGAGGGACTCCTCCGGGTGCCGTCCACTAAGCAGTGTCAACGGGCGGCGCCCAGGAACAGAGCCTTCTCTGTGATGGGCCCAACCCTCTGGAATGACCTCCCCCCCGATATTAGAACTACCACAGACCTCCGCTCCTTCCGACAGAAGCTTAAGACCCACCTGTTCCAGTTAGCTGGCTTAACCGATTCATAATCCCATTTACCTCCTGGCAAACATCTTATTGGGCAGTTTTTTAAGGGTATTTTAATGTTTATTTGTATTTTATTTTATACATTGTACAGTCTACATCCTACCTCCTCCGCGTACCTATTTGTATATTTGTATATTGAATGTATATCTATATTTTGTACTATACTGTTTTAACATGACTGTACACCGCCCCGAGTCCTGTTTTGGAAAGGGCGCGGTTTAAAAATTTAATTAAATAAATAATTAAATAAAATAAATAGCAGATTTGGCACAGTAGTTGTGGGTCATCAAGCTGAATAGTAATGGACTCAAGTCACAGCCTTAAAGAGATGGAGCTGGAAATTTTTCTTCCAACTCGCACAAACTGGGGCCCTGTCAATAATTCCCCTCCCCCCCAGTTGCCCTACTGATTAGCTACAGGTAAAGCAAATAAAAAAAATGTTGATTTTGAAAATAGACAGCTGTGGATCAAATTTAGATTTCCCCCCAGAGGTTGAGGATGAAAACACTGGTAGAGCGTAATACATGAAAATTCTGTCAATTTGTTTTATAGTTTCTCTGCGAAAGAGGCGTTGGTTTATCTTCCTCATTCCAGGATGTTTAAGAATTTATTTTTGTGACTAATTTATTATCTCAAGGTGGCAGAGAGTGCAGAGGTTTTCCTTTTTTTCTGCTATATGTACTGCTATTCCTTTGCACTGATATATGCCAAGGCTCTTTATGACTGCAAATGTTAGCTTACTCTGCGGAAAAAGAAATCAGAGAGACTTGGAATGGGACAACTTAGTGCAGCCAACTAGCCACAGCCAACTCGCCATGGCAATCTTGATGCAGCCAACTCACCACAGCCAACTCACTGAGACAATTCAATTTAACAACAACTCAATTTAAATAATTTAAATAATATTCTAATTTTTATCATTCATATTTCATTTTGTTCCCCCTTTTGTATTCTTTCTTTGATGATTATATTCCACCATTTCTTGGACATTAGTGTGACTCTTGTCCTGCGACCAAGTTGTCCTATGGCAAGTTGGCCATCGTGAGTTCTCCAGCAGTGAGTTGGCTGCAGCAAGTTGACTGTGGCCTGTTCGTGCTGGTGAGTTGGCTGTGGTGAGTTGCCCATACTGAGTTGTCTAGACCTCATAGTTCTGGATTTTTTTATCAATGTTAAAGGATTTCTGACCAGAAAAAAGAACAAACTCCCAGATTTTGCTTTCATAGCATGGGTTGGGATTTGCTGATTTCAGGTAGGAAAAGGCTCAGTTGGAATCCAGGTTCTAAGACAAGTTTAATTGCCACCCAAATGAGGTGAGTATTTTATTGCATTCAGCTCTGCTAGGATTAAATATGAAGCACAGAAGAACCTTCATTACTACCAACACAAGCCCATCAGAAATAAAAAGTCTTGCAGGAACAATATTTATAGCCGTGACTCATAGTTATTTCCAAACTGCTCTCATGATAGTTTCTAATTGTGATATCCAACAAGCTTTCTCCAAACAGCCCAAGGCTTTTAGCAGTCTAAATCTCTCCATAGTTATGACTGTCTTTGTCAGCTGTAATCTTTGAAGGCTACATACCCACATAAGACCTTTTAAGTGGAATAAGGTAAAATAGCTTCATTCATGAAAAGTAGACTGTTTTCCCCATTGCCCCTTTGGAAATTATGAATCTCATCACCATCAATGCTCCAGCCTATTTAATTTAATAATGATGTTTCATTTTATTTATGAACCCATCTGATGCCAACCACGGGTGATCTATATATCTCTGTTTAATTTTGGGTAGAGCAGAAGAACTGTTGGATTAAAAATGAATGCCCTGCAGTATTTCATAATGAATCATAATTATATTTAATATAATACACATCACAGACCAGGTACAGTAACGTGAAGGGTAATACTGTGGATTTTGATGTTCTTTAGATGTAACTAAACATAATATGACATGACCAAAATTTGGACCAGAATTTTCATTGCTATGCAAAGCAATTCTTAAATGCACCTGATTTTTTTTTTGATTTTTTTCCCCAATGGTTGTTAGGCAAATCACTGTACTTGCTAAGTGAAATGTGCCACCTTAAGAAAATCTGGCTTACTGTGCTTGTTGGAAGCCTACTGGGGATGTTGCAAATGGTGATCTTATGTTCCTGGGACATGGCACACATCATAAATATATGCCAGTTGCCAAGTGCCCAAATTTTGATCACATCACTAAGGATGCTGCAAATGTCATAAGTACAAGGACCAGTCAAAAGTCACTTTTTCAATACTGTTGTAACTTCAAATGCTTACTAAATAAATGGTTGTAAATTGAGAACGACCTGAATGTTATGTATTTGTTAATTGCAATGTGTCATATAAGTATGAAAATGCAAATGTGGCACATTGCATGGGTAATTATTCTATATGATCTACATGTCCAAAGAGAAATCATATTGATGAAATAGGAGAAAGCTACATCATTTAATATCCTGTTTTTTTGTTTTCTTACTAAATAGGTGTGGGTTATTGTGTTTACAGTATATAAACAAATTTTAGTTTTGTTTAGTTTTTAAGTTGTTATCAGTCATCTTACATTTTTTTTGCTTTAAGGTTTTAAAATCTTTTCTGCTGCCTATGTGTTTGTTTTATTTTTTTGTTATATCTTTTATGTTATGCTATGTATAGGTATATTGCTGCATGAGTATATAGAATTAGATTTTCTCCTTAAAATATATTGTGTTATATACCTATAAATATATAATTTTTTATAATGATGCAAACTATTATCCAATTGTTGTCAAGAAATGTTAACTGTAATATTTTTAAAAGTTTTATATTTTAAAAAAATAGTCTTCAAAGGCATAAAACTTGGAAACATACTTTAAAATGATAATAAAATAATGTATCATTTATTAAAATCATTATATATATATATATATATATATATATATATATATATATATATATATATATGTGTGTGTGTGTGTGTGTGTGTGTGTGTGTGTGTATGTGTGTGTGTATGTATGTATGTATGTGTGTATGTGTATATATATATATATATATGTGTGTGTTGTATTTGTGCTGATAAATAAATAAAGGGAGACTAGTATAGATCTACTTCAAGCTATTTAGCTCTCATCAGCTAGCCATACTCTTACTGGGATTCAAACCAGGGCTGTATTACATATTAGGCAGTTGTATTAACCACTAAACCACAGGCTCTCCTCCTTATCAGCTGAGCCAGGGAAATAGGTATGTATTTGTGTTACAACCAAATTACAGTTACAGCTCATTTGTGTAATGAGCCAAAGGACAGAAAGGGGGAGTAGTGAGCTCCCTCCCATATTTGGGCATACCAGGGTTTGTAACATTGGGTGGTCACATTTTGGGTAGATTAAAACAATGTACATTACTCTACAATATAAAGTACCATAGTTCTTGTCTAAGATGGGATTGATAAGAAATATATATACAGTATATATACTGTATGTATGTATGTATGTATGTATGTATGTATGTATGTATGTATGTATGTACATCTTAGACAAGAACTATGGTACTTTATATTGTAGAGTAATGTACATTGTTTTAATCTACCCAAAATGTGACCCATCAATCATAATTTGCTTACTAAAAGATAGAAAGTAAACATTGCAAATAAAGAAACAACTTAGACAAATCCATTAAAAACATGTGAGGAAACAATTTTTCTCTCTGGCTTCTCAAAACCTCAGGAAATTTCCCATTAAAACTGAACTTGTCACTCTGCAAATGAATTAGGTTAGCATTAATTAGAGTCAAAACTCCAATCACCAGAATTATTGAGCACATCTTTTTACTGTTTTTGTATGTTGTCATTACAACTGTTTGGGAAGTAAATTAGAATAAGAGAAAGATTTATGAAAAATACAAAAATACATCCTAAACTAGACACTGGCGCACTTCTGACATCTAATGGCAGTATCAAAATTAGTATCCATAACAACATTGCATACACATATGATATTTTGACAGGGCTGTATAAGAGTACAAATACAACAGAATGGCTTCGGTTTTTAAAATGCTTGAGTTCTTTCTTTTCTGTTGTTCTGTGGAAGGATACATTTAAAAAATACATGGGTGGGGGCAATATTAGATATATTTATGTTGACTTTTCTTCTGTTTCCTTACATTTTCTTCTGTTTTATGTTTGTTCCAGGAAATTGCCAAGAGCCATTTGAGTTGAACAGTAAATAAATTTCTGAACAGTAAATAAATTTCTGCAAATCAATCAATAAATACATTTTATTTCTTTAAATTAAAATGGGAACAGTCTCCATTGCTAACACTATACTATTAAATGCATGATCTTTTGCAGCTGTACAGTATCTTAAGCCTTTCTTAAAACAACAAAGATCAAAACAGTGTTGCAATAGAAGATAGCAAGATTTGTTTTATTATTTGGTAGATATTCTTTGGATCGCCACACTGATTTTGACAGAATATTCAACATCTACTCAGGAAATGGTTCCATATTTGTTTCTAAGACCCTTGATCGAGAAGCAGCCCCATGGCATAACCTCACTGTCGTTGCAACTGAAATTAGTAAGTTGTATGTACACTATAAAGTCAGCTTAAAAGAAAGAGAAGGAAATCCTATGTTTAAAGGTGAAATTTTATGCATGCATTATTTGTTTATGTGATCTATGACTTTATACCCAGTAACCAAAAATGTATGCTCCACTATTTCTGCTTACATGACATGACACCCAATGCAATTATACTTACAGGTTTTACAAATGTACCTACAATACAATATGTATGAAATAAGATATTAGTGCATTTTAAATGCTAATGAAGATGGAAAATAAACATTTTTAAGGCTACCAAATATGGGTTTCAAAAATCCAGGCTGCAACTAGATGGCAGCCCAGACTTCTGGAAAACAAATCCTTGCGTACTTTTTTCTGCAAGATATGCTAGGTTTGTTTGTTTTGTTAGTTTTTACGGCATTTGCTAATAATCCTGAATTTTTAAAAAAATAAATAAATAAGGAAAGTAAGAATACACGATATAGCCATAAATCTAGTGAGAAAATAAGTAATAGTTTTAAACTAGCTTTAACCGGTCTTTTACTGGTCAGTGCTAAATAGAGAACACATAATGATTTTGCTTGAACAATTTATTGTGGCAAACATGGTGAGCAATTTTCCATGGTTTCTCAACACCTTGCCAGAATGTCCCACCCATCTGTTTTAAATTGAACAGTTTCTCTGACTTATTATATGCAACTACCCACAGTTTCAAAGTGGAACTTTACTCATGTGAATTGAAAATAATTGAAAATTGAACCAGTGATCATTTTCTGTAGAGATTCTCAGCCATCCAGGTCATGGTTCTCCCAAAGGTGCTTTTTCTAGAGGCAACTGGACTTTCTTGTTTTTTCCTTTGAAGTCGTTTCACTTCTCATCGAAGAAGCGTCTTCATCTCTCACGGGATAGTGGGGAATGGGAGGATTTATACTCCTTGCAAACAGCTGGTCATTTGCATCCTTTTAAAAGGTTGTTGAAGCACTTGGAGGCTTAACTGTGCCCTCAGGGTCACCTGAGTAGTGCTCCTGGTTCCTGTAGTATGCAATTCCCCCTCCCCCAGAAATCTATTCCTACTCCCACACCATTCATAGGCTGTTCATCCCAAATTGTATAGCTAAAAGTCTATAGAGATTCTCAGTCCTCCAGGTCATGGAAGGATTCAATTCCTCACTATCCTGTCAGAGTTGAAGAAGCTTCTTGGATGAGAAGTGAAACATCTTCAAAGAAAAAAGAAGAAAGTCCAATTGGCTCCTGAAAAAGCACCTTTGGGAAAGTGATCTTTTTCTTGCAAAGTACATCTGCCGTGCTGAGCATTACATCTTGTCTTGCAATTTTGCATGAAAGTTAATAGGCTGTCTCTCTAATCTATGAGAGTAAAAAAAAATGGATTGCTTCAATTAGAAAAAGTTTCTAAAAAGTGATGACAAAGTCTAGCCCCTGTTATTTGGAAGAAAGCTCTATGTAGTCAATGGGAAAGTGTGTTGGATTTCAGCTTCAATATGAAATGTTAATATTGCTTTTTTCATGTATTAAATTTATATATTGCTACAATCAAAACAGTTTTGGTAGGATAACTGTAGGAATACCTTAATTGCACAGAGCCTTTCACAGCCAAGGCCAAAACAAAAGTTTTATTATCTTTAGTCCTATGTACACTATTTTTTTTTAATTTGGTAAGACATTCAGTTGAAAACAGAAATATCTGAATTGAGATATACAGGATTGTACTGGATCAAGGAGAGAAGCAACTTAGAACTGAGGAGAAACTTCCTGACAGTTAGAACAATTAATCAGTGGAAGAGCTTGCCTCCAGAAGTTGTGAATGCCCCAACACTGGAAGTCTTTAAGAAGAAGTTGGATAGCCATCTGTCTGAAACAGTATAGGGTTTCCTGCCTAGGCAGGGGGTTGGACTAGAAGACCTCCAAGGTCCCTTCCAACTCTGCTATTGTATTGTATTGTATTATCTGTATATACTGTCTCCTTCTGCCAAAGAAATAGTTTGAAGTCCCCATAGGCAACTCTAGCAAATGGAGCTTTTGACAAAATGACAGAGCAGCATTATGATATCATAATGCAAGCTCTGCCCCCTACCTACTTGCATGAAACTCATGATTTAAGAAAAATGAAGTTTGTGTCAAGATGTCATGAAGCATATTTCATATTTCATAATTTACTCCTCTGTATCCCTCAGTAGATGGCAATGAAAGTACTCCTAATTCTTGGAATACATTGTTTGTTTGTTTTTATTTTGCTATTATATTATTTCAGAATGACATTTCCAAAACAAATTTTGAGTTGTGCCATGCTTCCAACATAGGCCCTGATATTTATTCTTGAATCTCAGAAAATAGAAGTGATGCAATATTGTGATCAAATTCCATCTTGTCTGTTTTGTTTCAGGCAATCCAAAACAAAGTACTCAGACTCCCATCTTCATTCGGATTTTGGATATAAATGATCATGCCCCAGAGTTTGCCAAATTATATGAAACTTTTGTTTGCGAGAATGCAAAGGCAGGACAGGTAATACTGCAATATTATCATGGCTGATTAACTGTGTCAGCATTTTGCTATGTCTTAATTATAAAAATGAATTTATTATTTTTAAAAAATACGCTGTTTCAGTAATCTCTAGTGTAACAACTATTTTGCTTCACCAAAATTCTGAGTAAAAGAAAGCAGATGTGGTCCCCATGCTATTGATTGATTGATTTCATGGTAATACATTACAGTTTTCAAAAGATGGCAGTAATATAACCACACACATATAATTATGTGTGTCCTTAGCAATAAAAAAACTAATAATGTACAGTTCAAAAATAGAACTATGGACTAAACACCATTATAATAATTTCAAAGCTAGACTACACAAAAGATCCGATTTAGCCAATTGACATCTATCATTGAAGAAACTAATTAATACAATTATTAGAGGGATGAGGTACCCCCAAAAAACAGGGCTACTACTCTAATTATTTTATGCCTGAGAAACTGTGTTTGGGCCTCAGATTCCCATACTTCAGTGAGAAATCATCAGCCGAGTAGACAAGTTGATTTCAAGTGGGAAAGACAGTCCTGTAATTACATCTGGAATGCATTCTATCTGGGACTACCTGAAAAAAAATTGAGCTAGTCCAAAATACAATAGTGTGCTGTTGAAAAATACTTGCTGACAGGAACACATTACAACTGTGTTTTGAACCTTATATTAGCTTTCTATTGGCTTCCAAGTGCAATTCAAATGAGTTTTGACCTTTGAAATCCTAGATGACTTAGGTATGAGGTATTCCGGGACAACCTTCTTCAATCCATCTCAATCTTCCTGATATACAGTAGGTGTCCTAGAAGACCCTGCTTGGGACCCCTCAGTTATGCAGCTCACAGGTTCTAATAGATAATTCACACACATTTTCCAGATTTATTGTATGTCATTTTAATGCACTGGATAATTTACTGGATCTAAGCTGTGAAAAGATTTGATTGCAGTGAGTATCCAAATAAATAACAATTAAATCCTACTTTACATGGCAAGCTTCTATGGATTGATGCTATTTCTTCTGCTGCTATGTTCAGTGTTCAGTCTACTGATAGGATTTCCAATGCCATCCATCCAGTGCAGGGTCTTGCATTGTCATGGCACTTCCCTTGCTTGATCTTTCACCCATGGCTGGTGCTACCTCAGGCATTTTTTCAGCTCTTTTGGTGTCATCTTGCCAAGGCATTACAGATGCTCTGGGTTTCATCCAGGATGGTGGCTTTGACACTCACAAGATCCTGCCCACGTTCTTTCTGGCTGATGTACAGTTTCTGAGTATTGGACTTGGGATGGATACTCTGTACGTTGTGAGGAACCTCTGGATTTTCACATCAGCAGCCTCTATGTTCTCCTTTGGCCAATTCACTATACCGACAGGGAATCTGATGATTGACATGGCATGCATGTTAATGACATGGAACTTGTTGTTCCCATTGTGCTGACTCTTCATGACATGTGTATCCTTTGTTGGTACTTGGATGTTGCTAACTTCCTGCCCTTCTCATCATGGTTCCCAAGGTATTAGTGATTTCTTGGTATTTGAGGGATACTAACAAATTTTGGGATACCAAGGTATTTGAAGATGGTCTATATGTCTGCTATGTGGCCTGATGGTAATTCCACCCCATCAGTCTTAATATTCTCTCTCTATTGACTAACATCTAGCATACTTCTCTAGTCCAAATAAGATTTCAATGAGTGTGTCCGTGTGTGCATACACATATACGTACATACTGTATGTACTGGTACATACATGCACTATGTTTGTTGAAGTCACACAATCTATTAGCCTTTGTGTGTCTTTCTCCAGTTTGTTTTCTCTTTCTCTTTTTAATTTTTCTCTTTCTCTGTGTGGTCATTTGAAATCTTATCAGGCTTACACAGAATCCTGAACAAAGACATGTGTGCTGAGTAGCACAGTGGGTTCTTGAGCTTCCAAAAGACTTCTAAATCATTTTCAAAGCATGCACAGCCTTAAAAATTTCATTACTAAGGAAAAGAGAAAGACATGATTAAAGCTTCTTTTAATTATACATTTCTATACATGTGTACTCAAAAGTTCAATTGGCCTCCCCCCCCCAAGTTTTTTTTTCTAATAAAACCTCAAATGCTTTTTAAAAATTGCACTTTTATTACCACTTTTCATGCAAATTGACATTCAAGAATGGATCACACCCTCGCCTTTTCCTACCTATATTTATGAGATACAAGCCCCGGGAAAGGAACAAAATTTCATTTAAAGATGTTGTAAAAAAAAAATCAATGAGATCATTACCACTTCTGTAGTGAATGATCTTTTCCTTCTGTCATATTAAACATTGTAATTTGGCTGTCAACTGGCTCAATGAGGGTTCAACTGGCTCAGTGAGGGTCAGCAATGTGTTTGGGACACAGTTTGTACTCTCTGCATACAAGTACTTGCACCAGGTCGACTGAGAATGCTTTGCAACAGGGGAAAAGAAAGTCTTCTTTTTTAAGGGTATTACATATGGAGCAGAAAATCAATAGCTAGTTCAGGGTAGATAGGAAGAATTATATGCTTGGCTGATTACTAATGCACACTTACATACAAACAAATGTCCTTTTTTAGAGTAGGGCTGTCAGTTGGTAAAGGATTGTTCAGTTATTTAGCTTGCTTCTGATTAATTAATTGATTTTGTACACGCAAAATTTATGTTCAGGCAACCTCAGTGAAGTTGCCCCACTAAGAATTCTGAAGGAGATAAACAGGCCTTTGCACTCCTCAGCTGCATTTTCAATAGCTTCCTCCATATGCTGTCACTTGACTTAACTCTCCACTTTCTTAGCTCAGGCTGACTGAACTGACTTGAAAGCTTCCCCTTAGTCAGAGTTCAGATATTATTTAGAGCTTGGCTCTATTTACAGCCAGCACAATGCAACTCAACTTAGAGAGAGTAGAATGTAAGTATTGTGGCCTAACAAATCTTATGTTTTCTGACGTTACTCAAAGTTTAATATTATTTTTTAGAAAAATACAGGAACCATTATTTGAAGGAAAAGGATGGCGATTTACTTATTTCTGACAAACAACATGTGCAGAATACACAATCATATATTTTGTGTTGTGATGTCATGAGACATAAATCATCATTTTAATCAGTGATGGGCTCCTATCGGTTTAGACCAGTTCGACTGAACCCATAGTGGTTTGACTGTTTGGGTCGCTGGAACCAGCAGCAACCCAGGCCTGCCATGCCCCCAAACTGGTTCTCCAGGCGCTGCTGTAGGTGCCACCATCTTGTTTTTTTTTTGCTTCTTCACATGCGCAGAACAATTTCTATTGCACTGTACATGTACACACAGCACGCACGAGCAAACCAGCAGTAGTGCCTGTTGGAACCCAACCCTGATTTTAATGTTACTATAACTTGTAACATGAAACCTTTCATTTTCTACCAATATTCAAAACACTGGAACGTAAAGCTTTCCTAGTTCTTATTTAAGATAAAGACAACATTTACCAAAAAGGCAACTAAATACATAAATGGATGGTGTAACTACCTTGTGTAAAGGCACTTACACCAAGTCCCTATTTTTATAACTTATGTAGAGACAGATTTTATAATTTAGAATTCCTATTACACTTTGTCTTTTTGTATTACTTACACTGCCCTCCTAATATTGCTTTTATAGGGAACTTTAACCAGTCCCTCCCCTCTGTCTTAGATTGCTCCCTGAGGTGGCCTTATCAAGGCTTTACCAAGAGGTGAGAGCAAAAAGTTGGATTGGTCAAATTATCTTTGAATCAAAGTAAACTGAAGTTTTCCCCCTCAATGACACAATAGAAGCAGCATATTTGAGAGTACAATGACCCATCTTCCAATATATCCTCTTATACAAAAAGTTCAGAAACTTTCATTCCATCTCAAATCTAAACTTTGAGATTTTTTTTCAGTTAAATATGTTGGCTTCCTTTCTTTCAAAATATGTTTGCCATTACTTGAAAGAGTTTTTATTATAAAATGTCCAGATTCCATTCATATTTCTGCTATTTATATCCTTTGATTTGCAGTAATGGTGTCATCTTTGTATATCTGCAAAGCCTATGGGCTTGCAGCTGGCTATATACTTTATATCATTTTACTTTTTTATTTCACTTTGTTAAAAAAAACCACAAAAATGTCTCAACAGAGGAATGTTCTTCTGTAAGGATACTTCATCAAAGATTATTAGGACAGTGATATGAAAGTCTGGCATTTATATAATCAGTTCCCTTTAATGTGTATTTTATATATTGTCATGATCATCCAGTTCAATCCAATTGTTATGGTACTTATTAAAAAAACCCAGAAGACTGTGAGTTCTATTCCTGATTTAGGCATCAAAACCATTTTGGTGACTTTGCACCAGTCACTCTCTCTCAACCTAGCTCACTTGATGGGTTTGTTGTGGGAAAAATAGGAGGAAGAAGGCATGTTGATTATGTTCACTGCCTGACTTATTTCTAAAAATCATGAAGGCAGGAATGAAACATTTTAAAAAAGCTATCAATAAAAAAAAAATTCAAAGTCATTTCAACAAAACCTGAAAGAATTGATATTTGGTAACATGGACCTAATTTTCTTAATACAAATAGATAAAATTTAACTTCTAGGACAATTCCTTCTTACATTCTCTGGAATTGTAAGTGATCTTATTACTAGTCTCCCTAATTCACTTGCTTATCTTGTTTTTTGTGATCATCTATACATTGGTAAATAGTTGATTTGATATATGTATGGAAGAACTTTTCTTATACAGTGGTTCAGAAAAGGTTGTAAAGCTTTGTCTTGACAAAGGAATTAAAATGGTTGACAGTTTTTAGACTCCTATCTGGCTTATTGTGCCTGCAGATGTCAACCTAAGCTGAATTAAAGCAGTAACAGCAATTCTGAAAAGCAAAACCACCAATTTAAAGCAAAAATAATCTTTCACAACATGGTTCTTTTGTGAACAATGGAAGTACTGTATAGTATGTTCAAAATTTAGAGTGCTTATTGCCATATCTTTATTCATAGTCTTTCCATAACTCTAGTAAGTGGGAGAGTGAATGAGAATTTTATTCCATCAGAAGACTTACACATAAAAACAGTGTTACTATAGGCAGAAAGGGACAGTGCATTTATACAGTAAATTATATAAAGATTGAAAAGGTAAAATATTGTTAATACCTAAGAATGACTGTTATTCAGAAACCAATAATTTTGACTGATGATATATCACTTTTTCTAGTCCTTGTGGTTACAAAAAGCTAGCATTGACGTTTTCCAAGCAAATGGGAAAAATCCTAATAAGAAGGTATACTACATTACAGTGGCTTCTGCAACAAGCAGCAATGGTATTAAAAGAACAACATGTATGCAGTGACATAATGTTACTATTATATATTAGTGCCAGGACACTCATATTGTTATTTACCCACTTTGGTTCACCATCCTTCCTCCATAGTTGCCCATCTATCAATATATATGACCTATGAAACATGCTGTTTATCTATTCAGTGTGAGCTTATGCACTGGAGACAAATTCCTTATGTGTCTGATCACACTTGGCCATGCATAATTTTGTTCTGTTCTGTTCTATTCTAATGATTTAGATGTGCTATAACATCTTAGAAGAGGAGTTTCCATGACAATTCGTTAGATCTAAGGACATTTCTTGTGTAGCTGAGACTAGAAGAACCAATCTTGTTGTAAACTAGGAACTAAATCTCTTCATGTTTTAAAATGAAAAGTGGGTGAGAGGCATGTTGTAGGGTGCAAGTGGTATGTGAAAAGTGCAGCATGAGTTGGGGAGTGTGCAAGGAGTACATGTGAGGGGAGAGTCCAAGAGCCTACACAATAGACATAGTGCAGGTCAGGGAATGTGCAAGATATTGCGCAAGAAGTGCAGTTGAGGTCAGTGAAGGGGAATGAGGGTGTGAGGGAGATGTGCCAGAGACAGATTTTGTGTTAGCCAAAACAACACAATAAAATCAAATAAACAGATCATTGGGCAAATCAATGAGTATCTCAAAATATATTATTTATATTGTGGTAAGACCTAGCTCTCTTGAGAAATCTGTAATGCATATTATCTTGAAGAACATATATCTACTGTATATTGTGGCATCATGGTGGTGTCACATGATGTATCATGACTTTTCCCCCCTTCACTAAACTGGGATTGGTTGTGGCCAGTATGCCACGCATTTGGCCTGCAGATTGTGAGTTTGATAGCCCTGATCAATATGATTGCTAAATCAGCATCAACTTAATGGCATATAATCATTCAATCAATGAAGGATTGTATCTTTGCCCCAAATATCATTCTCATTAAAAAGAAATAGATCATTAAAATAGATCCAGTGGCACACCAATCATGAAGGAGATAGGATGGGGGAATCCCTTTTCTTAAAAAAAAGGAAAGAGTAAAAATAGTAATTAAACAATCTGCCAGCTTTATAATCAGCAACGTTCTATTTAAAAGGCAAGTGTTGCAAGCATTTTGTTATTGCAGAATTAGTGAAGGCAGATTTATAAGGGAAAGGGAAAGCATGGTAAGCACAGTGTCTGTTGAAGAGGCATCATTTTCTCCACAGAGTAGTCAATGAATGCCAACATGTGTTCTCTGAAATGCACTTGAGGCAACATAAAATGGAAAAGTGTACTTTAGAACAAACAATCAAGTCCTGGGATCATTTTAACAGAGAGCAGAGGATTAATAGAGGACAATGTTATTGGATGCTGTCCTCTAGAAATAGTTGCCTTCCCATTCTGCCAGTAGGGACTGTGTGGAGCAGGAGATCCAAGAGTCCTTTCCTTCTGGAGTAAGTGAGACAGTTGATGCTCTCACCCAATATTTGGACAAAGCAAAGGGCTGAATTGGAGCCATTAATCTGGGGCGCAGTACAGACAGAGAGTGAGAGTCAATCTATTATTATCACCAGTAGCATTGTGGATGGAGTGCTGATTAATTTAGTGTTCTATACCAACCAGTTAGCTACTTATCAGAGAGAATCTTTTCAATAGTTCAGCACATAACCCATTTGATTTATTTTAATGTGTTAAGCATGGGACTGTCTTCAAAATCTGAAAATTTCAAGTTGTTTTTGGGGGAGGGAGTGGTGATGTTTTGTTAAGTAGGGAAAAAACACCCTAAACTGTTAAATGGAATGAGGTGAGTTGATTGCACTTTGCTCTGAGTTGGACAACTGCACTAACCATAAGTTTGAATTGGTATGAAAGATGGTGCTGGTTTTTATCTGAAAGACATAACTGGCTTGGATCCAGACTGCCAGTTTATCCTGCAATTTAAGATAAGTTTATCTTAACATTGGCATATTAAGTCATTCTTCTTCCTCTGTCTAAAGTTCCTGCTACTGTAGATCTTGGATATCTTTAGTAGAATGCCTTCCTAAGAAAAAACTGGCCTAATATTCAAGTCTTTGGAGCACTAATGATTTTTCCCCCTCTCCCAATCCTCTAATATCCTTGCTTGTATATTCTTAAGTCTTTTTTTTTCCCCGCAGCTGCCGCTGGTTTTAAATAGTATAGTCTTTATTGTCATTGTACAAAATAAATACAATGAAATTGGTTAAATTTGGTTTATGTGTTGCTGGTGGTTTCTAGCTCCTATTGTTAATTTTTTTTCCTACAGTTTTTCTGTCATTGTTTTATAATTTTGCATTATATATATATTTCATCCACCTGCAAACCACTCACCCACATAAGCTCAATTATTATATATGGAAAGTACAATGGCTTTTAAAAAGAAGAAAGGAATATCTATCAGACACATCCTGCACACTTCAAAATATTCTGGGAATAATTCACATGAAGGATGCTAGCTTAATGCTAGGTTTCCTTGTTGCTCCACTTGAACTGTAAATATGGCTTCTGCTATACCAAAACTTTCCTGTGATTATACATTTTGGAACTTTGGTACAGCTAAAATTGGGCATTTGTTACTTTAAAAAAAAATCTTATTAGTGTTTAGCAACCGGGGTGGGTTCATGCCAGTTCTAACCTCTTCTATAGAAGAGGTTCCACAAATCTACGGTGCCATTTAGAACCAGTTCCAGCCCCCCGCCCATCCGCACATCATCAAGATGAAGAGCGAGAGGAGGAATTCTGGGAGTTGAAGTCCACAAGTCTTAAAGTTGTCAAGTTTGAACACCCCTGGGTTTTTTTTTTTCTAAAGGGTTAGGGGTGCAAGGGTCTTGTAATTTAACAGCTTTAAGACTTGCACACTTCAATGCCAGAGTTCCTGAGCCAACATTTTGGTTGCTAAGCAAGTGCGTTGTTAAGTGAGTTTCACAACATTTTACAAGTTAGCCACACTCACCCAGTCACATGGCTGGCAAGCCACTCCCACCCGGTCACATGGCCAGCAAGCCACTCCAACAAAACAGGCCATACCTACAGAAGAAGTTCTAAAAAATTTTGAAACCCACCACTGTTAGCAACCACCAAAATTATCTAACCCTTTGCTTGAAAGCTATTATATTTGAGCAACAGATGGATAACCACAAGGAACAGTCCCTCACAGTGGTGGGAAATTGTGCTAGAGCCCTTTGTACATAGATCTGTTAAACTCAGTAAAACCATAGTAAAAGTTCATTCATGTGGTTCTTTCTAAACTGCTACAAGTATTTATCTGAACAGATTATGCTACAAGGCAAAAGATGTAACATTTATATGCCTGACGACATATAATTATTTCCTTGCAGCTGATACAAACTGTTAGTGCTGTGGATAAAGATGAGCCACCACGTGGGCACAAATTTTTTTTTGAACTAGTGCCAGAATACACAGTCCATCCAAACTTCTCTATTGTGGATAACAAAGGTGGGCTTTAATTATTGTCTCTCTATGTTACATTTTGAGTGCTTTGCTGACAAGTTTGAAACATAATTTTCCGTGTCTTTGGTTCTTCTGGTACAGATAACACAGCAGGCGTGGTAACCAGACGGAATGGATATAGCCGCAGTAAAATGAGCACCTATCTCCTGCCAGTAATAATATTTGACAATGACTACCCCATCCAGAGTAGTACGGGCACACTGAGCATCAGAGTGTGTGCCTGTGACAGCAGGGGAAATATGCAGTCTTGTAATGCTGAAGCTTTGCTCCTTCCGGCAGGCCTTAGCACAGGTGCACTCATTGCCATTCTGCTCTGCATTATGATTCTGTTAAGTAAGTGGACCATTTCCTTTTTCCTTCTTTGTACCTGGAAATTGTTTCAAGGAGACTACATTGACAGAAGAATCTCCTTGATACAGGCTTTAACAAATGGTAAATTCTCCAGCAATTAGGTGCTGGAGAACTCTCAGTCTTGTAAAGCCAAGGATGCAGCCCGATCCAAAGATTGACTGAGATACTGGTGGACTACCATGCATCACCATTGGGCTGCATTTAGCTTGTTGCCTTAGTTATTTAAAGGTTGGTTTTAAAATGGAATATTTCTAAAAACTATTTCTGATACTGATGATGGCATGATTTGATTTTTATATTCAACAGTAATGTAGTACATCTTATTTCTGATAGATATCTCATTTCAAATCTCTACAGTTTAAAAAAAAAACATTTGGAGATTCTACCAGATACTTAATGAGTAAACAATTTTGCTCATTAGTACTGCATGTTCTGAGGTCCCTTGCAGATGGGAACTGCTGTTGATAGCAATACATTGCTAATTGCTAGGGATTAAAGTTAATATTTTAAAGGTTTTTTTTTTAAATCTACTTATTTAGATTTATCACCTCCCATTTCTCTAAAGGTTCAAGGTGACTTATGTCAGGATCTCCTTTCAACTCATGAGGATAGTTTTACTCAGTGGTAAATGTACCAAAATCAGCTGTTTATCACACTGGTGATATTTGTATTACTAAAATCAAAACCCCACCATTATTCTTATTGAAAAACAGACATTTACTTACTCCTTAAAATAATCACGTGTTATATACCATGTTTCATCTAAAAATGACCTATCCTGAAAATGAGCCCTAAGTTGATTTTTACACATGTGCCCAATATAAGCCCTATCCCCAAAATAAGCCATAATTAAGACCCACCCATTCCAGGGTGCACTGGGTGGGATGAGGTGCAGGGGTAAAAATTAAGATGGGGATGGGGGGTAGAGTGTTCTACTACTTATCTTCAGACAGTTGCAGCCAGGTCTCGCACACTCCAACACCTGCCTTGCTGGCCCACTTATTCTGCAGCTGGCAAGATTTTCCTAAAGGCCTCTACAGCCAATAACAGAGCTCTGGCTCAATCCAGAGCTCTGTTATGCAGTAGCCTTCAGGAAAGCCTTGATGGCCTTGCTGGTCACAGAAAAAGTTCCTAAAGGCTTCTGACAGCAAAAAAGAGATTAGAGGCAATGTGCGCAGATGAGGTGAGTCAGTGGAATACCTCCCTGAAAATAAGACCTGTTGCCTTTTTTGGTGGCAATAATAATAATAAGACTGGGTCTTATTTTCTGGAAAACATGGGTGCAGTACAATTCTTAAACTTCAAGATCCCATCCGGTTAGCTGGTATCAATATTCACTTTGTCACATTGAATTTGACAAAGCGAGATCATCCGTGATCTCGCGAGATCATCCGTGGTTTTGGGGTGGGATACCACCTGTACGCTGATGATACCCAGCTGTACATTTCCACCCCAAACCACCCCAACGAGGCCGTTAAAGGGATGTCCCGTTGTCTGGAAGCCGTGTGGGTCTGGATGGGTGACAACAGGCTCAGGCTCAACCCCTCCAAGACAGAGTGGCTGTGGCTCCCGGCTCCCCGATACAACCAGCACATTCCATCGCTGGCCATCGGGGATGAACAATTAGCCCCGGTGGAACGGGCACGCAATTTGGGCATCTTCCTTGATGCCCGGCTGACTATAGAAGATCATGTGGCAGCCGTGGCGAGGGGGACGTTCCACCAGGTTCGCCTGGTGCGCCAATTGCGTCCCCTTTTGGACCGGGGGGCCCTGCGCACAGTCACTCACATGCTGGTGACGTCTCGTCTGGACTACTGTAATGCTCTCTACATGGGGCTCCCCTTGAGGTGCACCCGGAGACTGCAGTTGGTCCAGAATGCAGCCGCGCGGGTAATCATGGGGAGATCGAGGTTCTCCCATATAACACCTCTCCTGCGCGAGCTGCACTGGCTTCCTGTGGCCTACCGGGTGCGCTTCAAGGTGTTAGTCACCATCTTTAAAGCGCTCCATGGCATAGGGCCTAGTTATCTGCGGGATCGTGTCCTGCCCCATACATCCCTGCAGCCCATTCGCTCACACAGAGAGGGCCTTCTCCGGGTGCCGTCCTCTAGAGACTGTCAGAGGGCGGTGCCCAGGAGTAGGTCCTTCTCTGTGGCGGGTCCCACCCTTTGGAACGACCTCCCCCCAGACATCAGGACAACAACCGATCTCCGCTCCTTCCGCAGTAAACTGAAGACCCACCTGTTTCGGCTAGCCGGCCTGGCATAATCTCGACAACTGTTCCACCCCTTGGTTAATTTTAATTGTCAATGTTAGCTTTTAAACTTTTATTCTTATTGGGGTTTTTAACTTCTCTGATTATTGTATTTATTTATTTTTACCTCCTCCTTTGTAGTCCGTAGACCGTTGCTTGTGTACGTCGCCCCGAGTCCCTGTGGGGAGAGGGGGCGACTAATAAGTCTGATAAAATAAATAAATAAATAAATAAATAAATAAATAAATAAATAAATAAATAAATAAATAAATAAATTATTGCACCTCAGATTATTGTGAATAGAAAATGGAATACACCTGAATTTTAATTCAGGTATATTCCATTTTCATCTTTACCTCCATGAATTCAACCAACATATTTCACTATGTAATCTGAGAGTTTGGTTTATTAAAATATCAGATGACACCCAAATTGATTCTCACACTCAGAAGTTTTAAATATAATTTTTCATGTCTTTGGTTTCTCTGGTTTGTTGACATTTAAAGTTCATTTTCTGTAAATATAAAATTTTAATGGGAAAAGTTAAAAGGTATACTCAAAAAGAGAAAAAAAAATACTAGAGGGAGAATAGAATCAAAACAGTTTGAATTGTGTTGTGATGATGTTGATAGTGTTGTGTATTGGATGGACAGACATGAGACACATGGTGGCTCAGTGGTTTAATGACGCTAGCGATGATTTCAGCTTTGGTAGTTCAAACCCAGACATTGCATGGCAGGGTAGGTTCCTGTCACTTGCATACATCTAACAGTTTCAAAGTATGTTCTATGCAAGTAGATAGATAGATAACACTTCAGTAGGGAGATGAGCTGGTGCTCTATTCAGGAAATCAGATTCCTGATGGTTTCTGATGGTTCTGAATTTTCCTGGTTGCAGTGCCCTCTTCCAAGACAGCTCTGGAAAGGGAGGGGGCCTTGATGGATGCTACAGGAAGATCTTTCTCTCTGGTGTGAAACTATCCTCCTGTGGTGCACCTTGGGAAGCATGCAAACCAGGGGTGGGTTCCGGCAGTCACTACTGCCGGTTCCCTCGTGGGTGTGCCATGCGTGCATGCACAGTACAATAAAATTGTTCTGCACATGCACAGAAGCAAAAAACAAGATGGTGATGCCTACGGTGCACAAAAAACTGGTTCGGGGGCATGACAGGCTTGGGTCACTGCTGGTTCTAGCGACCCAGGCCACCAAACCACTATTGGTTTGGCCAAACCGGTCTGAACCAATAGGAACCCACCACTGATGCAAACATGTCCTATGACAGGTCTGATCCCTTGGCAAGCCAGATTACTATTTTACCTTAGCATTGTGGTATCCTGGCTACTGTAACGATATACACCAATAATAATGATGATGGAAATGCCTAGCAACAACCAATTACTTAAAATATATATTTTAGGTAACTGTTGAAGGATTTTAAAATATGCTGTCAGATTACATTTATGGAGATCATGCAAAAGTTCATAAAGCATCCAAATAGTAGAGATAGCATGCTTTTTTAATTAAAAAAAAACCCCAAGCTGTTAAATCCTGTTCTTTAAATAAAGTGCCAGTCTTTAAGTGTGACACTTGATGTTATTTCTCCTTATAAACAACAATGAAAAATACTAGAGGAAGCTGACTGTGGAAACTGAAAAGCTGCTGTGAACCCTCTTTGTAGATAAGGCAGAAAAAGAATCCTGCTATTATTCCAACAAGCATTGTGAGGGTTTTTTTCCTTCTCTGAAATCAGTGCTGCATTCAAACATTCTGAACAGAATAGACCAGACCAGATAAGCCACCTGCATTTACTAGTCAATTTATTTCTGAAACATTTTAAAGGATTCTCAGTACAATGAAAGCTTTCTTTGGGCATTTGGTATCTGTTCTGTCCCGTGATTCCAATGAATATGCAGACACAGGCTTGGCTGTCTGCCACAACTAATTACATAGATAAAGCCACCCCTTGGCTAGGAGCCTAGAAAGTTATCTTCACGAACCCAAGATTAAACTTACAGGATGCTTTCTCAACAGCTTGTATAATGGACTGTTGTTTCCTGCAAAGATTCCTCTCCCGTCGCTCCACCTATAAACTCTTTGGGAGGGGCCACACCCTTAGCCAGCTGTCCTTACTTCCTTCTATGATGTCTTCTCCACAGCTGTTCCTTTCTCCTATCAATTCTGTGCATACACACATCAGGGACAACCTCCCTCTGTTCCTCCTCACTGCTCCCTGACTCAGATGCCACCTGGTGGCCAACAGGCCTCTCTAGTTCCTGCTCTGACTCCAAACACCCTTCAGAGTCTTCCTCATCCTCCAGAGCAGTTCCATAATGGTCTGAGCTGTCAGAGTCCACCAACAGCTCAGCCGGCCGCTACTGGGCCACAATAGGTATCCATGGATACAAAATATGTAAAAGGGCTTTCAAGAATGTGGCACCTAGGGTTATTGTCTAAATACACAAATGTGCCACCATAATTATGGATGACCTGACCACTAGTGTTTCCAGGATGCTCCTTTTGCCCTAATGGGAAAGGTTATGAGGGAAATTGCTAGGAAGATTGGGGAAAACAAGGAAATTAAGAAGATCCAGACAAGGAATGTGAATGAATGGGAAAAAGGGTGGAAAACTACTTTAGGAATTTTGCTTTAGAAAAGAATTGATAAAAAGCAAAGCTAGGCCAAAGTTTATATATTGATATTTGGGGAAAATTGAAAACAGGTTGTAAGGGAGCTTAACCCCAAATAAAACAAATGATTTTATATACATAAATTAGACAAACTTTATCCATTCTTTTGTATGGAATGGGAAGAATAGGCAGCATATAACAATTGACAAAATGTTGAATGGAAAAAGGAATACACTAAGTCCATTTTGATATGGATTGTTTTCATAATTTAATTTTAAAGCTAAGATTTCAAAAGAGATGGCCCTTATTATCCAGATAATAAGCATATCTCATTATCTGTTGATAATGAGACCTTGAAAAAGTATTCTTTCCCACCATTTTGCACATTTATATAATATATAAACAGCACTCCAAAAGAGTCCTTCAAACAGAATCACATAACAAAAATGCAGGTAAACAACATGTTTTAATCATAGCTACAGTATGGTCTGCATTTACTAATTAACTGTGTACACTAACAGCTAACAGCACCATATATAATATATGAGAAAATTGGAGAAACAATCATGTCATTCTGTGTATTTCTTTTAAAAAGAGAGGAATATGGACTGGAGAGGTGTAATTCACCTGGTTAAGATGAGAATATGTCATTTATTTTAGAAAAAGGGAAAAAGTCAATTTATTTATAGGTCAGTAGAGAAAATATATAGTCTTTTAAAAAGTTATCTATGTCTTAAAATGCTTGTATTGCTTTTCTTTTAATTAATTTAATTCCCTGGCTTGGATTTATCCCATTTTCTGAATTGCCCTACTCATCCCATGGCAGTACTTATAGTAGTACTTCTGACATTCCCCAGAATTTCAAATATGCCTTCAGAACCAAAAAGTTGTCTGTCTTTAGGTTCTGGGATATGTTGCTCACCATTCATGCCTGATCAGCATCAGACTGAAACAAAATCCTATGCATGTATTAAGATGTATAACTCTTCCCATGAAAGTAGGAATCTGGCTTAAAGATTAAAGTTCTTGCTCCTATGGATAATCATAACATACATGACAATCTCCTTTACACAGGGCTCAAATATACAGTGCATTCAGAAAGTATTCAGACTCCCTTCACTTTTGTCAATTTTGTTATGCCAGTCTGATTCTACAGTTGTTGAAATTCATTTTTTTCTCTCATTAATCTACACTCAGTACCTCATAATGACAAAGTGAAAACAGAATTTTAGAAATCATGCTGCAGCATAATAAAATTGATAAAAGTGAAGGGGGTCTGAATACTTTCTGAATACACTGTAAATATATCCTTGTTAGATTAATCATTTTAACTAGGCTAACGAGGCTCCCGATTAATAAGCGGCTGTGCCCTTGTGACAGAGCCGAGGTTGAGACAGCGGAGCATTTCCTTCTATTTTGCTCTATGTATAGCGCGGACAGATCTAGGTTACTGTCTCTTCCTGAAATCGTCCCTTCTGGTCCTGATGACCGTGATTTGTTTGTGCATTGCCTTGGGGATGTCTCCTCGTACATCACCTCTCACGTTTCCAGGTTTTTCTTGAGAGCTGTGACCATTAGAGGAGAGAGCTGTAACCTCCCTTAGTTGGGCTTTTGGTGACTGGCTGCTGTGTCTCTTTTGTACTGTTCGTGTTTTGGTCTGTGACTATAAATAAAGTATTATTGTTATAATCATTTTAACAAGCCCCTTCATTTGTTGGCCATCATATCCCTAAACAATATATCAAGAATAATTCCTTCACTTCATTCTATATTGACAAAGAAGCTCTTTTCAATGAGATTTTCCTTTTAACTTCCTTCATTTAATTCAATGTGTAATATTTATCTTAATCTTACCTACTGCAATTAATGAATGTTAGAGTTTCTTAGCTTTGCCAGCATTGTTCCTAATCCATGAATTTCCTATTCAGTGCTCATCACCCATCTATATTGTTACTGTTGTCTTCCAGTTTTGGTTGTGCTGTTTGCTGCAATGAAGCACCAGCGGAAAAAAGAGCCCTTGATCATTTCAAAAGATGATGTCCGAGACAACGTTGTCACCTATAATGATGAAGGAGGTGGGGAGGAAGATACCCAAGCCTTTGATATTGGCACACTAAGGAACCCTGAAGCCAGAGAGGAAAGCAAAATGAGAAGAGATGTGATGCCAGAAACTATTTTCCAGATAAGGAGGACAGCATCTTTGTGGGAAAACATTGATATTCAAGATTTTATCCATCGAAGACTAAAGGAAAATGACTTGGATCCAACTGCACCCCCTTATGACTCTTTGGCAACATATGCCTATGAAGGGAATGATTCTCTAGCAAATTCACTTAGTTCTTTGGAGTCACTTACTGTCGATGGTGGAAATCAAGACTATGACTATCTGAGTGACTGGGGGCCACGATTTAAAAAATTAGCAGATATGTATGGTGGAGATGAGAGTGACCAGGACTAACTCCCTCCTTCAAGATTTCTGATGCAGCTCCAGCATTCCTGTGCATGAGCAGGGACCTCCTCCCCTTTCCTCCCCTCCCCATTTTTTTTATCTAAATGAGGAGGCCAGGCAGTGGCCTTGTGAAGACAGCTGCATGATATGCACATGGAATATTCCTTATAACTATAGACGCGGATAGGGGGAGATGTCCTACATGGAAGGCACATCTCATTAATGTTGGAGATTCTTGGAACATGGCCTGAAAAATAGTATTTTGTGACTGGGTGATGAGATCAATGCCTCTGTAATTAGATTAAAGTGGCCTATATTCTCTTACTTGGAAAACAAACAAACAAACAAAACATAAGTGTATGTTTTAGTAAAAGTTTGCTTAATATGTCAGTGTGAATGAAAATGACTGTTTTTTAAAACAGAAGTAATATCTCATCCTTTTTGTCTAAGAG
Organism: Natrix helvetica; assembly: GCF_964273705.1. Taxonomy (NCBI): domain Eukaryota; kingdom Metazoa; phylum Chordata; class Lepidosauria; order Squamata; family Natricidae; genus Natrix; species Natrix helvetica. Next base: position 88,748,020 of record NC_138550.1, on the reverse strand, counting down.
GTTAGAAAGAGGATATTCAATACAATATTAATTGGGGGTGTGGGGGTATAATATATTTTAAAAGGCTTTTTGTGCCTTTCAGGAGGACTTTGGGAACACATTTTTTTTAAAAAAAACACTTTACTTCACTTTTCTTGCTACTGTCCCCTATACTGTCCCGTATCCTACAATATAAATGGATTACTCCTTAAAAAAATAAGAATGAATATTACTGCCATATTTATTGAGTTTAAAATGTCTGTGTTGATTCATATTTTTCTATCTATCTAAATATATATATATATACAAATATAAATATGTATATTTATATTTTTGTATTTTTACTAAATAAATTAATTTATGAATAAATTATGTTTTCATTTAGTCTGGCTTTGTGTGGCCTTTCGTCAAACCTGTGGAGCATGTTTCAAGTTGAGTGAAACGGTGTTTCCATGCAGACCTTATTTTTGGCCTGAAAACCATTTTCAAAGTGAGTAGTGGTTCTCCTTACAATGGTCTTCCTCAAAGCATTTGATGAGGGAAGCATGACTTGAAATCCAACAGCACCGTATCTTATCTCTATCAATGGATCTGATCACTTTTCATGTTACCTTCTGTGATTTCCAAGTCATGCAGAAGTCCATTATAAAGATGTTTTCAAAGCCACTCACTCCTGTTGCTCATTTTAAAGATAATGCACATAATCTTGGTTTGGGACTGGCAATTTGGTGTCCAAGCAAAGTGGTTCCTATATGAAACTCCAACTGTGCTTCTGGTCCCACTTTAGTTTTCATTTACTTTCCAGACCTGCAAATATCGTAAATGCAAGAATTGGTTGCAGATTTACATTCTCATCACCATTGCAACTGTAAATGGTCAGCAAGTGAGGCAGTCACTAAACGAAGATTACCTACATGAAATGGTAGCACTGGCCCTGCTCTTGAGACAGAGAGGAGAGAAAGTACTTTGGCAGCAATTCAATAAAGTGAAGTGGAGACAGAAATTAATTTTGCTGCCAGTAGAGATAGAGGATATGATCACATGACCTCAGGAACAGTGCTGGGGTGGCAATATTTCTGAAATGGAAAGACCTTAGCTATGCTTAGAGATTACAGGGACGTGCGGTCAGGGGAGGCAGGGGAGGCAGAGCCTCACCTCTCATCGTGAAATAATATATAATATATAATAATAAATTATAATATATATTTCCTCCCATCCCTTTTACATGGTTCCCGCTAAGCTCCAGTAAGGAGAAGAGCTTTTGGGGAGTGAAGAGGAGGGAGGAGGAGGAGGAGGAGGAGGAGATGCGCGCGTGGGGCGGTGCCAGCTGGGCAACCGGCGGAGGCAGGAGGGTTCTCGGAAGCGCCAATAACCTTCCTGCCTCCGCTGTACTTTGCGCGCTCCTCGCAACTGCAATAGATGTCCAGAAGTGGCAGGGGCTGTTGGGCTGGAAGCCCAAACCCCATTAGCCACAAAAGTAACTTCTGGACGTATATTGCAGTCGCGAGGAGCGCGCGAAGTCCAGCAGAGGCAGGAAGGTTCTCATCGTTCCCCAGTCGCTTTCGTGGCTTCGTCATCAAGACGAAGTCTGGGAGCGCCGACAACATTTCTGCCTCCACTGGACTTCGGCTTGATGATATCGCCGCAGCTCCCGGGATGGACGGAGGTAGCCAGAGTGGCGCTGAGGCAGTCCAGCGGGCGAGCGAACAAGGATCAGGCTGCCTGATCCCCCATCGCTCGCTCACTCGCTCTTTCGGCCGCCCGGACCGCCTCAGCGCCGCTCTGGAGGTCCGGCCGCGCCCAGCCGCTGGGGTGACGTCATCAAGACGAAGTGGCTTGGAGGCGATGTGCTTTCAGTGCTTTTCTCTGCGTCTGGCGTTTAGGTAGATAGCTGGATGTCCTAAACGCCAGACGCTCAGAAAAGCACTGAAAAGCAGCTGCTGTTGGGGACTGCGGAGCGCGAGCCAGCGGAGCGCGCTCAGGAAGGCGGGGAATGGGATCACGTGTGCTGGAGGCTGAGGCAGCCTCAGCCTCCAGCACACGTGGTCCCATTCCCCGCCTTCCTGATGATGTCACCAGCCTCACCAGCCATAAACCTCACTGCACGTCACTGTTAGAGAACTTTCCTGACAAATATTAAGATTTAAATTAATCAAATCTAATTAGTAAGGGACAGAGTGAAACAACTTTCCCACTTCCATGAATCAATGTAATTACAATCATTACTAGGCTAAAAACAAAGGCTCTTTTAATAGATGTTTGATGATGAACATTCAGATAGGTTCCAGTACATTTATTACATTTTGATTGACATTTCTGGTACAGAGTTTAAAACGGCATAGATAGTTCTCCATCTGCTCCCCATCCCATAATTCTCCCACCAGTTGAAAATTTGGAGGGCGTTTGAAGACTGCATTTCTTCTCTTTTATCATTTAACGTGCATACCCCAACAACCAGAATGTGGGGGTTAGATTGCAAAATTGTTTCAAAATTTTAAAACAACAATAAAACAGTAAAACATTTGCCTATATTAATGAAGAACACAGAAAGGATTTCCGAATATGTATGTATGTATGCATGTTTTTGTGTTTGTGTGTGCAAAAAGATGCACAAGCTTCCCAGAACAATATGAAATCAAACCTCAGTGTAGGTTCCTCCTTGTGACTTAGCTCTATTAGTTGCAATTATGCTGATATGTATATATACTAGTAATCACTTCTCTTCCAATTTTAGAGGGAGGGACACCTTCCTTCCTTCCTTCCTTCCTTCCTTCCTTCCTTCCTTCCTTCCTTCCTTCCTTCCTTCCTTCCTTCCTTCCTTCCTTCCTTCCTTCCTTCCTTCCCTGGCCAATAATAATGTAGAATTACCAGAGCCAGTATTTTCAGTCTTTCAGATGACAAGAAGCATTTGGAAGCACAATGTTTAAAACACTCATTCCTTTTCTTTAAAATCTCCTTAATATCTTCTTTAATAAATGTAAAAACACCTACAAATTGATACCAACTATTGGAGACTTTTGTGGGGCACAGAAAAAAAAAAAACCTAGAGGCTGTACAATATAGTGTTTTTCAGATCAGTTGGACTATAGCTCCCCAAATTCCTTCCTTCTTCAAACTGAAAAATTATATGTTGTACATATAACCTTTACATTTGGATGATACTGACATTTGGGAACACTAGATTTCCAGTAAGTGTCATGAATACATCCCTAAATTAAAAGCAGAAACACAGATTGTTCTGCTATCTGCAATATCCAGAAGACATTTGATTGCCTGTCTCCGATATGACACTAAGAATGACTCACCCTTATGGTGGCCTGCTCTATGTTATTGTGAAGATACTGCTATTGTGAGATTGTATCCTAATTAACTGGCAATTCTACAGCAGCTAGTTATGGACAAATATCATTGACTACCTTCTGCAGCTTTGGGAGTTATCCCTGTAATTACCATGTTTCTCTGCACACAAGTGTTAGTATTATTAACACTAGGTCCAAAAGTGAAACATAGTTATCCGGATTTTGCAATGGCAGTAACCAAGAATGCAAGTATAAGTTGACTTCTTTGAAAATGTTTCAGACTTATGGAAACCTGGCTGCCTGTTTATACCTATTTATTTATTAACTTGCAGGCATTCTGGCTATGGAAGGAAAAACTAATTCTAATGTGATTAGAGGGATTATTTATTTAATTATTTCAAGCATTTATACAGCTGCTCAACTCAAACACAGTTACTCTGAATGGTGTGTACCAAAATAAACATCCAGCAAAGAACAAGAGAAAGCATAACCATGCAATAGCAGTAGCCCACAAACCCACAGCCACACTCTGCCAGGAATTATCCAGAACCAAAGACAAGATACAGAAAGATGAAAGAAATGATGTAATTTACAAAATTAAATGTAACAATTGCTGCCAATTCTAGGTGGCAGAAACATCACATCAATTAAAAACTAGGATCCATAAACACAGGCTGGCAGTCAAATGTCATGATCCCAAATCATCAATCTCTACCCACATTGACACCAAATACCACCAGTTCGAAATCAGCACAAAACAGCACAAAAATCATTGGCTACACTACCAGCTGCCATATTTGAAGTTTATTGAAGCCTGGCACTCCACAAGCAATTCCATCAACAGACACAATGACCTACAACCAGCCTACAAACCTCTCAGAATTCAAATCAACCACACAGCCAACCAGAGACAACATCAATCCTCAACCCACCCACCCCTAACCAGCACATCATCTCCCAAGGAGCCTCACCTGATGTAACCTACCCATCAGAAGGCCCACCACAACAACCTAACCTGATGGGACCCTCATCTGATGTGACCTTACCATCACAAGCCTACTGACCACACAAAGCCCTTATAAACAGAACAACACTGAAACTAACATCTCCTAAACTCCACTGAAAATGTTACCTAGCCTGGTGATGAAATGTTTGGAAACCCATCCACAAGCTCAGAGAATTAACCTTCACTGTCATCCTACACCTGCACTACAGATATTCAGCACTATTGCAAAATACAACAGTATTATATGCTGCTCAAATTCACTTTTTAAAATGTGTGTGAGATAGGCAGCCATACAAATTTGACAAATAGGTTGGAGATTGCATTAAAATTAGCCAGATAAGCTGGATCTCTCAAGAAGAGGATGGAGCACTGCCTCTTTCAGGCCATAGGAACCACCTCTTCTCCAACCTCAGAAAAACATTTACTACCCTGTTACCCTGAAAATAAGACCTCCCTGGATAATAAGCCCAATCAAGTTTTTGAGCGCATGCACTCAAAAATAAGCTCTCTCTGGACTTCCGGTGGCTCCGTGGTTCTTGGAAGAGGCTCTTTTAGAGAGCCAGCCCCGAGATTGAGTAACAAACTGCTAGAACAGCGTTAATCAGCTGTCTAACAGTTTGACCCCCCCCCCCCCGGGCAAAGAAGGGGAGGTGAGCCCGCTGACTCAGGATAGAGATTCCTAGCAACCGCAGAAGTAATTCTGTGGTATGAAAGGTTTGATCTCTCCAGGGAGTCAGACATTCTCCTCGCCTCGGGACTCAACTGCAGTTTGCAGAACAAAAGGCTATGTCCACACTTGCTGCTCTATCAGTTAATCTACATTTGAACAAAATGCAAGCAGAGCAAACCAGGAGTTCTACTTAACAGCAAGTACAAACCTTAACTCCTTAGTTTATATTTCCTTCTATAAATCAAATGAAGTTAAAGAACATGGCGCCAGAATAATGGGTGTGGTGAAAAATGAAAGTGAAGCAGGAAGCAGAATAACACTCGCTAAGTGCCTGCTAACGTTGCTGGAATATTTGAGAGAATAGCTGGATTTCCCAGGCTGAATATCAGTTGTAAAAAAAGCCTGATTTGAACACTTTGAAATGGCTTCAAAACAAGTTAAACTAAATGCTTCCAAGAGTGCGGGGAATTCCCCTGCACAGGGGCAAAAATTACAAGCTTTATTGCCCCCGGGGGAAACACAACCACAAACTCTGACACTGGAGGCCCTGCAGAAAGCATTAAAAGATCAAGCAGTTGTCCTGGAGGGGAAAATCTCAAACACTTTTAAAGATGTTTCTGAGGAAATATCTGGAATCAAGGACTTAATCCAAACACGTAACCAAGAGATAAGAGGATATTGTTGATGCACTTAAAGGACTATTTGGCTATGTAGCATCTCTTGATGAGAAGGTGGAAGAAATTAGTGAGTCTAATATAAAGCTGGACAATAAACTTATGGAGGCACAAAGCAAAATTGACAACTCTGCGGCGGAGCTTACAATGATACAATACAGATCAATGGAATTTGCCCTGAGGATAAGGGGTTTGAAGGAACATACCCAAGAAAATTTAAGAGAAATCTTTGCTGATGCTTTTGCTCAACTAACTGGGGAATCAAAGGTTGAATGTGCCTGACAATTGGACAAAATTTATTGTGTTAACTCATGGATTGCCAGACAAAGACAACTGCCAAAAGATATTGTAATCTATTTCGTTTCCAGGAAAACTAGGAATGCAATATTACAAGCAACCTATAAAAATAAGTTACAAGTGGCAGATCAAGAAGTGATAGTACTGAAAGAAATTCCCCCCAAAATGCTGAGATCCAGAAAGGACTATGCGTTTCTAGTGGATGAACTTAAAAGTCATCAGATTCAATTCAGATGGGAGGCTCCAGTAGGATTGGTGGTGAACTATCTGGGAGAAAGACATCGACTCAACACAGTTTGGAAAGCAAGAGATTTCTACAGCAGAGTATTAAAGGCAGGATGCCCTCCATCTCCAGGATCCAAAGAAAGAAAAGATACAGAAGATCCCAGGCAGCAAGGCTCACAGACACAGACTGGGGCTGTGAGCTTACTGGAGGAGACAGAAGGAATTATAGAACAAAGACAAACCCGTGCGGTTACTAAACGTAAAGAGCAAGAACTAAAGCTTCAACAAATCCAGATGACAGAAGCTGTGGGGGGAGTGAGACCGAAGGTGAAATCTCATCAAGGTTTCCAGGCAGCTCTTAAAAAGCTTCAGCGTGCTGAAGATGACAACTAAATTTTTAACCTGTAATGTTAATGGTTTAAATTCACCACAAAAAAGGAAAAAAATATTTCATTATCTGAAACAATTTAAAAATGATGTAATTTGCTTACAAGAAACACACATTAGAACACAAGATCAGAAATACTCAATGAATGCAAAATTGGGACCACATTTCGTTGCATCTGCTCCGGAGAAGAAAAATGATATAGTTATATATTTAAGAAGAGATTTAAAGGCAGAATTAATCGAAGCTGATCCTCAAGGAAGATATATTGCAATTGAACTATTAATAGAAGGCAAGAAAATACTCTTAACAGGAGTATATGCTCCCAATCAACAACAAGAAAAAATTTATAAGTTGCTTCATACTAAATTAACACAATGGGGTTACAGATCGTGTGTTTTATTGGGTGACTGGAATGGAGTACTGGATCTGGTTCAAGATAAGAAGAGGCTCCGAACACGATCAAGACTACCTAAATGAACACGATCAAGACTACCTAAATCTTTTTTTGATATGATAGATGATTTTGAGCTGAGAAATATTTGGAGAGAGCGGAATGTTACAGAATGGAGTTTTACTTTTTTTCAGATAGGCATCAATCTTTTTCTAGAATTGACTTTATATTAATTACAAATGATCTTTTTTCTAGAGTGAAGAAGACTAAGATGTGCTCGAGAACTTTAACAGATCATAATCCAGTTTGGATTGAAGTTCAAAATGGAGAGTGACCAAGGAGGTTGTGAAGATTGAATGAAAATCTATTTAGATACGAGAAAAATGTTATGGAATGTAAAAAATTATTGAAAGAATATTTTGCTTTTAATATGTGCAAAGGGATATCTATAGATATGGTTTGGGATGCAAGTAGGGCATATATGAGGGGTGTCTTAATAAATTTGAATAATATCTATAGACACAAACAAGAGGAGAAACGTAGGGAACTAGAGACAGAGATTAAAAAGAAGGAACAGGAGTTAATGTCCAAGCCACAGGATAAAAAGACAAAGGAGGTAATTAGCTTGTTGCGAGGGCAGTTTAACATGTTGATATCAGACCAGGTAGCTACTAACCTTCTATATGCTAAACATAATACCTTTTGTAACGCCAATAAACCAGGTAGATGGTTAGCATACATGCTTAGGAAAAAACAAAGGTCTTGTATAATAGAAAAAGTAGAATATAAAGGTAAAGAAGCTTTTCAACAGGATATGATTAAAAAGACTTTTTTTAGAATTTTACACTAGATTGTACGCTGGTGATAAAATACAAGGTTTGGATATTGACAGATATTTGGAGAAAGAGAAAACCTCTAAACTTACAGATCAGCAAAGAGGAAGACTCAATCAACCTGTAACCACAGAAGAGATTCTCCTGGCAATTAAGCAGTTAAAAATGGGTAAGGTTCCTGGTACAGATGGTTTGCCTGCAGTTTATTATAAAAAGCTACAACTAGAGATGGTGGAACCTCTCAAGGAATTATTTAACAAAATCCAAGTGGAAGGCAGGGTTCCACCATCTTGGAGAACTGCTTTTATTTCTTTGATTCCTAAAGAGGAACAGGATTCTACCCAGCCAAAAAATTATAGGCCTATCTCACTACTTAATACAGACTACAAATTTTTTGCTAAAATACTGGCAAATAGGTTGATGCCAATCATGCAACAAATGATTCATAATGATCAGTCTGGTTTTATTCAGGGGAGACAAATGAAAAATAATGTAAGACAAATCATTAATATAATGGAATATCTTGGAAAGAACAACCAAGTCCCGGCAGTGCTCTTATTTTTAGATGCGGAGAAAGCATTCGACCAAGTGAATTGGCAATTTTAAATAAATTTTTTACAAAAGATGCAGTTTGGAGAGCACTTTATACAATCTATTACAGCAATATACCAGAAACAGACAGCTCAAATTATAGTTAATGGGGGTCTAACAGAATCTTTCCAAATTGAGAAAGGAACAAGACAGGGATGTTCCCTGTCTCCATTATTATTTATTTTAACCTTGGAGTTGTTGCTGAATAGAATACATGGGTCCGATGAGCTTCGAGGAATTAGGATCAGACAGTATGAATACAGAGTAAGACCATTTGCGGATGACCTGGTTGTAACTTTAACTCAGCCGGGGGAGTCTGTTATAGGCTTAATGAATGTAATTAATCAATACGGTCAAGTATCTGGGTTCAAAATAAATTTAGGAAAGACAAAGATGATAGTTAAAAACATATCTACAAATCAAAAAGAAGAACTACAAAGAGTAACAGGATGTGAGATAGTAAAAAAGGTCAAATATTTAGGAATTTACATTACAACTTCAAATGGGAAATTATATAAATATAATTATGAACCATTATGGCAAAAAATACAGATAGAAATGAAGACGTGGGAAAAATTACAACTGTCCTGGTTGGGAAGGATAGCAGCAATTAAAATGAACATCTTGCCAAAGTTTTTATTTCTTTTTCAAATGATACCAATACTTTAAAAAGATGCAAACTTGGAAGAATGGCAGAAAGGTATTAATAAATTTGTTTGGGCAGGGAAGAAACCGAGAATAAAACTTAAAATAATGCAAGATACATGTGAAAGAGGAAAGAATGCCCAATTTAAAATTATATTATGAAGCAGTAGTTTTAACAACAATTAGTGACTGGATTAATCTAACAGAGAATAGAATACTGAACGTTGAGGGCCATGATTTGCTATATGGCTGGCATGCTTACTTAATATATGATAAAAAAGTAGACAAGAGCTTCAAAAGTCATATCTTAAGGAATGCTTTGCTGTGTGTTTGGAAAAAATATCAATATAAACTAAACGACAAGATACCTATGTGGGGGGTGCCCAGACATGCAATAGAGAATATAAGTATAGAACAAAAACAAGATGTGACTACATATAGAGAACTTCTGAGTATAGATAGAGGTGTATTACAGTTAAAATCCTTGAATGTACTAAGAGAGGAAAGGATAATTCAAACGTGGTTCCAGTATGGACAGCTGCAGGCTAGATGGCAAAAAGATCAGAAAAATTGTATTATTCAAAATGGGGATAACTTGGTAAAACAAATTAGGGACCAGGGTCAAATGCACATAAAAAAGTTGTATAATGTATTGATAGAAATAGACTCCGAAACAGAGTTAGTTAAAGATTGCATGATAAAATGGGCACAAAACTTTGAAGAACCAATAATGATGGAAACATGGGAAAAGATCTCGGTAAGAAACGTAAAATTTTCACAAGCTCAGAACTTGAGAGAGAATTTTTATAAGATGTTTTATAGATGGCACCTTGATCCAAAAAAACTAGCGTGTACGTACCCGAACTTACAATCTAAATGCTGGAGATGTGATTGTGTTGATGCCATGTATTATCATATTTGGTGGACTTGTAAAAAAGTTAAAGCATTCTGGATAAAAATATGGTGGATCATTCAAAATATTTTGAAAAAGAGGATAAAATTCTTGCCCTAATTGTTTTTGTTAGGCATAGTTCCAGATTCTACTGTTATAGAGACTAACTTGATTTTGAATTTAATGACGGCAGCGAGACTGTTGGTGGCACAGTACTGGAAAAAGGAAGAGTTGCCTACTGTTCAAGAATGGACGTTAAAAGTAGTAAACCTAGCTGAGATGGCCAAAATTTCAGCGTATTTGAAGGACCACTCAGATGAGAAATACAAGTTGGACTGGAGAAGATGGATTGATTATATTCAAAACAAATTCCAGACTAAAAAACTTCAATTGGCTTATGAATGAAGGCATAAAGAATATTACAATTTATTCAAAGTTAGTTTGAGAAAGGGGGAGTTAAAGCACAAGAATGGTTGAATGTTAAAATTAGTTAGCTTATGTTAGCATATGATTGTTAAATGATTATACCCTGTACTTTGCTCTGGGAGGTCAGGGGGAGGGAGGGATGGAGGAGTGGTAGGGTTGGGGGGAGAGGGAGGGAAGAGAGAAAACAATTGTAAAACTTATTAAAACTCTAATAAAAAAATAAGCTCTCTCTGAAACTATTGCAATACAGCAGCAGACATGAGGTGATGATGCTTGATGCCTCTTGCACCTCAAAAATAATAAGATCTCCCCAAAAATAAGGCCAAACACTTGTTTTGGATATCAAAAGAAAATAAGACCCTGTCTTATTTTTGGGGAGAGTGCCATATAGATCCACCCACATGTTTATTCCATTGAGTCTTTGACCAATCTGGAGGGACATGGATCTAATATACAGGTAGCCACTCCTACAGCTGTGTTCACTTCCTAAGGACTCTCAGCTCAAAGTTTTCTCAGATAACATGACAGCACCTCCATAGTGGATCTATCTCAGAGCAATTCTATCTACCATATATTGAGAACAAACTTCACAATCATCCTAAAGATGCTCCACCAGCCCTTCCTTATCCGAAAGAGATTGGTTCATCCTGAATGGAACTGCTGATCAACACTCAGAAGACATAATAAAAGTTAGGAAGAAAGCACTCTGCCACTGTCTACGCTGTCCAAAGGGTCTTAGCTAAGTCAGATCAGATTCACTGTTAGTTTTCCTCAATCAATATTCTAAGCATCCCTTCTATTGTTTTATAATCAGTTGCTTTTTGAAAACCAGGGAGCACATCATAGACTAAGGACAGAGAATCGACATGGTCATGATCTCATCTAATGCCACCACTTCATTCCAGGTGGTAACCAAAGACTCATGCAGACCATATATGAAAAGTTCAAGCAAAACCACAAGTTCCTTTTCAAATCTAGAAGGTTCATTAAGTGCTTGAAGTGGGTCACCCAAATATTATCCACATCTGTATGCTGTATGTGTGTTTCTGTGCATGTGCACATATATGCTACAGTAGTATGAACAGTGCTTTCAAGCTCAACAGACAATGATCTGCCCATGACAGAGGGAGATGTTAATGTCCTGTAACTCCAAATCACATCACCATCACTACATCAAGACAAAGCATGTAACCTACTGTGAATCCATTAAACCTTGTGCTGTTTTCAAATCTACCTACAGATTGAAGTCTCCTAGACCCATACACCTGAATAAAAACATTGTCAAGCTGAAACAGCATCAAGACACATATTCAGGGAGACTGTAACATAGCAGGGAGGCTAGCACAGTAACACAATTCTCAGCTGATCCTCATGTACTGACAAAATCATCCTCAAGATGTTCATAACCACCATCTTTGGAGGGATGAGCTTACTTATTTTGTCATTAGGTACCCAAGTTCCTTCTTTGTGATAGCTATTTTCAAAGAAGATTTAAAAATTCTACGTGGAGTGCCAGATTGTCACTTTTGAAGGACGTAACTGCTGGAGAATATTATAGTTCACTAGGAATATTGCATTGAGAAGGAGAAGGAGAAATAATGAAGGACATCTCTTATTTTTTTTTAAAAAATAAACTGCACAATGGTAAGAACTTAGGGTCAATAATGGCATGTACATAGAATTATTGCTGTTTGCTGAAAAAGACAGGGCAGCTTTGAAATGCAGATAAAAAACTTAATATTAGCAGACAGCAATAAACATTCAAGAGTCTTTTCTTCAGTATAGACATTACTGTACAATAATTCATAGTCTTAACTGAAATTCAGGAAGCAGTACCAATGCTTTTAGAGTAAGTCATTGCTAATGATAATGCTTGTCTCAGTTATCTGGTCCCCAGACTTAGATGCCTGAAAGCAAAAAGTCAAATCCTTAGGTTATAAGGGTTGGAGACAGTCAATATTCCAGGAAATGTTGGAGACCAGATGGATGATTATAGGTTGTCAAAAGTAATAACCTCAAGGGAAGAGAGATGGGGTATGCTGGTAAACCTGAAACTAAGAAGTATCTGAAATAGTCTCCTTCTCACTCACTTTCGAATATGGAGGAAGATAAGCAAATTGTATTCATAGTGGCTGACAGTGAATTGGGTTGCCTCTGAGACAACACAGAAGGCTCCAATGTCTTATACAAAAGCACATGACTGAAACATCCTAGCCATCACTACCGTATTCTCAGAACTCGAAGTTTTCATTCATACTTCTACATTAGGATTTCAGTTAAGTAAGTATAAGTAAGTAAGTAAGTAAGTAAGTAAGTAAGTAAGTAAGTAAGTAAGTAAGGCCCCCAATGGTACATTGAATGCACATGAGGAATGTCATTTTACTGATGCCCCAACAATAGATTAAATAAGGAAGGTTATTTTATGCTACAAGATTCTTTTATCATTGACTGAGGCAACAGCTTCAGACAATTTATTTTGGATATTATGAGCTGCAGGAAGAGGAAAAAAAACATTATGCTATTCTGACTCTCAGAGTTTAATCTTGACAAAGGTTGCAAATAGGCCATTCTCTGTTTCACTTAAGCCACAAAGGAATCCTGGGATAAGTTTGTAGACCTGCAAACCTGCAACAAACCCCAAACAAAATGAACAGAACCAGCTCACTATACTAAAGGCTTCCATGCACAAATTTCAACTGGATAAGTAGAGTGTCCTTTGAGGTTAGTGTGACCTGGTTAGCTCATGAAAACAATCTTGGCAACACAATATGGAAGCATTTTGGCATGTCTTTTTCTGGCTTATTGTTCAACTTCAATATGGGAGTGAACCTAACACATGAGCAGTCAATATGTCTGAACTTGTTTAGCCAGATAAAATTATCCAAGTAAGAGAAACGCCATGCTCATTCATCAATTTAAAAGTTGAGACTTTAAAAAAAAAATCATTACTCAGAACTAATTCAGGAACAAGTATCTAGTACTAGATCCAGATTTTTATTTCAATAGGAAAGATAGGGTTGAACTGCAGGACCAAGTCAAGGAACTTGTAACTAAACAGGAGAAAGCAAATGTCCACTTCAGAGCCTGGAAGATGAGGGTGTGCAAATATGCATAGTATTGATCTAACATTATTACAAAATAATGTTTATTCCCAATAAAGTTGTGATAAATCCAATACAATAACATAGTCTAAGATCTCAGATGTCTATGTCTATTCAGCCTTTCAAGAAGCTTATAGCTTGAACACTCATCTTATTGAAGTATTTGGGGTGATTGGGTGGAAATGTAAATCATTAATGCATAATCTTCTATTTTGTTATGTCATCTTTTGTTACAATAATTTAATCCCATTTCATTCTGATTTTTTTTAATCAGCATGTGATAAAATTAGTTCCGTGATGAAAAGCAAAGCAGTTTCACAAAAGCTGGTTCAGCACAAGATGCCTGTTTTCACAAGATTCATGGCTAATAGGAAATGTGAAATGCCATATTCCTTGTTTGTCCAACTAGATGATAGTACTTAATTGACCTTGGCTGATCCTGAAATCTGATCGAGACCTGAATATGCTTCCTCTCCTCTTCCTATGCTTTTTTTTCCCAAGCAAGAGGGAGCTGCAAGACCCATCCCAAAAACCCAATTATGTATTTTTCACAGTACAGTCTAGCCACTGGCTGTCTTACTATTCCTTGCCCTTTCTTGTCAGTATATTCCTCAGACATCATGGATGTCCAGTTCTGCAAGGTGGAAAGGGAAGGGAAAGGAAGAAAATGACAGGACAGGACAGGACAGGACAGGACAGGACAGCAAAGCAAAGCAAAGCAAAGCAAGCAAAGCATACATAAAGTGTTTCTTCCCTTACATTTCATAGAAATGCTAATTTTATAGAATGCTATTTCTTTTATGAGCTGATATGATTAATAGAAACATTAGATTTGTCAGTATGCAAAAATGCTAAATACAAGAAAAAGTTGAAGATGCCTTGTTGTTTCTGCTCCTCTCTTCTTCCCTCTTCTCGTATTATCCCTTCAAAACAACCCTGAGGGCAATACTTAGCTAAGAGTTCATTAATAGCTCTAAGTCAGTGAACATTATGTTTAAATTGGGATTTGGACCGGGGTCTCCCCGTTAGATCACTGCTTTCTTTATAGTTCAGAAATTCAATTCAGCATCAGTCTTCCAATGGTGACCCCTTCATCTATGTAATCAAATTCATCCATCTCACTGTTAGTGGTCCTCCTCTTTTCCTTTCACCTTTCCCAGTATTGTAGACCAATCCAAAGAGCTAAGTCATCATAACATGTGTCCAAAATAAGATAATTAGAGCCTGATCATTAGCAGCCATAAAAGAAATTCTAGCAAAAATAATGAAGCAAATGAAACATTATCATTAATACTTCATGCTAATGCAGACATCTCCAGTAAAATCATACAAGAGAGTCAATAACTTTGCTGTAGCCCTCATTTTAGTGTCATTTGGTACTGATCTCCATAGAATAGAAATATGAAATATTAGAATTGAAGGTCTCATACATCCTCCAGAAATCTTGGATAAGCTTCCATAGTTCCCACAAAATTGCTGACAAACTGAAACCAGGAGACACTATTAAGCACACAGACTGGTTTAAATTAAATTATTAAATGCAATCAAAGTTTCCTTTGGTCAAGGTCTACCCACTTCTTTCTCCTAGGTATATCTGCTTTTGGAGGGTCTTCTGACCTATTCAAAGTTCAAGCCTCTTTGTTTGTGGTCCTCCCTTAGAACAAACATCAGCAAAAACAGGAGAGGGCAAGTGTTGCACTTGAACACTGATCCTCAAACTATGGCCCATAGGCCAAATACGGCCCACCAATGCAAAATATCTGGCCCACGGAGTCATGGGATTCAGCTCCACCCCTCACCCCACCCCTCATCTCACCCCTCGCTGTTGGCCTTATCTTCCAGCAAGCATCCATCCAGCTTCACTTCTGGCTAGTTATTTCACCGGTTGAGCTGCACTTCTGATTATACCACTGCTACCAAAGGTAAGGCTGAAGGGTGTGGTGGAGGGCCAGCTGACCGGGGGAGGGGGAGGTTGTAGCTAATGCAGCCATGTGATCCAGGGATGGTGGGTGAGTAGGGGAGGGGCAAGTACAGCAACGACAAATACAAAATGGACTGCTATAAAGGGCCATGCCTACCCAGCAGTCCGCTGCCCCCCAACAGTCTGAGGGACTGTGAATTGGTCCCATTTAGAAACTTTGAGGATCCCTGCACTAGATTTTTGAGATCATGCTCCACAGGTTTTTTTTTCCAGATAAACATTGTAACTTATGTCTGTACCACCTTCCTTAATATTTTCTAGTGATCTATATCTATATCTATCAATCTAATTCTTGATGATCAGCAAAGTAGAGACTGAAAGTTATTGTGCTGACCCAATGTTTGAAATAAGATTGGGAAAGTCATATCACTATAACCAATTGAGTGGTTCAGTGGTTGAGCACAACATTCCAGTGAGCATGGAGAAGCAACTGATAATTCTCTCCATTCATTGCTGTTGCAGTTCTTAGAATCAACTGCCTTGCAACACAGCAGCTGAACCATCTGCTGAGGTCATTGCATGGGCCACTCTGAATGAACAATTTCTATTCTAACTGGCCTTTTAGGAATAATAATTCCTACAAAATTTGGCCTGCTCTACATTACTTGTTTTGTTTTACTCATGCTCTCCCCCCCATCATGCCTTTTTTATATTAATAGACTGAAGGCCAGTCAGTCATATTTCTCAAATTTTGGTAAACTATTCCCTAAAACGTCCAGGCTAGAGAGCAGTGGGTAAATGTCAATCATATCAGTCAATCAAGTAAGAAGTTAGATGCAAGACCACTTCAGAATTGACTTTACATATCCAAAACTGTGCACTTTCCCCCTTTTAAAGAGTAGAATTCAGTACAATTTAATGTTTGAATATGAAGCATGATGTTCTTATCAGGAGTGAAAGCTTGGATCAGGAAATGCATTCATACAATCCAAGTGATTTTTAATATCATTTCAGACATAATGGCAAACAGATAGTTAAGAACCAAACAAATGCATACTGCAAAAGTGAGGGTAATGTTTGACAGAATTGCTTTTCCTGTTTGGTTAGAAACTGTATATATTTTGAGAGCAATCAAACATTTAAAATATCTAATTTTCTTGGGAGAAAAATGAGCAAAAACACCCATAACATTGTCTACAACTTCCTCTTAAATCAATTACATTAGAACAATTACAATTACATGGGGTTAGAATATATTGTTGGTAAGAACAGAGTAGTATATAAACCTCTAAACATACTGGATATATTAATATTGCACTTTCCGTTCAATGGCAGTTAGAAAAGATACATTGTGTGACAGTTCAAGATGCCATAGGTAGAGTTTCCTATTTGTGTTCTCAGGCAGAATTTTCTCTTTACCCCAATTCTTTGACTCCTCATGCTAAAGTAACATTTTCCATGGCTCTCATCCTTCCCAGTGGCTCTGAAACAGATTTTGATTTCAGAAAGTTACACAACTACATTTAAAAAGAATGTATTGCTTCATAGTTCATAGTTTTGCAAGAGATCACTTTTGTAGCATTACTAAAGGTATAAGTGGATTTAAATATGAGGAAAAATAATAATCTAAGCCATTCTGAAGAAGCATCTAGATTCCATCTCATTACCAATTTATAACTCTGAATAGGGTGTGGATTTTGCAAGGTAATCTGATTTATCCTATCACAGAGAATCTTCTTTACAGTGATAAATATAATTAATCTTCAGACAAATAATACTATTGTTTTTATATTAGCCAAAATAAAACTTGATTTGCCGTATCATTTCTTTTTGCCCAATGGGGGCTGCCCAGATTTCAATAGCTATGAACTTTCCATCATGCTTTTTGAAGCAGAGAGTCAATGTCCATCAGAACATTTTCTTAGCTAAGAATATAAGTTCCTTTGACACTTTATTTCTCCCAAGAGGTTTTGGGTTAAAGTGTCTCCACAGTGCAGCATATTAATCATGGCTTCATCTTGGGGAAA
Source organism: Natrix helvetica (assembly GCF_964273705.1). Classification (NCBI taxonomy): domain Eukaryota; kingdom Metazoa; phylum Chordata; class Lepidosauria; order Squamata; family Natricidae; genus Natrix; species Natrix helvetica. The sequence continues at coordinate 88,730,655 of NC_138550.1, read as the reverse complement.
GGAAATCCTATTCTGTTTCAATTTCTATTTTGCTGAAGAATTTTCGTTGCTAGAAATTGGCTCATTTTTTTAAAAAAGAAAATACCCTCTAAAGATGTCTTGTTTTCGAATTCCCTAGCTAGACTTCTACTATATTAGGCTATTTTGCTGTCTAAAAATGGATAATATAAATAAGAACTATAGAGCTGTATATGCTCCCTTCATAAATCATATTATCCTGACCTCAACTCGTCTTCTCAACTTTTTTATATTGAGCAGGAAGTCCTGTTTGGGGACATCATATCCATGTTTACTGGAATGCTAGTAGAAAAAATAATGAATAATGAATTGTCACACCCATCTCCTTCCTAGTAGGAAGGTTAGAGTTTAGACTGTGCTGATAGCTAGCAAGTGGAAGTGAACCATTTAAGAAAGGTTGGAGCTTTCCTGCTCCTCTCCCTAAAATATTTATGGAAATAAAAGGGCAAGGGGCAAGATGAACGGATGTTTGAGACAGAAGTCTTGCAAGATAAGGAATTCATGCAATTATGAACATCTAGATCCTAGAAATCAAACTGAGTGTAGCATTTATTGTTGCATTCATGTATTGTTGCTGCCTTAAACAATATCCTTCAATGAGGATTCGGACCTCTTTGATGTGTATTCATTCAATGCAAAGCTTGATTTTTCTCAGTTACTTGGCTTTCATTTATTTTGTATGATATTATTCTGCTGTTCATTTATCTTGATTTCATTGATGCTTGATTCTTGTCATCCTGTAAATGGCTTACTTTTGGTGTGACTATAAACAGAACAGAAACCCCATTAAAGCAAGCTTTCTTAAATCAGAATAGGACAACTTGCCACAGCCAACTCACCACTGCTAACTTGCTGCAGGACAACTCACCACAGACAACTTGCCATGGGGACAAGTTGCTGCAAGACAATTTAACAATTCTATTCAATGATTTAAAAGAAATTAAAACATATTTTTATTTTTGCCATTCACACCTCATTCTGTCCCTCCTTTTGCATCCTTTCTTTAATGATACTATTCCAATATTGCTTTCATATTAGTGTAACTCTTGTCCTACAGTGATGGCAAATTGTTTCACAGTAAGTTGGCCATGACAAGTTGGCTATGGTGAATTGTCATAGATTCTTCCTAGATATCTGAAAGCTTCTGTCCACATTCAGCTGAATGGAAACTAAAGTTTCCTCCATGTTTAACATAAGGAGGCAAATAAATTGTTATGTCTCTTAAACATCATGCAAAACCAGTTTCCTAATGGTAGCTTACTATATGTCGGTGGAACTGACCCATAGAATCATATTTCTCATGGGATAAATACTTAGGTGAAGTGTGGAGAAGGTTTTTCAGTAATGACCTTTGCCTATACACAAGATTGGTTTCTTAAGGGCCAGTGGCACCCATTCTGAGAACAGCTTTCTCAAAAGTTTATAAAGTTACAATTGTTCTTCAGAGGTGAGCAATTGTAGATTGGGTTATCATTCTATTTATATTTGATACAAATTGATATTTTATATTTAGATTTGTGTGTGTGCCACGAACAATATTAGAGTTTCATAATTTTCCTAAAATGTTATATGAACTTGAAACGACATACTGAGAATTCACTAAAATGGTTGTAATAGCATGCAGTCTCAAACATTGATATCCAAAGTATAATTAACCAGCAGCAAAGGTAGTTTCAAAATTGTTAAAACACAGTCATATCACTCTTACTCAGCAAACACTTTTCAAGGATAATCACCTCCACAGGGCTTCCTTGCCAATTATTTTTGGAAGTTACTTAACACAGTCCTGTTTAAGCACACATCTGCAAATCCTGATGGCTGATGATTATATTTTTTTAAAAAAAAATCTATACCATTGGTTTCAATTCTACATATTATATACTGTATTGCAATACTATTAAGGTTCCTTGAATATGTATTGTCATCACAACTACACAAATAATAAATCTTCAAACTATTTTTAAAAAAACATTTTTTTCAGCACACAGTCACCTATCTGATTACTTGAACAAAGTTCCATAATAATACTATTTCTAATTGTACATGGGGAAATCATTGTATAATTAGCCATTAACTACTCTTGTTTTTCTTCTAAACTGCCCCAACCAAGATATGCTTGCCTTTTTAAATTTTATCTTTATCCCTCAGGTGGCATATCTTCCCTAGCAGTTGGTGAAAACATTTTGGGCAATTACCTGAATAGGTATCTGAAGCCTCTTCAATTTTTTTGGTGCAGACAAAATAAGTCTCCAAAATTCTAAAAAGGCAAGGCAGGATATTGTAGCTCCTATCTCTGTCATTTGTTAGCTAAAAGCTCATACTTTATTTCTGTTTCACAAACAACTCATGCAAACCAATTCTAGATTTAAAAGTGCCACGACAAGGATCTTTCTTTGTGTCACCTGCCTGTACTTTTGAGGACTTTATTTTGTAATGCATTCATGCCAGTTTGACAATATCGATGCATGAGATGTATGTGTGATTTACTAAAGTTTTGCAAGAACCAAACAACATGTAATGTTAACAATTATGGCTTTAAATAGCAGGCATATGGGGGATAATGAGGAGAATGGCATTCAGAGAAATAATCAATACTTTCTGTCCAGAGATTCCCTGTATTCTGATCACTGTCAAACCATTGTGATTTGTTATAAAAGACAAAATGTAAAGCTTCCTTCCAGAGATTTATATCAGCTACTGGGAGAAAGTAGTTTTGCTGATAATACCTAGAACTACTATGGCAGAAGTAAGGTTTTACAAATATTGATGGAGAAAAAATGATGCATCTGCTCTTTAATTAAAAATGGATAGATAGATAGATAGATAGATAGATAGATAGATAGATGATAGATGATAGATAGATAGATAGATAGATAGATAGATAGATAGATAGATAGATAGATAGATAGATAGATAGATAGATAGGCAGGCAGGCAGGCAGGCAGGCAGGCAGGCAGGCAGACAGACAGACAGACAGATGGTAGATACCATGTTTCTTCAAAAATACAACAGGGTCTTATTTTCTTTTGACCCCTGAAAAAACAGCCAGGCCTTCTTTTTGAGGGGTATCCTAATTTTCCCCAATATGCCTTACCTAGCTGCCAGGCCACTTCTTTCATGGCCGAAAGGAGTGCCTCATACCCCTCACATGGCCATTTTTTCATGTCCAAAAAGAGTGAGTGATACGTCTCACCTAGCCACTGGGTCACTTCTTTCATGGCTGAAAAGAGCAAACGATGCGCCTCACCTGGCTGCTGGGCCACTTCTTTTGCAGACCTGCTGCCCATGTGCTTAAATAAGGCTAAATTTTGGGAGTAGGCCTTAATTTTAACCCATGCCCAAAAACCAGTGTGGGGCCTTCTTTTGGGGCTGGGTCATGTTTTAGGAGAAACACGGTAGGTAGGTAGGTAGGTAGGTAGGTAGGTAGGTAGGTAGGTAGGTAGGTAGGTAGGTAGATGATAGATGGGTAGATGGGTAGGTAGATAATATGCATGTAAAATTATATTTATGTTTATGTCCCACTATCCTCTATGCACTTAAGAGTATGAACATGGGAATCTCCCTACATATAGCCCAACAATAGCAACAACTTTAGAATGTAGGGTGGGCTGACAAAGACTAACTGACTGGCAAGACACACAGTAGGGACTAAATCATGACTCTCCTAATCCAAGTCTATTTGATCTATTAAGAGATTATTTTATTATTTGTTCCAGCTGAGAGAGTTGAGTAGATAGTTCAGAATATAAAATACACATTGTTTAGATATTGGGAACATAATACCTAGACTTCCTTGCCATTGCCCTTAAGATATTCCATGTATGATCTTCTAAATCCAGCTTCTTTAAAAATGACCTTTGAGGCTTGGTTACCTGCTTCTAACTGAATTCAGTCCATGGATCAATGGGATATCACTATTAAGAAAAATGGCCACATAAACCAGGAAATCTGAGAGAAACAGAGACATGTTTATTAACTTTACAAAGCAATCTAAGTAAACCAACTTGAAACTCTTCAAAGAATTCTCTGGGGATCTCAGAAAGAATAAACTTCTGAATTTATTTTAAAAAGTAATTATATGGAAATAGAACTAATATTTATATAGTTTTCCATATGGCGGGTAGCTCTAACCCAATATTCTTGGGAGTAGTGTGATTTCAGTTTGTAAATATATATTGCTGCAGAAAAAGAGTATGTTACCCTTTGGTATTGCAGTGGCAAATTTACAATCCCACTGTGTTTTTTATGCATTTGTTTTCTAAAGAAACTCTTTATGTTCATGTAGGGAAATGCTTGAATCAACTTATTATGTGGCAGAATGTGTACTGCTGCACCTCCAAGAAACATCAACATATAATGCTTTGTAGTCTTTAATTTCAGTAGTATATGGGGGAAAATGCAAAAAGAAAAACACAGAAACAATTTGATTACCTCTGGACATTATTAAACATGGCATTTTCTAAAAGTTCTCTTAGAAGTTTACATTTAATGTCTCATTTCTTAGGATACAATCAAAGTAAAACAAATCAATACTGTGTCAGATATGGAAATGTTAAAATCTCAGTAGTGAACGCACATTCTGCATTACTTATAGAGTCACACACATATAAATATTAGCACTTTCCCAACAGGATTTTTCTCTTTTATTATTTTGGAATATATTAGTATAATGTGCATCATGCATATTTGATGCATTACTACTATTGTGCTAAGAAGTTCAGAGAATAAATAAATACCAAAGGAAAATGTAATAAAATGTCTTTGTATTAAGAGGGATGCTTATGCCCTGTATTCTTCTTTTTATGTCCTCCAACTTGTCCCTAGGTTCCATGGGACTGTGTAATTGAAGCAAAAGCCAAAAATCATTATCTGGACTCATACTAACTTTCCTTTGAAAATCATAATAACATTGGTAGTTATTTTATAGGACCATAAACATGTTCAAAGGAACATTTTGCTTCAGTAAAAGTTCAAGTGCCTTACTCTGTAAGAGTTCTTTTGCAAAGCAAGAAAAATCATACCATCGCTTCTCCAAGGGTATCCACCATATTTCTTGACTTTCCTCTGATCAACTGGATACCTCTTCTGACATTCACAAGAACAGAACCAATTACTGCCTGTGAATACTACAGCATCTGTCCAGAAGCCTTTTCTGTTTTCACAAGTGACAGAGGGAAAAATATGAGGAAGCTTTTGAACCACAGATAATCATTTGAATTGAAGTTGCTTTGCAGAAATCTACTCTTTCAATTGGCCTATAATATTTAGTAGAACAGTGTTCCTCCAATCCCTGAAGTCACATGCGAAATAAAACATAAAGTTATAAAAGTGAAGACTGATTTTGTAGATGTTGCATGCTGAAGAGTTAATAGCTATGTATGTAAGATATGGGAAGATGGTCAGGCAATATTCCATTTTCCCTTAAGAATTGGTCCTTCTTTTCCAGAAGTTTAAAGTTATGCACAAATATCTGTTTGAAATACATCATATACTGTAGCCAGTGCAAAGTTTCAAAATTCAGCTCCCACTTTCTGCCTATCCAGATAGACAAATATTTATATCCAGCTGCAATATTAAATTAATATATAATTTATCACATATTTGAGGATAAATCATAATCTCTCTATGTGCTTTTCTACAGTTCAGTCTCAGTTCCTGTGCATGAACTTGCAAGAAATGAAGTCAGTTTAAGAAAATCCTTTCTAGATTTCAGCCTCTTTCTTACTTAGTAGTATGGTATGGTATTGTATTATGTCTGCAGCATGTTTATCACAGTATCCATCTAGTCAATTCTCTTGCTTTTTCCTCTTTCCCATGATGCCAAAAAGTCAAGCACCAGGGAAGGGAAGGGAGAAAGGAAGGGAAGGGAAAGGAAATGAAGGGACTTTACAGCTTTATCATTCTTTCTGTCACTTGGATAAGAAGTGAAACTGATACAATTCTTATCAATTTCATCTGATCAGAATACAGAAAAAGAGTTGGAAGGGACCTTGGAGTCTTCTTGTCAAAACCACTGCTCAATCAGGAGACCCTATAACATTCCAGACAAATGATTTTCCAATCCCTTCTAAAACCTGTGATGCAGTGATGGAGCATCCATAACTTCTGGAAGCAAGGCGTTCCATTGACTAATTATTCTCATTGTCAACAAAATTCTCCTTAGTTCTAGATTGGATCTTTCCTTGATAGGTTTCCACCTGTTCTGGCCTTAGGTGCTTTGGAGAATAAGTTGAGTCCCTCTTCTCAATGACAGCCTTTCAGTATTAGAAGACTGCTAGCTAGTCCCTCTCTTCTTTAGACTGGACATATTTGGTTCCTGCAGACATTATGTTTAGCCTCCAGTCTTCTAATCAGGGGTGGGTGTGGCTGCCACTACTGCCGGTTCACTCAGGGACGCTCCTGCCCTTGTGTCATAGGCAATGGGTTATTCTCAGGATTGGATAGGTTCAGGAATATGCTGATGAGCCTTAAGAACACCAAAATGACAAGAACCTGAAAGGGTTAGGGATAGGCTAGGTCCCAATTTAAAAACAAAATGAAAGCAACAATGATGCCAACTTTGTTCTTGAGAGCAAGAAGAATGCCTTGTTCTTTTGTAACAGAAGGACTGGAAGAGAATTCCTTTCACATGCTTGAAAGTTTGAATGGACTTGTGAAGAAAAATGTCCCAGCTAAGACAATCAATTCTTCAGATTTTTCTTGGCTCTTGTGTGATCATGAGAGAGGGAAGTTCAGGATTACTGGGGTATTATTGTGCATTGGGGTATCAAATATTTTTCATGGTACTTATGGTTCATTAACCTTCAAGCTCCCTCTTGCTCAACTTCTGGGAATTTTAGGTGATCTGGTGATGTGATACAAAAGGAATTGATGACACAGTCTTTCAGAAGGATAAGTAACAAAGACTTCACAAAGTGAGTGATTTATAGTAACAGAGTTGGAAGGGACCTTGGAGGTCATCTAGTCCAACCCCAATTATGCAGGAGACCTGTACTAGGGATTCAAACTGCCGAACTGCTGACCTTTCCGATCGACAAGCTCAGTGTCTTAGCCATTGGGCCACCTTAGTGGAGTTTGTAAAGATTCAGAAAGTTGGCTGAAGATATAAATAATTTAATGGTGTTGGAATTAGGAATTGTGATTAGTTATCTCATTTCAGTCATTCAGTTATGGATCAACACCTGTGTTTCCTGAATACCTAGAATGCAAAAATGTAGCAGGCTCAGCTTTACCCATCAGGAATCTTCATTGCTTAAAAAATTGCTCCTTTTGGGTTTCTTCTTCTTCTGATGCTAAATACTTCATTAGATACCACATCAGGTTTTAAAATAATGACTAAAAAGCATGAAGATAGATAATTGGAGCTTTTTTTCCCTTTCTTCAAAAACTAATAACCATGAACAAGTGTGATTTCTTTTGGGATCGCTACATAGTTCTGCTGACTATGTTTCCTAATTCTCCTATGAGTGTTGCCTTATCTTCTAATAATACTGAATGTGAAAAAATAAAAATAAAACAAAAACAGTAGCCAAACTGGTCATTTGAAAAAGGTAAACAAAACAAATTATGCCCTCAAATTGCAACTAATTCTTGAACACTACACAGATACAGCAATGGATTTGGGGGCATTAATATGGAAATTGTTTTCTGCTATTTTCCATTGTTTTCATCCGATGTTTCCAACTTTACAGCCTACTCTATGACCATTGAAATCTCCCATTCTAGAATAACATTGCATAGCTTCTACACTGAGACAAAGTCAACTACATGCTTTTTTCTGCTGAAACATTCATGTAAATTACATTGTACTAACATTTATAATGTATACTGATCATACATTTTTAGATACAAATGCTACAAAGTTAATTACACAATAGGAGAAAATAATCTACTAACACAGGACATATGTGGTTACCTCTGTTTAACTCCTGTTATATGATTATTATGTTACCTGATTTCATGAACTTCAGTCCTTTCACAATACATGATGAGATCTACGTAGAATAGCACGTAGGTATATTTAGAGTCCAATTGATTTTGTATTATTGAGAGAATGGATTGGATGCTAAATCTAAGTATGATTTATAAAGGTCATGATAAATGGTTCCAATAACAAATATTGTATTTCTTTCACTTTGGGATTAAATTCAGAACCTATTACATGTTTAAACTAGTTGCAATCAATGGTCTCAAATATATTCAACTCTGTAGACGTGAATATATTATATGTGCAAATAATTTATAAAATATTACTCTCATAAGGAAATAAAACCTATAACTCCTTATTTATAAGGTCATTAAAGACTGAAATTCATTGATTAATCTCTATTTTTAAAGTATCCTATTTCAAATATCCTAGCAAATACATTTCAAACCAAAAAATATTGCATAATGGATGTATAAACAATACAAAACAGAACCATTGATAGTTCAAGTCAAAGCTTTGGGCATGAAATCATAAATATAAATATAAACATTTATTAACGCACACTTTAGCAGTATAAACTTCACAGTGATGGCAAAGAAGAAGAGACAGAACATTTGAAGAGGTTCAGGTCAGACTGGTGACAGAAAATGAGACATTGCAAGATTTGAAGACTGGAAAGTCATTGTTAAGGACAGAAGTGATTTGGAAGAAGTGAGTGAAAAATGTGGTGTCTGGAGTGAGGTCAACATGTCTTCATTAAAAGAAAGAACATAGCCAGTATGACACTGGGCATTATGGTTACCATGGTAACTGAAGCACAGCCCAAACCAATATGGGTCAAGGGTGCTATAACAACACAGATAAATGGACAAACAACTAGGTACCACTCTGTCTGTGATAAAAGAAAGAACAACAATTTTCAGTATCAGAAGCTGACATTTAACAATATGATGAGTAACTCACTGAAGCTGAACACTCATGGGTAATTGTACTATTGAAAGAACAAATCAACAGGATCCAGGCATGTATTTGCTCTCCTAGATGGAAAAGAATGGTTGATATTGATGTTATTAATGTAAAAAGCAAAGTAAGACTTGTGATTACTTACAGAAAAGATCTTGGGGTCAAAGTGGGAAAGACATTGAAAATGTCAACAGAAAATTCGTAATTTTAGGAAAGAGTCTAAAATCAAGCCACTAATGTCATTATGCCTTTAAGTGATCCAGGACATTGGTATGATGACATCCTTAGTGTTCCCAACACTTCCTCCCCAGACTGACTATTTTTAAAGAAATGTGCTTTTAATTAATGCATAGAAATGTATCAATTAAAAACTCTCTAAAAGCAAAGCACTGTGATAAACAAGATCATCCTCAGGATCAAATTTTATCTTCTCATCTATGGCTGCTTTGTGATTGGCCAAACCATTATGGTAACAGCCTTTTTATAAACAAGAATTTTTTGGCAGCCATTTTGTGACTGTACACACCACATCTTAAAATTCCAAATGTATTGTCCATCTATGAAATAATTAATGTACACAAAAGGAAAAAAGAAACCTGTTCCATTTTTTAACTTAATGGGATTTTTCATGCTCATATTGTAAAGTGCTTTAGGAAATAAAATGGGCAATGTAAAAGAAGAAACAAATACTTTACATACTTGATCATTAGCCACTAGACCAGGGAAAAGCATTAAAACAAAACAAAAAAAAATATTTTTACTGTAATCGAAATTTGCCTCAAGCAACTGTACCAATTTTATAATAATGAGATTTCTTGTCATTTTAAAGCTGCTTGAGAATTCCAATGTTAAGAAGTTGTCCTGCAGTGAAGTCTTCAAGTATGTATTAAAATATTTATCGAATTGCAGAGGAATAAGAAAAATGACAAAAAACGCTTTGGTTTCTAGTCTGTGTTTCTACATGCATGCTAAAAAGATATCAAAGCCTTGAAAAGAAAAGAAAAATACTATCAGCTCTACAGAAAAATAAATGATAAAATGTTGAACAATCTTTACTAGCATTTTCATTCAGCGTAATTTCTGACAACAGTGTTTATGTTTTATCACACTGTTGCTTCATTTTATAGTTGGGTTTGTCACGATGTTAACAAGTTTGCTAGGCCTGAACTGAATGAATTGACACTCAAGAGTTAAACTAAGAAAGAGTTATTGCGCAGGTCATAAAAGTTCTTATCTGAAAGTGATTTATTGCGCATGCGTTTACACATTCCAGATCCTAATTCCTCTCTTCTTTGTTCGGCTGCCAACTTGGCAACCGGAGATTTTTATTATCAAAATGTAACCAATTAGTTATTTTCTGTTTCATTTACTTTTATTATTTTCGTATTAAAGTTTGTTTATTAATTAGAATATACTTGTTAAAGACTTATTTCTTTTCTTAATATCTCAAAAGATATGCGGAAGGGAATCAGCCTCGGTCCATTGATCTCAGATTTCCCCAGGGCGTTTTTCCCCTGACAACTTGGTATGCAGAGGTTGGTCGACAACTTATCAGCTGAGATGACTACAATTTACGGCTGTTTTTTTCCCTTCACGCTATCTAAAGATAACCGACTACGCTAATTAGCAATGTCAGAGAAAAAAGAAAAAAGAAGAAAAATGGAAAGAGCTTTTTCTGACAAGGAGGCTCCCTCGGACACAGAGAAGCAAAAACCTTCAAACGTATTCCAGGAGCAACAAAGTGCCGAGCCAGATGTGGGGGAAGGAGCTACAGGACGCGACATCCACGAAACGAGGTCAGTGGTTCCTCCTTCTAAAATATCTCCAGGAGATTATGAATTTTTGGGGGCCAAGCCAAAACTTCCCACTCTGCCAGAGCCACTCCATTCCCAGAACCTCGCAGATTATCAAACAATTGATGAATGGCCGGCTAAAAAAAAATCCTCCCACGCATAAAGCAGATTTTATGAAATCTACCCAGATGATGAGCAAGAAATGCAAAGCTATCTTGATCAAATAGAACGTTTCGAAAAATATGCTAGGGACGCGAGAGTGTGCTTTGAGGAGATAAAGCGAAGCAGGAGAAGCTCCCCCATTCCCAAAATGTCTGAGGACGCCATCTTGTCTTCAAAACAACAGCCTAAGACACACCCCACAGAGTTCATTGGTCAATTAGAACAAAGAGACATGTACACGTCACCGAGGTCACGTGGTCCCTTTGAGTCAACTGAACTTCCGCATACGTATAGAAAGGTGAGGCAGCCAAAAAGTGAAGCTGTACTGTCATCTGCTGGCGGAGAAAAATTATTACAGCAAAAGATGAAGCAGTTGCACCAGATTTTTAGAGATCTGTCTATGAGTTTTACAGAAGCCCAAACTTTGCCCCCAAAGGTTAAGTCTTCAACACCCCCTGACGGTGTCGAATCCTCCCTAGATGGAAAAAGGCAAAGCGAAAGGCGAATTCGAGGAAGCCAATTTGATGTTGCCACGCAAAGGCCAATGATGCAACCCCAGCATCCCCTGGTTCAACAACCAGATTTGCAACCAGAGCAACAAATTGTTCCTCAGCAGGTATTCACAGTCACCCCCTTGACTGGTGAGTCCAAATTAAAGGAGTCAGGAGAGAATTATAAAGCCTGGGTCAGTGAAATTGCGCTCTTGCTTCGAAGAGAAGGCACACATTCCATGGTTTTTAATCCTCCCCCTCAGCCCTGGACGCCTGCAATGAGAGACCTCGAAAACAGAGCAATCACGACTTTACTCATGTCAATGGAAATTGAGATCCAAGGTATCTTTCCACCTGATGCAACTGCCCAAGAAATATGGGCTATTTTTGGAAGATTGCTACAGGCCCGTTTCAACTGAATCTTCATGTTTGCTCATGTCTGAGTTCCATGGTTCGAAGTTGAAACCTGGTGAACGAATTGGTGGACATTTGACCAAACTGAAAAGAATGAGAAGTGAATTGAGACAAAATGGCCATGTAATCGATGATATCCAAATGATTAGCATCATCATTAACTCATTGAATTATGAATGGAAAGATGCTGTTGCAAAGATTAACTACGTGCCTATTGCTCAACGCACAGTTAACCACGTTTGCAGACTTTTAGTGGAAGACGAAGCTATCAGGTTAGCTACACCACATCTGCAACGGCCTCCAGCATCAAAGGCTCCAGCCAGACGTCCCTTCCGAGGAAGAGGCTACGCTCCAAGGATGCCAAAATGCTACACCTGCAACCGTGTGGGACATGACACCCGGGATTGTCCCCAACGAGTTCCAGCTCCCGCCACGTACCAGCCCAGAGGAACAGACTCCAGAGGCAGAGGTAGAGGCAGAAGACAAGGTTGTCGTAGTCCAAGGCGTGATTCACAAGCTCCACTTGTGACACTGGCCATAACCAACGTTCCACAACCTGATCCAAAGTTCGACAGACGTCTTTTGTGGACTTTAGACAGTGGAGCAGCTGTGCACGTTACCCACAGAAGGGAACTTTTCATAGAGATGGGCGAACCAGAGCCCGAGTATCGAGAACTGTATTCCTTCACCAACCACACTTGCAAGGTTATGGGAAAAGGAACTGTTTACATTGAAGAGCTCGATACACACATCCCTGATGTTTATTATATACCTTCAGCAACCAGTAATTTGCTTTGTCAAAGTCACTTGTCTAGAGATTTAAAGTTCCAGGTTCACCACCTCGAAAAAGCAAGTTACTTAGTTAAAGATGGAGATATTATTGCTGAAACCATGCTGATTGGTGGTGTTTATTACTTAAAGCCAAAGCCTAAAGGGCAAGCACAGGCAAGTATGCAAACTCCAAAAAGGCACAACGTAGACCCAGAGAGAGTTGTCCCAGAGAGAGAAAACGTTACTGTGCCAAAGGCTCCTAAAGCCAACAAACAAAGAAAACAAAAACGGGTTGCTCAGAGCAAGCCTGAGGGTCCTTATGAAACTGTTAATGTTGAGAATTCACTAACTGGTAAACCTTTACATTCCAGGTGTATTCACAAGTGGCACAGAAGATTGGGGCATGCCAGTTTCCGTGTTCTTAGAAAGATGCCGGAGTTCGCAAAAGGTTTGGATCTAAAGAGGTGTAAGGTGTTTTTGGATTGTGCGGTTTGCAAAAAGGCTAAATCCAAGGCGGCTCCAATTCCAAAACATGCTACACGCCGGTCAACACGCATTTTTGATTTGGTACACACTGACATAGTGGGTCCTTTCCCACCAACACTTGGTGGCAGAAAGTATTTTTTAACAATTGTAGATAATCATTCTAGATATGGATTTGTATATCCTATGAGAGAGAAATCTGAGACCTTTCAGATCTTTAAAGACTTTGCAGCTTTTGTTTCTACACAATACCAAGTTCGCATCGCCAGAATCCAAAGTGACCATGGTGCAGAATTCATGTCTCAGCGTTTCCAGGACTGAATGCTTAAGAATGGAATTTTCACAACTTAACACATGAACCAAGTCCTGAGTTTGAGGATCAAACACTTTATCGTTCAGTCATTGGTTCACTATTATACATTAGTAGTTGGACCAGACCTGACATCGCACTTAGTGTTAATCTTTTATCACGACGCGTAGGTAAGGCAACACAATTTCATTGGTCATGCATTAAGAAGTTATTGAAATACCTAAAACACACTAAACACATGAAGTTATTGCTAGAACCAACACACGCTGATCAACCAAAGTTGATTTGTTTTGCTGATTCCGACTGGGCGAGCGACAAGAAGTCATGCAAAAGCATTCTGGTTACATGATGTTCCTAAATGGTTGTCCTGTTTACTGGCAAGTGAGAAAACAGAGTTTTGTTTCATGTTCGTCTACTGAAGCTGAATATGCTTGTGTTTCAGATGCTTGTAATTCTCTAACGTGGTTTGATGCTTTGATCACAGATATCTGGACACGTCCGATTCGACCAATCACCGTGATGGAAGATAATGTATCTGTTGTTTATATTTCTGAGTCACATTTCACAGGTTCTAGGTCCAGACACATTGACATTCGTTATCAAAACACAAAGCAATTAGTTAAGCAAGGTTTTGTTAAATTGCAATATGTTTCTACAAATGATCAGATTGCAGACATGCTTAACAAACCACTTGCCGCAAATCAACACGAGTATCTGCGAAAGAAGATGTGCCTTAATTGATGATTTGATGACGTCAGCCCAGACTAGCAAAAGAAGGGGTGTCACGATGTTAAAAAGTTTGCTAGGCCTGAACTGAATGAATTGACACTCAAGAGTTAAACTAAGAAAGAGTTATTGCGCAGGTCATAAAAGTTCTTATCTGAAAGTGATTTATTGCGCATGCGTTTACACATTCCAGATCCTAATTCCTCTCTTCTTTGTTCGGCTGCCAACTTGGCAACCGGAGATTTTTATTATCAAAATGTAACCAATTAGTTATTTTCTGTTTCATTTACTTTTATTATTTTCGTATTAAAGTTTGTTTATTAATTAGAATATACTTGTTAAAGACTTATTTCTTTTCTTAATATCTCAAAAGATATGCGGAAGGGAATCAGCCTCGGTCCATTGATCTCAGATTTCCCCAGGGCGTTTTTCCCCTGACAGGGTTCATCATGGCTCCCAAAAGTATTATAAGGTACAAATTCTTGTCTGCCTCAGATCTATACTTTAAATAATTTTATTTCTAAATTGAGCAACTATTGGAACTAAATAATGTAACATTTCCAAAAAGCTTTTTTTAAAAAAAGCCCTCTAAATTTGGCTTTTTATACTTTAAAATGAAATAACTGGCTGTAAAGGAACCAGATTAAAGCATCAGGATAGAAACCAGGAGTCTGTGAGTTCTAGCCCTGCCTTATACACAAAACTTGCTGGGTGAACTTGGGACAGTTACTCTCTCTGTCTCTCTGCTCTAGGAAACAGGAAATGGTAAACCACATCTGAAAATCTTGCCAGGAAAACTGCAGGAATGACTCAAAAGTGTTGTAAGGACTATCCTACGAAGTAAAGGAAATGGGAATATTTTTTTAAAAAAACTTTATTTGTAATTCCATATTGGTTGTTTTTCCCTGAAATATTCTCAGAAATAATATGTGAATCTATTCTTACTACAGGTGGGTTATGAGCTATTTTCGTCATAATAAAATAGTTTAGATATTTTTCTGGTCCAGCTAGTTAAAATCTGTTGAATTGGCATGCCAGCAACTTCCCACTGGCAAATATGTAGTCTTGATCAAAATGGAAGATCAAGTATATGTCAAACACTTCAGTGACAAAATTAGGGACTTGGAAGTATTTAGTTTATATTTTAATTAGCATTTGTCAGATCTTCACTTTTTCTTCAGATATGTCAGGCCACATGCCAGTATCCTTTAGTGTTCCTACTCATCGGAAATAAAACTGAAGAAAGAACAGAACAGAAAAGAAATTTTGACAAAAAAAGAAAAGAAATAAACAGAGAAAAAAATTATGGACAAGATATAATATACCAAAGGTTGATGAAGGGGGAGAAAAAAAATCAAGGATGTGAAATGGAGTCTCTTACTTTCTGATGACTTCATAGAGACATCCATGTAGGGTTTTTTGGCAACAATATTATTTCTATTATTTCTCAACTCTATGATCAGGTGGTCTGTCTCAATTTTCCTTCTTCATCTTGCAAAGTCTGCCAATTGTCTCTTCACTAAACATCTAAACAATCTGTGTTCCCATGAAGGTATTATTTTATTAACTTAATTTCAAAAATACTTCAGAAAAAGTTATGAGATTTCAAATTTGACTGGTCCTTTACGTCATTTAAATGTTCCCAAACTGAATTCTTATCAAGCTTTTTGCCATTGATCTTACGTTCTTTGAATTCCTAAAATATGTATTTAACTTTTCTTATTGTGTTTATTCAAAGATATCAATCTGCCATTGCTTTATCTAGAAGTCCCCCCCCCCAGCCTTGGTATTCAAATATAATACCATTCGAATACTAGGTACCCAAATACCAGATAACCAAATACCCTGCAGATCTTTCAAAATCAATCAAACACCTCCATGTAGTTTGACAGTAAATGTCCTTAATGACGGATCTTGGGATCCCGAGAGGTGGCATGCAAAGAATAGACTTCTTAAGGGGTTTTTACAGGGGCTTTTAAACCAAATTTTAAGGGGGGGAGGGGGGGTTGATTCGGATGGCTCAGACAGGCTTGGGGGGAGTCTGCCAGGGCACAGGCCAGCGCTAACTAATGGGCGCGGGTTGGTAGGGCTAGGAAGGGTTGGGATTCTGGGGGAGACATTAAGCCATTCCATTGGGGAGTTCACCATCTCTACTGTTTGTGGGAGAGGCAGATATGGTGGGGGTCGAGGGCCAAATGATGTTCGGAGGACGCGGGTTTGCTGTTTGAGAGCAATCACACGTTCCGACCCTCATCGCCCTTCTTGCACCCCCGGGTGCTCGGGATTACAGGCCCCTGGTCTTTGGCTGGTGTTGCTTAACGCCAGGTCTGTGGTACATAAGGCTCCCCTCATTTACGACCTCATACAGGAGGGTAGAGCGGACCTGGCGTGCATTACGGAGACCTGGTTGGGCCATGAGGGGGGTGTGCCCCTTAGCGAACTATGCCCACCAGGCTTCCGGGTGTTTAACCAGCCGAGAGCCCAGGGCAGGGGCGGGGGGGGGGGTAGCGGTGGTTATTAGGGAAAGTCTCAGACCTCATGAGGTCACTGTGCCTCAGATAGGCGGGTGTGAGTCCCTCTTTGTGAAGTGGGGCCTTGGAGCTCAGGTGGGCCTTTTTGTTACATACCTGTCTCCCTGCTATGTTTCATCAGCCCTGCCGGAGCTGCTGGATATATTAGCTGGATTGGCGGTTGATTTCCCCAGGCTCATGGTCCTGGGGGATTTCAATCTGCCCTCCATTGGCGAGACATCCGAGTCAGCTCGGGAGTTCATGGCTTCTATGACAGCTATGGACCTAACTCAGTTAATTCAAGACCCCACCCATAATGGGGGACACACGCTCGACCTGTTTTTTGTCTCTGGGCAGTGGATGAATGATCTAGATTTAGGGGATATTTCTATTCAACCCTTGTCATGGTCTGATCATTTCCTCATCAGGCTTGACTTCCATACCGCTACCCCTCGCCGCAGGGGTAGACTAGATGGTTCTGCCCCAGGCACCTGATGGACCCCGAAAGGTTCCTGATGGAGCTTGGGACTTTTCCTGAATCCCTTGCTCACAACTCGACCGAAGCCCTAGTGGGAGCCTGGGATAGGGCTGCCACTGGGGCTTTGGATCGTGTTGTGCCTTTGCGACCTCTGACCCGGTGTCGATCCCGGATGGCTTCCTGGTTTACCAGGGAGCTCCGGGAGATGAAATGCCGGAAAAGACACCTAGAGAGTGGTTGGAGGGCCAGCCGGTCTGAACCTGATCGAACACTAGTAAGAATTTATATTAAATCCTACTTAGTGGCGATAGAAGCGGCAAAACGGCAATATTTTTCCGCTCTTATCGCGTCCGCAGATAACCGCCCAGCCGCCCTGTTTAGGGTGACCCGCTCCTTACTTAACCAAGGAACTGGGGAAGACCCCTTGCAGGGTAGGGCTGAAGAATTTGTTCAGTATCTGCAGGATAAAATCGCTCAGATACGGACAGGCTTGGACTCTGACTGGGTAGATTCGGGCGAGCCGACGGGGATGAATCTTGAGGAGACTATCTGGGATGGGTTTGACCCTGTGACCCCCGAAGGCATGGACAGGATTATGGGGAGACTCAGTGCCGCCACTTGTATGCTGGACCCGTGTCCCTCTTTCTCTTGGTTAGTTTCGGCTTCCCGGGAGGTGACACGAGGCTGGCTCCAGGCGATTACCAACGCTTCATTGAGAGAGGGGTTCTTTCCCACCGCCTTGAAGGAGGTGGTGGTGAGGCCCCTCCTCAAGAAGCCTTCCCTGGACCCAGCTTCTTTAGCCAACTATCGTCCGGTCTCCAACCTTCGCTTTGTAGCGAAGGTTGTCGAGAGTGTGGTAGCACGTCCACTTCCCCAGTACCTGGATGAAGCTGTCTACCTGGATCCATTTCAGTCGGGTTTCAGGCCCGGGTACAGCACGGAGACGGCATTGGTCGCATTTGTCAATGATCTCTGGCGGGCCCGGGACAGGGGCTGTTCCTCTGTCCTGGTCCTATTAGACCTCTCGGCGGCTTTCGATACCATCGACCATGGTATCCTACTGCGACGGCTCGGGGGGTTGGGAGTGGGGGGCACCGTTTTATGGTGGTTCTCCTCCTACCTGTTGGATCGGTCGCAGTTTGTGTTGACTGGAGGGCAGAGATCGACCCCCAGGCGCGTCACTTGTGGGGTGCCCTAGGGGTAGGTTCTCTCACCCCTCCTGTTCAACATATACATGAAACCGCTGGGCGAGATCATCCGTGGTTTTGGGGTATGGTATCATAAATATGCTGATGATACCCAACTTTTCATCTCTACCCCAAACCACCCAAACGATGCCCTCGACGTGATGTCCCGATGCCTGGAGGCTGTGCGGATCTGGATGGGGAGGAACAGACTCAAGCTCAATCCCTCCAAGGCTGGGTGGCTGTGGTTCC
Organism: Natrix helvetica; assembly: GCF_964273705.1. Lineage (NCBI taxonomy): Eukaryota > Metazoa > Chordata > Lepidosauria > Squamata > Natricidae > Natrix > Natrix helvetica. The sequence goes on along the minus strand of NC_138550.1, from coordinate 88,712,173 downwards.
CATCATCCCAATTTGTACATCTTGTTCCATCTTTGACGATAGGGAGAGAAATTTTAGCCCCCTCAGAGAAGGCTCGCAATCTGGGAGTCCTCCTGGATACGCAGCTTAGTTTAGAAGAACACCTGACAGCCGTGACCAGGATGGACTTTTACCAGGTTCGCCTGGTACACCAGTTGCACCCCTTCCTGGATCGGGATGCTCTGTGCACAGTCACTCATGCCCTCGTCCTTTCTCGCCTGGACTACTGCAATGCTCTCTACATGGGGCTGCCCTTGAAGAGCACCCGGAGGCTTCAGCTGTGGCCGCGCGGGTTGTCATGGGGGTACCTAGGTGCTCCCATGTCACACCCCTTTTAGATGGCCTGCACTGGTTGCCGGTTGTTTTCCGGGTGCGATTCAAGGTATTAATTATGACCTTTAAAGCGCTCCATGGCTTAGGCCCAGGGTACCTGTGAGACCACCTACTGCCACCAGTAGCCTCCCACCGTCCAGTACGATCCCACAGAGTTGGCCTCCTCAGGGTGCCGTTGGCCAAGTAGTGTCGGCTGGTGACCCCCAGGGGGAGAGCCTTCTCTGTGGGAGCGCCTTCCCTCTGGAATGAGCTGCCCCCAGAGCTCCACATAATCCCTGACCTCCGGTCCTTCCGATGCGCCCTAAAAAGTTGGCTTTTCCAGCAAGCCAGCCTGGCCTGTTAATGTTAATGTTAATTTTAATTTATTTTAAATGTATTGTTTCTTTTTAAAAAAAAATCGGTTTGGACTTTTTGGAAATGGGTTTAATCTTTTTTTTAACTTTTGTGATGTGTGTTTTTAATGTTGTACGCCACCCTGAGTCCTTTTGGAGAAGGGCGGCATATAAATCCAAATAAACCTAAATCTAAACCTATAAATTACATTACATTAAAAGAGGGAGATACAGTATGTCCCTCCTTAATTGAACTAAGGATTTAAATATGTAAAATTATGCTTATGGATACAAATGCACTTGCAAAACATGTCTCTTGGAACTTACTAGTCTCCCAGGTCACCTGACTTCTGGGAAAATGGAGAGAGGAGAGGAGAGGACCTCCTTTTTAAAAGAAAAAAATGAAAATTTAAATGGGAAATAGCTGCAGATTGTCATCTCATTTCCAAGAATTCCTTAATTTAAGAAATTAAAGATGCCTGTTGTCTTTGGAATTCCCAGGGAAAAAAGGAGTAAAATCATGGGTAAACTGAAGTATAACAAGAGAGAGAAAATGGGAGGAACATTTTACCATTTTTTTTATTTCTGATTGGCAATTGGTTATGCCTCTGTGATAGCATATATATAATTAGACAAAACTCCTCCATGTTGATTATTCTATGAGTTGATAAAGCATCCTTTCCATGTTCAAAATGCATCTAGGGACTCAAAAAAGTGAATGTCCTTCCCCTGATTCCATTTTCTGTCTTGAGGAAAAAATGGATTCAGTTGCTTCCAATATCTGGGGTACAAAAATTGAGGTCATTATTCATTGGCAAACCAGAGCCTGACTTTCTGTGTTGCTACCATCTATTGCTCACCCACAATTATGCATCTTATTGTGTTAGCTGTAACCTCCATTCAATCCACATAAAGGAGTTAATTAAAGACCTTCATTCCTACAGCCAATGCTGCCATGCAATCATTTCTTAAAATCTGTATGATGGCATTTGGTTCATGGAAAAACAAAATATTTTAAGGTAGAAAAAAAATCATGTTTTCTATTATTACAAACTGGTAAAAATTTACAAACTGATAAAAATATAGGCAGCATGCCTATAAATGATAATGTTCTGAACTTTATATGGATTTACTAATTTCTGTTAATGCTTTGCAATCACACCCTATCAAGAAGGGGGTTACATGTGTCTATTAACACTTGGGATTGCATATTTCCAATATCCTTTCTAAGCATTCAACACTTCCACCTACATTATTCCACTTACAATATAGTAAGTCATTACAGGAATTGAAATGTACTATAGAGCCCACATCTTGTTTTCAAGGACAATATAATGGATTATTTAAATGTGCCGCCTTTCTCCATATGACACTGATGCAGACAGAAATGTGGAGGTGGTGCCACAAAGTTCTTTCCACTTTTACTACTTTCCCTCCACTTTCTCTCTTCCCCCCATCTCTTAAGACAACCTGTCATTATCAAACACTTAATGTAGTGTTTTAAATGGAGACAAATCTTTAAAACCTTTCATCACTTAGTAAATTTGGGAACAATATAGGTAACATAGATGTAGAGTTTTATTGGCACTCTCCATCTTTTAACTGTAAAATGGAGAAAAATAGCATTCCCACAGAGTATAACTTTAGGTAAAAGACAGAAAAAATATTCTTCTAACCCCACCATTCACAATATTTTGATTTTTTTTTAAAAAAAGCCTCTTTGATCTGGAAACAGAATTTCTAGATATGTATTGTTGCTAATACTGTTGATGTGGGTAACTTTAGTGCTGCTGCTCTCCATTGTAACTTGGGAAATTATGACACATTTTATCTTTTAAGTGCATGCATTAAGATAGCAATTTGTTTTTGGAGTTGCAATCTCTGTACAATTATGACTATTTAGATGCAATTTATTTTAAAGAGATAAGTACAGTCTATTGGCTCATTTTTTAAATGTATTTATTTGGAAGTAGTCCCATTCTATTCTATTCCAACTGAATTTATTATTTCTAGTTAAATCCTGATTCAGAGGTAATCCCGTTAATATCTGGGGGGGGGAGGGGAGAATCAATGTTGGTTTCTCACATATAATAGTTCCCTGGTAGAACACAAAGAAAATCTGAATCCAAATCCCATTTATTCCACAATTTCCCAATTGAGCGCCAAGAGGTTATTGCTCACTACTTTAGTTTACCCACTGACATAACTCAGGATCTGTTTAATTAATATATATTAACTAAATCACAAATAGCTGGCTTCTCACTATTGCCTGAGTCAGAAACCAAATACAGCCTTTGGTATAATTCATAGTACTAATATTATTAATGTTAATAATTAAAAAAAATATTACTAGTATAGGATAAGTACTGTTTGTTCATGGCTCCTACTAATCAAATCAATTCTGGGCTAAGGAGGTTTACAAAATTCTGTATTATCTGTTGGGAACTAATGGAATAGTAATACGAGCAATATTACTTTCTACATGTGTATATTTTAGAAATTTCATCGTATAAATGCTTATCCAATTGACTTGATTTAAAGTATTCATTCATATTGGCCTTTTGATACCAAGATGGGGAAAAAATGCAAAGATTTCAGCTCCATTGTCATTGGTTATGAAATATTCTTATATAGAAAAGGAATACCACATTATACTTTCCACTTGAGTAAATCAATCACAGGTTATGATTACACGCTATATTTTTCTCTGTCATTGAACCAGGCAAAGATTTTAATTGAAGGCATGCACAATTAAATGGCATTCTTCACACAAATCAAGTAATATGAGAGATGACCTTGGCAAAGCAAGTGAAGAATCAAGCAGAAGTGACCAGAGATAATCCATGAAGAAAACAATCTACAATAGCAAATAAGTGGAATGAAACCTAGAAAATATAATCAGGATAGCTGCATCAAATTAATAAGAATATTTTTTTACCCAACTTCTGTTGTGCATAACTTTGTTTATAATGTAGGTGTGGCAAAATAAAATAAAAAATCCATAAAATCCACTTTGTTCTTCTTCATTCCATTTTTTTGAAAAATAGGAAATACAAAATGTTTGCTGTCATTATAACAGACAATAGCTCAATACCTGTTACAGAGTGGTACCAAAATATTTACAGTGGGTAGGCTTTGCTTTAAACCATTAACTTTATTTAAGAGGCATAACAATGAAATATTTTTTCTAATGAAAATACACAGTAATTGGAGCAACCAAGTCTGAAGTATACACTAAAAGGTGAAACTCGAAAAATTAGAATATCGTGAAAGGAGGAGCCAACATCGCAATGGAACGGACGTGCGGTCTCGATGCTCCAAGACTGCCACCGATACTTTTGCCACTGGATGGTCCAATCGGACCAAAACTGTCCCGAAGAGATGGTGAACAGGAAGACTACGTCTTGCTGATCTCAGGGACAGTAAGTCCCTGATCGATCCAAGAGAAGGTTTTGAAGCTGGCAACAAATGCAGACTAGACTGATGAAGTTGGAATGGCTCTGGAACAGAAGGAAAGCGGAAAGAGAAATTGTGTCCATTTAGTGAGGAATCCTTTCTGTTTTGAAAAAGACTGCGCAAATTTTTTTTCTTTTAAAGCTAAATTAAATCCTTAAGCAGAAGAAGTAAATGGCGGAATTAATCTGCATTGGATTGTTTTGGATAGCATATTCTTTTTTTTTTTTTGAAATTATACTTTGCGGATTGAAGTGCTCGCAACTTTTTCTCTCTCTCCTCTTTTTAAAGTGAACGGACTGGTTTTTCTTCTTCTCCTTTTTGTTGCTTTACTTTTTAATTTAAGGATTAAAATCTCCTTCTGTATTTTAACAAAAGTCTCTACTATTTGCTATTAAATTCCATTTAAAAACTTTGTTTCCCTTAAGCCCGAGACAACATTAGAGAGTGAAAGGAAGCAATACTGCTGCTCGGAGGCTAGAGGCTAGAGTTTCTGAAACTACACATTTTCTCCTGTTTCTCCTTTGATCTTACTGTTTCTGTACTTCAAAGTTCCATAATTAAAAGTGATAAGAGCCAAGGGCATGAAGTGTTTACACAGGTGTCCTTTGAGAGCTTTATCAGCACTGGTAGAGGGGGAAAAATGGAACCCATTTCTTCTGAAGATTACAAATGATCTTGCGTTTAAGTTAAATATATATTTAAAAAGTCTGGAAAGCTAGTGTGGCAGCAATTTACAATTTGGAAATATGGATCAATTTTCAGAAGAGGAAACTTTAATTTTGCAAAATATTTGGGATGGAATTCAAAATTTATTGGAGGTAACTGGGAGAATTGAGAAGAAGATAAGAGTTTTTACTAGAAAAAAATGTTGGAGATGGAGCACCCAAAATTGAAGAGAAAAATGAATACAAAGATAAGAAAACTGATTTGATTTGTGGAATGAATGTGGTTGAAAGTGAAAAAAATGGGAGTATGGAAAAGGGAATTTGATGGACTGGAGCTCTACCCCAAATTTCAAGGCACAGAAGAAGAAAAAAGGGGGAAAATATGATTTTATGGAGAGAAATCTTACCAGAAGCATGATCGACAACCAAAGATTAATTAATTAAAGTAGCAAATGGAGGGTGCCAATATTACCCAAGAGATGCAACAAGTAACAAAGTGTGGAGAGATGTCCATAAAAACTTTACTAAGGAAATAAACAGAATATTAATTCCACAAATGGCAAAAGAAATAAGACTATATGCCTATTGGAAGGACACAGATTGATATATGAAAGTTGATAATAAAAAAGTAGCTAAGTCTGGTGATTAGTAAGTAGTAATTTAGTAATTTTTAGATTGCTATGTTAAATAAATAATTGATAATGGTAACAAGGTACATTTTTGTGTTGGCTGGATGTGAGGAAGTTGGATATAAATAGTAAATGATTTTGTTAACAAATATTAATGATAACAATAATAATGAAATGATAAGAGATATAGTTAATGGTATACATATGTACTGGTTTAACATAAGGAATTTGGATATAAATTGCAAACAGTGACTTGGAAAAAAGGCTTAGAAATTTTGTTAATTAATCCTTATTTTGAATGTGTTATAAAGGTGCAATGTTATTGGATATATGAATGTTGATAACAAAAAATTAACTAAGTTTTATAATTAGTAAGTAATAATTTAGTAACTTTTAGATTGTTATGTTAAATAAATAATTGATAATGGCAATAAGGTACACATATGTGTTGGCTTAATGAGAAGAAATTGGATATAAACAGTAAAGGATTTTCTGTTAACCAACATTAACTATAACAATAAATAATGGAATGATTCCCGTGTAAGGTTGAGATTGTCTTTGCAACGTTTCGGCAGGATCTCACCTGCCATCTTCAAGCTTGGGCTTAAAATGGGAACGGAGCTGCTGTCTTTCTGTAAGTCTTGGTGGGAGGGGATGGGGTGCTGGCTTTGTTTCAGTAAGTGGAATGATTGGTTGTGTGGTTGTATCATGATTGGTAGATGTTGTGGGGGTGTTTCTACGAAATACCATACAAAATCTGCCCGGTAATATACATAGGACAAACAAACAGGAGGATAAATGCACGCATCACAGAACACAAGAATGCAGTAAGAAAAAAAGAAAAAACTCCCTCTCTTTTCCAGCACCTTAAAGCTACAGGACATGAAATCAACTTTGAAGGAGCCAGATTAATCTCCAAAACAGAACACCTCCACAAGAGAATAATTATGGAAGCCATCGAAATAGAGAAACACCCCCACAACATGAATAAACGTGATGATACCTCCCGCCTACCAAACATCTGGAAACCAGCCCTAGCCAACAAATGAACACCACCCACCACCCAAGCCGTTACAATACAAAACAACAATGCACACACAGCCTGCACCAATCAGCACCAATCTACCAATCATGATACAACCACACAACCAATCATTCCACTTACTGAAAAAAAGCCAGCACCCCATCCCCTCCCACCAAGACTTACAGAAAGACAGCATCTCCGTTCCCATTTTAAGCCCAAGCTTGAAGATGGCAGGTGAGATCCTGCCGAAACGTTGCAAAGACAATCTCAACCTTACACGGGAAAAGACCCGAATACAACAAAACCAGCATATATATATATATATATATATATATATATATATATATATATATATATATATATGTGTGTGTGTGTGTGTGTGTGTGTGTGTGTGTGTGTGTGTGTGTGTGTGTGTGTGTATCTGTATCTATATCTATATCTATATCTATATCTATATCTATATCTATATCTATATCTATATCTATATCTATCTATATCTATATCTATATCTATCTATCATCTATCATCTATCATCTATCATCTATCTATCTATCTATCTATCTATCTATCTATCTATCTATCTATCTATCTATCTATCATCTATCTATCATCTATCTATCTATATGCTGGTTTTGTTGTATTCGGGTCTTTTCCCGTGTAGGATTGAGATTGTCTCAATCCTACACGGGAAAAGACTTGAATACAACAAAACCAGCATACCTACACAACAAAAGGAACTTGGACACAAATTGTAAACAGTGACTTGAAAAAAAAAGGCTTAGAAACTTTGTTAACTAATCTTTATTTAGAATATGTTATAAAGCTTAAGGCTATTGGATGATTTTTATAATAACTAATAAAATGCCATCAGATGGTTGTGTTTTTAACTATGGATTATTTTAGGCAAAAGGACATTATAACAACTTTAATCAAATGAGAATTATGCTATGTTAACAGTAAGATTCATAAAGAATTTTTGATATCTGATATGAATATAAGCAATGACTGTGGAAGAGATGCACGAAAGTTATTTGTAACCAATTGATGTACTTTGTTTTATTGACTGGAAGTAATATTCTAATTTTCTGAGATTGTGGATTTGGGGTTTTCATGAGCTGTAAGCCATAATCATCACAATTATGACAAATCACGGCTTGAACTATCTTGCTTTGCATGCAATGAGTCTATCTCATATATTAGTTTCACCTTTTAAGTTGCATTACTGAAATAAATGAACTTTTGCACGATATTCTAATTTTTCGAGTTTCACCTGTAGTGTGCCAATCTTTGCAACTGCATTTTCAGACACGAACTATTAAGAAAAATTGGCTGATCCTTTTACTGCTGTTTCCAATTCTTAGAGCAGTCAGCTGCTTCCTTTAGATAATGGTAACGGTCCTACAGCAAGATTGAAAAACAATGTTTTTTGAAAATGCAATTCATATCCTTCTGCAAAACAGCTAAATACCACTTAACATTCAGCATTTCTCAAAATTATTCACATTTTACCCACTTGCCAGAAAGAAATATATTTATCTATGCCAAAATATCCACTATCCTGATTATTTTCTTCTCTGTAAAAGAGATTTCTGATTTTCTCTGTACTTATTTTTCAGACAGCAGTAGCATAATTTAAGATCTTCTTAAGGGTGTATTTCAACTTATCTGAGTGTAGCAAGGCAACATTTTCTGGTCTGCATTTCTTTGTCACCTGATAGCCTTCTTAATTGTCCCTGTATCCCCAGAGGAAATATTCACTAATGTCTTATGGGACATGGGACATGTTTGAAATGAGAGCCCAGGAAAGCTGCTATTTATGATGGCTATGTAATAATAATTAACATTTATATCATACTAGTTGATAACTGTAAATATTTATTTATAGGGGACAAATGTCTGGACGAAATGTCATTTCTAACGTTGGATTTTCCCCCTTACCAGAGGGAGCCCCCTTGTGGAGTACTGTGAAGCCATTACCATGGCAACTCCACTGTGTTGTACAGTAAAAGCCATTTTAAGGCACACAGGCTGTGTCTTAACAGAACACACACCTTGAAGGGTGTTAGGGGTGTCTTACCTTCATAGTATTTTTTTTTCCAGAGAGTCATCTGTGTACCAAGTTTTGTTGAAATTGCTTGAGGCGTTCCACAGTTATGCTGGAACATACACTTACACACAGCCACACACACACACACACACGTATGAAAATCTGCTGGAGAAAGTAACATTGCTGAAATCAGGCGTCATGGTTAACTAGACATTCTGGAAGGCACAGGAATGAGTTTGCAACAGATTTTGCATCGTAAATTTTGCTCAGCGAAATCTCTCTTGGAAAAGGAGACATTGTGATATCAACCACTTACACTCTGGACATGTACTCCTTATGAGTAGTCTGGGGAAACTGAGGTTTTGGCAATTGGTTTGGGACTGGAGTCAAGGGATTTCAACCAAACTCAGCTGTAATGTAGCCTCTATGGACATAATGTTCACAATGCCTCATTTTTAATCACTTTCACAAATTGCTCCTTAATTGCATTTCGCTATTAGGAACATTTGGCATGTCAGGTTTTCCTTCAATCCTTTGTGAAAGAAATTTTAAATAGAGATTTCAGGACTTTAAAAATGGGAGGGGGAGAATAAGCAACAAATGATTAGAATGTTGTTCTTGGAAAGTTGCAGATAGATTAATGTCCCAGATGGATTTGAAATAAGATTTTGCAATTAATTATAAGAATTATTCCCATGTAAAAGTACTTTTGTTTTGAATTTTAAAAAAATGATGGGGAGGGACTTCAAAGTTTGAACATTAGAGGAAATCAAAAGGAAATGAAGATTAAAATTAAAGAAAAAACTTTATTAATATAGAATGGAGTCTAATAGTCTAACATCAGATTATAGTAAAGTATATTTGTGAACAATGGTCCTTGAAGAACTTTAAGACTGTCTGCCATTATAAATAGACTGTGTTCAAAAGATGCTATGGAAGAAGAACTTTTACCGGTTAAGTCTGACTCTGTCTGTCTGTCTGTCTGTCTGTCTGTCTGTCTGTCTGTCTGTCTGTCTGTCTGTCTGTCTGTCTGTCTGTCCGTCCGTCCGTCCATCCATCTAGTTAGTTAGTTAGTTAGTTAGTTAGTTAGTTATCAAGTACAAAGAAACAAGTATGAAAACACATGAAAAAAATGGCATAATAAATGGATATAAATAAGCAAAACAAAGCCATAAACCCATATTTATTTATTTTATTTTATTTTATTTTCTTAGCGCTTATAGACCGCCCCCTCTCCCGAAAGGGACTCGGGGCGGTGTACAGTCCATATCAGAAATACATCATGAATAACTATAAAATTTAGACAATTAAAATTATTAAGTAGATAGATAAATAAATAAGAGGAGGATAAAAAGACTTACAGAACTGTACTGCTAAGTAAATAATTTAAAATTTAAAAATTTAAAACCCCAACAAATATCCTATAAAATTAAATTTAAAAGAACAATCCCCCTAAAAAACCAGTAAGAAATATGTTTGCCAGGAGGTAGACGTTATAATTATGCCAGGCCAGCCAGTCGGAACAGGTGTGTCTTCAATTTCTGTCGGAAGGAGCGGAAGTCGGTGGTGGTTCTAATGTTGCGGGGGAGGTCATTCCAGAGGGTTGGGCCCATCACAGAGAAGGCCCTACTCCTTGGTGTACATACCAAGAGTACATATAAATGGGACAGTTGGACAGGGACAGTAGGCACACTGGTGCGCTTATGCATATCCCCTTAGGGACCTCTTAAGAAATGCATAAGGTCCACGGTAGACAGCTTAAGGTAAAAGGTATGGGGGTTAGAGGAACCAACAACAGGATCAGGTAGGGTGTTCCACACATTTACTACTCTATTGCTGAAATCATTTTTCCTGCAATCAAGATTAGAACAAATTACATTTAGTTTGGATCTATTGATAGCCCTTGTGTTATTGCAGTTGAAGTAAAAGTAGTTATTAACAGTAGGATGTTATGGCAGATTATCTTGTGCTGTAAGCTCAAGTCAGAATGTAGATGGTGTAGTGTAAGGTTATCTAGGCCTAAAATTTCAAGCCTGGTGGTATACGGAATTTTATTATGAGCAGAGGAGTTGAGGATTCTTCTTGTAAAATACCTCTGGGCACTCTCTAATGTTTTAATGTCTGAAATGCAGTGTGGGTTCCAGGCAGGTGAGCAGTATTCAAGTATAGGTCTGGCTAAGGTTTTGTATGGCCTAGTTAGCAGCATAGTGTTACCAGAGAGAAAACTACTAAAATAAGGTTGACAACTCTGAATGCCTTTTTGGCAATGTTGTTACAGTGAGCTCTGGGGCTTAGGTCTTTAGGTAATCCCAGGTCTTTGACAATCTTTTAGATTGTTTCCACCTAGCTTGTATTTGATGTTCTGATTTTTATTACCAATGTATAGGACTGAGCACTTGTTAGTAGAGATTTGGAGTTGCCAATTGTTTGACCATTCAGATCCATAATCTAGGTCATTTTGTAGAGTAGTAGAATTTTCTGTGGTGTGAAATAGTTTTACATCGTGGTAAAGAAGACACAGCTGCTAATAATATGATCACAAAGGTTGTTTATGTAAAGTAGAAAGAGTGTTGGTCCTAGAACGCTGCCTTGGGGAACATCACTGGTAACTGGTGCAGGGTTAGATATAGTGTTTCCAATGTTGACTACTTGTTCCCTGTTTGATAGGAATGCAGCTATCCACTTGTGCGAAGATCCAGAAATTCCATAAGAACTTAGTTTTAACAGAAGTTTGTCATGTACCACTGAATCAAAGGCTTTCCAGAAGTCAATGTAAATTGCATCTATTGCTTTACCCTGGTCGAGTTGAGAGATCCAAATGTTTTTGCAGTGTATGAGTTACAGATTACAGGAGATTTTTCTTCCCAGAAACCAAATTGCTTATTAAAGAGTAGGTTGTTTGTCTCTAAGTGGAGGGTGATGGATTGATTTATGATAGATTCCATGACTTTACAGGGTCTCCTGTTTTGAACATAGATATGACTGTTGCTAATGAACATAGGTCACTTATCTAAAAATCAATTTGAAAATTAAGGGTACAAGAATGATATGGGAAAAGATGCTACAACTGGACATGCAAATGAAAAAGATTTGTTTTGTTGTTTTCAATTTTGTTGATCACTGAATATGTATGTATGTATGTATGTATGTATGTATAACTAATTAATACTTATTGATATATAAATATGATTTAGATAGCTTTGAATTTACAAAAGAAACATGTTAAAGTTTTAAAAAGAAGGAATAAAAAATGAAAAGAAATAAAGTTTTAGGACATTATTTGAAGGGATTAAAGATCAAGATTAATTATTAAAATAAAAGGGAGGAATATAAAATTGTTTTATTGATCAAGATAAATATATATATTGTTATCATAGGTCATTCTTAACAGACCTTTGCTGATCAGGATTGAATGATGAGCATTTAAGGATTTGTTTATAGATAAGTGATGAGATCCAGGAAGAAAATTCATTTGCAGCATTTTAAGACGTGATGCAATAACATTTTTTATACTTGTGGTGAAGGGAGAAATAATTTGTACATGAATTTTTCTTTACTTTTTGTTTTCTTCTTCTAATTTTTAATTTTTGGCTTTAAAACTTTCATTATTTTATTAATTTATTTTTGTGTTATATTAGTTTTTTAATATTTTTAATTGTAATGTTTAATAAAATTATTATGAAAGGAGGCAGATTCCAACTCTTTCCTCCCCAAAATATAGGAGAAAAGATTTTTCACCCTCTATTTCCTATATATAGTGTCTCTTGCTGGAATTCTAATGTTGTGGTGCATAAACACTACAAATAAAAAAAAAAGCTGAAATCTAAATCCCTAAGGATCTTTATATACAAAACAAAAACAAATGAATCATGAAAAGAATAGAGAGTTCATAAGACACCGTGGAATGCAAGCGGTTGAGTTTGCATAATGACTTGCAAAACAACGATTGATAGGAGGAAAGCTTGTGTATATGATTTACATTAGGGCACACAATGCATTGTCAAGTTTTACTTCAAAGAAAAGAAGTATTTGTTTATGAGAAGAGTAAAAAAAAAAGTTCAAAATCAATATTTACCCCTGTCTGTTGAAAATAGTGAGCTGAATGTAAAAAACAAAAAACAAAAAACCCCACAATGTTCCGTATCAAAAGGAGGCAAATCCAAAGCTGAGAATTTGCAAAAGTTGGCAACATTTTTTTATTCAGACAGGAGTTATTTAGACATACATTTCCTCAAGAGATTATGAGCGTCCTATGTCGCTGTGCTCTCAGTAGGGCCTGCCTGGCAAAAGAAGAAATACTGTTCTCACATTTGGGTTGTAACTGCATACATCCTATGCTCTATGGATATAAACCATTGTTGCGTGATTCCCTAAATTACTGTATATATTTGGATAGCAGATAGACTACTCTGGGACACAGGGTATCAGGCTAAATAAATTACACTCCTTCTGCATTAAGGTAATTTCTGTGTTAGTTAAAGAGGCATTTATTATCCAGTTCAGAGGTGGGTTTTTACTGGTTCAGTGGAACCAGTGGAAATGGTGACTGGGTCTCCCAACCGGTAGGGATGGCATGCTCTCCACATCCCTAAACCAGTTCGCCACTCACTGCGACACCTTTTTTTGACCTTTCTAAAATGTTCTGCGTATGCACAGACCTATTTATAGGCTACTGAGCATGCTCGCAGAGCGCACACACAAAATCGTTCATGCACTGAACCAGCAGTAATGCTGGCAGAAACCCACCCCTGGTCCAGTTGTCTGAGTGATTACAGTCTTTGGGTTTTTGTTTGTTTGTTTGTTTGTTTTTGCTTTCATTGCAAAATATAGACATTATTCTGGGTAAATTCAGTTTGCTGCTGAGAGATCTTATGATGAAAAAAGCAAAGGTGATGAGTTTCCTTCAGCAAAATTTATTATATCAGCATAATAAAAGATGGGTATGTTTATGTCTATTTTCATATATTTTACACACAACACTGTTCTTGAGAGTGAAGCAATCGCTCCAAAACATAAGCATTAACATGGCAAATTTTTTTTTTTTTGGAAAAGACTTTCAAAATTGGAAGTAGCCAATTGAAGGACCACTGTTCCAGTATCAGAAATGTAATCATGGTTATGACATCTGTGCATCAGTTTGTTACCAGATTTCAGAAAACTGAAATCTTTCTTAGCCACTAGTTTTTCAATAAATTTCCATACCTAAGGAGTGGTGAGCATCTCTTCCCCTCTCTAACATTGAACAGGTGACATAAGACCCATGAGTGCACCTGCATGTTCAGGTAGCGTGTGTGCCTTCTATGCATGCACTTTGCTTGTGCACATGGTATACATGCATTTCTGTGACATTGAAAATGAAGCTTCATAGGACATTTTGGAGTCAGGACGGGAGGGCAGGCCCACCCACAGATTGCTGCTACCAGTTTGGGTGAACCAGTCCGAACCGGCTGAATACCACCTCTAATTAGAATGCAGTATTGGAAGCTAATTCTGCTGACTGCCAACAGTTTGATCCCAGTTCAAGGTTGACTCAGCCTTCCATCCTTCTGAAGCTGGTAAAATGAGGACCCGGGTTGTTGGGGGCAACATGCTGACTATAAACTGCTTAGAGAGAGTTGTAAAGCACTATGAAGCAGTATATACATCTAACCTCTATTGCTATTGCTATTACTATAACTAAAGAGCCTTTCTCTATAGTACTGTAAATTTGACTGCAGTGAAGAACCTTAATGATCATATGAAAACTTCCAGAAGAATCTCAACATTCCTAGTGATTTGGGAAGTGATATCAGGGACCAAGGAAGTTTTTTGAGTTATGCATCAATTCACATTGGCCCTTTTATGGTGCAGAAAAGAGAAAGGATATTTGCTGTTTTATTTTCCATATCTCTCTGTCTCTCTGCCTCTCTGTCACTCTGTCTCTCTCTCTGTTGCATACATAAAAGGGTTAAAGGTGGAACATGAGTCTTTGGGACTCATGCTAATTACCAATATTATTGCTTACAGCAGCTCTGGAAAGTTATTTGTGTGAGAAAGAAAAAAGAAAAACGTTGCCTTTTGTCCATCTTTCTTTCCCCCTGATTTTGCCCCATTTTGTCAGTTAACTGTTTCCTCGGTTGATGATTTTTTCCCCTACTTGTAACATGTGTTTGTTCTCGTTATAGGGATTGAATAAGTGCATTCTGGCTGCAAACTCAGCTGGGAATTATGCTCCAATACTTCCATCCACATATAAGTTGAAATTGTTACTAGGAACAGTGATGTCGCAGCTCTTGCAGTCTCTTGCAGCTATCAGGTAGAGCCTTCTTCTTTATTTTTAAAAGTATATTTAATCTAAAATCATTTAACTCATTACCATAATGTTTAGCTGCCTCCTTAGCATGAGAGACAAGTAATTTTTATTCTCCTTGTACATTGTATGCTAAAATTCAGGATGGTATTTTTGCTCCATTATTTAAAATTCTCATAAGATTGGGGAGACAAAAAGGAGCTATCACAATTGACAGCTAACCTATGTGAATTAGCAAATTAATCTTCTATTAAAGAGAGTTCTATGATAGTAAGCAAACACCTAGTATCTGTCATTAGTTTCAGAAATAGAAGTACCTCTTTGTTAGGAAGCACATAATGTTATCTATTTTTTAAACCTCTGAAAGTGCTAAAATCAATACGTTTTATACGGAGATTAACAATTTAAGACTAGCATTGCGTTCTGCTGAATTTATGAAAGTCTTCTATATTTCTAAGCTATAGTCAATACATTGAAAGGCGCTTGTGCTTCAGTGCTGCAATCAACACATATAAACTCTTTGTTAGCACAGGGAAGAAAAATAATCACACCAAGCCATAATAAGATATTTACTTTTGCTAAGTATGCAGTTAAAGGTCCATTTATATTTTAAGGTTCAGCCATTTGAACAAAAATTGAAACACCCTCCATCTGCTGACATGTTAGTTCATGTTAATGTATGTATTATTGTATGTTAATGCATGTACTAATGTTTGTATTATGGGTTAAGACGCATTGAGAGCATTAATGTTCATGCGTAGCAATCTTTTTTGGAATGAACTAGTTATCCTCATTTATGAAAAAGTCTACTTTTAAAAGTTTTAAAAGTCTATTTTAAAAATGAATAAACGTGGAAATTTTCATTGTATGTGTAAGAGAGATTCCTATGCAAAGCCCCACTTTTTATTCTATTATTTCCCAACCAGGCATCGCTCATTTCAGCTATGCAGTCTGATTTCCAGTTATTAGCATTAAGATATTCTTCCAAATGACAGGATTTGCTGACCACCTAAGGCAGGGGTGTCAAACTCACGGCCCATGGTTCAGATGCCATAGGGAAAAAAGTTGTGATACGTCACGTGACGTGTCATCGTGAGTTTGGCACCTGTGAACTAAGGCAATAAATACTGAAGAGTGTGGACATGTTTGACCAGAATTTTTACCCCAAAGCTAAGCTATAATTGCTATCCCCAATGTCAGTGTTGGAGTAAGCTTCAAAAAAAAAAAAAAAGAACAACAGTGTGAGGGACATTTCCACATAACGGGAGGAGATGGCAACTTTGCTTTCATTTGAATAAAAAAAGTCCCAGACTAAGCCTGGTATGAGTAGAATGAATAAGTTGAAATCATAGGGGAAAAATCAGGGTTGATTTATATGTAGGTTATGGTGCATATAATCCCCAAAGAGTTTTTGCTTTATGGCATGCAAAAGCCATATATATTGTTAACTATCACAAATGTTACCAAGCCCTTTATATCATTACACATAAATTAAGGTGAATGCTGGACTACAGAGAACACAGAACATAGAATAACATAGAGTTGGAAGGGATATTAGAGGTCTTCTAGTCCAACCCTCTGCTCGAGCAAGAGACTCTATACTATTTCAGAAAAATGCCTGTCCAGTCTCTTCTTAAAAGCCTCCAGGGATGGAACACCCTGGAGTGATGGAACACCACAAATCCAGTGATGGTAGCCACAACTTCTGAAGATAAGCCATTCCACTAGTTCATTGTTCTCACTATCAGGAAATTTCTCATTGGTTCTAGAATGGTTCTTTCATCTTGCCCTCTGGTTCTTTGAAAAACAGGTTGACCACTCTTCTTTCTGGTAGCCTCTCAAATATTGAAACATTGTTAACATGTCTCCCCTAGTCCTTCTTTTTACTAGACTAGACAGACACTATTCCTGCATCCATTCTTCACATGTTTCAATACTTGCAAAAGTACATAATACAAAACTACCTTTCAACCATGTAGAAAATCCAACTGTATCAAGCAAGAAATGACATTAACATCGATGTGTCTTTGTATATCTACAAAAAAACACTGGCTTTGAAATAATCCTTTAAAAGAAAAACCAGGGTAGTTTAACCATATTGATTTTCAAACAGTAATCACTTTGACAGATCAAGTTTATTTATATCTTGTCTTGTCAAGAAATTTAAAATGTTGAGAGGAGATGAAAGAAAAGACTAAATATAAAATAAAAGTAGAAAAATCTAATTGTGGATTTTTCTCCCTAGGTACCTTTTTCCCCAGATCACTTTCAGTAGTGAGTTATTTCTTTAACTTCTTGTAAAATAACAAGCATTCAAGATCTCTTTGGAATTACCTACAGCAGGCCTTCACAAATTGGTATCCTCTTAGCTGATGCTAAGTGAACATGGCATTGCTATAGCTTTTGCTTCTTATGGCCACTGAGACTGCACAGCAGGGAAATTATAAAAAAATCTCCCTACATACATGCAAACATGGATAGCTACATACTTTAAGTAATTTCTGCTTTTTGCTGGTGTCTTTAGAAATATGCAAGTATATCTAAGTGAGACTCTGCATATCCCTGCCTGTTATTGTCAATTTAATCATTAAAAATATTGCATGTAGAAGATAAGAATACAATTAGTCCTCAACTTACAACCAGTTGCTTGGTGACCATTCAAAGTTATGATGGACTTCCCAAGTGCTATTTACAACCCGGATTTGAAGTTCTAACCGCTGGGCCACCAAACATTTGCAGTATCCTGAGGTCGTATGACCATGATTTATGACATTTTTCTCAGAAACCAGTGTTAACTTCCAGTTTCTGTTCCAGAAAAAAAAAACTAATTGTGGACAATGGATACACTTAATGAATGCCACAAAAAGGTTCATAAAATTGGGCATTGTCATATGCTGATCTGCTTAATTTGGCACAATTTACACTGTTACAATTAGAGTGATAAAACAAGGGTCACCTATGTATTTATAGAAGCTAAGTCCCAGATTAGGTAGGATGCTAAATTCTGTGACTGAAGCCTCTTTGTCTTTTTGCTTTTTAGAAGTCTAGCTAAAGAGTAGAAGAAGTTGGATTATTACTCCAAATCACTCTGACATTCTTGATAAATGGGGGAAGAAAAATGTGAACATAATGTTCCTCTTGAGAAATAACTGCAGCTTCAGTGTATGCAATGTATTTATAAGATTGGAAAAGGGGCTGAAAAAGTTTAACCCATTATTAACCCCAATGGACATGTGAATTAAATAGTAAATGAGAAATTGTTTTGTGCTAAGGTGATGGAGTTGCCTATAGGACTTAATGTCTGTAATGGAGATATTTCATTTCCATTAATATCTAAATCCCAAATAGGGATGAAAATAAAACTCATCCCAAAGCTAGTGGAGATGAGCCTCGTTATTTTTCTCACATTTCAGGTGAGACAAACACCAACCAGAATTAAATACCAATAGAAGAAAATATTCATAGCTCAGGGTTGAACTTGAGGCCCTTGGTGCTATCTGAGCTTGGTAGTTTTCTAGCAGACATTTTGTTACTAGGTAATAGTGACATCCACTGATATTACCTAATTTCATAATGAAACATGTTCCACCTCCAGCAGTGGGATTCACTTACCTTCCCTACTGATTCGCAAATATGACTGTGTGTGTGTTCTCGCTTCGCTACCATGCGCCACGTCTGTGCATGCGCACCATATTCTGCACAACCACAGTGCTCATGCATTACTTTGGGGCAAGTGAGTGGAGTCTCCCACAGCCGCCACTATCAGTTCACCCAAACCTGACAGAACGGCTGAATACCACCTTTGCCCACCTCTCCCAAAAATCCTCCACCAAGCTCAGACAACATCAAGAGCCCTGCTGAATTAAGTTCACTTACTACTTATCTGCCCTCTCATCTCTTCTCCCCATCTATCAGGAAAAAAGATCATTCAGCAGGTAAACCACGTCAAAACCTCTACATTTTTAAAATATTAAAATCCTGATGTATTTATGGCAGCAGCGGGAGTTTTCAATAAGTTTCCCCCCCTGTATATCTTGCCACCATCATATGACATGCATTGCTTAATACAAGTCAAATCCCCTTTTGCTCTGGTGTCGGATTTAGCAAATATCTGCTTCAATTTTTTAATTAAAAAGAAAGAGTCCAGCAATTTGATGGTTCAGGTACTTTAAAAAAATACAAATGGAGTGGATTTATTAATTCTGAATCCTAGCAGTATGTTCAGCTTTCTTATCATTTCACTATAAAATGAAGGGAAAGGGTTCATTTTTCAAAGCATAAACAAATCTTAGCTGAAGTCAAAAATAAACAACCATTTGACAGATTTGACTATCAAGATTAAATTGGATGCTGGCAGCTGCCTAGGCCAGATATTTTGGGGCTGTGTTCACAAGACTCAAGAATGTTCCATGTCCCATGCTAGAACAACACGGCAATTCAAATTAGAAACATTCAACAGGAACGAGCATGTGAAAGACAAACCATGTCACTGGCACTCTTAAGGATGTTAGCTGGGATTATACTTGCAGAGAATGTCAGCTTGACTTTGTTACAGGAAGATTGTAGTTTTTCTATTTATAATCACCAGAGTGAAGGAACAAACGTTTTGTTACCTAAAACAGATAACTGATTGTCTCTCCCCCACCCCACCATTTATCTATGATGAGTCATTTTTCCTTCTTTTTTATGAGCATATTTTTGTAAATCTTAATACATTAGGCTGTTTTGATGTAACAATTGTTCAAAGGAAATATCATCTGGTTCAGTTCCAACCTGGGAGAAAGACACTGGAAACATGGAGGCTGATTGGAAAGATGATTTAATGATGAACAGAACCACCAGGGTTTTTATTTATTTATTTATTTATTTCTTAGATTTTTAGACCGCCCCTCTCCCAAAAAGGGACTCGTGGTTCATGGTTCTGATGCAGCTGACCAATTGGTTTGATGAGTACATGGATTTGTATAAGTTTCAAAGATGTTGCTAAGGGAGTTGTGCAATGTCTGAAATGCACTTAGGAGATTGTGCAATGTAGCGAGCTCTGTTAAATGGTAGTGGGTCATGCTCTGTTCCTCTTACTCCCATAAACCTGAAGCTGAAGGTCTTTTGTTTGGTAGATAGGCTGGCCCAATCTTTCTTAATGGGCACAAAATATCTGATTTGGGGAGGGGGTGTATTAAGAAAGACTTGGGGGCTGCTTCCTGCCTCTAAAAACACGTTTCTCCATTTTTCCCTTTAGAGAAATATAATATTTTGCCTTTTTAATGTTTTCCAAAATATTTCATTCTTCTTCTTCTATCCACACATTTATACAGCATTGATTGAAAATTATTGACACACTAATGTTTAAATGATTTAGACTATTGGAAAGTTTAAAAAGGAAGACATATTCTATTTATATTAATTAGGATTTATGATGCCAATAATACAAGCATGATATTATCTGACTATTTCATCCAGAATTGAATATAACAGTAGAAAAACAAAACACCTACAGATTGCAGCAAAATATTTATTCTTCAATGAAGAACAACTAGGGTCTTATGCTTTATTGACCTCAATAACAATAACTATTGGATTTCCAACTTTCCACCTTTTAATTATAAGCTGATTTACAATGTTTTAAAATATTTCAGCCCTCTTAGAAGCCAGAGTATGATCATATTTGTCTTCCTATTTATTTAGTATACAATGCCAGGGAAATATACAAATGCTAGATGCAATGCAGTCCTGAGAGGAATGCGAGAATTTGCCACAGCCAACTTTCTGCAGCCAACTCACATGGCCAACTCACCATAATCAACTCACCATGGACAATTCACTGCAGCCAACTCATCATGGACAACTTGCTGCAGGACAATTTAACAATTCTATTTAATTATTTAAAATAAATAAAAATATTTTAATTTTTGCCACTCACATTCCATTCTGTTCCTCATTTTGAATCCTTTCCTTAATGATTATATCCCACAATTTCTTTGATATTAGTGCAACTCTTGTCCTGTAGTGAATTGGCTGTGGCAATTTGGCTGTGACAAGGGGGTCATGGTGACTTGGCTGCAGAAATTTGGCCATGGCAAGCTGGCCATGGTGAATTGCATAAAACCATCCTGACAGCTTAAATTGCTAGTTCATTTTGTTCAGGACTTGTGTGCCCATTCTTGGTGCATCATTGGGGGTGAACTAGCTTATGAACTAGCTTACACCAGATGACTATCAGCACTCAAGGCTACTCCTCTGGTCTTACCTTGTCTCTTGTAGCACTGCCTCATGTCCAGCATGTGTAACAAGCTCTCCATACATACAAATGCAACTAGGTTTCTCCCACCAAATCAGTATCCATTTATCTATTTGCAATATTGCATGCTTTTGAACTGCTATGTGGGCAGGAAGAAGCTGTGGGAGCTCAATCCATCTCACAGAGCTGGGCTCGAACCATTGGAATGAAGACCATTTTTGGCCAGCAGTTGCAACATCTTTAAGTCACTGTGCCACCATGTCACTTTGCTATGCTATGTGAAGTACGTAAGGGAAGAAGAACTAATTTTTTGACTATTTACCTCCACGTCATTATCATATCTTCCTTCTTGTCTTATTCCCTTCTTTGCCTCTTTGCTGTTTTTTATCCCAATTATGAATTATAAATGACTCCAATGTATTCTTATGGGATATTAAGTGTAGATAGTGGCTTGGACTGTTTCTGATTGTTCCACTGGTCATATGACATAAAATGAAATAAATGTAACATGCCCTGTGCTTCCCAGAATATGTATCACACTCAGACAGAGCATGAGAGAAAAACAGAAACAGACATAACACAGAAAAGAAAATATAAATACCATCCATAGTCACTGAAATTGGGTAAAGAAATTGGGGGAAAAAAGTTCTAGAAGTCAAGATCCACATCTTTTTGTTGGTTTTGTTCTTTAATGTGCAATTCACATTTTCCCTGCTAATCCACAGCAATATCATCAAAAAACAAAATAGCATGTTGAAAGATTTGTTGATGGTTCTTTGGATAGACAACAAAAAGTATTGTGGAAAATGGCCCAAGAAATACTGTCTGGTCCATCTGCCAGTTGCACCAACATAAAAAAATCAAATGTTCATAAGGGGGAAAAAGAACTTTTAAAAGAAGTGGGCATATTTCATGGCAGCTGTCTAGAGGAGATGCAATCAGAAATATGCAGGATGTTGACTTTTGGTTGGTGTTGTGGCAAGAGAGATGAAGGTGAGCAGGGCTCTGCAAAACCTGGCTGATTCCAGCCACCCTGGCTGATTCCAGCCACCCTGGCTGATTCCAGCCACCCTTGAAGATAGGAGGGATACCTTGTTGATCGCTGGGTGATGGCGATCCTCCCACTTGATCCGAGGGCACCCTTCTTATAGACAGGAGAAGAGACAGCCATTATGGGCTTACCAAAGCTCTGACAACCAAAGGGAGCATTAATTAACGATTTCTGAGCAGTGTACTGGGTAAGGATTCTCCTGATTTCCATCTAAGGGATTTATTCCCAAATAATGGACTATTTGAAAAATAAGACACTCTAAAAACAAGAGAATGGATTTTACTTCCACCTCTAAAGGAAGTGGCAAGCTGATATTTAAAGAGACAAAAGGTAGATCCAGAAAAAAAATAGAACTTTAACAGGATAAAGAAAAGACCAGACTTGAAGTTATAATAATCTGAAAAGTAATTTAAAGTATAGAAAATACTTTTTTATTGGAATATATGGAAAAAAGTGAACTATCTGACAACAGAAGTTAAGTTTTCACTGTATTAACTGGAAGCTAAAAGATAGAGTTGTGAAAACATCTACTGGCAGAAAAAGATATTACACAGAAAAAGTGAACTGGAGAAATAACAAGAAGGAAATATTTTTGAAATAGATAAGTGGATTGGAGGTTAAAAAAACAGCTGAAAAGTCATCTTACTTGGTTTTGGGGAAGGACAATGAATGTTTTATGGATTACAAATATTGTTCACTTGGTGGAACTGTTTTGAATCTGTTTGGAGCTTATGAAGTGACCTTTTGGTACTTTGGTTTATTTGGACTATTGAGACATTGAGGAGTTTGGTGGGCCATTTTAGATTACAAACATTGTTTGACAGAATATTCAGATAGATGAAAGAAGAAAAATGAAACAATATATACAGATTTGGACAAGATGCTGATAGGGAAAATTGGACTTTTGTTTTTAAAGTATTTTTTCTCTCCCTAATTGTCTTAATATTTGAATATTGGTATTGATATAAAGTGGAATTAATTGTAAAAGGGTATTGACAGAGTAGTTATGTTTAGATTGTTATTGTAGACAAATTATCATAGAAAGAAAAAAAGGGGGAAAATGAGTGTTCCAAATACCTAAAATTGAAAAAAAGAATCTTCTATACTGTCATCTGCAGCATCCAGCCCATCAAACCAAAGATAATACACATAATATTACAACAAGAAAAAAACAATACTTTCCAGAAAGAAATATAAGAAATTCAAGAACTATTGCTTCACAGAAAGAGGAATAAAGGAAAACCCATAATAGGTGAAAGGTGACTTGGGGAAAATGAAATAACAGATCCAGAACATGGACGTTAGACTAGGGAACTTTCAGCAAATGATAACAAAAAATGAACAAAGGATTCAGAAAATAGAGGACGGAGGGGGAGGAGCTTCCTACGAATGGCGGTCGTCCTCTGAGCTCCAGGAACACCATGGAGCTCCCGACCGGGTAGGGACTGCTGCCGGCCCCCATACCATCGAAGGGGGTCGAGAGTTGGACAGCCCGACCACCCAGGCATGTTTCAGGCTGATATTAGCCCGACAGGGTGGTCGGTGAAGAGCGGAGAGGAAAGAGGCTCGGAGGGCTGTAAACAGCAAGGAGAGAGCAATGGCGATGGCGTGGTGCGATTGCGCAGACGGCGCTGGCGCCGAAAACGTCGAAAGGAGAAGCCGAAAAGCCAGAAATGCCAGAAGAGGAGTAAGGAAGAGGGGGTGAGAGGCTCCGGAGGCCCCCAGAGACCCAGAGACATCAAAGGGCTTAAGGGGGAGCAACGGGATGCAACAGGACATTGGAATAATCAGCTGATAGGTGAGAAGGGCTGGGAAGCAGCCAGAGGCATAGGCAGTCGGAGGATCAAAGGGAGATGCCTGCGGCGGCAGACGAAGGGAGGGAGCCGCAGCCAGGGACTCCTGGGTTATTTTATCATTCCTGGCTGCTCCCATACCCCTCCAGGCCCCCCCATCCATGGGGGGGCTGTATCCACCTGGAAACAGCTAAGCTGAACTTTCATTTACCCTCCACTATTTTTGCTACCTTTGCCTTCCCCCTACCACCTGGGATATTTAATCATTTCTTGCCCTCCCCCCCCTGCCTCCAAGTACCAAGTACCACCTGGACACTGGAATATCCCCTACCCTCCATTGAGACTCTTCTATTTATTAACTTTCTACCCTCCATTCCACCGAGACTCTATTAATTACTAACTTTGCATCATCTGCACCCCTACCCTACTGGGACTATTACAACGTTTTAATTTATTCGAGGTCTGATCTGCTCCGCCTGCGGGAGGCCACTCTTTCGCAGGTATGGCCCTTGGCTCTCTCAGGGGCCAGCCTTGATGACGGGTTTGTGAACCCCGAGAGGTGGAAGAAGAGGAAGCTGAGGGGCTTTTTAGCTAAATGTTTTATATTGTTTTTAGGGGGTTCTGGGAAGGGAGGGGGGGATAACCAGGCCAGGAGGGAAGCCAGTGCCAGACGAACAGGTGAGTCCAGGAGGGAAGTGAGCGGAGTGGGGGGGAGAGGGAACAAGTTATTCCAATAGAGGGTTGTTTGATTACAACGGTCGCGGGGAGGGGGGGATGCGAGGACAAAAGAAGATTACAAGTTCGGTTGGGAGACCGTGGCTGTTGGCTACGCCCGGTCGTTTGTACCAACCCCCGCAACCTAGGTGGCCAGGAACTACAGAGCCCGGGCCTACGGCTGATGCTTTGCAATGCAAGGTCCGTAACCAACAAGGCCCCCCTCATTAATGAGCTGATCTCTGAGGGGGAGCTGGACCTTGCAGGGATAACGGAGACCTGGCTGGGCCACGAGGGTGGTTTACCCCTCGTGGAAATGTGCCCACCAGGTTTCCGCGCATTCCATCAGCCTCGGGCCCTGGGTAAGGGTGGTGGGGTGGCGGTAGTTATACGGGAAGGTCTAGAGCCGAGGGAGTTCACTGTTCCTCAGATATCCGGGTGTGAGTCCCTTGGTGTGAAATGGGGCCCAGGGAGGCAGTTGGGTTTGCTGATTGTATACTTGGCTCCTCGCTATATATCAGCGGCCCTGCCCGAGCTCCTCGAGCTGATCTCGGAGACGGCGGTTGAGATCCCCAGGCTTGTGGTTATGGGGGATTTCAACCTGCCGTCGACGGGAGCAGCGTCTGAGGTGGCTCGGGAGTTCATGGCTTCCATGACAGCCATGGGCCTGACCCAGTTAATTCAGGGCCCCACACACGAAGGTGGCCACACATTGGACCTTGTTTTTGTATCTGAGCAGTGGACGAGTGATCTGGGTATAGGGGACTTTGTTGTTACACCCCTGTCATGGTCGGATCACTCATGTCTCCGGCTGGACTTCCCTGGCGCTACCCCCCACCACGAGAAGGCGGGACCAGATGGTCCAAGCTGGTACCGCCCCAAGCACCTGATGGAGCCGGATAGGTTCCAGATGGAGCTTGGGCCATTACCTGTAGCCCTGACCCGCGCTCGGTCGGAGGACCTAGCGGCCGCCTGGAATAGGGCGGCGGCTGGGGCCTTGGACTGGGTTGCGCCTTTGCGACCTCTCCTGCGGCAGCGACCCACCCGGGCTCCTTGGTATACCGAGGAGCTGAGGGTGATGAAGCACCATAGGAGACATCTAGAGAGCAGGTGGAGGTCCTCACGCTCCGAATCTGATCGAACACAGGTAAGAGCCTATTTACGGACCTACCTTGTGGCATTAAGGGCGGCCAAACGTAGATATTGCGCTGCTCTTATTGCGTCCGCGGATAACCACCCTGCCGCCCTGTTTAGGGTGACCCGCTCCCTCTTGTCACAGAGGACGCAAGGGGCACCCTTGCAGGGCAGAGCAGAGGAGTTTGGGGAATATCTTCAGGACAAAATCGATCAGATCCGGAGCGGGTGGACCTCCGTCAGTGGACCAGACGAGCCGCCAACAGCGAGTCTTGAGAGACCATTCTGGGAGGAGTTTGATTCTGTTGCCCCCGAGGATTTGGATAGGTTGCGTGGACGGCTGCGACCCACCACATGTTTAATGGACCCGTGTCCCTCCTGGTTGGTACTGGCATCTTGGGAGGTGACCCGAGGCTGGCTTCTGGGCCTGGTGAATGCCTCATTGGGTGAGGGATCCTTACCAGCCGCCTTGAAGGAGGCGGTGGTGAGACCCTTACTTAAGAGGCCTGCACTCGACCCAATGGAGCTAGCTAACTATCGTCCAGTCTCCAACCTTCCGTTTTTAGCGAAGGTTGTCGAGAATGTGGTGGTGCAGCAGTTTCCACAACACCTTGACGAATCCGAGTATCTAGACTCACGCCAGTCCGGCTTCCGACCCGGGCACAGCACAGAGACAGCCTTGGTCGCGTTGGTCGATGATCTCTGGAGGGCCAGAGATAGAGGTTGTTCCTCTATCCTGGTCCTATTAGACCTCTCGGCGGCTTTTGATACCATCGACCATGGTATCCTATTGCGCCGGTTGGAGGGGATAGGAGTCGGAGGTACCGTTTTGCGGTGGTTCGGCTCCTACCTCTCCGACCGGAGGCAATGTGTGTTGACAGGGGGACAGAGGTCGACCCCGAGGCCACTCACTTGTGGAGTGCCACAGGGGTCGGTCCTCTCGCCTCTCCTGTTCAACACATATGTGAAGCCGCTGGGTGAGATCATCCGTGGTTTTGGGGTTGAGTATCACCTCTACGCTGATGATACTCAGCTGTATATTTCAACCCCAAACCACCCCAACGAGGCTGTTGAAGTGATGTCCCGGTGCTTGGAAGCCGTCGGGGTCTGGATGGGGGACAACAGACTTAAACTCAACCCCTCCAAGACTGAGTGGCTGTGGCTACCGGCACCTCGGTTCAGCCAGCTGATTCCATCGCTGGCCATAGGGGGCGAACAATTGCCCCCTGTGGAACGGGCGCGCAATTTGGGCGTCCTCCTTGATGCCCGGCTGTCAATGGATGATCATGTGGCAGCCGTGGCGAGGGGGGCGTTCCACCAGGTTCGCCTGGTGCGCCAATTGCGCCCCCTACTGGACCGGGATGCCCTACGCACGGTCACTCATGCGCTGGTGACGTCCCGCCTGGATTACTGCAACGCTCTCTACATGGGGCTGCCCTTGGGACGCGCCCGGAGACTGCAGTTGGTTCAGAACGCAGCCGCGCGGGCTGTGATGGGGAGTACGAGGTACTCCCACATAACACCTCTCCTGCGCGAGCTGCACTGGCTACCTGTGGTTTTTCGGGTGCGTTTCAAGGTGCTGATTACCATCTTTAAAGCGCTCCATGGCACGGGACCTAGTTACTTGCGGGATCGCATCCTCCCACATACATCCCTGCGGCCAATTCGCTCACACAGGGAGGGACTTCTCCTGGTGCCGTCCACTAGGCAATGCCAACGGGCGACACCAAGGAGTAGGGCCTTCTCTGTGATGGGCCCAACCCTCTGGAATGACCTCCCCCCCGACATTAGAACCACTTCTGACCTCCGCTCCTTCCGGCAAAAATTGAAGACTCACCTGTTCCGATTAGCAGGCCTGGCATAATTACAACTGTCCCTCCTGGCAAATGTATTATTATCTGGTTATTTTAGGGTTTTTTAATCTGTTGTGTCTGTTTTAGGGATTTTAAAAAATTATATTTATTCAGCTTTGTACAGTTCTTTTAATTGCATTTTAACCTCCTCCAAACTGTACATATTTAATATTTAATTTTTTATTGTATTTTTGTGATATTCTCTATGGACTGTACACCGCCCTGAGTCCCTTCTGGGAGAGGGGGCGGTCTAGAAGCACAAATAAATTGAAATTGAAATTTAAATAGAGGACAAATCAGAAGAAACTGGGGGGAGGGGAATGGATCAACTGACACAAGCAAATAAGAATCTCGAGGAGACCATCATCATGCTACAAATGGAAAAAGGAACCCATTTCAAAGTATAGAGGAGAATAAAGAAGACGACCTCCCTGAAGTGATGACAGAGCTATTGGCAGGTGCCTAAGGGATAGGAAAGCAAGAGAGGGAACAACAGATACATAAAGTGTTCAGAATAAATATGAGTTATGCAAGGAGACATAAGGTCCAGGGGGAGGTTACCATGAGTTTTCTTTAAAAAACCAACAAGAGATGAAATGCTAAAAAGGGCAAGAGATGATCCATTGAAGTACAGAGAGAGAGAAATTGTTGTTCTGAAACAGATTCCTAGAAGAGTAAGAGACTTATGTAAGTAATATCAATTCCTGACTGTTAAACTGATTAAAAGAGAGGGAAATGTTAGATGGTTGGTACCAGAGAGAATATTAGTGAACTGGGAGGGAAAAGGAATAGACTGGATTCACTAGATAAGGCTTTGGAATTCTATGATAGTTATATTGTTGCAAATGACGGACAAGAAATAAGAGGAGAATTGGACTATCAAAGACAAGAGGAAGCAACAGGAGGAGGAGAATACACAACAAGAAGAAGGAGAAGCAGAAAGAGCAGAATGAGAAGGAGCAAGTGCAAAAGATCAGAGACAAATAATAATAACTAGAAGAATAAAACCTATATATAAAAGAGATGGAGGGAGAAAGTGAGATGAATTCTCCCATGGAAAGAAAAAAAATTGTACATGACTTCAAAAGTCAAAAGTACATATAGATGATACAGAGTATTTTTGAACATGAGACTTGTTTTATAAATGGTTAGATAGTAGAAGTAGAAATTAGGAATGGGAAAAGTGTTATATATGGATAAAATGGTCCAGAGAATGTGTTGTTCATTAAGCATCTATGTATATAATGTAAAAATATACAAATAAACTGTTTAAAAAGAAAGAAATATTCAACATGTCCACATTGCAATAACTCCCACTGAGCTGAATGAGACTTACTCTATGGATTCTCATCAGTTCTTCATAAACTAACATGTCTTGAAAACCCTTAACACATCTCTAGAATCCTGCTGTAATATCACTGCATCACTAATCTTTTTGCAGAGTTATAGGGCAATGAGATTCCAAAATTTGAGATCTTTGGATCACGTGGTTCCCACCCGCACTGCCGCAAACCAATAATATGTGTTATGGAGTCCTTGTAAGGTGTACCCAACTAAAAAAAAATATTTTCCATCACTATTACAAATTGTCCCACCAACCTTAATGTTGAACTTGAACATGCAACCATGAACTTGAGGAGAATGATACACATGTACTGAACAATCAATTCATTCTTGTTTAATTTCGCATTAATGTAGAACAGATAGAAGATGGAGTTGGCAACTTAGGAAAGATGAGATTTAACTGATCTATGATTCAGTGCAGTGGTAGTGGGTTGAAACTATAATAAAGCACAAACTAACAGTGAGTTGGCTGTGAGATATGACTACAAAACACCATTATTCTAGGCTGCTCCATCAGAAGTAGGAAAAGTTATTTATTATGCCATGTTTTGTAGCCTTTCTGTTTTAAATAAATTGGGGGCACACACACACACACACACAGAGTATATAAATCCTTCTACTTCCTTGCTCTATGTAATTATCTTATTGAGTGTCTTACTACACTCAAACACACACCTTAGAAAATGAATTTCATTGAATTCAGTGGATTTAGATCCTGGCATATGTAATTTGGATGACAGTTTTAATCTATTGTAATGTTATTTTTATTAACCTATATTATGAATTGCATCCAAGAGCTGATACAGTATATAAATGCAGCTTCTGAGACAATTTTGATAGAAAAAGAACATTCAATAATGCCCACAAACAGACCCATGGGGAAACTGTTTTCCTCAGTTATGCTAAGAATAGTCTGGGATTCTCAAGGTAATGATCGAAGAGAAGTGGCCATCTTATATATAATTCGTATGTCTACTTCTTCTCTGCAACCCAGGAGGAAAAAGTAAGTCAACCCAGCTATGTTTGTACATTAATGTTTCTGTCTCACTGGTCATAAACATTTAATAGTTGCCACATGTCATGGGCCTCTTGCAAATGTTGACAGGTAGGTAGCAACAAACTGTTCATAAATAGTAACATCAATGTTGCTATGAGGAGCAAGAAAATTGAACCCACTATATAATGAGGTTATTTGGGAATTTCATTCCTTCTTTAACACAGAGTCAAAATATAATAATAGCTCAGGTATTAGACTTCCCACAGATTCTTAGACCACTTTGGGCCTGTCACTGATTCTCATCCCAACTTAACAATCGCAGGACTGTTGTGTAGATAAAATTAAGGAAAACCCCATGCACATTTGTACTACCTGTGCTGTGCAGAAGAGGTTATTCTCACATAAATGTGAACATAGACTCATCCAAGTTGAGTTTGAGTCTTGCAGATTCATGTCAATGTATTTCTTTTCCTACTTCTGGACTTACTTTCCCTGCCTCTGCCTTTAAATTATAATCCTTAGATTTCCTTGGAGTCTTTCATCCAGGCCCTACCACAGTGATGGCGAACCTATGGCACGCGTGCCACAGGTGGCACGCGGAGCCATTTGTCAGGGCATGTGTTCCAAAGGTGGCATGCGGAGCCATTTGTCAGGGCATGCGAGGCACATGCGCGTGCTGGCCAGCTGAGTTCACCTTTTTAAAAGCCATTTTTCGCCCTCCCCAGGCTCCAGAGGCTTTATAGGAGCCTGGGGAGGGCAAAAAAGAGCCTCCCCCGTCCTCCCAGAGGGCCTCTGGAGGCTTCAGGGACCGTCCGGAGGCTTCCCTGAAGCCTTCGGAACGCTTAAAACAACTCTCCGAGCAAACCGGAAGTTTGCTCGGAGGGTCGTTTTGAGCATTTCGAAGGCTTCAGGGACCGTCCGGAGGCTTCCCTGACGCTTTTGGAGCGCTTAAAACGACCCTCCGAGCAAACCGGAAGTCATTTCCCTGAAGCCTTCAGAATGCTTAAAACAACTCTCCGAGCAAACCGGAAGTCACTTCCGGTTTGCTTGGAGGGTCGTTTTAAGCGTTCCGAAGGCTTCGGGGACCGTCCGGAGGCTTCCCTGATGTCTTCAGAATGCTTAAAACCACCCTCCAAGCAAACCAGAAGTGACTTCCGGTTTGCTCAGAGGATCCTTTTGAGCGCTCCGAAGACTTTAGGGAAGCCTCTGGACGGTCCCTGAAGCCTCGGGAGGGCCTCCAGGGGGGTGGAGGAGGCTCTTTTCGCCCTCCCCAGGCTCCTATAAAGCCTCTGGAGCCTGGGGAGGGTGAGAAAAGCATGTAAAATGGTGGGGGTTGCGCGTTGTGCGTGCATGCACACTGGGGGGTCGCGCATTGCGTTGTGGGTGCGGCACGCCTGCACACGACCCCCCTGCGCTCCCCCCACTTGTGGCACACGAGCCAGAAAAGGTTCGCCATCGCTGCCCTACCATATCTCTTTTTTAAGATCAGTCAAGGTTGGCTGTCACTTGTTTATTTCCACCTGAATATACATACAAATGTAGCCAGAATTTTTCTAACTTCAAACTTATTCTTAACCAATCTTCTCCTCAAATAAACTTTGAAACTATGAAAATGTTTCTCATTGGCTCATATGAAACCAGTCTTTATCCTTTCTTTATCCTGGCTGAAATGCATTTGACACCATCTGAATTGGTAATTTTCCTCAGTCACAGTGCGATATTATTATTATTTTCCTTGCAAGATTCCTCACTCCCCCCTCTCACATGCACACACACTTATTCCCAGCTGTCAGAAGCCCTGTAAGAAATATATCAGCACTACACAAGGGCTTAGGAAATGTATGCAAGTTTTCAATTTATGTAAGTTAAGATTTTTTGCGGGACCAAAATATTTCCTCTTAATTTGGTTTCAAGAATATTCAAGGCTTGAATTCTAAAGGCTTGTTTTCTGCAGAATTAATGTTAATTTAATCTGATAATTGTCATTGCCTAGTAATTAACCATAGTTATTCCCAGTAGCTTGTAGATAAAGAATGACAAACCTATCAAATTTGTTTTCTTTGTTTCTTTCTCAGTTGTGAATTCTGTCCTCTTGCTATATCACTTGGCAAATTATATATTATATATATGTTATATGTTATATGTTATATATACTAATGCCAGTAAGGGTATGGCTAGCTGATGAGAGCTAAATAGCTTGAAATAGATCTATACTAGTCTCCCTTTATTTATTTATCAGCACAAATACAACACAAATATAAAAAGGCAACATTAAAAATAAAAATATGGTTTTCTGCCTGGATGGTCCTCTGTAATGAGCCAAAGGACAGAAAGGGGGAGTAGTGAGCTCCCTCCCATATTTGGGCATACCAGGGGTTGTAACACAAATACATACATGTGTGTGTGTGTGTGTGTGTGTGTGTGTGTAATGTTCATTTTTTCAGATTTTTGTGTACATGTTTAGCCATATCAATAGCACTTAGACTTAAAAATGCTTCACAGTGCTTTACAGCCCTCTCTAAGTGTTTTACAGAGTCAGCATATTGCCCCCCACCCACCCAACAATTTGGGTCCTAATTTAACCAATCTCAGAATGATGGAAGGCTTAGTCAACCTTCTAGAATCGAATTCCTAGAGTGAACGTTAGCCTGCAATACTGTATTCTAACCACTGCACCACTATGGCTCTCTTATGTTTCCTTAATACATACATTTTGGTATGCCATTATAGTTGATAGTTAATTTGAGCTACATACAGAGCATTTGAAAAGTGTAGGCTACAGGATATCACTGCATTTAATTTATATAGGCTCAGGAATTGGATTTTGAATGGAATATAGATCAAACTAATTTCTCTCAGCTTCTACAAATATTTGTTGATTTTCTTTCATTATCACATAGTTACTGGTAAAAGCTTTTTTCTACCCCAAGGAAGGAAAAGAGGGAGAAAGGATATTTGTTCCCTTGTACACCATTTCATGAAGCATTCTTTCTCTTTGGGCTCCTCTTCCTCCAGAAGAATAGAATGGGGCAGGGGTGGGTTCCAGCAGGCACTACTATTGGTTTGCTTGTGGGCACCCTGTATGTGCCTGCTTGATGAGCGCTGTGCATGCATGTGCGGTGCAATAAAAATTGTTCTGCACATGCTCAGAAGCAAAAAACAAGATGGAGGCACCTATGGTGCCACCAGAGAACCATTTTGGGGGTATGGCAGGCCTGGGTCAATGCCAATTCCAGCGACCCAGGCTGTCAAGCTGGTCCTAACCGGTAGAAACCCACCACTGGAATGAGGACATAAATTTCAATATATCAACAGCCAAGCTCTCAGTGCAAGGTCAATGCCTAGTGCTTTCCTTATGGTTATAGTATAGGATGATTCAAGGGCAGTTATTGGGAGGCTCTTCTAGCTGCATCCTCCTTCCCCCCAGGATGACCTGCAGGTAGGAAAAAGACCACTAATTATTGTCTTTAAAGAGTGATTTGGATGTCTATTGCCAGCTGCCTAGAAGGAACATGGAGTGTTTCTGAGAATAGTCCAGAACAATGTTTCTCAGACTTGACAACTTTAAAATGTGTGGGCTTCAACTGCCAGAATTCTCAGCCTGCCATGCTGAGATGTCCACACATCTTGAAATGGCCAAGTTTGAGAAACACTGGTGTAGAACATTTCTGAAAACCAGCCCGCCAATTTAGATATTTTTGCTTAAACAAAGGACTTGTACTTTTCTAGAAGATTGCTAAACTTGCACTAATATAACTGACAGATTGCTATAAAACTGCTATTCTTGGTTGAGGAGGAGACCTGCACCATAGAGATCTGATTGGGGAAAAATGGGGCATTCCTCTACTGTGCTTTTTCACAGGGAACATGAGATTTCAGCCACAGAAACACAAATTCCGTGGTAGGAATGCTAGGAAAATATTTTTAATTGAAAGAACAGTTCGATGATGGCATTAGGAAATTGATCAGCTGTCCTTGTTTGGCTATATTCAAAATAAAATGCATTTGTTTTGATTCCAGTAGGGAGCAGATATTGGATTTGATCATGATTTCCAATTCTCTGTTTCTTTGATATTATTTTTCAACAGATCAGGAATTTAATGCATGGATAATGTTTTGGAACCTCCTTTCTTAGAAAAGTGGCTTGAGTTCTCATTTTCCTTTTCTTATTGAGGACACTTTTTATATAGTAATAACTATTTTGTTATTCTCTGCAGTTAGCGGTCCAAACTAATCTTGGTTGATTTCCCCCAAAAGCTAGGCAAGCTATTTAGTAATTGAAAAAGCAACTTCAAAAGAGGTGATAGCAAACCATTTCTATGCTATTGCCATGGAAAGGTTATGGACATGTCCAGAAAGTCAATAGGAATCAAGCTCAACTGAAGGGAGATAGATGCCAATTTTTATTAATCTAGTCTTGTAGATAGTACTGTATATATTCTTTTCATTCTATTTAGGGACACTGAGTGCCTTGGCAGCATGGTGATTGCATTGATCATTAGACACATTTCATTCCTTATTCCACTGTTATATAAATTTCCTTCAATCAGTAGATAAATGCAGTGTTAGTATTATAGGATTCCATTTCTTTGGGAAACGCTATGTCCTAAAAACAAATAGTACTGAAACTATTTTTGGACCTGATTCCCACAGCAGCCAATACTGCCCAAATTGATGTCTTTCTTAGTTCTCTTGATATGGGCAGTATTTAGGTGCCTCTTTCAGAAAGTCACTGGGAGGAAATTTTCTACTCACATACCCAGATACATGCAGCATTTTTCTATTAAATTCCTTTGTCAGGGAGCAGTGTGTAATCCATAGAAAGACTTTACTGTTATGACCCATGACCAAACAAAATAATTTTATGGCATTAACATAGCATAACCTTCAAAGAAGAAAATGTGTGCGTGTGTGATCTATTATACTCAAACACACAACACACACACACACACACACAATAAAACAGCTACCACACACTCAATAACAGTAGATGAATTAATAAGGCAATTGTCCAGAACTCAGAGAGACCCAGAGCCAGAAATAATACCTTGTCAGACTGACAATAGATGAAAGCATAAGTTTCCACTGTCCTACTTGACAGCTGTACTAATAAGGATATTTTATAAATAGAGCAGGGAATGCTTACAAAATTGGTAGGGCAATAATATGTGGGCTTGTGCAGATTTCTGGGTTTAATGGGCAAAATGTGTAATGGAATGTGCATGAACATGCATGTAGCAACCATCAGGAATTTTAAAAGAGCTGCATCTTTTCCTGGACGTCTGTGTCAGCTTTAAGATGTCCTCAACAGATAGTAAAATAGGTGTCAATATATACTTTTATTAACATTTTGACTTCAAATCTGGATCTCTGCACAGTTCTTACATGTAGTCTACTGGTTCTGTACACAAAGTGTTACAGAATGCAAGTTGGGTCAGTCACCGGGACCAAAGGATTTGTCTTCTGAGCTTTCAGATTCATGCTGGACCCCATCCTCAGGGAATGGGAATTTCCCTCTAGCAGGAGAGAAGAAGAGAAGTTCCCTGAAGATGGCCTTCAGCATCAGAAGACAAAAGCTCTGGTCACGGTAAGTGGCCCAGATTACATCCTGCAACATTATCTTGGGATACATACATTCACCTCATTCGACAGTTACATTCCCTGTGGATTTTTTCCCCTTTGCTACTAATGGTAAGGCATTTCTTTAGTTTAAGTGAATAATTTTAAAAAACCAATTCAGTAGGGCAAGATCATTTTACTTACTAAGATTGTGGGGGGGGGGGCATCTCTCCTGTCTTGTTGGAGTTCAACATAGAACGCAGGGGAAACTGTATCCCTATCCAATTCTTTAAAAGTTGAGGATAAAGAGGCAGGGGACTGAGAAGAAGTATTGGAACAGCTCCAATCCTTAATTACGGATCTCCAGGCAGACTGGACTTTAACTCTCCTATTAGTTAAAGGTGCCAAAGACCCAGAGGCAAATACTAGCTAAAATCAACAGCTAAGACTATAGAGTCATAAGGAAACTTCATTTGAAATCAGCCCATATTTGATATTCAGAATTGAACCATAACAATGGCAATATTAAATAATATTTATACATTCAAAGTTTTTGTATGGAAAGATCTGGCCACGTTGCAGTGGAGAAATTATCATTTGTATTAGATGAGAATAATAATGCACATAGCATAGAGAATCTCAAAGAAAAAGCATTTGATGACAAGCCAAAGAAAAGTAAAGTGAAAGTGCCTCACTAAAAATATACAAGCGTCTGTTCAACCATATTGCTCAAGCTTCCAACCAATCTCTTTTTGGTGGGATGAATCTTTCTTTCATCAAAAACCTTTCCTAGCTTATTTCAATAGTTGCACTATGCCTTGGAGGAGATGTGGATCCAGCAGCATTCATGGAACAAAATTCAAGCTAAAATAGCAGTCATGATTGTTGAATCATGAATGTGAAGCCCCACTTTTTATATAGATGCATGATATCAACAAAGGTTGCCTGGCTGTGGTGCCATCTTTACTCTTTTGATCCCTCCTTCAAGGGTGACATTCAAAATGTTTTACTAGTGGTTCTGTGGGCATGATTTGGTGGGTGTGGCATGGCTTGGAGGGTGTGGTAGGGGTGGGTTACTGCAAAATTCCCATTCCCTCCCGATCAGCTGGGACTCAGGAGGCAGAAAATAGATGGGGACAGAGCCAGTCAGAGGTGGTATTTAACAGTTCTCCGAACTACTCAAAATTACTGCTCCCGGTTCTCCAGAACTGGTCAGAACCTGCTGAATGCCACCTCTGCTCCTCCTGTATTTAATTATTTGGAAAGAAGACATTATCTCAAGTTATCCATCAAACATGAGATATGACTAATTAAGCAAATATTAGATTAAAATAATATAAAAGGGGAAATAAGTTCCGTCTGGAGCCACTTCAACTTTCCAGACTAGACCATTTAGATTTTACTGATGTATGATCCAATATATCTCATGTCTTGACATAGAATATGTCTGTCACATTATGTGAACACTATGCGAAGCTAAAGTAGCTTGATAATTTCTTGGTAGTGAAAGTTAGTTTTGTCATCCAATAGGTTTTGATTTTACTAAAAAGCCAGAAATATTCTTCTAGACTCAGAATGATTTAAAGATAAATACCGTGTGTTTAAAATTCCAGAGACATGTCTTCAAAGAAGTTTGATGGTGTATGTATGTATGTATGTATGTATGTATGTATGTATGTATGTATCAGTGACGTGCGGTGGGGTTTATGGCTGGTGAGGCAGTGATGTCATCACAATCAGATTTACGGGGGGGGGGGGGCAACTTCCAACAAAACACAGCAACCGGAGAAAAGCAGTGAGGGGCGAGGAAGCTCGTCTGGGAGAGCCACGTGCTGTTTTCATCTTAGATTCCTCTCCTCTCTTCTGTGCACGCACCTTTCCTCCTGGGATCTCTCCCGGCAACCTCACCAGCTGCTTCTTTTGCCATGACGTTTCCCAGAATGGCAAAATACTTTTTTTCCCTTCGCTTTTCAGCCCACCAAGAAGCACCCTATCTGAGCTGCAGCCGCCAATAGATCATTTGCAGCTTGGCCCGGACCACGGGGGAAAGCTCGCTAGGGGAAAGCACTTTATTTCGCCCGTGGCAGAGCTCAGGCATTCTTTCCTCTCCACCAACACCCCACTGACTAAAGCACTTTCTTTTGCCCGCCTGAGCCTAAAGTACTTTCTTTCGCCCGCCTGAGCTCTGCTGCGAGCTCAGGCGGGAGGAAAAAAATGCTTTAGTCAGTGGGGTGTCGTGGGAGAGGAGAGAATGCCTGAGCATTCTCTCCTCTCCCCCGACACCCCACTGACTAAAGCACTTTCTTTCACCCAGAGAGAGAGAGAGAGAGAGAGAGAGAGAGAGAGAGAGAGAGAGAGTGAGTACACCTCCTTCCTTCAGCACAACACTCTCACTGGCATCCCAGCCAGATGAGAGGGACTGCAGAGAGGGTCTCCTCGCATCTAGGGCAGTGAGTCATTCGATGGGAAAGTTCCCTCTTCCTCCGCCCAGCCCTCCTTTGCTTAGGCTTTTTTGCCAAGAAGCGGCTTTTGGGGCTAATGGGAGAGGAGAGTGAAAAGAAAAGAAAAAAACACACGAGAGCTTGCTGTGAGGCTTTAGCGAGCTCAGCCTCTCAGGTGGCAGCTGAGCTAGCTGCTGCTGACTCTGTTTATCTGTTTAAAAAAGCCTCAAAAAGTCCTGCCTCATAGTAGAGGGCGCTTTTTTGAGGCTTTTTTTAACAGTTAAGCAGAGTAATCAGCAGCTAGCTCAGCCTCGCCTCAGCTGTCGCCTGAGAGGCTGAGCTCGCTAAAACCTCATAGCAAGCTCTCGTATGTTTTTTTTTTCTTTTCACGATGAGAGGTGAGGCTGTGCCTCACTTGCTTCACCTGACTGCACCTCACTGGTATGTATGTATGTATGTACGTACTGTGTGTGTGTGTGTGTGTGTGTGTGTGTGTGTGTGTGTATCCCTAAGTGTTCTGTAAATAGCTAAGCTAATGGCTTAACTAAATCAGAGACATTTGAAGGGATTCTTGCAATCATTAATACTCATGCTCATATTGTACTGACTTATGACCCCATTTCGAAAAATGTTATTTGTGCTCAGTAGCAAGAATAGCAAAGATGTTCTATGGAATGGAACATATCTATGTGGTCTCTCAGAGTTGACAATGACTTGTGGCACATAATAAATCAATAAATGGAACAAATCTTTGCTAAGGTTTCTAAGAGCCAAAGGCATAAAGACAATTCTAGATATCAAAGGACATGACCTAGAGTATATTACCATATAATTAACCCATTATGTTAATTATATGTTCTTACATGACTACAACCATAAATTGGGCTATTTACTACAAAGACAAGAATGAATTGTATGTCACTGCAGTTGAAGTTACATCTCAGTAGCTGTAACCCAAGTCCTTAGCATGTTCACAGTAATATTTTATCGCATCAGTGCAGTCTGTTCCTGAAAACTTGGAGCTGTAGGATCCTTCTAAATACCCTCCTACACAGCAGCCGAATGAATTAGGATACTGCAGACACCACAAAAGAAATACACCAACCTCTTTGGAATGAAAATTCTGGAAGCTCTTGGAACTCCTTCACAGAGAAATATTTAAGAGAGATATCTGGAAATTGCATTCTGCTCCAGATTCATCAGTATAAATATATAGTACAGAAGAGGTATGACATTCTACTACACCATTCTTTGCCTTATGGAAATTCAGGTTTCACCTGAGCAGTTGGATTTCACTTAAAGCCACAGGAAGCCATTAGATAATTAGAGTAAGGAAACAGGGCTACTATCCAACACATAATGTAGATAACAAATGTAAGCCAATTATGATGTTTAAAAGGGGCAGCACAACAGGATGACAATGTTGTACTGTGCCACTGAATTTGCACCTTGGGTCTAACCCTACAAAAATACTTACATCTGGCAGGAAATGAAAATTGAATAGCACTATCCAGTGAGGTTTATTTTAATATTTTGAGGAAGTTTGATAGATTTGATCTTGCCGTATATGACATGTACATAAATAGTATTTTTCAGCAATGGTATCTTCTAAGCACTTCCCACTGCTTAGTTTGCCCCACTCCTTAGCTCCTAAGGGCATTATTTTTTTCCTAAATCTGAAAGTTCATCAAACTGAGAGTAAGCCCTGATGAAATTGCAGAGATGAGAGAGAAACATATCCTTACTACATTATAAGATGTACTTAATTCCACCACGTATCCTCTCCTCCCATCTTTTTAAAGCTGTTAATATCAAAAGCAATGCATCTTGTCAATTTGCCATTTCTGCGGAATTATCATGAAGAACAAGAAAGTGAATTTTATTTCCTGCAGTGAGAAAACTCCAATTAATTACCAAGAGCAAGAAGATGCAGCAAAAACATCATAACAATGATCTTGACATCCACACACTAGGGGCGCTTATTCAACATGCCTCACTTGTACTGAGCTGCTTTGTTATATTATATACAAAAAACTAACAGTGTAGTTCTATAACAGCTACAGACGCAAAAGCTAGCATAGGCGATGAGGTTTCATCGTAGCCATGTGGTGCCTGTGAATGCAAGTTGTATACTTTTCTTCTTTTATATGCAATCTGAACTTTGCTGGATGACATTAGTGAGTTTGGCTCTCGTTCTTTGTGCTTTCAGTTCCTTGAAAAGTCCCAGGGAATTTGAAATGTTTGTCATTAATTTAAAAGGACTTAGAGAAGCGACATGGGTTAATGGGTTCAGCAGGAAATAATGTAATGTCATTACAATACATCATCACAATTCCCAGTGTTCCTGTTCTGCTTCTTCACCACAGCTGCTGGTGGCATTGATGTAATCTTTCATGATTCACAAACTGTTTTTATAGCATGGAATTGAATTCTAAATCAGAACTCCAACAGCCATAGAAGGAACACTGACATTTTTTAAACCTTGCCCAGACTGTCCATATACTGAGTGACATTTTACATTATAAACAGAGGGGGTAATGTAAGAGAAATATTATAACATCCCAAAAGGGGACAATAAAATAGCAAAATCAACTAAAAGTATAACGTATAAAGTATATAGATGGGTTCTGTCAGGACATCCAAAACTAGCAACAATTCATTGCATTAGACTGAATGTGTCATGGTTCTTGAAAATTCCAAGCATTATTCAGGGAAAACACTTGGGATGTGTTGCTGGTTTTATACAGCTTCTCTCCTGTCTCTCAAAATTCTTCAGATATCTTGCTTTGAAATGCACTTGAAGTGGAAAGTGAGGACAACTTGGGTAGCTGCAGTTGTCCTCTGTCCCCTCCTTCCATTTTAACAGATGTTCAGTCTCTTACTTTAGTTTATCATGTCTTGCCTAAGGAGTCTGGTCCAGGCAAGGGACTGTTTTATCTACAGTTTCAGACAGAAGAAGGCTAATGTTTAGAAGGAA
The DNA here is from genome assembly GCF_964273705.1 of Natrix helvetica. NCBI lineage: Eukaryota > Metazoa > Chordata > Lepidosauria > Squamata > Natricidae > Natrix > Natrix helvetica. Next base: position 88,671,279 of record NC_138550.1, on the reverse strand, counting down.
CGAGCTAGGGAAAGCATGCATAATATGGCTTCTAGAGTTTTTCCTAACTCCTGAACAACACAAATGCTACTTATCAGAAAAAGTCAATTGTCCAGACTGCAGGATTTAGAGGTGGAAAACTCAGCAATATTCCAAGCTGTTCTTTCACAATGACTTTTTGGGACATCTTTTTAGTGTGTGTGTGTGTGTGTGTGTGTGTGCACGCGCAACTCACTCCCAGCCACTGTCTATTTTACACTTCAATTTTCATTTCTATCAATTAGTCACAGTTATCCTGCTGATGGACAGACATATCCTGAGTTCATCATTTACAGAATTAGTTTCCAACATATTATTGAGTTGAACAACAACACATAAAGGGAAGAAGAAACAATATGTTTACTGCATCAAATTATATTAACATGGAAAAATAACTCTGAGGAGTCACCTTTTAGATGTTGTAAACTTTAAGGTAATTAATCCAACATTTTTTATGCTATTACCATTATCCTCAAAATCATCTAAATTCCACATTCACAACAGGATGCTTAAATTATAGTATAAACACTCACAAAATAGCAGTTCATCTCCCCTCTCTAATATGTCTCTCTGATGTATGTACACGAACATGCAGAAATAGTTTAATATATGTCTGAAACTTGGAGGAGGATTAATTTACATTAACAAACCAACAGTCATAAGTGTATTGTAACTAGGATTTATTATTTGATTATCAAGCATAGTTTATTTGCAAAGAAAAAAAATCTTGGGTTTGAATATTATATAAGTACTTGTTATTTGTTTATTTTTAATCCAGAATTCATAATTAATAGTCATATTAAAGGCTTATATGTGAACATATTCCCATGTAGCATTCCTGTGAATTACTGAACAATATCTTAATATTAAAAAATATTTACCACTACTAATATTCATCTTGATTTCTTTTGCTCTTTTATTAAAACTCAAATATATCATGAAAACTTAACATCCTTGGGTAGGGGGAGCTATATTTGACTGTATTAATTCAGACCATGCTTTAATGATCCCATTTCAAATTGTAATTTCACATCATAGCATGGAGCCATTCTTTCACTTGTTAAAATCTTCAGATATGGAGCTCAGTAATAGTTCAGAAAAGTAAATCACCCTTGAGCAACAAGACAGTTGAGAATTAAAAAAATTAAATTGGGTACCAATATCTTGATTGCATAGACGTGTAAGAGACCAGAAGCTGAAGAAATAAGATTCCCGGATATGCTCATCTCAACGGCTGCAGAAATTAAGGAAAGCAACAAAGAACCTTCTTGTTAGACAACTTGGTGCCAGGAGAATAAACAGAACTAGTAGGAAAATTTAGAATTGGGCTCTGATTTTAGAAAGGAAGCAATCTGTTCCATAGAATAGAGAAACAAGAAATAAATTTCCAAAAAGTTAGGGAAAAGTGTAAAAAGCTACAGAGCTCAGTACATATACTGATACACACATACATGCTTGCAGAGCAAAGAGAGAGGGAGATGTTTAGTTGGGAAGCATGACCAGAGAAAGGACGAAAATGAAAAGCTAGTTTAGAACAGCATTTCTCAATGTTGGCAATTTAAAACATATGGACTTTAATTCCCAGCATTCCTAGGCACCATGAGAGAAAGAGGCTGCCTAAGGAAATAATGGAAATGAGAAACAAAGTTTTAAGTTAAGGGAAAGATAAAAACCACTTAAGAAGTGGAATGGTGAAAGGCAGATATTTTTCTCCCTCCACCACTTTGATAAGGGAAGAATCCATTCCCTCCAGCTAAGAAAAAGTAGGTGGAGCTTAGGGAGTAAAAAAAAGTGCTAAGGGGTATCAGTTGACAGCTTAGGAAAAGTAGAAAGAGAGAAGCTGTCAATTTCATTAATGAAAACATCACCCAGTGAATTAGCTGAATGAGAATTGAGGCCCGAAGGGCTGAAAATGGAAATGGATCAGATTCAAGTGAGTCAGAGGGGAGGGGATCTTTTTCAGAATGCAAGATTAAGGACTCATGTCTAGGCAGTTATATATTTTCCTTATTTGATTTGCAGTGGAAGGAAGGAATTGCTTTCTAGAGGAATGATTCACAATCTTAACAACTTGAAGATGTATAGACTTCAATTCCCAATTCCCATGTGAAGGGTGGAGTTGAGGGTAATCTGGTGGACTACAGTGAAGTGGCAGTTTCCAAGAAGGAGGGGGCATGAAACAAGAGGCAACACAGCCCAGAGATGGGTAGATGACAAAGGAAGAGAGTTTGGATAGCCACTCCCTAGAAGCAGCCAGAGTATATGTTTGGGGAGGAAGTAGTAAAGATTTAATCTGCAAAGATTCTGTCTATTGGATATAAGCAAATGAACTGAAGTTCAGCTGGATAATTCTATGTCTTTTTGGACAGAGCTTGAAAAGCCAGCATGCTAGGGAACCATTTGGTAACATACTTGTTTGATATAAATTCTAAAGGACTTGAAAAGATCTTTGCTTGGGAAATCTCTAAGGAGGACCAGACCTATGAACTCAGAACCACCTACAGAAGCTGAAAATAGCTAAATCTTATATTCTGATGGGCATCTTTACTAGGAAGTACAATGTTTGCAAGGAAATATTAAAATGGGTCTAATTTATAAAGATGCCTTGAATTGACTGTTCTGAAATTAATAGCAAGCAATCCATTTTTTAATTGCGTTCTTACTTCTTTTGAAAGAGCACAGCATCTTGTGTATCTTGAATGCTCAAATCAAAATAAATGCGAAATAAACTTGGATAGCTTTTTAAACCTGGATGGAAATTTCAGATATCAGTAAAAAAAGATTTCCTTAATTCAGTGCTTGGAAAATGTGTATCTGTGATTTTTGTTTTCATGTTGGTAAACAAAATAATTATTAAAATAAGTTCAAAATATGGCAAAACACCTTAAAAAGTATTAGGTGCAAACAAGCAACATAGTACAATTCTGATATCATCCAGAAATCATGGCCAAAGGAAATAATTATGGAAATTGAACCATATCTGAAAGATGTCAAATTATTTGTCCCCTATTTCAGGTTTAGTCCCTACAGTTACCAAGCAACATAAAGCTTTGCCTTCTCTTTTTGTCTGTGCAATAGATCAGCACCTTCTCCACTTCATTTCTCAACTTCTATAGCTCAAGTCAGTATATTCTGTCCAGGATGTTTTAGCTGATGATGACTTCCAAACATTTGAGAAAATTCCATTATCTCTCTCTAAGATGGAGCTTAAACCCTGAGTAGGGTAGGTGGGCATCCATATTAGAAGATTGGATAGAATAATATTGGGGGTTAGAATATTTCCCTGTCCATTTGGGAATGATGGACAGAACAATTGGCTGGTTCATATTTCCACCTTTTATTTTTTGGCTTTGTGTGGAGAAGAACGTGAATTGAGAAGAGAGTATAAAGTAAACCAATTTACCAGAATATGCTTGGAACTTGAGGAGGAAAAAAATAGTTCTCCAACAATGACCCAGATCTAGATTTTGGTTTAATTTTAAGTATGTCAGTCCAGCTTTGTATCCAGAAGCATTTGCAGGAAACTATGTTACCTTGAGACAAGGGACTTTTCTATTTCCCCCACTGTTGATAAATGCAGCATTCATTGCACACTACAAGGATTGCCAGCTGTCTTTTTATTTAAAAAAATTCTAGCTCTTTCAAACAAGATCTATAGAATTCAGGGCTAAAAGGGTTTTGTGTTCCATCTGGAACCAATTTAGAAACCATCATATTCCATTTATTTCAACTTCTTTTGATTAAAGCAATTACTTTAAACATCAAAGGCAGAGGCTTTATCTTTAACAAAGGCAAATATGACTGCATCATAAAGACCTGTTCTTTCATTTTTTAATTTTTTTTGCACAATCTGCTATTTCAATCAGGCATAAGTCTAACCTTTCTATTGTGCCAAATTAATAGCAAGCGATCCATGGTTTTTTTTTAATTATTATGTTCTTACTTCTTTTGAAAAAGTCCACATATTTGGATCTGGAAAGAAATTGCAACTATTATTTCTGTAAGATGTGATACCTAAGTATTGAATTATTGCCATTTTGTTATCATTTTTAATTAATATTGAACTAATAATATTTAATTGTCCTCCTCAAGATTAGGCTCATTAAGGCTAAATATAAATAAAAATGTCAGAAGTTGCAATATAAATCTATAGAATTTATTTTATAAATAAATATCAATTAGGAAGAAATTTCCTCAGAATGTATTTTCAAGTCAAATATTGTTTTTGTTTTAATTTTGCCTATTAAAATATTGGCTATTCTACCTTAGTGCCACCAGCAATTTGAATAAATGACCTCTTTGACGACCTTAATTTAGGCCATTGATCAAAATGTTGAACATCCTAAATAAAATCCTCAGCTTTTGTCTTACATAACACATTTCCCCTTTCCTCCTTCTACCATAGTTTTTCCTGTGTGTGTCGGTTACATTAAACTTTATAATTATTATCAAGAATCTACCATCTGAAGTGGTACAAAAATAAAGTGAAATTAGTGTGGGTTTCAAGCCTGTTTAAGCAGTGGGCAGACTGATGTCATTCCCATGACATTTATTGGTCAAGAAATAAGGTGATTCTAAATTATGGCAGTCTCTGGAAATTATATAGTTGTGTTATTTAATCATTTGATTATTATTTGTTTAGAGGGGATAGTCCATCCTGACTAATGGCATTATAACATTCTAATTTTTTTCACATGCATGAGAGTATTGGACAATCACATTAGGAAGCATAAATGTTTACAGGTGATTTTTTTGTTTAAAAAAATCCTTACCTACAAGAAAGGAAACTGTGGATCAGAAAGTAAACCAATACAGATGGATCAGACAGATGGGGCACAGCAGAAATCCTTTTGAGACATGGTAATTTTGAATGTTTAAGGAGGCTTATTTCTTTTCTGAAACCATTCTTCTAAAACTTTTCAGATGAGCATAGATATGTTGCCCCAACTGTTATATACAACCCAAAACATGAAGTAGAATAATTATATGACGAGTCTTTTTTCAAAGGTCTGTATCTGTAAATTGTGGAACGATTATAAATTAAAACCAAATAGATGATGCTGAAATGAAAAATGTTGTTGTTGTTTTTGTCTTTCCCTTCCTTTTCCCAATTTACATATTATTCCATTCTCATTTTCAAAAGTTTATGAACAGTTTACCATATTAAAATTAAATATTAAAGACAAAAAATCAATTAATGTAGTAACAATCAATCAATCTGATGCAACACTGATCATGCTCATTACCACATGCCTTGATTTTATGACTCTTGTTATGACAGTCCAGTGAAGGATACAATGTTTATGACTATACAATATCTAATGTCTCTTCATAATAACATCTTCAAGAAGGACTATTGGATTTTTACAGTGAAAAACAGCATAAAGATTTGTGGGCGCTTTAAAATTTAACACCTTTATACATTTTTAAAATGGCATTATGCAATGAAGCAGTCTCGAGTTTTCAAAAGCAGTTGCCATTACTAAATCAAAGCATATGTAGATTAGGATTCAAGACACCAGAAGAGTTTTTGATCTGTTCACGGTGCTGTTAATTAAGACAATCAGTCCAAACTAAACCAGGAGTTCACTCAGTAAAAACAGAAATGGGGATGTTAAATTTTCTGAAATGCTCTCCCTCAAATTACAGGGTTATATTCCAGGTGGGAATGGTGGTATTACTGCCACCATCCTCATGAACTTTGATATCTATTACCATTTTCCTACATATTTCAATTATTCACAATGAATGGTCCTTTTGGGATGGAAACACAAACCTATTGAGTAATGAATGTCTTGATAAAGGCAGAATGCTAATCGGTGCAGCAGAAGATAAGAAAGTCTGCATGTGTACAACATATCACCAATGAGTAGAACGTGGTATCTTGCTACAAATGGATCAACCTAATAAGATTTTTTTTTAGTTTCTTAATCACATGACATACATCTTTTCCTACCAAGCTGCATTTTCACCTTTTGTTTTCAATAAATATGTTTCCATGTAACTGTAACTTTGAAATAATGAGGATCAAGGGGAAAATATATTCCAAAATAAATAAATAAAAACTAATGAATGCTGACAGCCATTTAAATGGAAGTGTGCCAATGTTTATTGATAAATATTGCCTGACTCAACTGGCTTATGAGTAGCCACTATCATGTGGCATTGTTCACATTCCAAAGAAGACCCCACATTTAAAGGGCCATCTATTATAACTCAAGAAAAGCTACTTGTTTTAAAATATAATAGGATCAGTATCCAGGAACTGTTTCTCAGGAACTTTTTCCCATCTTAAAGTCTCCCAAAGAATATATATAGAACCAAAAGTCTCAGATTCTCAAACTAGTTCACAAGCTGTACAAAAAGTAGTGCAACCATTTGTCATCAACACTGACACTATCTCCAAGGAAATATTTGACTTCAAACATATCAGAAGTTTGACTTTCATGACCCAGATTTCATTTCTTTTCTTTCTTTTTTTTTCTTTCTTTTTCTTGCAAGCCACAATATCATGAACCTGTTACAATTCTATTGTGCTTCCAAACTCATTACAATTATTTTATGTACCGTATACCCATATTCTACTCATGATATTTACTTTCTGTAATAAGCAACATTATGCAAAGCGTATGAAGTAGTAAACAATAGATAATGGATACAAGTGATCATATGCTGTGGAGAGCTATGAAAATGAATTTGAGACACTATTTAGAGATGGTTATACCAACATGTGTAAAAACATGTGCTAAACCCAGGTAACCGGGAAAATGTTAGGGGTGGAGGGAGAGAGGGGGGAAGGGCGGGAGAGAGAGGGGAAGGGAGGAAGGGAGAGAGAGCTTTCATCACAGACTAGTTTGTTTGCAAACCATTGTCATGCGCACATCACATTGAAACCTTCTCTGCTAATAATAATAACCACATTCCAGTCAATTTCAGGACATCAGTGGACTAATAAGCCACAAGTGCCATCAAAACCCTATTTTCCCTCTAGTCAGCTCATGCTACTCTGTACAAACTAAGATTACTAAACCAGAGACTACCTTGTAAGCAAATTTGCTGTTGCTGTAATGTAACACCTAGGAGAGACATGTTTATCTAGCTCTTTGTTGACAGTATAATGAAGTCAAGTAGAGAAATGAACAGCAACAAAACAGTAAAGATAGAAATTTGACTTGGGGAAGAAACAGTGAATAAATGCCAAACACAAAGGATAAAAGAAAAGGGACTAAAGCCAAAGAGATCTGCAGAATTCACTATTTTAAAATCAAACACCAAAGGGCCTAGTCTACGCAGAACTGAGCTGTCAGATATACATAGATATTCATAGGATGTAAAAATACAAAATGGATTTGAAGGCTAAGTCAGTCCTCTACTCTTGGAATGTAGAATGGCTTCATCCTGTTCAAAGGGGACTGGACCACATTGGAGGACAGGGCTAAGAAATGGATAGGGAAAGTCAGAAAAGTTAGCTTATTTCACATCATATATTGCTTACTGACTGGAAAGCTTGCTTTTCTTTCTTTCTTTCTTTCTTTCTTTCTTTCTTTCTTTCTTTCTTTCTTTCTTTCTTTCTTTCTTTCTTATTTTATATGCTCTCCATCTCCCCTGTAAGGTGACTCTGGGCAGTTTACAAGTTATACTTGAAAATGATTAGTCTCTTGATACATCAATAGTTTGCTCCCCTCTGTATAGGGTATTGTTTTTCAGTTGACCAAAATGAACTCCCCATTCAACTATTCAAATTAATCTAGTCCACAGAAGGCAATACAACACAGAAATGCTCTCATTTAAGTAAGCAACATTTAGCTTCTTCAGATGCTGTAGTGTTGGTATAAAAATAACTACATTAAACAATTATGTGACAAGAGTGCTCTGTTTTCCCATGCAAGCTCACTTTTTAAAAGTTTAAAAATAACCCTTTGGTTCTTCTTTCCATACAGGAATGCTGTAATGACATGTCATTTGGCAGGTGAGTACCACAGAGGGAATTCGTGTGAAAGCTCAGCCACATGTTCAAGAGACTCACCTAGGCAGCTTTTTTCTGCCAGTGCAATTTAAGAATGAAACACGAATCAAACATGAATCAAGAATTATACCCATAACCCTTTGTGTACTGTTTCTTACAGCTTTCAGTTCCTTTGTTCCCTTTTGAACCAAGGTATATATAATAAAGTATCATAATGGTCACCAATAAATAAATTCTAATGCTGGTATGGGGGCTGCAATAGAATTGCATGAAGATGCATTTTTGCATAGTGTTTTACTGCTGTGCAGAAGTACCCGGGTGCATCATTGAAACACCACACATATAGGCAATTCTTCAGGAAATCGTATTGCTTGTCAGCACTCTAGTGCATTGATTAACATCCATTGGAGGGCCTGGGAAGTGAAAAAAGATGCATACATCCAAAGCTGGATTTCAGGAAGCACGTAACATGTAGAAAGATAAAGAAATTCCAGGAATATAAATGTTTTATTGATTTATTAAATTGATACATATAGCCACACATTTCAAGTGCATGACTCTGGGCAGCTGACAACATTAGAATACATTAAGTAATTTATATATAAATTATAAATTATATATAAATACAGAATAAACTCAGGAATAAAACAGTCATGAAAGCTTCAGCCTAAGAAACCAAAGAAACAGTAGAAGTTGCTCAGAAAATGGAAGCATCAAAGAGAAGACTAACTCCAGAAATCCTATAGGTGGAGATATTTTTAAGGAGGATTCTTCAAATCAATTTCACTAGTGGACAGGTTCAATCCAGAAAAAGCAGTTTCAAAGATTTCATACAGGACCTTAAAGTGACAAGCAGTAGTTTGAACTGCAGTCAGAATCTTTGGCAGCCAATGCAACTGCCAAATTAGCAATAATTCACTGGTGAGTTATGGTATGCTTGGGGAGCTGCATGTTAAATTCACTGAAGCTCCTGATGATCTTCAAGAGCAGGCCCACATAGGATGATTTTCAGTAGCCCGGCCACATGACAAGGTCTTCAATGACAACATGACAAGGTCTTCAGGGAATGTACACAAAGCAATTTGTTTGTTTCATGAATTGAATTTCCTGGAACACAATTTTGAAATTCACTGATGTGTCTAATGTTGATTGTAGGTTTGCATGTAAATGACTATTTAATATCACTGGCATTCAGTAATAGATGACCTGCGGTACCATTTTTATATAGTTTGGCAGATAACAGGCAGGGGTAATTATTATTTACCAATTGACCAGTGGGAGAAGTTTCAGTTACAAAACCTTACAGAACCAAGAACAGAGATTCCAACTGTTCAGATACTGAGATATAAATTAACTCCCCAAATGTCAAGATGTGTGATCATTTGGTTTCAGTTATGCAGTTCTCTATTTAATGAGGAACATTAACTGGTGACTTTTCTGTTTCTATGTCTCACGTTCAGAGACTCTCAGTCAAGCCACAGATTGATACATCTCTCATTTGGATCCTCGGCCACACAAGCATCCCAACTAACAACATCATTTCAGCTTTAAAATAACCTACGGTAAGTGGATCTTTGATATCTAACAATATTCAATATTGCAGCTGAGGAATTTTCCACTAGCATTCCACGATTTTTAAAAAGGCAAAGAATGAAATTATCTGGTTCTCTCAATTGACTTTCTTATTTTTTTTTCATTCCCCCCCTCAAAAAGCAATCATTTGTAATTATGGAATTGCTATTTTGCTGAATCATAAAGTGAAAGTAGTTGTAAGGCTTAGAAAAGTTATCAAATCCAATCTCCTTGTCAAGGTAAAATCAATATCATTGATACCATCAATGTAGCATGGAGTCAATTTATTTTCATCTAGCATCATGAAAGAATGTACCGGAGTTAACATCAGAAGCATAAGGATTTCTCCCTGAAACCATTTTTTTCTTCCTTTCCTATACTCCCAGAGGAGATGTTCAAAATTATTCCAACACTGCTATTAGTAAATGTAAACTGGGTCTATAACCCACTGGAATTTATGAAAGCAAACTGCAGGTGTGACAGACATGGTGAACTTTAGTGGCATTGTGCTATTTTCAATTATTCATACTCATAGTGTACTCTTCTTAGTGTCTATCAGTTCCTGGCCTTCCACTACTCCACCAAAGCAAATAAAACAGTGTGGTCTATATTCCTTGGCCATTCATTAAAATTATGTGAAACTTCAAAGAGGTAATTGGATTCAGAGGGATTCAGTCAAATTATACTTTGACTCGTATCTTCAAATCAACATTTGCAATAAATTATAGATGTCAGATCAGATCAATTCCATACAAATTGAAAGGAAGAGCCAGCCAAAGAGTTTTGTCATTTTCACAAACTTTGCCCATGAGAACACTTTAGGAAATGATGTTCTGTTGTTTGTGTCTTTCTTCTGTTAGCATTTATACAGGTAAGTTTGCTTAGAGGGACAGAGAGAGGGAGAAACTTAGTATGATTATGCTGCTATACATATTTGGTGTTAGATTATTGTATACAATTTGTATTTCACAAATAATTATTTTTTTATAGCATAGCATATTAATATGTAATGGTAATAACACATTTTGGTTGATCATGTAGTCTGCCAGATTTTTGGACTAGATTTGGCATTTTTATCCATTTATTGAGTCCTCCCCAAGGATCTTGATTAGGCAGATGTTGAAGTATCATTGCAGATTACAAGCTATTCCATGTAAAGCTGCCTTTTGCAATGAACTGATGGTGATTTTGTCAATGCTGACTGTATTCAAGTTGTGCTCCAATTGTTTGGGGATTGCACTCAAGGTGCCTATTACTATTGATTCTATATTTGCTTTCTTTTCCCACAGGTGTTCTACTTCTATTTGCAGGTCTTTTATTTTGTGATTTTCTCCAGTTCTTTCTCTTCTCTTCTTCTGTCTCCAGGTACTGCCACATCCACTATCCAGAAGTTTTTGTCTTTCTTATCAACAATTGTTAGGTCTGGTGTATTGCATGGCAGATGCTTGTCTGTTTGAATTCTAAAGTCCCAGATCACTTTAGCTTCTTCATTGCATTACATTATCTTTTTTGTGGTCTCAACAGTTCTTGCTTGCAGGCAAATAGTAGTTTTTGCAGATCTTCCCATTTTTGCTACTTTGTCATTGTTTGTGATCAGTCTGTGCAATCTTGTTACAGCAACGGACCATTGTTTCTTCAGCTTCTTTGCAGAGATGGCACTTGCAATCATTGCTGTCTTATTGATTTTGGCTTTATATGCATATGTTCTTAAGTTTTGGTTTTGTACAGACAGAATTAGCTCTGCTGTTTCTTTTTTCGTCTTTCTTGCTCTTACACATTGCCAGGTCTTATTGCTATCTGCCTGCTATTTTTTTAAAAGGACTGGCCATGTAATATTTTGTTTTGCCACATCTCTTTTCCATTCTTCATTTGATTTTTCAAATGACGTTTGTGTTTAATGTCTCCAATATTCAATAAGTCTTCATGATGAACTAGCTTCAGTGCATATTTTTCATGGTCTTTAACTGGTCTACTTATGACATTCCATGCTCACCTATGCTCCTTGGTGAATAGAGTCTGTCAACATCACTGTGTAAATGAAGGGTGTAACTCCTTACCAAAAGGAGCCCCCTTGTGGAGTACTGTAAAGCCGTTACCATGGCAACGTGTGTTTTAGGGGTTCAAAATCCTATATTTATATATATATTGCTTTGTACAGTTCTTTTAATTCCATTTTTAACCTCCTCCACTCTAACTGTACATATTCAATTTTTATTGTATTTTGATATATTTGGCATGGACTGTACACCGCCCCGAGTCCCTTTTTGGGAGAGGGGGCGGTCTAGAAGCATGAATAATAAATAAATAAAACTCCACTTCACTGTACAGTACAAGCCATTTTAATGCACAACATGCTCTATCTTAACAGAACAGACACCCCGAAGGGTGTTAAGGGTATTTTATAGAGTAGGTCATCTGTGTAACAAGTTTGGTTGAAATTATTCACGGCATTCCAGAGTTATGCTGGAACATAAACACACACACACACACACACACATTTATATACATACATACATACATACATACATACATACATACATACCAATGACGTGCGGTGAGGTTTATGACTGGTGAGGCACTGACACAGTGGGGGGTTTCAAATATTTTTAGACTTGTGGACTTCAACTCCCAGAATTCCACAGCCAGGCATGCTCAGTTCCGATTTAAAGTGACAGCATTTGTTTTTCTCCTTTGCTCCTTCTTTCCTTTTCTTTTTCTTCTCCCTTCCCCTCCTTCTTCCCTCTCTCCCTTCCTCCCCCTCTCTCAACACACACACACACACACACACACACACACACACACACAAACAGAATTTGGATTGGACTATCTCTCCTACCCCCTTCCCTCTCTCACTCACTCTCAAACAAACACACACACACACACACACACACACACACACACACACACACACACAAGTTGGATTGGATATCTTTTCCAGTGGCTTGAAAGCAGCTCCTCTGCCATCCCCCATCCCATTTCCCTGCTGCCTTCCCCAAACACCTCCACCATTGCTAATGCCACCTGCTGTCTGGGTGGGAAATGTCTGAAATGCAATAAAGCCCACCCACTCACCTCCTGCTGGCAGGCTGGGGTGAGAGGAGAGGCAGAGAAGCCAGAGGGAAGCTGATCCGAGTCTTCCAAAAGAAAGAGGCTGGGGGGAAGTGTGTGTACCACAGCATGGCTCTTTGCCTGGCTTCCTGCCTCCTCCTGTGGTCTCCTCAGTGTTCGCTTGGGCTCTCCCTCCCCAAGTGTAATTTGATTGCAGGCGGAGCCACGTTGCCTTTTCAAACTTGTAATCAGTGAAGCTGGGCTGGGTTTTTATATAGTTTTATCCAGCTGTGTGTGTGAGAGAGAGAAATGGATGGGGGCCTGGGGAGGAAGTCACTACACTTGGGCAGGGAGAGCCCTAGCGAGGAGACCACAGGTGGAGGCAGGAAGCCAGGCAAAGAGCCATGCTGTAGCACACACACCTTCCCCCAGCCCCGCAATGTGGCTCTGCCTGCAATCAAACTACACTTGGGGAGGGAGAGCACAAGCGAGCCAGGGTCCTTTCCTCCAGCCTTTGCCCAAAACCCCACACAGCACCAGGAGGATGAAGTTTGAATTCCTCCCCCTCCCTCTGACCCACATGTACCTTTTCCAGCTGCTTCAGAGAGGACTTCAACTCTGCTCTTGCCTCCGGTCCTCTGAAGAAGCCCCGCCCAAACGAGCGCCCTCTACTATGAGGCAGGAGAACTGCTGCCTCAACTGCATCAGGAATTTTTAGGCTTTTAACCCCTGCTTAACTCTGCTCGAGTGATCATAAAACGCCTAATGTCAGACTAGAGGAGGCATGCAATTCTCCTGCCTCCTAGTAGAGGGCACTTTTTTAGAGGCTTTTTTTTTTTACAGTTAAGCAGAGTCATCCATGGTGAGGCAGCAACTAGCTCAGCTTTTTCCTTTTACATTTTTTTTCTTTTCATGATGAGAGCAGTGAGGCTGTGCCTCATTTGCCTCACCTGACTGCACATCACTGATACATACACTCATACTGATGTTTTATAGTCATGGCCTTGATTTGTTCAGTATTGTGGAGAGAGGAATCAATGAAATGATAAGCATTGGTGATAGTGAGCCTCCTTAAAAGATTCCTCTCTTGATGTTAACCTCTCCCAGTCACTCTTGATCAGCAACTGTGCTTTCTAGTTTTCCTTTTCACAAACGTTCTGGGTTTCTATTGTTATATCTAGGGACTCTATCATCCAATTATGTGGCAAGAAGTCAAATTTCTTCTTGTAATCCAAGCTACATTCAGGTGGGTCTTCTTTCTCTTACAGTTTTCCAAAGTCATCTTGTCAATTAGGAACTGATCTTTTGTCCCTCTGCTCTTTTAGCAGTTTCCTTTTTGCTCAAATGGAAAGAGCTTGTTTTCAACCAGATGCTGACCAGTTCCCCTTTCTCTACAATTCATGTTATTATTACAAGCACTTTCATCTTAGCTTCTTTTGTTTTGTTTTCCCACTTGCCTTATCCAAACTTCATTCTTTATTGTATTTCTTTGGGTTGTACCACAGCTGTGCCCAGCACTGCACTGTTTTTTCTTTGTCAAACACTTACTGGTTCATTGCAGTCTCCCCATTGATAGATTGGTAGAAATAATAATTGAGCAGTTTTCTTCCTTTGACCAAATTCTTTGCTATCGATTGCCTTCCAGTAGTCTGTCAACTTCATGCCCTCATTGCCTAGCAGGGAGAACTGAAAATATTTTACAATGAAAGCCCAGGAGCCATAGTATCCAACATGACTCTTGTTAATCCAGGCAACATTTGATCCAGCATGAAATTCAAATTGCTTATTCTCATCATATTGATTTTTTAAAGAACAGATTCAGTTTCACTCCTCAGCTAAGACCTATGTGATATGAGTGGGCCTATTCAGCATAACATTGACACCATGGAGCATGCAGACCCCTGAAAAGACCTATGTGATATTGCTTATTCTCATCATATTGATTTTTTAAAGAACAGATTCAGTTTCACTCCTCAGCTAAGACCTATGTGATATGATTGGGCCTATTCAGCATAACATTGACACCATGGAGCATGCAGACCCCTGAAAAAGACCTAACAAACAAGAGAAAAGAAACATGGGAAGGCAAAGTACTACATGATGTGTACATAAGAAATTTTCTCTACCATTTAGAGACACAGTGGCTCAGTGGCTAAGACATTGAGCTTTTTTATCAGAAAGGTCACCAATTCAGCGTTTTGAATCCCTAGCGCCTCGTAACAGAGTGAGCACTCATTACTTGTCTCACCTTCTGCCAACCTAGCAGTTTGAAAACATGTAAAAATGCAAGTAGAAAAATAGAAACCACCTTTGGTGGGAAGGTAACAGCGTTCTGTGCACCTTCAGCATTTAGTCATGGCGGTCACATGACCACGGAGATGTTTTTGGACAGTGCTGGCTCTTCAGCTTTAAAACAGAAATGAGCACCACCCGCTAGAGTCAGGAACAACTAGCATGTATGTGTGAAGGGAACCTTTACCTTTTACCCTTACATAAGAAACTAGCAAACAATCAGAAAACAACAAGATCTGGTGATGAATAAGAGCAGTAAAATTGCTGAAGAAACATTGGACCACATAATTAACTGCTGCATGAAAAGTGCACAGATTGACTACCACAATTGCAAAAGAAAGTTTTACTTGGAACAGCTTCCACATTGAGGACTTTACAGATGATGATGCCTGTAACATCCTCAAACAACATTTGCCTACTCCAAGATCTTGGGACAGATTCAACAAGAGGATAAAAATGCCACGTTCAGTTAAATATGTGGCTGATTGTCCAATAAACAATAATAAAAAAGAAGAGCAAATAGATGGATAAGTTCAAGTAGTAATAGAATTTGTCTTTCTGAGTTCAAAAAATCATGAGGTTGGTGACTGTGGTGGTCACACATTAAACACACATTATACAATTGTTACTTGGCAGATCTACACAAAGTATTTAAGTTATAATACTGGCAAGAAAGGTCTACCATATAAACAAAAGGACATTCTTTATCTCCCCACCTCTTAATTTAATGCCTATGAAAAGCTAAATGAAGAAAAAGGATCCCCTTGAAACATGCTGCTGGGGAAAATGGTGGAGAATACCTTGAATTGTCACTATTTGCGAGAGGAAATAAACCAGTCTGCTCACTGGAAGCACTAATAATAAAGATAAAGTTGCAGTTGTTTGGAAGTAATGAAGAGGCAAGAGTTACTGGAGAAATCCTTCATCTCAGGGGAGGTGGGGCAGACAATAAAAAAGAGAGCTGCAAAGACATGGTGAGCAGGTGCTGTAATGACATAAGCTTACAAGAACTTAAAGGAGCAAGTATTGATAGGATATTCCTAAGGAAGTGATGTCTATCACAAAGATATGGAAGTGACTGGATGTGACTAATCCTTCTCCATGGGCTGATATATAACAGAGTAACAGAATTGGAAGGGACCTTGAATATCTTCTTGTCCAACCCCCTGTTCAAGCAGAAAACCCTCTACCATTTCAGAAAAATGGCTGTCCAATCCTTTCTTTAAAAAACTTCCAGTGTTGGAGCTTCAGAGGTGGTATTTAGCAGGTTCTGACCAGTTCTGGAAATCAGTAGCGGAAATTTTGAGTAGTTCGGAGAACCGGTAAATACCAGAGGTGGATTTCTGCTGGTTTGCTCCGGATCGGGTGAACGGGTAGTGGAGGTGACGGGAGGCTCTGCCCACCTGCCTGGACCCTTCTGCGCAGGAGCAGAAGCATCACACGGGTGCACGCACACACATCAGTGAGCCGGTAGTAAAATAAATTGAAACCCACCACTGGTAAATACTTCCTCTGACTGGCCCCACCCCCATCTATTCTCTGCCTCCCAAGTTCCAGCTGATCCGGAGGGAATGGAGATTTTGCAATAACCTTCCCTTGGAAGGTGGGTAGGGAATGGAGATTTTACAATATCCTTCCCCTGCCATGCCCACCCAGCCAAGCCAAGCCCACGAAGCCATGCCCACAGAACCGGTAGTAAAAAAATTTGAATCCCATCATTATGGAGCACCCACAACTTCTGGAGGCAAGTTGTTACATTGATTAATCGTTTTAAATGTCATGGAATTTATCTTAGTTCTAGGTTGTTTCTCTTCTTGATTAGTTTCCATCCATTGCTTCTTGTCCTGCCTTACAAATGTCAACTCATTTATACCAATTTTGTTATCTGCACCATCTTTGTTATTCCTGCATCTTTTTATTGTGCACCGAGATCAGACCAAACTTCTGCTACTGTTATATACAATTCATATGTTCATTTGTTGTTGTTGTTGTTGTTGTTGTTGTTGTTGTTGTTGTTGTTATTATTATTATTATTATTATTATTATTATTATTGCATCAACAGAATTGTATCACAGCGGCCAGTTGTTTCGCCGGATTTGGCATTGATTACTAGTCGGGCCCCACCCAGGGGCCTAGGACGTCGTAACGTTTTTTCGTAATATACGTGCAGATCCAAGCAGTGCAGCTTTTTGCATTTGACTGATGGTGATTTTGTCAAGTTTTAACTGTTTTAAATGTAATTCCAGTGCTTTTGGAATAGCACCCAGTGTGCCGATTACCACTGGAATTACCACTGCTGGTTTGTGCCATAATCGTTGGATTTCAATTTTTAAGTCCTGGTATTTCGCGACTTTTTCATGTTCCTTCTCCTCAACCCTGCTATCACCTGGTATTGCGATGTCTATGATTGTAACCTTCTTTTTCTCAACCAGTGTGATGTCTGGTGTATTATGCGCCAGTATTTTATCCGTTTGTATGCGAAAATCCAACAAGATCTTGACCATCTGACCCTCGACGACTTTTTCAGGCTTATGTTCCCACCAGTTTGTTGCTGTTTTAATGTTATAATTTTTGCACAAATTCCAGTGGATCATTTGTGCCACTGAATTGTGCCGCATTTTATAGTCAGTCTGCGCGATTTTTTTACAGCAGCTGAGTATGTGGTCAACAGTTTCATCAGCCTCTTTGCAAAGTCTACATTTGGCATCATCAGAGGATTTTTCGATTTTGGTCTTAATGGCATTTGTGCGGATAGCTTGTTCTTGCGCAGCCAGGATTAGTGACTCTGTTTCTTTCTTTAATGTACCTGCTGTTAACCATAACCAAGTTTTTTCACTGTCCACTTTATCTTTCATTTTTTCCAGAAATTGGCCATGCAATGCTTTGTTCTGCCAACTCTCCATTCTTAATTTTATCATATCTTTTTTGTATTCTTGTTTCGTCTGTTGGGCCTTCAATAGATTTTTGTTCTTTACTTCGATTAATAGATGTTCTTGACTTTCTTTTAAATTTATTATTACTATTACTATTACTATTACTATTATTATTATTCGATTGTATCACAGCGGCCAGTTGTTTCGCCGGATTTGGCATTGATTACTAGTCGGGCCCCACCCAGGGGCCTAGGACGTCGTAACATATTTTCGTAATATACGTGCAGATCCAAGCAGTGCATTTGACTGATGGTGATTTTGTCAAGTTTTAACTGTTTTAAATGTAATTCCAGTGCTTTTGGAATAGCACCCAGTGTGCCAATTACCACTGCTGGTTTGTGCCATAATCGTTGAATTTCAATTTTTAAGTCTTGGTATTTCGTGACTTTTTGATGTTCCTTCTCCTCGACCCTGCTATCACCTGGTATTGCGATGTCTATGATTGTAACCTTACTTTTCTCAATCAGTGTGATGTCTGGTGTGTTATGCGCTAGTATTTTGTCTGTTTGTATACGAAAATCCCACAGGATCTTGACCATCTGATTTTCGGTAACTTTTTCAGGCTTATGTTCCCACCAGTTTGTTGCTGTTTAAATATTATAATTTTTGCACAAATTCCAGTGGATCATTTGTGCTACTGAATTGTGCCGCAATTTATAATCAGTCTGCGCGATTTTTTTACAGCAGCTGAGTATGTGGTCAACAGTTTCATCAACTTCTTTGCAGAGTCTGCATTTGGCATCATCAAAGGATTTTTCGATTTTGGCCTTAATGGCATTTGTTCGGATAGCTTGTTCTTGCGCAGCCAGGATTAGTGATTCTGTTTCTTTCTTTAATGTACCTGTTGTTAACCATAACCAAGTTTTTTCACTGTCCACTTTATCTTTTATTTTTTCAAGAAATTGACCATGCAATGCTTTGTTCTGCCAGCTCTCCATTCTTGATTTTATCACACCTTTTCTGTATTCTTGTTTCATCTGTTGGGCCTTCAGTAGATTTTTGTTCTTTACTTCGATTAATAGATGTTCTTGACTTTCTTTTAAATATTCAGCCAGTGCATGTTTTTCTTCTTCAACTATTTGCTGCACTTGTAATAATCCTCTGCCACCTGATTTTCGGGGCAGGTATAATCTATCAGTGTTACCGCGTGGATGTAAACTGTAGTGCATTGTCATTAGTTTCCTGGTTTTTCGGTCCAAAATGTCCAAATCAGCTTGTGTCCAGTTAACTATACCAGCTGTGTATCTTATAACTGGTATTGCCCAGGTGTTTATGGCCTTGATTTTATTTCCACCATTTAATTTAGATTTCAAAATTTTCCTAACTCTGTTGGTGTACTCTCTTCTGACAATAGTTTTTACTTCTCCGTGTTTGATGTTATCCAACTGCAGAATGCCTAAGTATTTGTAGGCTTCATTTTCGTTGCATTTAATTAGTTGGCCATTGGGCATTTCAATTCCCTCACATGCAGTGATTTTGCCTCTTTTTATGAATACAGTGGCACATTTTTCCATGCCAAACTTCATTGAAATATCGGTGCTGAATACTCCGACTGTCTTTGTCAGTGATTGGATTTCTATTTCTGACTTACCATAGAGTTTCAAATCATCCATATATAATAAATGCAAAATTTTTTCAGCTTCTTTGGCTGTTTTGTAGCCTAATTTCATTTTTTAAAGATTACTGATAGCGGGATCATCACGATGATGAAGAGAAGAGGTGAAAGTGAATCACCCTGGAAAATTCCTCACTTGATATTGACCATTCCATAGTTCTCATTCCCTACTGCCAACTCAGTTCTCCATTGTTTCATCGCCTTTTCAGCGAAGGATGTAATATTTTTGCTAATGCCAGTTGTTTCTAAGTATTTTATGATCCAACTATGTGGCAATGAGTTGAATGCCTTTTTATAATCAATCCAGACCATATTCAAGTTCATTTTTCTTTTCTTACAATTTTCTAATATCATTTTATCAATCAGGAGCTGATCTTTTGGACCCTTGCTCCTTCTTTTATTACCTTTTTGCTCTACTGGCAAGATGTTGTTTGTTTCCAAATAATCATAATATTATCTGCAATAATGCCTATGAGTAATTTGAAGGTTGTTGGCAAGCATGTTATTGGTCTGTAGATTTCAGGTATTGTTCCTTTAGTTGCATCTTTCTGAATCAAGTATGTTTTTCCAGTTGTCAACCATTCCTCAATTTGACCATTTTGTAAAATTTCATTCAGTTGCCTGGCCAATATTGCATGTAAACTGGTCAGATATTTGAGCCAGAAACCATGTAATTGGTCATTTCCAGGTGATGCCCAATTCTTTACTTTTTTTACTCGATTTTTGAGCATCTCTGTTGTTATTTCTAATATTTGCATTTGTTTATTACCAATACTTTTCTCAAAGTCATGTATCCACTTTGCTTCCTTATTGTAGTCCTTTGCATTCTCCCACAAACCTTTCCAGAATTCACCTGTGGCCTGCTTTTGTGGTTTTTCACTTTTGGTGTCACCATTCACATTAAGACTTTGATAAAAATGCCGTTGGTCTGATCAAAATTGTTGATTTTGTTTGTGTTGGATGATTCGTGCCTCATATCTCTCAATTTTTCTAGCTGTTGCTGTTATCTGCTGTTTTACAATCTCTACAGTTTAATTGATGTTTCTTGTATCCAATCTATATCTTCTGATCAGCTGATCTATGATTTTGCTGTTTTAAAGCCATTGCTCATGCATGTTCTGTAAGTTGCTAGCATCTGCCCTAAATTTTTTGACTTTTTGTTCTAATCGGATTTTCCACTTTGGCTTTGATGCTTTTTCCATTGTATGCTTAGGTGCTTTGATTGTAATGCCTAGTTCATTAGTGACTATTACAGCTGCACTGTACATTAACTGATTCGTTTCCAAGATGGATCCCGATTCAATTGTTGAAAGCACTGCATTAACCATTTTCATGATAGGACCCAAAATTTTCTTAGGGACAGTTTTTAATGATGGTAAATGTTGCCTTTCCTCACTAGCCAGAAAATGCTCCATGATCTTGTCCTTCAGTTCTTTTTGTTTTTGAGTTGGTTCATCAGTTGGTTCAATGGTAACTGGTTCTGGTGGTAGTGTTGTTATTTCATCTCCGACAGCTTCCTCTGGGAGTTCTACTACTATTTCTTTAGTTGTGTCTCGAGTATCAGTTAATTCCTCTTGTGATGTTTTTTTTTTTGGCAATTTGCCTGAATTTCCTCAAGTTCAACTTCATTAAACATTTTATTCTGAATAATAAATCGGCTTTGATCTGCTAGTCGTTGTTCACTAACATTTAAATCTGGATATTGTTGTTTCCATAAATCATACATTCGCTTTAAGTAGCTTCTTTTTTTTGGCTCTGATTTGTAATAACAGGCCATTATGGCACGATTTTCTTCTGCACTATATTTTTGTCGTTTTGTTGGCTGGTTCACTTGTAGCCCACTTGTCGACTGATGCCCAGGGACCTCAACATCTGCCGCGGCCCTTGTTAACCCGCGCGACGACCAATGCGGTATAGAATTTTTAGTCGTTTCTTTCACCATATTGTATGGGTTGACGAGTTTTTATGGGGCCAGGTTGCCAACCTGACCCCCAACCCTCCTCCTTTCTCATCCGGGCTTGGCACCGGCAATGGCGGAGTTCATTATTATTATTATTATTATTATTATTATTATTATTATTATTATTATTATTATTATTATTATTATTATTATTATTATTATTATTATTATTACTATTATTATTATTATTATTATTATTATTATTATTATTATTATTATTATTATTATTATTATTATTATTATTATTATTATTATTATTATTATTGTTAAGGTTAAAGCTAACTTTTTTATTTTAAATCGGGAAAATACCCCATTCAAGACAATTAACAAGCGAAAAGGAACTGTTTAAAAAAGTAAATAAAAAGCCTTCACCCTCCCACATATAATCCTTCCAATGAAAGTTGCCCTATGGAGTATCTTATAGGAAGATAATAAAGGGCCACTGAGAGCATACCTACTATTGATCAGTATTACATATACATAGGGATTGAATACAAGATTATTTGTGTTTCCCCGCTCCCAAAAAATCTAAGGTAAAGGTAATCAGTGAAACAAAATATTTCTGATCATTCTGTCTAGAGTCGTACAGGCTGAGCAAATGTTATGAAGGAGGACGAGCAGAAAGAGCAGAAGGTGGTACAAGAGATTGTATCCTATTGAAAAGAAAGGGAATAGGATGTTTTTGATCTGCCTCTGAGTTCTTCTTTTGATTTCCACTCTTGTAAATGCAAGTCTGGTTAATGAGCATTGTTATTTCTCCCCGCTCTTTCCTCCACCCCATTTAAAGTTGTTTCCTGTAGTCAGAAATGTGCCTTTTCAAATTATCAGTTTATCATTGCATTTGTGTATTACTTTTTATGTTTGCAGATATATTCATAATGGAAATGTATTTTCATAGCGTAGCTAATGTCTATTTATCCTGCTTGTTCTCCTTTGGGCTCATTATTTGTTGATGAGATTTTCTTTCTTTGTTGCTTGCATGTTTGGCTTCTTGCAAAGAGCCATTTCTAAAAATAAACATTTATTCCTTCTGTGCTGAAAGCAAATGCTTCCAAGGCAAATCCTACGAGGTGCTCAGCCTTTGTTCAGCTGAATGCCAGGATTGTTACTTGAAAGGGCAATTCTGATAATGTAGTTCAGTATACAGGAACAAACTGGGTTCATCACTGATCAACGTATTAGAATTATAAAAAAAAATTGTGGGGATAGTCTCATTAGTTTAGAAACAGAGTAAGAGCAATTAAAAGAGCAACAGCAACAACAAATAAAGCTAATTAGTTCAGACTTGTTTTTGAAGCATTTCAACATGGTTTTTATAGCATAATCATCATAGTTTGAATTATTATTTCTCATTCATTTCAGAAAATTGCCTCCTGGTTTCCCCTAAATCTTGGAACAACATTTTTGTGTTGGAAAGAATATTGAAAAAGAAAATCCTGTCATAATAATATGGAAATTGGGAATATATTTAGTGCCTGCTCTTCCCTTCACTTTAAGTCCCCCTTGGATGCCGCGAAGTGACTTCCTGAAGGAAGGTTTTGATTCATGTGATCCTAAAGGTATATTGATAATTGTGTTCCAGTTGTGTATGTATGTATGTATGTATGTATGTATGTATGTATGTATGTATGTATGTGTACACACATACACACACACACTTGTTCATTAATATAATATTCCAGGATTGAAAGTGATACTGAACAATTGTGTTTTTATCTACAGATACAGTTGTTAATATTACAATCAACACAGTTGGAATAAGTGAGCATCACGATGCCTTTATTATATTATTAAATGCCTCTTCACTTACCATTTTGTATATATGTATCTGACCTTCACATACAGCGCAATAGGAATAATATCAATAGTGGATGCCTAAACAAGTACCCTGTTTCCCCCAAAATAATACCTCCCCATATAATAAGCCCAATCGGGCTTTTGAGCACATGCGCTAAAATAAGCCCTCCCCCAAAATATTGCAACACAGCAGCAGCCATGAGGTGACCACGCTCGCTGCCTCCTGCACCTCAAAAATAAGAAGACCTCCCTGAAAATATGGCCAAGGGCTTATTTCGGGGGTCAAAATAAAATAAGACCCTGTCTTATTTTCAGGGAAACATGGTATCTGCAGTATTCGTGGCAGGATTTTGTTAATGGTGTGGTATTTGCTCCTTTGTAGAGCTGAGAGAGACTGACTGGCCCAAGGTCAGCCAGCTGACTTCATGTCCGAGGTAGTATTACGACCCATAGTCTCCTGGTTTCTAGTCTGATGCTTTATGCATTATACAAATTGGTTCTTGGCAGTCATTAGATGGCAGCAAAAGCACAGCCAAGCATATAGTTTGTTTCTTTCTATGTTTTATTTTAAAAAATATGGCTGCCGATCAAGTAGCCCAACTCCACGCTACTAACAACAGTAAAAACACAACAAAAAAATGATACAAGGAACAAGAAACTGTTCAGGGACTCTATCCGACTACATTCATTGAGTTCCTGTTCAGGGACTCTATCCGACTACATTCATTGAGTTCCTAATTCCATATACTGGTTGTGAACATTATTGCATTCCAGATATAAGAGCTGTGTTTTTCTAATATAGTTTGATACTGTATATTTTTGCTTGGCTGCAGTACTCTATGTGTAGAACCTGATAAAGGCTCCATTTAAACAGGGTTTCCCAGCCTGTGTATTATATTTGGGGAGGTGCAAACATTGTTGGGGAAAGAGCCTTTTAATTTTACATTTACAATAAATACATTTTTTCCAAAAGTTCATTGTATTGCTTACATTTGTGATCATTTTGGAGTTTGGATTTTTAAGAGAGGCATGCACATTAAGATTATACTGAAAGGAAGTATGATGGAAAACAGTTTAGAACCCTTGCTTTAAAGCACCAATTATCAAATGATGTCCCGTGGACCAGATAGAGCCCACCAATGCAAAATATCCAGCCCGCGAAGTGGTGGGATTCAGCCCTGCCCCTAGCACCTCCCCTCACTGTAGACCTTATCTTCCCGTGAGAACCCATTCCAGGTGCACTTCTGGTTAGTTATTTCACCAATGACCCTGCATTTCTAATCATACTGCTGCTGCTGAAGGTAATGCCAAAGGGTGCTGGGGAGGACCAGCTGACTGAGGGGTGATCTTGCCAGTGCAGCCATGTGATCCAGGGCCAGTGATTAAGTAGGGAAGGGGCTGCTGCTGGCTTGAAAAGCAGCTCTGCTTTCAGCTTTTAAAGTAGTGCTTTAAAAGTCTTTAAAAATGCTTTAAAAACAGACTTTCAGGATGTTTTTCACAGCCATATGATCCAGGGACGAAGGGTGAGTAGGGGAGGGACACGTACAGCAAGGACAAAGGTAAAATGGGCTGCTAAATTGGCCATGCTCATCCAGTCACATGACCACCTAGCCATGCCCACCCAGCCAGTCTGGCCTCCCTAACAGTGTGAGGGGACTATGAATCGCCCACCTGTTTAAAAAGTTTGAGGACCCCTGCTTTAAAGGATACAGCCAGAGTTGGTCCAATCAACAACCTTCATATCAACTGGGTATTTGAAATGCAAATACTGTGAGACACTGTAACTCAAGAAAAAATAAATAAATCCTGAACTAACTGTACCAGTTCAAGTTTTCTGTTTCAAGTTTTTTGAAGTCCTACTTACCTGTTAAAAGCAATGTGGTCTGTAGTAATCTTTGAGACTTGGACAGATTTTATAAGGAATCCAATTCCCCAAATGCTTTCCTTTGTGGTACAAAATAGAGGAGGGCTCTCCTCTATTTATTTGACAAGTCTATGACAATTCACCACAGCCAGCTCACCACAGCCAACTTGCCATGGCCAACTCACCACAGCCAACTTACCATGGCCAACTCACCACGGTCAACTTGCCATGGCCAACTTGCTGTGGGACAAGAGTGACACTAATATCAAAGAAATGGTAGAACAGAAAAAGGGGGACCAAAATGAAATGTGAATGACAAAAATTAGTTTTTTCAATTTATTTTAAATAATTAAATAGAATTGTTAAATTGTCTGGAATTAGTTGTCCCACAGCAAATTGTCCATGGTGAGTTGGCTGCAGCAAGTTGTCTGTGGCGAGTTGTCCCATTCCTCTCCTAGTGACCTACTTTCCATCTCTATTCAGTTGCCATTATGCATATATAAACATAAAGCTCAAATAACCAAATGCCACTCCCTTTGGGATATCCATGTTTACTATCCACAGTATTACTTCCAATGGCTCTGGAAAGCTTTGTGCCTTTTCATACAGAAAAAATGCTTCTCAAACATTTTTCCTCATTATCTAAAAATGCTTAATGGAAAGTCCTTCTTACCCAATGTAGATAAAACACTTAAAGTCAAGTTAAATGTTCCTGTTGTGATTGGGTAATGGATTCAGGTCTCCTTATCCCAAAAACAAACCACTTTTTTCCCAGTTTTGGGTAATTTACCCAGCTACAGGAATGCACTAATATAGATACTGAAAAAGTATAAATTGGAGTGTTCTGTTCCCTTTTTTCTGTCTCTTGCTGCTCTTGGATTTTGGCTTGTTTTGCTACCTGTTTTTGATGTCTGCCAATATTTAATGAATGAATCTCAAACTATATTTTGGTAACTGGAGTAGTGTGTGTGCTTCTTCTGATACACATATAGGAAAAGATTGGATGTGTGTTGGGTGCAAGTTAAACTGAACATTATTCATGATAATTTTCCAACAGTTTATAGCATGTTTTTCATTCATATTCATATAAAAAGCAAATTAAAATATGGAACAATCCAATACCATAGCAACAGTTCTTTGTCTTCTCATTTGCCTACAGCCAAATGAAGAAGCACTGAATATTCCACTAGAGACTCAACAAGTTTCTCTCCGAATTGAGACAAAGAATCTTCTCTAATGAGATCTTCAGAGCAGCCAAGATGAGAAGAAGGAATTATATCAAAGAGCAATATTTATTTTATATTCATGACACCCGTTTTGTATACCAAACACCATTTAAGCTTATAATGAATACTGATAGATAATTCTGAAGCGAGGTGGCAAATATGTAAATTCTTATTTAGGAGAAGGAGAAACTGTCCAATAATTTATCTAGGGCAGGATTTCCCAACAGCAGTGTCAAGAACATCACATCTCAGAAATCCCTACAGGAAAAGTCCTTTGTGAAGTCTTCTCTTGGGAATGAAGTGTGGCAGCAAGCCTAGAGGGTTGGAGTTGTTGGAAAACTGTTTTTATGATGAAAGACAGAAATGTTATGCTTGCTTTCTCCCTCTCCCTCCCCCAATCCCTTGGTTAATTCATAACTAGGTGCAAATATCTCTCACACTAACACAACCCTAGTTCATTCATAACCCCATAAATATAAAAGTTTCACATTTCACTCATTAGAATGAGCATTAAAAACAACAACAACACTCAAGACAAAACAGCTTTTGGCTAGGCACCAAGAGTCATCAGAAAACCTGGCTCCAAATCTCTAGATTCATTGTGCATCTATTACAAAATTCAAATATACAACTTTTAAGACCTACAGATAACTGAATAGTTGATCAGCTAGGTTCTTCATACATCGGGCAATTTGAGTTGTTCTCAGTATTATCCTATTACCGTGTTGCCCCAAAAATAAGACAGGGTCTTATGTTCTTTTGCCCCACAAAATATGGCATTGGGCTTATTATAGGGGAGGGCTTGTTATTTTCTGGGACAGGTGAGAAGCGAGGCGTGCCTTTTACCTTTCCAGCTCCATCGCGTTCCTCGCCATTGTGTTCAGGGAAGCTGCTGGTAAAAAAAAAAACCTTCTCACGAGTTCAATCAAACTTCTTGAAGTCACGAAAAGGTTTTTTTTTTTTACCAGGGGCTTCCCTGAACACAATGGCGAGGAACATGACAGAGTTGGAAAGGTAAGAGGTGCGCCTCGTGGCCCAACACCGCCCACCTCGCCCCAATGGTAAAGGCAGCCTGCCTGGTTCCCTTCCATGCCATCCCTTTAGTGAGGGATGGCAGGTGGGGGGTGGGAGAAGCAAGGTGTGCCTCTTACCTTTCCAGGTCCATTGCGTTCCTCATCCTTTCACCCATTGAATCCCCTTGTAAAAAAAACCTCACGAGTTCAACTCGTGAGGTTTTTTTTTACAAGGGGCTTCAATGGACAAAAGAGCAACTAACGCAATGGACCTGGAAAGGTAAGAGGTGCGCCTCGCGGCCTAACACCACCCATTTCACTCCAATGGTAAAGGCCACCCACCTGCCACCCCTCGCTAAAGGGACAATGGAGAAGGGAACCAGGCAGGCTGCCTTTACTATTGGGCTGGGCGGTGTTTTTTTGCACGAGAAGGAACAGGCGAGAGGGGGTGATCACATTGCTGGCCTGCCGCTGTTTTTGCGGTGGGCTCTTTTTGTGCAAAAGGGAAGAGCGGGTGGTGGTGGTGGAAGCACTTTGCTTCGCCTGCCGCTGTTTTTGCAGCAAGCCCTCTTTTTCCCGTGCAAGCTGTACCAGTAGGTGGTACAGTGGTAATGGCGGGGATCGGTTGCGCATGCATTTAATTAGTTGGGGATGGGCTTATTTTCAGGGGAGGGCTTTTCAGCGCATCCTCTGAAAATCCTGTTTGGGCTTATTAGCAGGGCATGTCTTATTTTCGGGGAAACACAGTAGTAGAGTAAAATGGCATAACTATGAATGGAACATTATTTGTTCTCAAATGAATAACAATAGCAGTTTCTTTTACTCACCCAAACTTTCCAACTGTCATTGGGCTCTTGCTGTTTTAGTATTTACCACCTTAATATTTTTTTTTAATAAAAACACAAAATTTGCTCTGTTCCATGGGATAATTTTATTCTAGATCTGTGATGGTGAACCTATGGCACACATGCCCAAAGTGGCACACAGAGCCATGTCTCCTGGCATGTGCGGCATCCCCCATTCCTCTTCCAGGTTTCTAGCACACATGACAATCTGTCTCCTTTGTGCATGTGCCTGTGCCGGAAATTGGAAGAGCTGGTCTTCTGTTTTCCAGCAAAAGCATGCGTGCCAGTCAGCTGATCCTCACGTGTACATGTGTGCCTGTAACTGGAAGACTAGCATGCTGGCTTACATGCATGCACTGGAAACCAGAAGTTCATTTTCCAGTGTGCGCATGCCCCCTTGGCGGCTCCTCTTCCAGGTTGTGGCTCCAACAAGTGTGCACACTCCCTTTTCAGTACTCTGAACCAAAAAAGGTTCATCATCACTGTTCTAGATAATGCAAAGTTAGCATCCCCAACTTTAAATTATTTAATGCATTTAACAATTTATTTGCCTTAAATGATAAACTACTGGGAGTTATTGTTTGTAGGTGTCCATAGAATCATAATAATGATTTTTTTTTAAAATCAGATCATATTAAAATAATTTTCTTCTTTAGTTTGTCTGTAATTCAAGAAATAAATTAATTGATTCCTATGGCTGATGATTATATATTGCATCTTAGCAAGAATCATTCTGAAAACAAATAAATAATGGTGCTAGATTGGGTAAATGAAAGGCACATTCAGGCTTAGGCAGCAACAGCTCTTTATTAACTCTGAAACAACTATGTACAATCTAGTGAAGGTTCAGTCTGACAGCAGCCCTTTTATAGGGAGCTGTCAGACCCTTCAACCAATCAGGTTGAATCTCTGTTCCCGCCGGAACAGAGGACCTTGGTGTAAACCATTGTAAATGATTCTGGTATCTACACCCCTCCCCTCTTAGATGGGATCAACCAACTTGGAGTTACCTCTGGTTGCCCAAGATTGGAGTTGGAGAGATGGCCACGGAGTTGGTCAATGTGCCATCTCCAATTCTGACCATCCTCGAGCTCTTCTAGGTAAGAGCAAAGTCTGGTGATACTTATTACCATGGCAGGAATCCACAGAGTTCCCCCAGCGCAGTTGTGGGCATAAACTGAATCCCCTATGCTAAAATTCCTTATTTTGCTTGTTGAATCTGGGGGTGATACGGCAGAGTAATTTGGGTGTAGCCGGTCTAAGTGGGACCTTAGCCAGCGACCCATTAGAAGCTCGGAAGGGCTTCTCCCAGTGCTAGCACTTGGCGTGATGTGTTGTATGAGGAGGAATTGATCAACCCGTGGTTGCCAATCTCCTGGGCCCATCCTGGATAGGGGCTCTTTTGCAGATCTTACCATTTTCTCCGCCTGTCCATTGGAGGCCGGATGGAATGGTGCGACCAGGGCATGTTTGATTCCCTGCACTGCTAAGTAGGTTTTGAACTGCATGGCGGTAAATTGGGGCCCGTTGTCAGAGATCAAGACATCAGACAGGCTGTGAGTGGAGAAAAGTCTCCGTAGTGCCTTGATGACTGCTTCTGCCATGGTATAGGTCATGAAGACTACTTCTAGCCATTTCGAGTAGGTGTCCACAACTACCATGAAAGTCTGGCCATGAACTGGGCCAGCAAAATCTATGTGCACCCTAGACCATGGTGCTTGAGGTAACTCCCACTCCTTAGCGGGTGCCTTCAGACATGTTTAGACGGTCTGGGAATGTAGTGTGTCCTCAGCGTCTGTTGTAGCACCGACCAAGCGACCAATTGGAGTGGCGTTGGCTCGGACAAGTCCTTCACTGCCTCAAACACCTCTCGTCTGCAGTAGCTCAGGAATATGTTCTTTTTCCAGCCTTCAGAAAGGCCCATGAGATTGTTGGCTTTGAGGAAGCAGTCGAACCTCAGCATGTAGGATTCCCAGTGCTCGGTGACTGGGTTGTACAGAGTCGGTGGGGCGTGCATTGTCATCTTGTGTCCCTGAGAGCATTTGAATTTGCCGCTCAAAGATGGCTGCTTGATGCCACGCCGAGCTCCGGGCTGGATTTACTTGTTGGATTGTTGTGCTCTTTTTGTTTGCCTAGTTGCCTTTCAATCCAATCTTCGTCACCAGTGTTAGATCGGGTAAATGAAAGGCACGCTCAGGCTTAGGCAGCAACAGCTCTTTATTAACTCTGAAACAACTATGTACAATCCAGTGAAGGTTCAGTCTAACAGCAGACCTTTTATAAGGAGCTGTCAGACCCTTCGACCAATCTGGTTGAATCTCTGTTCCCGCCGGAACAGAGGACCTTGGTGTAAACCATTGTAACTGATTCTTGTATCTAACAAATGGCATGTTTCCTATAGACTTCAGTGCATTGTTTGAGCAACTGACAAGGTGATAAAATGTATTAGCTTAAGAAGAAGAAAAAACATTCTCTTCATATATTTTCAATTTTCAGTTTATTATCTCCATATGCTTGGTGAGTGGCATAATCAATTTCATTATGAAATGCAGTGTGTGGAGTAGTTAAATTAAGGTGGCATCATCCTGAAAGTGCAGTCAAGGCCAAAATGGAGATCATCAAGTCCATCCATTTTAATCAGCAATACACCAGGGCGACACAGTTTGAGCTCAGCTGTTAAACTGTTAATTAACTCACTGCTGAGGAAGAAGCAATCAGTTTGAGAAAACACAGGCTTCTGTCAATTGACTCACTCTAGAAATTAATGGCCTACTTACTCTGCTGCTGACAAGAACTGTGGTTTGGTGTTGTGTTACCTCAGCAGGAAGTGCTGTTTAGCTGCTCACTTTCTTTTCAGCTGGGGCAGTGCAAGCCCATAACATTCTAGCTACTACTGCATTCATCACTCAGCAGGTCCTCAGAGCTGTAGCATCTTGGCTTGTTACATACAAAATGGGAACCCATATTGTGCTCATATAGAAAAAAGAGTTTGATATGATATGGACATACACACGCCTTAGAGCTCAGTGCAAAGCCCAATGCCTGGATAAAAAGGTAAAGGTTCCCCTCACACATATGTGCTAGTCGTTCCCAACTTTAGGGGTGATGTTCATCTCCGTTTCAAAGCCAAAGAGTCAGCACTGTCAGAAGACATCTCCATGGTCATGTGGCTGGCATGACCAAATGCCGAAGGCACACGGAATGCTGTTACCTTCCCACCAAAGTGGTCTCTATTTTTCTACTTGAATTTTGTATGTGCTTTCGAACTGCTAGGCTGGCAGAAGCTGGGACAAGTAACAGGAGCTCACTCCATTAGACAGCACTAGGGATTTGAACTGCCGAACTGCCAACCATTCTGATCAACAAGCTCAGCATCTTAGCCACTGAGCTACCACATCCCTTTTAATGCCTGGATAGAAGGGGGCAATTTGGCAGCTATGTAAATGTGACTTTTTCCTATTTTTTTGGCCATTTAAGATGCATAAGTTGCACAAGTAGTTTGAGCAAGCAACTCTTATGATAAAAGACATTGACAAACTCTGCACATAATCCTATGAAATTTGGCATAAGACTCTAAAATTCCTGCAAATTTCATCCTGTGCTGATGAACACAAGCATACAAACAAGTTATATATGCTGTTTCTAAATGTTTTTCTGAATGCATGTTAATGGAAAGCTATGCTTCCAGGTTGGTTCACATTCTATAATTGGAAATAAAATAAGCC
Source organism: Natrix helvetica (assembly GCF_964273705.1). Classification (NCBI taxonomy): domain Eukaryota; kingdom Metazoa; phylum Chordata; class Lepidosauria; order Squamata; family Natricidae; genus Natrix; species Natrix helvetica. The sequence goes on along the minus strand of NC_138550.1, from coordinate 88,639,404 downwards.
TCATAACCTGATATCCTTATGATTAAAAGCTTCTATGTGGCTTTGGTGCTACAGCACAGAGAATCATTCTAAATGCATATCAACATTGCAATGGCCTTATAGAAATCTGTGTCCCATGTACAGTACATCTGGAGAAGTATATACAGTACTCACACCATGTGAAAAGAATAAAATCGAATTTTATTGTTTGGAAATAGTGCAAATGAGAACAATCAAAATTAAGAGAGAATCAAACACATTCCTTACAAAAGAATAAAAACGATAGAAAGTTTAGGACTTTTTAGCTCATCAAGAGAGAACCAAACACATTCCTTACAAAAGAATAAAAAGGATAGAAGGTTTAGGACTTTTTAGCTCATCAAAGAGGTGACAGAGAGGAAATATGATTGATGTATATAAAAATCAGGCATGCCATGAAGAAAGTAGATAGGAATAGATTTTTTTTATTTATTTATTTATTTATTTATTGCAACCCAAAACTAGGTTTAGTCAGACTTGGAGGAGAGAAAAGATGTATTTCTTCATTCAGAATGTAATTAACCTCTGGAGTTCTTTACTGCAAGATATGTTGATGGCCAGCTTCAATATATTTTATGAAAGAAATAGTAAAAGGATAAAAACCATGCACATTTTTAAAAAGAAAAGTAAGGAAAGTGAGGAAAAGTAATAAGTGGGAAAAGTGCAAAGAAAGAAATAGAAAAAAGAAAAAGTTATAAAGAAGCAGCTTCTGGTCCTTTTAACAACAGATTTATATTTTTCTTTCTCCATCCAAGCTTACCATTTAACTTCTTCCTTCCATAGTCCACCCTTACTAACTCATAATCAAAAGTTCATTTTTTTCAGCAAAAAGTCCACAAGGTATTTCCAGTCACTAATAAATGTAGTTATTATCCTTTCTTTGATGATACATTTTTGCCATTTCTGCTAAATCTGCCATCTTCATCAGCCAGCCCTCCATTGTGGGATTTTCAGAGTCTTTCCTTTTTTTTTGTACATGGGACAATCTTACAGCAGTTATCATACATTAAAAAAAATCTTTCATAATTCTTTTATAATTATCCATCCATTAGACCCACCAAAAAAGGTTTGGTTTCAATTGAATATTAATCTTTAAATTGTTCTCCACCACTGTATGTATTTGAACCCAAGGTTGAGTAGTGTTAAAAGGGGATTGGATAAATTGCAGAAGGTCTATCTATTCTGGGGAGAGCACGCCTCCAAGTATTAGTTGAAGGAAATAATGATGGAAGAGAGATACAGCTGTATCTTGTGCTTGCAAGCACCCTAGAGACCATTGTGAAAAACAAAATGCTGGATAAAGATGAGCCTTGAACTAATCCAGCAGGATCATTTTTACATTATCAGTTGTCACTAACATTTGCATAAAATGAAAATCAAGTGTTCTGACCTATTCCCAAGCAATGTGTTTGAAACATTTCAGCACAATAACCACTTTGTGTAATTTTGTCCCGGAGGAATTAAAAAATGGAAAGCAGGTATCTTTGCAACATTGGATCCAGGTGAACAAGGTACTTAGGTCTGTTCAGTCACTCCTAATTAATTTTCTATACTTCAGAGGCACAAGTGTTTTCTGAATGCTCTGGATTTCCTTAGGGAAGTGATCCTCTACATCTGTACTACACTATTGTTCATAAGCATTTTCAGGTCAAAAGGAGGAACAGGAGGAGCGGTGACAACAGAAGAAGTAGCAGAGGAGGAGGAGGACAATGACAAGTTGCCATTACATTTAGAAGAATGGCACAACATAATAACACATCTATTTTAGGTAATGAAAAATCTGATATGGCATGTGGTGCAAAGGCAATTATCCTCTGTGTTAGCACCATATGGGTGGTTTGTGAGTGATTGATAGGCCAGTGACTTAAAGGAAAAGTGAGTTATGTTTGATGTCAGTCAGTTTTGACAGATTCCCCACTTACTGTAGCCATACATATCATTACTTTACAGCATGCACTTTGAAAGTTTAAAGTCATCAAAAACAAGCCTCGGACTTTATGAAATTAACAGAAGGAGAGCAGTGTCTGGGTTAACAAGCCAGAGAATAAACTCCAATTCCCATCCTGATCTGATTTGCACCACTGTCATCATGCTAAGCAGCATAAAACATGTGAATCATGTGCTGAGGTTTGCCAGGCGTTGACATCTTTTTCAGTCCGAATCTGGTTGGTATAACAGGACATTAATTAAGTCACAGCATAGATTGCATCATTTTCGTCTCTGTCTTTTACAAAGAACAAGGGGCCCTACCAGCATCCTTGCCCACCATTCCATCTAGACCAATGGATAGAAGCTCTCTTTGCCAGCTCAAAGTACAGCCCAAGGGCAGCCCTAACAAGTCAATTGTGCATAAAGGAACCTCAACATTCCATCTTCAATCAGCCTGATGACCTCTATTCTCTACTTTTTCTTTGCTGCTCCTCCTGAAAGGACAGGTTTACTAACCAAAGAAGTAACCCCAGGTTCAGGAACAAGAACCTGCTTACTTTCTACAAAAGTAGCCAGCAAATCAAATGTCTTAAGTTTCCCACTTTGTAGCCCTCAACTTCTATTAAAAAAAACCCCTTTGTTCTCCCATTGTTCAGGATCTCCCTTTCTTACACACCCAAATATCCTAGCAAGAAACACAGGTCTTCTCTTCAGGGCTGTGTTCTATACTTCTGAATTTTTCATGCTGCTAAATGACAAATAGAAAATATTCATGATAGGAGAATCCGAACTGTATATAGGATATTAATACAATTGAGAGAGTCCAGAGGTATTTCACAAGAAGAGTAATCCACTCCTCTACTCACAACAGAATACCCTATGCCACCAGGCTTGAAATTTTGGGCTTGGAAAACCTAGAACTGTGCTGCCTACTGTCTGACCTAAGCGTAGTATACAAAATTATCCGCTATAGTATCCTACCTGTCAATGACTATTTCAGCTTCAACCACAATAATACATGAGCAAACAATAGATATAAACTCCAGGTAAACCGCTCCAAACTCAATTACAAAAAAAATACAACTACAACAAAAGGTTGGTCAATGCCTGGAATGCTCTACCTGACTGTTGTTACATCCCGAAACCCCCATAAATTTAACCTAAGACTGTCTACTGTTTGAATTTTGAATTTGAATTTATTTGCGCTTATAGACCGCCCCCTCTCCCGAAAGGGACTCGGGGCGGTGTACAGTCCATGTCAAAGAACAACATTAAAACAATTAAAATTACTAAATGGACAATATATATATATACAGATATAGAATAGATGGATAAGAGGAGGATAAAAGATGTGCAGGACTGTATTGCTAATAAGTAATTAAAATATACAAACATTAAAATCCCAATACCCTATAAAATTAGGTCTACAGAATAATCCCCTTAAAAAACCAGTAAAAATATAAATGCCAGGAGATAGGCGTTGAACTCACCCCACTGCTAACAGGTCTGTAAGGGGCATGCATAAGCGCACAAGCATGCCTATCATCCCTGTCCTACTGTCTCCATTTATTCATACCCATTTACTGTGTTCATATTTATGTTTATACTTATACCTGTTATCTTTTACATGTTTGACAAACTAAATAAAATAAAAATAAATAAAAATTGAGTTTCAGACACTGCAGCAATATAGCAGCGTCTTGAATAATTCCTCCTCCTCCCCCCCCCCCACAAAAAAAGAACTGAACGGGGTTGTCCTGAACTATTACTTGGGAAGGAGACCTCCAAGAAATCTCAAGGTTATCCGTTGGATTGGGAAACTGAAAAGCATCTTGGAAGAAGCAAGTGGCAAAGGACTTTGGTCATACTTAGTTTTATTGTATCTGATATATTTTGTATGAACTGTACACCGCCCCGAGTCCCTTTCGGGAGAGGGGGCGGTCTAGAAGCATTAAATTAAATTAAATTAAAATTAAATGAAAACGATGGACATTTAGTCTCAAGGAATTGAATGTAAAGCAAGGAAGCTTTTATCCTTGCTTTCATTCTACAGTTCAAAGAGGTTGGATTACTACCAGAGGTGCTATCAAGATCCAGTGCCATTTTGCCATCACAATACAAGCTTTGTCCCTTTTTATACATATGTGCAGTGTCATGGTCCAGATATAAAAGGGGCAGCCTTGTGTCATGAAGGCATAATGATGCATTTGTTCTTTGCTCTCCCCTTCTTCACCTCTGTGGCCCCCTATAATTATTATAATCTGCTCTACATAGATTACTTGAGAGATCTAACTAGACTAAATTGATGCTATTAGGCATCTGACTGGAGCAAAATGTTAAAACTATGCAACTCGTTCCTTTTATCAACTGCACAGACTGCTGCTCTTTTCTGAGCATAATTCAGACAGCAGTACGTTTAAGAAGAAATAATCAGGATATTATTGTTTGTGTTGATAATATAAAACTTACCGCATAATTCCCCATCTCTTCTGACACCATTTAGGGTTGCTTATTAAGATTAAGGTTGTGAAGACATGCTTACAAGCATATGAGAAGCCTCTTGGAAATGCCTCAAAAACAAACAAGGTACTTGAATAGTAGTTTTTCAGTGAAAGATTAGAACAGTTTCAGTATGTTAGCTAAGTATCCTTCCAGTGACTAGCAGCTGTGGAAATCAGAATGTTTTGTGGAAAATTAAGCATAATGATGTTTGCTTAGGGCTCCTCCTCATGGCTGTATCAAGGTGGTTTCCTTTAGCTTCTGAAGTAATGTGTGCTAGTTTGCCTCATTAATGAGATTTAATTTGCCTCAGTAACCAAGGTAAGCATCCTTACAAATTTATTGAAGAATAAATTAAGGAAAGTTATATGCTTTGTTTTTCTCTCAGCAAAGTTACCAGTCAGCAGGGAAAACATCAAGTGATCATCCTCCCAAATGGGAGATGGTTCTGAGAGAGGAGGCAAGCTTTGATGATGGTTGGACAGTTTTTTTCTGTCTGCCGAGACTGGTTCTCAGACCACTGAGCTATGATTTGGATGAGCACAGCCTGCTAAAGCAGAAAAGGCTCCTTGTTATACTGGGCATCCCTCCCCCCACCCCACAGTGTCATAGCAAGATAGATCATGGCTGTCCAGTAAAGCAGGAAGCCACCATCCATCCTCTGTTAACCAGTGGGGAGCCGACCCATCAACACTTGTTAGTCTGAAAAGTAGCTGACAGGCACTTTAGGGAAGCTGCAAGTGAAAATGGAGGGATCCTGAGGACGGTGTCTGTCTGTTTTAAAAACACAGTTGACAGTAGGGAGGTGTTACAAGATACAGATGGGATCACTTCTTCTCACTTCAATTCATTTCACTACCACTGCATTCCTCCATGCTGGAACACTGAGTGCTTTTAAACACAATTTAGAAATGGTAAGCCTAGGTTTCAATGTAATCAGAAAACAGTCTTGAAGGAGTTGTGTGAGTCATGTCAGGAAGCAGGATCTCTCTCCCTTCTCTGCACTTCCCCTCCTGTCAACTCTTTTCTTTTCTGTTTTACGTTGGCTGACAGATTTTAGATAGTTGGCATCCAACTGTTTACCTGCCAGAGCTCTAATACATTTTTGAGTTCTCTGGGATCAGAGACCTAGTGAGTAAATAGCTGGACTCTCCCTTGCCATTTTTATTGCCATGTCTTTTATAAACTGGCAGGAGAAATGAGGACAGAAACTCTTCATCTTCGAGGACTTTGGCCATATGAATCAGCTCTATGGGTTAGATGGACAAACTCAGTTTCCTCCTCTTCTCATCCTGGTTGCCTGAGGATAAGCTGCTGGTAAGGGAGGGATGGCAGGAGAAGTGGAAAGACTTAGTGGGTATAAGAGAAAACTCAACTGGACTTTTTCATTGCTCAAAGAAGAAAAATCCTATAAAATTACAACCAAATGGACATGTCTGAAGCAGCCTGATATGGCCAGTAGGATGTGGGTAAATCCCAAGGTCATCTAGAAAACATTTTACATAATCTCATTCCCAGCCCATTGTGGTGACAGCTTAAAAACATATATACATGTTTCAGTTTTAAAGAAGCCACATTTTTTTGTGTGTGGATGTGACATATGAAATTGTGACTTCTTTAAAACTGGAGCATTTATTTAAATTGTCTCTATAGTGGACTGGAAATGAAAGCAAAGCTACATAGTGTCATTTATAACTGGTTAGTGAATCATCCTCTTGCTGCAGTTCCAGGAATGCATGGAGGGGCCACCATCTACAGAAATGATAGTGGACTAGAAATCTTCTATAATTACTTCAGGAAAAGTTATGCCATAAAGAAAAATCAATGTCGAAGCAAATCTTTTGGCTAATTTAACCATATTGATAAAACCATCAATGGTAGCTTTTGGTCAGTAATTGATTGATGGTAGAGAGCAGGGATGTCAAATTGGCAGCCCACCAGCGGGAAGCATCACATGCAGGTCATGTACATCCCAGCTCCGCGAAGGGAAAAATGTCACAAAAGTCATATGATGGCAACTTGTGGTATAGAGTATTATAACTTTTGAAATGTTGGGGGGGGGAAGAAGAGGAGGAGGAGGAAAAGGAGGAGGAGGAGGAAGAGGGAAGATTTAAGAAAGGGGTTCTCTGTCAAAATTTGGAACACTTTGTCAACACTTAGAGCCAACTTAATGTAGTGGCCTCAGGCCCAGGAGATCATGAGTTCAAGTCAAGTAGCCATGAAGTCAAATAAATGACTTTGAGGCAGTCTTGCTGTCTCACAAGGAAGAAAATGGCAAATCATTTCCAAAAGGATGCCCAGAAAACTGCAGACTTGTCCAAATAATCAATAATAGCAGGGGTGAAATTCAGCAGGTTCTGACAGGTTCTGGAGAATTGGTAGTAGAAATTTTGAGTAGTTCAGAGAACCAGCAAATACCACTTCTGGCTGGCCCCAGAGTGGGGTGGGAAGGGAGATTTTGCAATATCCTTCCCCAAGGAGTGTGGAGGGAATGGAGATTTTGCGGTATCCTTCCCTTGCCGGGCCCATCAAGCTACGCTCACAGAACCAGTAGTAAAAAAAAATTGAATTTCACCACTGACTAGTAGTCAAAATGACTTGCAGTTACACCGAGTCCCTCCACCCCCCAAAAATTCTAAGATTAATATTTTGCCTTTTATGTGACAGTATAGCTATAAAATGAAATGGTGGTGCAGATGAAGAATTTGAAGTACTTAGTCAATGTTATAATTTATACATGGATGCCAGTTTGTTCCTTTTATCCAGCATGTCTTTTTCGGTTGAGGTACAGGCTTCAAATCAACCATTATCACTTAATGCATTTATAGTAGCAGAGGTTACTTAAGATGAAGATCTAATTTATGTGGTTTAGTAATTTTGCCCAATTAAGTTTATTTCTGAGTTTCTAGTGTGAAATATATACTGTATGTTGTTCACAAGAATTTCCAGTTTGAGTTTATCAGCTGCTGATAGAAAAATGTTGTCATCTTTTTCTTATTATTTCATTTCTCTTGATTTTGCTTTACTCTTCAACTCCATTATTGCTTCCATGACAATCCCTTGAAAAGGATTGCTTTAGATGATGAATCTCTAAGCACAGTTGGATTTGTGAATGTTATGAGCATTCAAACTTATTGAATGTCACAGTGGGTGACAAGAAAAAGCTTTTCTGGTTACTTCTTATCACCACCTTTCTTTTAGAATATTTCTTACAACCTCACTTTCCCTTTGGGTTTTTTTTTTTTTTTGGCTGATAGACACAATTCCAAGTAAAGCATTGAATCTTTTAATTTTTTAGTAAAACCTGCCCCATGTAAGATCTGGATGCATTGTTGTAATACAATTGACATTTGAGATTAAGGTGTTGTTGTTTTGCTTAGTTCCATTTTTTCCCATTAAAATAATCTTTTTTAAAAATGCAAAGGGAATTTCCCAAAAGAGGCATAAAGTGGTGGCTTTGCTTTAGCTATTCCTACCCTTCTGATTTGTCCTTACTTTCTAAGAATTCAATCTATTTAGCCCTTCCCTACCCAAATGTTACTAATGATGCATCTTTTGTTTCCATTCTTTGTCCATTTCCATATCTGCAACTTAGACATCCTCATTGCTTGAACTTCATTTATTGCTTTAAAGATCTCTAAGCATAGCATAAAGTCATGATGTCTTTCCACCAACTTGCAATTGCCTCAAAAAGGCAATAATGAATAAGTATAAAGAAGCTTTGAACATCATACTATAGAGTTGTATGAAGAGAAACAGGTAGACGTGGAATAGGATAGGGAGGGATCAGAATAGCATTTTCAGAAACAGCCATGTTTTTATCTTGATGTGTAATTTAAACCTGACAGCCAGAAGCAATCTAGAAATTTAAAACAAAACACATCTAAGTGTATGGAGTATGGAATAAGTTATCCTAGAACAATGCTTGAATATGAGAATGGAATATCAATCATTGCATTGTGTTTCAGAGTTAGAAAACAAAAAAAATACAGGTACCTGTTCTGACCCTCCCCTCGTCCCACACCAACACACTCCGAGCCAAAGATACTTTAGGGAATTTATTAACAGACAGACACGTCCTTGGCAGCAAACCGGCACAGACAAGCCTGGGCAGCAATCCAACACAGATAAGCCTTGGCAGCAATTCAGCCTGCCAAGCTCACAATACTGTTCTCCAACATTAGTTAATGCGTTGACTTCTGCAAAAGGGGCGTGTGCACAAGCAGTCCTTTTATAGTCTGGAGAGGAGTCTAATTACCACCAGCCAAGTGCAATTACCTCCTGTAACTGTGCAACTGTTCCTTACGCCTATTAGCTCTCCGGTACCGGGCATCCAGGAACAACTCACTGCTGATGTCCAGATCACACTCCCTTGTCTCCTCCCCACTGGTCCAAGGCTCAGGAGCCTCCTGTTGGCCAACCACCCTCTCTGTGCCCTGCTTGGAGTCGGAACCCTGTCCAGGATCCTCCACATCCTCCAGAGCCAACTCATAGGGACCCTCACTGTCGGAGTCTGGTGGCAGCTCCAATGGCTTCAGCTAAGCCACAACAAGTACCTAATAATGTAAGCCTACTCATTAAGATTGTGGAAGAGAGGACTTTCGGTGGCACCGCTGGCCTTGGAGGACGCTCCCTCAGGAACATGGGAAGAGATTTGGATAAGAAATGTAAAGTTTACACAAGCTCAGAACTTGAGAAAGATTTTTTACAAGATGCTGTAGAGATGGCATTTAGATTCAAAAAAGCTAGCCTGTATGTATCCAAATCTACAATCTAAATGTTGGAGATGTGACTGTGTTAGTGCCATGTATTACCATATTTGGTGGACTTGTAAAAAAGTTAAAGCATTTTGGATAAAAATATGGTGGGTTATTCAAAATATTTTGAAAAAGAGGATAAAGTTCACGCCCAGTTGTTTTTGTTAGGTATAGTTTCAGATTGTACTGTTATAGAGACTAATTTGATTTTGAACCTAATGACAGCAGCAAGATTGTTGGTGGCGTAGTATTGGAAGAAGGAAGAGTTGCCCACTATCCAAGAATGGACGTTGCCCACTATCCAAGAATGGACGTTAAAAGTAGTAAACTTAGCAGAGATGGCCAAAATTTCAGCGTATCTGAAGGACCACTCAGATGAGAAGTACAAGCTGGACTGGAGAAGATGGATTGACTATATTAAAAACAAATACCGGACTAAAAAATTTCAGTTAGCTTATGAATGAAGGCATAAGGAATGCTACAATTTATTTAAAGTTAGTTTAATAAAGGGGGAGTTAAAGCACAAGAATTTCAAGGTATATCAATATATGACCAACAGAGAGAAGTGGGCAAGTGACAAAATATAACATGGCATCTTACATATCTGAATTTGATGCTGACAATCAAATTGAAAAGAATACATTAGAGTTTCCTGCTTGAGCAGGGGGTTAGACTAGAAAACCTCCAAGGTTCCTTCCAACTCTGTTATTCTATTTTTTATTCTGTTATCCTGTTATGACCATGATTTACCTATGAATATATCATTGTTTTATCTGATACGTGTATGTGCATAGGGTGCTTCACTCAAACTTTTGTAGAGTTCTAATATCTATTGCGCTGTTTCTGAAAATATTTCCCTTTACCATCCAAACCCCAGGTTATGAAGATTATGAAGTATTTCTTGGTGACTTTGAAGCACATGCATACAAGATATGAATCATTTTTTCTTCCAAACACTAATGAACTTCAATTATATCAACTTGCTGAATATATCAACTGCATTATTTTAAGAGCCATTTCATGTATATACAAGTGCTTTTTGTTCCATTCCATTATAAAACAAGCAGGTGTCAGTTCTGCCTTTTCCCCCCATTGCCAGCGTCTGAATATGAAAGTTGCAGTCCTTTGTTAATGACTCATCCAGCTAATCTCCATTCTATTCATAGCTTTGCACTGCCACCGTTGCTTTGCCACAGCTTCCATTGCTGAATCTTTTGTTTCAAATAAAGAAACAGGCTTTATTTCTTTAAATAAGATCTCCTGTAGTGCCAGGACTGAAGAGACTGACTTCCCTTTCATTTTGTTTTTTAATACTAATAATCTTTAAAAACGTTGGAATAAATTAAATACTTTATTAAAGATGGGTAGAATAAATAAGTATACAAGCTTCCTAAGTGCACCAACTTCAAATAAATAACTTTCTGATATCTATGTCAGTTTCTGATTCATCAGTGCATATATTCAGGAATATATAGTAATAGCAACAGCACTGAGACTTTTATACCGCTTCATAGTGCTTTACAGTCCATTCTAAGTGGTTTACAGAGCATAATGCTCTCAACAATCTGGGTCCTCATTTTACCGATCTTGGAAGGATGGAAGACTGAGTCAACCTTGAGTCAGTGAGAATCAAGCTGCCGGCAGTCAGCAGAATTACCCTGCAATGCTGCATTCTAACCACTGTGCCACCACTAATAAACATTAGTCTCCCATGACCATCTCAAAAACTCCCTATTTTCTACTTTGGCAACTCAGAAAGTAAATGTACAAAATCTAAAGGACTTGCACTATGTTTGTTGTTTGTACTCATGCAAAAACATAAATACACTCACAAGTTCAACTTGAGTCCTTTTGAGAACATGGACACAAACCATGCAGTATTCATGACAGCATCATTCACGATGTTTTGCCACTATCTTCGTCTGGGATATTTTTCCAAGATTGGCTACAATGTTAATATCCCATTGTGTTTTCTCATCCAGACCCTAAGATGGTGTGTTCCTACTTATTTTTCCAAGCCCAGACAAGATCAGTCACCAAGATTGGAGGATGCGGAACAACAACAACAACAACAACAACAACAACAACAACAACAATAATAATAATATTTTGAAACAGTTAAAACTTGACAAAATCACCATCAGTCAAATGCAAAAAGCTGCACTGCTTGGATCTGCACGTATATTACGAAAATACGTTACGACGTCCTAGGCCCCTGGGTGGGGCCCGACTAGTAATCAATGCCAAATCCGGCGAATCAACTGGCCGCTGTGATACAATCGTATAATAATAATAATAATAATAATAATAATAATAATAATAATAATAATAATAATAATAAAATTTAATTTGTTAGCCGCTCCCTCTCCACAAGGGACTCGGGGCGGCGTACAACAAAAGCACATATATATATACATATACACATACATATACACGCATACACATACACGGAGGAGGTAACAATCATTAAATACATACAATAATAGTAATAAAATTACTATTACCCCAATTTAACCCCAATTTAAATACCCCAATTTAAAAATTACAAATTTAAAAAGGCTGTCAGGAGGAATAGGATGGAACTATGGTTGAGCCAGGCCAGATAATTGAAAAAGGTGGGTCTTGAGCTTTACACGGAAGGAGCCACACGGAGATCATCGGCATGGCTCTTATATGGCATGTAGATTACCATCATGTCAGTCCTTTTAAAAACTTTGGCCTTTGAATTTTAATCTTATTGCAATCTTTAGGATCAGAGGTCTCCAGTTGGGCTTCAACTTATGGAATTCTACAGGTACCACAACCAATCTCTGGAACTATTAAGGCATTATTGTCTACCTATGTACATACTGTAAATCATAAGAATTTCTGCACCCTCTTGGATGCAAACATCATAATAAAATACATAATAAAAAGGTATTATCATAATAAAAAGGTATCATCACTCTGTTTTTAATGCAGATTGTCATTTGCTTCTTTGTTTCAGCCTCCAAAGGAATCCTACCTAATTATGTAAATAAGAATGCCATCTTTTTTTTCTGAAACCACTGAGTTCTTTAAAATTTGTATACATATTTCCATAAAAAGTAAGCCAGGCCTTATTTTTGTTATTTTCTCACTTCTTTACCCCAATTTCCCTTTCCATTTTGGAGACGATTAAACATCTTGCAAACTCAGAGGAGGTTGCTTGCCAAGGAGTTAAATGTGTTACAAGCTTTTCTGGAGAATTTAACCTGTTTTTCTCCATGCACAGCAGTTTTGATTGATATTGGTGCTTCCACAGCTATTAATATGTAATGGAAAAAAAAACCTGGGAAGTACAGATAACTTTCAACTTACAACAGTTTATTTAGTAACTGTTCAAAGTTACAAAAGCACGGAAAAAAGTGATCAGTTTTCACACTTACAACCATTGTAGCATCCCCATAGTCATGTGATCAAAATTCAGATGCTTGGCAATTGATTCAAATTTATGACGGTTGCAGTGTCCTGGAATTATGTGATCCCCTTTTGCAACCTAGGAAGTCAGATTCCTGTAACACTTGTTTGACTAATTTAGTGATTCATTTAACAAGTGGGGCAAGAAAGGTTGTAAAATGGGGCAAACTCACTTAGCAACTTGAATGTTGGGCTCAATTGTGGTTGTAAGTTGAGGGCTACCTGTAACCTTATGGTAGGTAGTTAATGTTACATGGCCAATTTTGGGAGGAATCCCTAAATAGAAGTAGTCTGTACAAAGCTTAAAGACATTTACTTTTGAACCCATGCAACTCTTTTAAGAGTTAATCTTTCTCCTAAAGGGCAGGATATTGAGGAATTAAAATGAAGACTGGGAATGAAAACAGTTGTCAGCCTTCCCAGGTAGTCCAGACTGGAAACACAACTAGGGGAACTGTTGTGGCCCAGCAGGAGCCGTTCGAGTTGCCACCAGACTCCGACAGCGAGGGTCCCTCTGAGTCGGCTCAGGAGGATGTGGAGGACCCTGGACAGGGTTCCGACACTGAGCAGGGCGCAGAGAGGCTGGTTGGCCACCAGGAGGCGCCTGAGGCATGGAGCAGTGGTGAAAGCCAAAGGACGGGGGCTCCTGATGTCATGCCTTGGAGCGGTGGGGAGGAGTCACGGGACAGTGAATCAGACATCAGCAGTGAGCTTTAGATGCTCATTACCTGCGTGCTACCCAGCGTAAGGAGCAATTGAGCAATTACAGGAGGTAATTGCTCTCAGCTGCTGATCATTAGACTCCTCTCCAGACTATAAAGGGACTGCTTGTGGACACACCCTTTGCAGGAATCAACTGATCATTGGAGTTGGAGAAGCTCTCAGATTTATGCCGTACTTTGGCAGGCTGGATTGCTGCCAAAGGGTTTACCTGGATTGCTGCCAATCTGTTCCCTGGACCTTGGCAGGCAGGAGTGCTGCTAAGGTGGTTATCTGGAGCTTGGTAGCTGGATTGCTGCCAAGGGGTGTCGCTGTAGCTGGATTGCTGCCCAGAGTGCTATCTGGATCTTGGCAGGCTGGATTGCTGCCAAGGTGGAACTTGTATGAAAATAAACATCTTGAAGAGTCTTTGTGTCGGAGTGACTTGTTATACGAAAGTGGGGGGTGGGGGTTGTCAGAACAGGGAACTAATTCTACTTTTTTTTTTTTTTGGCAAAGCTGCATTAACTGAATCTTGCAGGGCTAATGCTACAACTCACCTGACATCTCTTTTTATAGCTCATAATTTTGTAAGGATCCTTTCTGAGTTTCTTTCTCTGCCTATTATGCAGCTGCAGTACACACACACCTTATCTGATCATTCTCTTAGCAGCTTCCTTTCCCCCCATCTGCCAAGGTCATTCCTACATACCATTACACAAGGCTTCCATTCTCATCTTTCAAAAGTCTCCAAATAGGTGAAAGCATACTGAAATCCAGCTATTTTGGCATCAAAAGTAACATGACTTTGGAAAGTACCTCATTGCATGAGACAAGAGGTTAACAGGGTGGGAGGAAGCAAGGACATTGCCTCCCAAAGCACCGCACACCTATTTTAGCTCTTAACCTTACCAAGACAAGGCAGCAAGCTTTCTTCTAAATCCACAATTGCTGGGGAAAATTGATCCTAACACAGTATTTGATGCATCTGTTTGAATGATAAAAAGGCATATGGGGTTTGGATGATGGAGGAGGAGCTGTGAAACAAAAGTCTGTTTGAGTGAGTGAAAGGCCTGTTGAGCATAGGGATGTACTTGAAGGGACCCTTGTAGTGAGATGAAATATATTATTCATAAATCTCATGAAGACTAAAAGCTTGAAAGGAAGCCAAATGACATACTGTGTGTTCAAACTTTCCATAACGTTTGTCTAAAGCAGTTAAATACTTGTGCCCATCTTTTATGAAAATCGTTTCAAAGGTTTCCTCTAAGTTGTTAAAAAATAATGTTTGGTGTAGTCATGGTTTTGAGAATTCAGAGATTAGGGAAAGATGGCCATGATATATGACAGTGATGGCAAACCTATGGCACACGTGCCACAGGTGGCACGCGGAGCCATTTGTCAGGGCCCGCAAGGCGCTGCCCTGTCAGCTGGCCAGCGCGCATGTGCGCACTAGCCAGCTGAGTTCACCCTTTTTAAAGCGATTTTTTTGCCCTCCCCAGGCTCCAGAGGCTTTATAGGAGCCTGGGGAGGACAAAAAGAGCCTCCCCCCCGGAGGCTCTCCGGGGGCTTCAGGGACCGTCCGGAGGCTTCCCTGAAGCCTTTGGGGTGCTCAAAATGACCCTCTGAGCAAACAGGAAGTGACTTCCGGATGGTCCCTGAAGCCTCCGGAGGGCCTCTGGGGGGGTGGGGGAGGCTCTTTTCACCCTCCCCAGGCTCCTATAAAGCCTCTGGAGCCTGGGGAGGGTGAAAAAACCATGTAAAAATGGGGGGAGCGACAGGAGTGCGCACATGCACACTGAGGGGGGGTGCACACATTGCATTATGGGTGCAGCACAACCACACACGACCCCCCTGTGCTCCCCACACTTGTGGCACGCGAGCCAAAAAAGGTTCGCCATCGCTGTTATGCGACATCTACAGAGTTTAGAAGTTAATAAACATAAATATCACCAAATGGTCCATCTTCCTTTTTAACACACACACACACACACACACACACACACACACACAATGAAGACGTTCAACTGGTGAGGAGGAAGAGAGAATAAATCCCCTTTGCAATTTTTATCAAAAAGTTTAGGCAATCCTATTCCAGGAATAATTTCTTTCAGCAGGATACCAGCATTATGCTTTGGAAAAAACTTTTATGTAGCAGTCCTAAATATGAAGGTTTAAGCCCATCCTTTCCCAAAAGTGGCAGCATAATGAGAGGATTTGAAAAACAAGGCAAGATAAATATTTTGTAGATCTATGTGGGAAATATATTTCAATATTTGAAAGCAATGAGATTTAATGTCTATGGAGATTCTCAGTCATCTATGTCATGGTTGTCCTCATCCAAGAATCTTTCCTGGATGAGAAACGAAATGTTTTCAAACAAAAACCAGAAAGCCCAGTTACCTCTTGAAAAAGCACCTTTGGGACAATGAGATTGAAGTTCCTAAAAATCAAATATAAAGAAAGTTCATTTCAAATAAATATGCAGATTATATCATTAATTGTTCTTGAAATATCAAGTTTTAGGGCCTTGTATGAGCCCCACTTAATTTTCAGATGCTCTCCCCTGATCTTTTTGTTGGGGTGGGGGATTCTGACTTTTATTTGAATAAGCCAATTGGACCCTCTTGTCACAGCATGTTATCCTTTACCACAGATTTGACACTTAACAGCTGCCTCAGGTAGGGAGGTCTTAGGAGGACATTCTCGTGTAAAGGGGCAGATTCTCCACAATTTTTAGCAGAGAGTATGTTTGTACTAGTGCTGTTTCTCTCCATCTGACAGCAGAGCCCAGCTGGCTCCCATAGGTTCAACATTCAAACTCTTTGATAAATGGGCAAAGAAGGAGAAGAATGTATGAAAGAGAATAGAGAAATTTCTGCCTTCTATTAAAAGTCTGCCAAAATTCATGCCTTCTATCAATACTCATGTAGAGCTGAATTAATGTTTCCAAGGTATCTGAGACCCCCTATTGAATTATCTTCTTTTTTTGTGGTAATGTCATCACTCTAAGACACTGAATTGATTTAGTATTCAGGAAAGCTACAAACAGATTATTTCACGAGGCTGAGTGCCTGGCTTCTCCTGTGATTTTGTCTATGTATGTGATTTGAACCGATATTTATGATATGTTTTTATCAAAGCTACTCAGGTTCAGTGGAACTAAGCAGAATATATACTTTGTAAAATAAAGCAAATAAACCAATATACATTTCATACTTTATGAAATATACTTTAGCCATTTCATTCATAACCATATTATCATTTCTTGCACATACCCATCAGCTCCACTCTATAAGGCTAGCCTCCTCTTGTCTAGTTCTATTACATATTTCCCCTTTCTTTCTGTGTGTTTCTTTTCCCTTTTCTTTTTCTTTTCTCCTTTAAGTCCATAATTAATAAAACAATTAATAATTAATTAATAATAATAATTAATCAAACTGGAATTGCCCTTTTATCTTAGCTAATAGGAATCTATTTTAGTTTAACGCACATAGTTCATATTTTAAAATCTTGCATTAATTTGCATTATTTACTATTTTTTAATAAACATATTAGCAGGCTGCCACAGTAAAAAAATAATAATAATTCTCAGCAGTACATACAGATCTCATTACAGCCTCTTACTCTTCTCACATTCTAAGTCATAGTTTCATTATGATCATGTTTTGGCCCAGCAGCGGCCGGCTGAGCTGTTGGTAGAATCTGATAGCTCAGACCATTATGGGACTGCTCTGGAGGATGAGGAAGGCTCTGGAGGGTGTCTGGAGTCACAGCAGGAACTACAGAGGCCTGTTGGCCACCAGGTAGCATCTGAGTCAGGGAGCAGTGAGGAGGAACAGAGGGAGGTTGTCCCTGATGTGTGTATGCGTAGAATTGATAGGAGAAAGGAACAGCTGTGGAGAAGACATCATAGAAGGAAGTAAGGACAGGTGGCTAAGGGTGTGGCCCCTCCCAAAGAGTTTATAGGTGGAGCGATGGGAGGGCAATCTTTGCAGGAAACAACAGTCCATTTTACGAGCCATTGAGAAAGCATTCTGTAAATTTAATCTTGGTTTCTTGAAGATAACTTTCTAGGCTCCTAGCCAAGGGGTGGCTATATCTATGTAATTAGTCATGGCAGACAGCCAAGCCTGTGTCTGCATATTCATTAGAATCACGGGACAGAACAGATCATCATGCAAGCCAGTGGTGGGTTCCTACCGGTTCAGACCATTTCGGTCGAACCACTAGTGGTTTGGCGATCTGGGTCACTGGGACCCGCAGTGACTGAGGCCTGGCATGCCCCTGAATTGGTTCTCCGGGCGGTGCCATAGGCACCGCCATCTTGTTTTTTGCTTCTGCACATGACAGAACATTTTTATTGAACTATGTATGTGTTCACAGCGCACATCAAGCACATGCACGCAGCACGCACACGAGCAGACCGGCAGTAATGCCTGCCAGAACCCATCCCTGATGCAAGCATTTAAAGTTTGGCTTCTACTGCTTATCATGCCTACTGAGGTGTCCATATTTTTGCTTTTCAGTATGATAGAGAAAATGCAGACTAGAATGCCAACCATAATGAGACCTGTATCCTATGCAGCATTTCCCGCTAAGAGTAAAGACAGTACTGCTGGGTTTGAGCAAATTTTCTCCAGTATGTCAAAAGTTCTCAAGCATACTCATGCTATATTATGCAAAGTAGGGTTTCTAAATGACAAAGTACCTTGAAAGACAAATGATTATTGAACTTGTCTCAATAGTGGGACAATGTTCAATCTCTAACTTGGAGATGTTATTTTATCACTTTAATTTAAAAAAGATCAAATGCAAATATTTAGCATGAGCTTCTATCCTGAATAAGCAAAAATAAGTTAGATTATAATGACTTATATATTCTATTCTCTTTAATGTTGCCAAAGGTGCTTTTTCAAGAGGCAACTGGACTTTCTGTTTTTTTTTTCCCGAAGAGGTTTCACTTCTCTTTCAAGAAGCTTCTTCAGTTCTGGATGACCTGGATGACTGAGAATCTCCATAGACATTAATTCCCTTTAATGCAATGCTTCTAAAACAAATTAGGGATAAGTCTGAGATTCAAGTGGGAAAATATAATCTATATAAATAAAAATGTAATGTTTGTTTGTTCAAAATCTCAAATCTCCGAAAGTTCTTCACCGATTGCTTTGATATTTTGACACAACGTTGCATTCAAATATGTGCATGTTTATATATATGTATATTATACAGATGTCACACCTGTGATAAGTATAAACATGTTTTTTATAAAAAACAGGCTTTTTTGAAAACCAGCACCATCTGCTGGACGTAAAAGCAACACACGCAATACTAAATATTTCACGATTCCATTTCAATGTTTCCGATTGCATTGTTATATTGATTTTTCATACATTTCCATTAATTTTCATTTTGATTTAATTATTTCGTATGACATTGTGTTGGAATTCAGCTGTGTCATTTACACAGCTGAATTCAATGATCTTCAATCATTATCAATGCTTCGTTGTAGATTTGTGCTTAGAAATTGTGAACAAAGTTCTCAATCAATTGGGAATGCCATCACCGAATCGATCTGCTGCTGCTTCGTTCGATGTAGAATTGTGTCATGAACAAAATTACAATACAGGTGATCTTTTGTCGTATGTGCAATCAAATATTCCTAAGGTAACGCTTGAGCAAAATGGCATTTATGATCAAATAATGCAAACTGTCAATAACGGGGTTGGATAAATCTTCTTAGATGCGCCAGGAGGAACTGGTAAAACATTCCTAATTACATTGATTCTGGCAGCAATTCGATCCCAAAATGACATAGCCTTAGCCCTTGCGTCATCGGGAATTGCTGCAACATTGCTACCAGGTGGAAGAATTGCTCATTCTGCTTTGAAATTGCCATTGAACATGCAATTCATTGAAACTCCCACGTGCAACAATTCCAAAGGATCCTGCATGGGAAAAGTATTGCAGAAATGCAAACGTATTGTTTGGGATGAATGCACAATGGCGCACAAAAAAATTGCTCGAGGCTCTTGATCGATCATTGCAAGATTTGCGAGGAAACATCAGACCATTTGGGAATGCATTAATATTGCTTGCAGGAGATTTCAGGCAAACATTACCTGTAATTCCTTGATCGACACCAGCAGACAAAATAAATGCTTGTCTGAAATACTCTACTTTGTGGCAATACGTAAAGACATTAAAACTAACTACAAATATGCGTGTCCAGCTGCAAAACGATCAGTCAGCTGAGATATTCTCACATCAATTGCTGGAAATTGGGAACAGAAAAGTGCCGGTTGATCTGACCTCAGGACGAATTTCATTGCCTCATAACTTCTGCAATTTAGTGACATCAAAAGAAGAATTGGTTGAAAAAGTATTTCCCCATATTCAAACCAATTATAAGAATCATGATTGGCTGAGTGAATGAGCTATTCTTGCAGCCAAAAACAAAGACGTCTACGAACTTAACAATATTATTCAGTCTAACATTCAAAGTGAGGCAGTCACATACAAGTCCGTCGACACTGTTGTGGAAGCAGATGAAGCAGTCAATTATCCAACAGAATTTTTGAATTCACTCGATCTGCCAGGGATGTCACCGCACATACTGCAATTGAAAATCGGTGTGCCAATTATTAATTATGTTGCGAAATATCAATCAGCCAAAGCTTTGCAATGGCACGCGGCTTGCAGTAAAAAAATTAATGACCATCGTAGAAGCAACAATCTTGACAGGAGCTTTCAAAGGTGAAGATGTCCTCATTCCTTGCATTCCTATGATTCCAACGGATATGCCATTTCAATTTAAGAGATTGCAATTCCCAATTCGATTGGCGTTTGCAATCACCATCAATAAAGCTCAGGGCCAATCTTTAGAATTGTGCGGTTTAGATCTACACACAGATTGTTTCTCACATGGACAATTATATGTTGTGTGTTCTAGAGTTGGCAAACCAGACAATCTCTATATCTGCACACACAATGGAATAACAAAAAAATATTGTATACCCACAAGCATTGTGAAATTAAACATATTAGAAACTTGCGCTTTCTCTTTTCTTTCTTTTCCATTTAACCAGACTGGGCCACAGCAACACGTGTCAGGGCACAGCTAGTACATAATATAGTTTCATTTATGGTAGCATAAAATAGAAGATACTTTTCCCCCCAAATTAATAGCATAATTTGAAATAGGTATCCAACTATTGGAAAAAGGTATGTGATGTGAGTACGGTAGAGAAAAAAGATTTTGCAATAGTTTAACAACAGTGCTAACAGAATGAAGTAAGTCTTAAAAACATTATTTGTATCGTGAATTCAATAAAGAGATGGAACAGTCAAGAGGCAAACTAAAGGAGAGAAAATCACACTGGACTCCCTGCTTAGAGTGAACATATTAATAATGTTGTCAACTGGCTTTAATGATGGAGTCATCAAGTTATATAAAAAACAAAAACAAAATCCTTGGAATATTTCTCTTTATCTACATTTTACAACCTTTCAGTGCAGTGTTTGGAAAAATCTTAATATATTGATAAGTTACTAGATTTATTCATCTCAAATACTGGGGGAACTTAAACATAATTCCTGCTTGCACATTTATTGATTGAAGCATTGGTTACCTTTCGTTAAAAGCAAAAATAATGCACGTATGAAAGTTTTTCTCTCTCTCTGTGTGTGTGTCTGTGTATGTGTGTCATCTTTTATAACAAAGATATTGTTCTGTTACTTGTACTACCTGCCCTTGCTTTATCAAATACAGGATATATATATATATATATATATATTCGTAGATTTTCACGGGTGCAGGTATTGCTGGTTTTGTTGTATTCGGGTCTTTTCCCGTGTAAGGTTGAGATTGTCTTTGCAACGTTTCGGCAGGATCTCACCTGCCATCTTCAAGCTGTGGGCTTAGGTTTGCACACCCAGGACAAAAAAGCAGTCCTATGTCTTTTAAGAAGCATTTGGAAATTGCTCTTAGTGCAGGGTCCTGCAGCATTTTTCAAGGCAGGGACAAATTTCAGAGAGCATCTTATTTCTATTTTAGCCCAAGACTGACATGTTAGCCCAAGACATAACCTGTAAATAGTTGGGGCCATTTCCAAGACTGGCCTTTCAAGCCTTCGATGGTTGGATACTGAGTGTTTTAGAAAACATCTACATTCATATGTACATTTTTCACTACTTCATTGACAAAGAAGATGCTAGACTATGTTTTGCTTCATTTTGAACCTGACAGCTGTAGAGCTAGACAACCATTTTCTGTAACACCTTCATGGATGAGCTTCACACAATCCCATTGCTGGCACTTTTTCTGAAATCATACTGTAAATTGGCTTTTTCAAATGACGTTTCCTGCTGAGAAACTGGATGTGTTTTAACTGCTGTGCTTGCTTTTATTTGTTGTTGTTTTTTGTGCCTATTATCTAGCTCTTCAGACTGGGGTTTTATTAACAATCTTATATTACTGCAGTTAAATGCATTTTTTTGTTATGATTTGGGAACATTACTATTGCTATTCTCAATGTCATGCTGGGGCACAAAAAGAGGCACACAAATGGCCACACAAACAACCCTGCTGTCATTGTCCATGCTTTATTCAGATTTGTGTGGAAGGGTGAATTTTTTGCTCATTTGCAAAGTCTTTTCAGTTGAACTTAGTTCAACCACTATCTCTCAGCTTGCAGTGGGATAAACATCTTCAATCGTCAGTGTCTACCCTATCTTTAAAAAAAAAACAGAACTGAAAATAAAAGCATTTTCAATGGGAAGGATTCTTATAATTAATTCCAAAATGCTTATTTCAAATCCTTCTGGACCCTTAGTCCTTTTGTAACTTTCTAGAATCAAATTTCTAATCACCCTTTTGTTGTTTATTCCAAAATATATTCTTAAGTCTTTAAATATGTATTTAAACTTCTTTGGATAGAGATTGTAAGAGACTGACTCAGTGCTGTAAACCTATTGATCCAAAGATTCCTTATTAGCTGAAAAGCTAATAAGAACCTTTGCAAAGAAGTATAATCCTTCCTGAAAAGAAAGGCAGTACAATTCCTGCAAAGTATAATTCTTCCTGCAAAGAAATACAATCCTTCCATCCCCCCACCACCCAGCAATCTGGTCAGAACCTATTCTCCCATCCCCCTCACCATTCAGTCTCAACTGTCAGTACCTATTCTTCCATTCTCCCCACCATCATATCTGATGAAGTTTCTTGGATAAGAAATGAAAACTTTTGTTTTTCTTCCTCAAAGGGAAAGAAAGCAGTCCAGTTGCCTTTTGAAAAAAAGTACCTTTGAGACAACTATGGCCTGGATGACTGAGAATCTCCACAGACATTTAACTGAAAAGCAATTTCCAAATGTGATTAGGAACAGAAGTATGCAAACCTGGGGTCTATTGGAAAGACACTGATTATGGTTTGAGCAAAGATGCTTTTCTCTTGTTCCCAGAGCTGTAAAGCTGTTGTCTTGTGGTCTTGTAAGGAGCAATTGTATTAACTTCTTGTGGGCAATCTCATGCCCTCTTCTTGTCTGGACAGGAATTACAAAGAGCCAGTCTATTCACTAGGTCTTGATTCTGCTATGTCCATCTTCAGTTGAGAGTGGATCTGTTTTCAGATCATTTACATCTATGTTAAAATCTAGATATTTTTCCAATTCATGTCTAATACACAAATAAGTGTTCATTTAGATAAAGTATTTTAAAATACCCATAATAAGTAAGCATCCAAAAATGCACTAACTAGCAGTCACGTTATCTCAGCAAAAATATGAAAAAAACCCCAAACCTTTCCTATTGTGCCCTGCTCAGATTACTTTTTTTAACTTTCCAGTTTAGTGTGTAGCTCCAAGAATGCTTACTGGTCTCTCATACATCTTACTGATATAATTATAAAGCCCGCTTCTGTTTAGTTTTTTTTCAAAAAAAATCAATCAAGTGGGATAAATGCAGATCCTTGCAGAGTGGAGTGATAGATTAAAAATCAGATAAACAGACATTTGATGTATATAGGTGTGTTATATATTCCAAAATTATTCTGGGTAGCGTTTGTTGAGCTAGAGTGGCTGTGACAAACTGCAGTGTGATCTCATTCATTTTCTCATGATCAAAACTTACAAAGAAATGAATTGTCATCATTTTAGTGGCTAAAATATAGCTGGGATCCAAGTTCTTGTATATAAATGGGTGACAATGCTGCTATTATATAACACTGCTAGAGAGACTGTTTTGCATTTAATGATTATTTACAGCATAAAATGATGGACAATGATTCCTAGTTTCAAATGGGAGGATAAAGTATGCTTCCCTGGGATTCTTTTCTTCTTTTAACCGTATCTTGAAATATTGTGACTGAGCAACACTTTACATAAGAAGTGCAAGTTGTCATTTTGAAATGAAGCTTTGCAGCAGGGGGCAAATAAAGTCACCTTCTCTGGGCTGCACTTTGAAGGCTTCCAAACAAAAACACACATTTGATTCCAGACAGTAAAGAAAACCAGCAGGTTTTTTTTTTTTTTTGCTATTATCTATATTGGCAGGTGGTAATGTTCAGATTTTACTTTCTCTCTCTTTATTTCTCTCTTTCTCTTTGTTTCCCTCCCTCCCTCCCTCCCTCCCTCCCTCCCTCCCTCCCTCTTTCTTTCCTTGAGTAAAGATATATGAAAAAAGCAACTTTATTTTTTTTTCTCCCAAGAAATGATTTTATTTCCTGATTAAGACAGTTGCCCCCAATGACATGGAAGCTGATAATAGCTTCTCCATTTCATTCTCAAACATGATTGTTAAGTAGAGAAAAGATATAGTTGAAAGAAGTCCAATAACCATGTGCTGCCTATATTCATGAGACTTAAACGTGCTTAACTTTGATAGGGTTCTGCACTTCTAAAAATATACTTTTCCTATTATACTCGGTTTCCTGTTATCCTTCAAAAAATGAAGACATAAACTATGAAACTACTGATAAGTTTCTGCTTTGGAACTGTAATTGGGATAATACTTAAACAGGAATTAAATTCACGGAAGATAGAACTAGAGATTAGGTGGCCATACTAGCTAATACTTGAATATTCCATATTCAATGGTTAGCATATAGGCGCTATACTGAACATTCCATGTTTCAAATAATTATTTTCTACTCCAAATGCTACATGAACATTCAGAATGTTTTGTCTCAAGGTCAAAACAACATTATTTTGTTTTGTGCTTCAGAGGAAACACACTTGCCTCAAGTGGCATTCTTTTAAGTGCTAAAGGAGAATTGTGAAGGTCAGGCTAAAATCCCTTAGTACAAATACACCTTCCAAGGAAAGTAAAATTGTTCAGCCAAAAGTCAGTCATAAAGACATTTAATACAGTACATAATTCTTTTCTTTTAAAATTAGGGTCTAATCGTCAGACTTGCAATTAAGCTGTGCATGTCCCAAAGGGCAGGGTCATGAAAGCAAGACTTGCCATGTCCTTTCATGCATATGGTGAACATGTACTATAGAGGTTTGGAGCAGAACCTAAATATGTACCTCATGTTCTCCTGACTATAGATATTTGTAAATGTTGAAGTTGAGAGCGATTCCGCCAATGACATTTAAGGCAAAGTTTGAATCTACAGTACCTAAAAACATTAGACTTTGTTCAGGGAAAGAAAAATACAATCATGTATGGTTGGACAATGCCTGAATGTTCTATCAGCAGACTCAGATAAATCTTCATTACAGCCTCACTTTACTTGAGTCAGGTACACAATTTATTTCTTATCAAGGGCAGGAAGGATTTTACCTTGATTGTGAGTTTTTTGCTATCTTAATAGGGGAACAATTGCTTTATTCAAAATTGTGGAATATCTCTGCCACTTTTTTCTCTGCATCTATGACAGAGAAAGAAGAACAGCTCACATATGCTCCAACTATGAAAATGGTCCCTTCCATTTTGAGTTTCTACTCCATGTTATGGCCAGTATAATAGCAAATTAGCTGAAATGGGATATTCGTGGCTGTAGTTTTAGACTGATATCCCTTATGTACAGCTTCAGCAATAATTAGGTTCATAGTGAGCTTGCAGTAATGCACCATGATCTAAGACTTCTAAAGTTTTTCAAAGAGGTTCATTTTCCTAGGGAATAGCAAGGTCAACATAAGGCAGCAGAAGCAGGGGGAAAAATATATGTTCTATTCACTAATGTACCCAAAGAATAAGCAGTTAGTGCATTTGGGATGCAACTTTAACCTTCACATTGAGATTGCTGATGAGGGGACCCATTACTAGCCATTCTGAAGAAAAATGTTTCCCATGGGCTAAAAGCATCAATCCCTTTTGCAAAGGTTGCTAACCATCTGCCTGAAGAAAATTAGTTTGCCTGCTGCTAAGCTGACCTTAAGTTGAACTACAGACCTGAATATAAAAGTTGTTCCAACATTGTAGAAAAAAATACTTGCATCTAATGTATATAAAATTCATCTTTACGATAGTTTCCAGTCTCTAATTCCATGCACACAAACATACTTTCTGAGAGAGGGGTGAAGAGAGGGAGAGGGAGGGAGGGGGAGGAGAGAGAGAGAGAGAGAGAGAGAGAGAGAGAGAGAGAGAGAGAGAGAGAGAGAGAAAGAGAGAGAGAGAGACTCATGCACCATCTTTATAAGTCATACATGGTAACTCAGATGTTTGAAAAACTATTTTTAAAACTCAAGTAGTTTGTAGAAACATGCCTCTTTCCCTCTTAAGATCTCAGAGACAGCAGCTTCACATTTTGATAAATTAACTATGTCAAAACATTTACATTCAATAGCTACATTCCAGCCTTCAGTATATGCCGAAAAGAGATAAATGGGTTATGCCAAAATGCAGGCAGTTTCCAACATATTTCTCCTTGTAATGGCATGCATTTTTTCTTCATTTTCTTCATTGTTCTTCCAATCTATATGCAGCTTTTTAGACATCAAGTTTTCCTAGAGTGAAAGTAAATATTTGCCATGCTCACACTGCAGACTCATTCAGGTGCCTTGCCTTACTAAATCACAATATGAACAAGCAGCATGCTTGTTGGTATTCACTGTCACTTCATTCTTCCTGTTTCGGTTAGTGGGTAAAGGATAATTTAAAATGATGGTGTAGAAGTACACCACCACTAAAGAATTGATTTCCTTCTCTTCTGCAAGAAAGGGAGAGCAGTTGCCTTGCACAAACAGTTGGTGTGGGAGTAATGAAGGTAAGATGAAAAAGAGACAGACAAAGGAGCAGTCTAGAGATAAGGACAACTTCAACATCATATCTCTGGCTAGATTCAATGAATAGATTTGTCTGTCATGATACTATCTCCATCCTCTCATGTTGTGTCTATGTAACAGAATGACAGAGTTGGAAGGCACCTTGTAGGTCATCTAGTCCAACCTTCCACACAAGCAGGAGACTCTACCCCATTTCTGACAGATGGCAGTCTAGTTTATTCTTGAAAGCATCCTGTGATGCTCCCACAACTTCTGAAGGCAAGTTGTTCCATTTGTTGATTGTTGTCACTGTTTTAAAATTTATCCTTATTTCTAGGAGGCTGAATCTCTCCTTGATCAGTTTTCATCCATTATTCCTTGTCTGACCTTAAAGTGGTCTG
This sequence comes from Natrix helvetica, assembly GCF_964273705.1. Taxonomy (NCBI): domain Eukaryota; kingdom Metazoa; phylum Chordata; class Lepidosauria; order Squamata; family Natricidae; genus Natrix; species Natrix helvetica. The sequence goes on along the minus strand of NC_138550.1, from coordinate 88,612,455 downwards.
GAAAATAGGTTGACCTCTCTAGAAAACCCTCTTTGACACCCCCACAAATATTGGAACAAGATTATGTATTTGTGCAAGACATGGTTCATACACTTTGGGTTTTGAGGAAAAGAAAGAAAGAAAGAAAGAAAGAAAGGGAAAAAAGAAAGAAAGAAAGAAAGAAAGAAAGAAAGAAAGAAAGAAAGAAAGAAAGAAGTTGCTAAATACTAAATGTTTTTAAAGTTGCCTCTCCCTTAGAGGTCCATGGGACATTTCAAGTTTTTCTCCCCCCCCCTTTTTTTTTTCTCTCTTTACAATTACCATCTGGTTACTTTCTGAGCCTACCAATGGAAGAAAGGTTCCATTACTGAGGCACTTCTAGGTACTCATAGTTGGTATTTGGTCAGAAAAAAGGATTAGGATTTCCAGGAAGCCAAGATGAAAAGAAAAACAAATAGAACATAAACTGGAGTAATTGAGGGATACCCCATTAAGTCTAGATGGATAATGAACCATGGTTTCTAAATCTTTATTCATATTTTAAAAACTTATAAGCAAGTTTTAACCATTGTTGGTCTTGAGTGTAGAGATTGTACTAAGATATTCTGGCCTGGTTATTTTAAAGAATAAGTAAGTGACTGTATGAGCCATAATACACCCAGTCCATATTTCAGAAGATCTAAATGCTGTAGGAATAAGTGAATACAATTTATGGTTAGGTGATACAGGGTTATTCCTTTCTCTTTCCTTTTTGCCACTGAGTCTTCTAGATACTTGATTCAGATGCATCATGCCATCAGATTAGGCAAGGTAGAATTTTCATTAATCCCTCATTCCCCCCCACACACAAAATAGATTTGTGTTGTTGATGACAACCAATCAAAAGTTAACCTCTGATCTCTTAACATATTCCATATTTCTCCAGACAGTCCAATTTATAGATTTTGAATGTTTTGTCTGGCAGGAAATGTAAAGAACTAAAATCTTCAGGATTATTGATTTTATAAAAGACTGAAACAATCACTAAAGAGACTTATTCTTCTCTGTTTTCCTTAACCTCCCAACATGTGTTTACTATGCCAACTATTGTAGAATGTCGTATTAAAACAGGTAGGATTAATATTACAAAGCTTTCCTCTTTTGTGTGTATTGTATTAAAATGTCACCATCCCAATCTTGCCTGTTTTAATACATTATCCCTTATCCTCATAGATACTACTGGTCATTCACTGCTCCAAGTGCTTTTCTAGTCTTTTTGCTTATTTTGCTTCCTATCACTACACTTGGCCGGTAATCTAATATCTATCTCTTTTTCACATTCCCCAGTCTAGAATTTACATTGTTACAGTTTTATTCAAGCCTCTTTTCTGTATATGAATGTGTTAAACTGTGTCCAAGAATATCAGAATCTCAGTTAGACTAATTATTTTTTTTGTCTCATTCCAACTTATTTTACAAATTTGCTATGTGGATATAATGGAGATTTCAAGTAAGCCACATTAAATTTTAAGGCAGGGTAGAAAAGCATAATCATATATTTCTACTATGCTACATACATCATTTTAGTTGAAACAAATGACCACTTAGACTAGTCTTTCTCATGTGACATTGAATAAAATTTTAGAGTTCCATTAGAGATCATGATTGAATATACTACTAAAACCTTTGCTCTCACAACCCTTTAACTGGGCAAAATGGTGTATCATAGGACAACCATTTTTGAATCAAGGTACCTCAAATGGTTAACTGAAATAATATGTTTGAAATCTAGGACTCAGGACTCCAAAGGAAATGAAATTTAGGAGAATTGTGGCAACTTCAGTGCTACAACTGCTGCTATTGGTTTGCTGCTACAGTCATGTGATATTAATTTTTTAATGCACCATGACAATTTCCCAGAAGTCTTGCAATCCCTTGCTCCCTACCACATCCAGAAAAGTCACTTACCTGCCTGATGGAAGGGAAGGGAAGAGAAGAGAGTTAATGTCAGAATGACAGGAAGAGAGGGAAGAAAGAAAAGGGAAAAAACAGTGAAGAATAGATGGAGGGAAAAAAGGAAGGCAGTGTGGAAGTAGGAAATAAGTATGGAAAAAATGCAGGCAGGCAGGCAGGCAGGCAGGCAGGCAGGCAGGCAGGCAGGAAGGAAGGAAGGAAGGAAGGAAGGAAGGAAGGAAGGAAGGAAGGAAGGAAGGATTTCTGATGCTACCTGCCAACTTCCCACAAGGAAGTCAGTAATAAGTCCTAAGTTGCTCCTGCTCTTACAACTTTTTTGTCTACCCATGGTCATTCTGTTTCTCTGTTTGGATAAGGAAATATTTCTGAAACAATGATCCAGGGGGACAGAGGTTCTCTATCTCTACCTCTATCTCATAAATTCCTAATGATTAAAAGCTGCATGACAACATATTCTGGGTGTAGCAATGTCTATGGAATTTGACTGGTGAGAATGTGTATGCAGATTAGTTAACTTGTGATAAAAATTTGAAAACACTACAACTTGTATGTATCTTCATAAACAAAATTGAAATAAGTTGAATGGGGAAAAAAGATTTCCAATGAGAATTGTTTGGGTGCTGTTTTAAGTTCCATGCTATAAGAACTGTGAAACATAAATAGGATTAATTATCTGATAGATTTTAAAAAATAAACATTTTCTAAACTCAACTCCCCAGGGTTGATAACATTACCATAGGTTTAACAGAATGTGTCCTTGATTTTCATCTCTGCAAATACAAGATCACAATTACTTATTATAATTAAAGTGGTATGTTCATAAATTTATTTTATCTGCCAATGATTATCTATAGGTGGGACAAGTAATTAAATACTGGATTGTAAGCTTGAAAAGATGGTGTTAACACCACAACATTACTGTCAGAGTCTGTAGCTATCGAGCCAGCACATGAGTAAATAATTCAGCAGGATTCATTTATAGAAGAAACTTCTTTATTTACAATAATGTAAAACATGATGCATGTATACAAACTAAGAGATAGTATTTGTCTTTGAGTTAATAATATATTTATTAGCCAAAAATCTAAGCTGCCAAATAAGAAGAATCAACCCATCAATATAAATTTCAAAAAAAAAATCTTCTATGTTCTGCTTGACTGGAATTGCTATTAAGAGCTATTGATTTAGATATCAATTACTTAGCTAGCTAGGCAGTCAGGTAGATAGATAGATAGATAGATAGATAGATAGATAGATAGATAGATAGATAGATAGATAGATAGATAGATAGATAGATGATAGATAGATGATAGATAGATAGATAGATAGATAGATAGATAGATAGATAGATAGATAGACAGACAGACAGACAGACAGACAGACAGACAGACAGACAGACAGACAGACAGACAGAGTGTGTGAGAGAGAGAGGGAGGGAGGGAGAGAGATGGACAGACAGACAGAGACAGAGAGAGATATACAGACACTGAGAGACAGTGTGGTATAATCCAAATACGGATCAGTTTACCTGGTCTAAAACCTTGCTGTAATATTAACCTTGCTGTAATATTATATTTGTTATTCTCCTTTTTATTTCTCTGTAATATATGCTAATCACTGAAAATAGGGCAAATAAAATGAAAAAAACACATTCAAACAATGTAGTTGATTTCATTTTACTGCATCAAAACTGCGATCCCTGTAATAAATTTACCTCATTCATTTGAGAGTTAAACAGCAAGAATCTTTCAGATTTCATGTGTTTGCCACTAATGAAAATATTATTTAGTTTTTGAGGAAGTGTATAATCAAGGCCTAAAATCCTAAGAAGAAACAAACACCTATGAACATGCAATGTCGTATAATAAATTGTGATGCATTTAGTGAGATAATATGAATGAAAAATAACTTAAGCTAATACATCTCAAGACCTAACCATTTAAAAATTCAGTATTTCACATATGAAAGTGTTAAATGAAAAAGGTTTCCTCTGCGGGTTCGGATTTCCCAGCTGGGAGAATGAATTTAGGATTGAAGCACGCTGTGTTTGAAAGCAAGTTGTCTTCATTATTTCAGGAACGCAAGACCGACAGTGATGTGGATCAGCGTTCCTGGGTGAACTGACCCCGACATACAGTAAGTGTACATTTTTTATACCATTTTCCTCTTTGAAGTCCTTTTGTTTTCTTTGTACTATTGTTTTATCCCTTTTTGTGTGTGCCTCTGCTAATGGATCTAATCCTGTCTTGAGTTTTGTTATTCCTCTGCCCTAAAGTACTTCCCATGGGCAGGGATGAGCCCTAGTGTCTTCTACTGTATTTTCTATTTTTACATCTTCGCCCCTGAGCTAATCAGCCTTTGTTGTCACTCTGACCTTTTCCTTCTCTTAAAGGTAGCTTCTTCCTACACCAGACACACAAGACACGGGAGGGGCCGGAGCTCTGCTGGCGGGGGGAGAAGGGGCAACATCGAGAAAACTCAGATCACAAAAATGAACGAGAAAATCTGTTTGATGTAAAGTGATTGAAATTATTTGAAGATAAAAGTTTATATGCTGACAAAATATCATCAATTTGTAATAATCTAATGTATTAATAAATGAAATGTATGAGTACGGGGGGAGGGACCACCTCCTGCATATTGCAACTGCCAAAATTTGTAACTTATTCCACTACCCCTTTCCTTGTTTATTTTTTTAAAAAACCAATAAAATTTTGTTTTTTTAAAAAAGGTAGCTTCTTCCTGCACTTCCTAGGTCTTTTGTATTATTTGTACTCTGCAGCTATTTCTAATTGTCCTGATATCCTGGTAGATATTCTCAGGATGTTTCTTTTAGAATGTATTGCTGGCTTTGTTATTCTAGTGACTTCCAGTTTGGTTATGGGCTGTACTGGTCTTCCTAATACAACACTGTCTTGGTGAAGTTCCCTTCCCACAAAGGTTTCAATTGTTCTCACAAATTTCTATAAAACAGTTTTCTTGGATGTTTCTTATTCCTGTCAGTAACTGATAATGGTGAAGGCTTCTCTTCTTCCAAAAAGATGGTTCCTTCATTTCTCTGTTGCTTCAGTTTCTCTGTTGGAGAAAAATCTATAAAAAGGAACTCCTGTTACATCTCATTTGCTACTTACAAGTTGAGGCTTGTTTCATGTATTCAAGCAGAACACTATAGTCCTTCAGTTTCCAAACACTTTATTAGGCGTTTGCAAAGCCAGGTCATGCACACATAGACAAATTTAATATAAAGAGAGCCCAGATACACAGGAAATAGGAATAGAATATTTTTTATTAGCCAAGTGTGATTGGACACACAAGAAATTTGTCTCTGGTGCATAAGTTCTCAGCATACATACATTCAGAAAATGATAAGTCATAGATCATAAATTATAAGAAACAATCATAAACCATAGACATAAACAAGTAATAAATCATAACATACCAATAGGATAAGGTAATGGGAAAGATGAGAAGATGAAAAAGATGAGAAGATGAGAAAATAGGGTATATTTTGTGGAAAGTTATCACCCAGCCCTCTCCCAGAAAAATGAAATATCCTAGGAAATATTGAAAAGGCAGAATATTAAATTTCCCTGGATGTGAAAAGGATGAAACATGTTTAAAGAGAGAATAGCTCTTTGTAGCTTCTTGCCTCCACCCACTTTGTCAATGGGCCATTAAGGTGGCCAAACCAGTCCCTTTACATAATAAAGAGTTCTCCCCTTCAGCTCCAGGGAAATGGGATTAAGGCATGATAATATTGGCCCTTTACCCAATTCACCACATGGCATCTGAGAACTCAACCAAACATGGATTCAAAACGCAGCCTAGAGAGTTGCCCCTGCATGGCCCTATGAGAGTCTGACAACCAATTAGAAGACAAGCTCAAGATCAAAGGCCAGAGAGGGCATAAAACCAGGGACTCAGCACCTCAGTCCTCCCTTCTCTTCTTCTCCACCAACATTGAAGCATGTGATCACCTTTTCTGTTCAGGACTCAAGCCATGAGGTCCTGTCCACCATTAAAACCATCTTTCCAAGCAGCCTCCATGTCTCCAGTGTCTTTTTCCCCACTTGGAGACGAACCCAGAAGGACATTTCTTTCAACAATTTACAATCAAGCAACAAGGAAATGCATACTTTCAAACTTCTTTGGTTACAAATTAATTATAAAATGAAAATAAAGGTTCAAAACAGACCCATGTTGCTATGCTATATTCACAAAATGACCACCCCCACCCCCCAATGGCTGGTGAGATGGAAATTTATTTTCTTAGATAAAAATCAAATGACAATAGTTTGAAAAGCTCATTTTCTTTTTCAAGATTGGGAAGGACTTTCAGGATGGGAATAAATGTCATAAATTAATAAATAAAATAAATATTTCCAACACAAAAACTGATTAGGAGTTACCCTGTCAGCAGTTTCAAGTATTTTCAAAAATTACACTTTTGTGGGTATCACTATTAAGTATCAATACATGTAAAGTCATGTTTATTTTATGATTTTTTTCCCTTTTTGCCTCATTGGGCTTGATGTATCAGACCTTACATGAAGGGCAGATATCATGGAAGAAAGACAGTCCCTCAGATAAAAAGAAAGCCAAGAATGGCTGGTGGTCACCTTAACTTGCGACTTGAAGTCTACTAGTAACCAGTATAGTTTGTATTTCATTTCATGCCCATAACTGGTCATGACCATGCATTCTGGGCTAAGGGAATTTTGAAGTGGTTTTCTAGAGCATTGGAATAATTCACATGAGCTTCTGAACTAGCTTTGATACCCACTCTGAAGCAAAATGTTCTTCTAAAATGAAATGAAGGTCGATGGGAGAAATGTGTCAACTAGCTTTACCCTGTCCTTTCCCTTAGGATTACAATTTACTTAGGTTATGACTTTTAGAAAGCTACTAGAGTACACTTTGGGAATTACTGCCTGCTGGGAAAGTAATTTAAAATAAATGTATTCAGCTGAATAAAAAAATGTCTCCCTCCCTTGATTACAGTACCTCTATCTCTTAAAAAACAAAACACATATTCTTATACTTTAGATTAAACTTTTACTTCATCACTCTGTCTATATTTCAATGGGACACTAACAACTGAAAAAACTAACTAGACAACCCTATTTAACCTTAACCAATTGGGTCATCCTTTTTAGAAGATTTCCATACTGAAGCAGAGAAACAGATGACCTTGGTGGGAAGAAAATAAAGTGATTTGCCAACTGCAAATATAGCTGTAGCCTACACCCCATCCTTGCATGTCCCCAAGAGCCCCCTCCATGAAGAAAGATGGCTCACTCATCTCCCTAACCAGCAGGCATTGGAGTCTCTCTCATGTCTTTCCCTCATCAGCCACAGGCATTATTTCAGATTGCAGCCTTGGTTCCAAAGCAGCCAATCCACACTTACTGTCAGGCTTTGTTGACAGCTGATTGGATGCAGGGGCAGAGGGAGTTAGGACGGAAGGTGGTGATACAGTCATCCTATTTTCCCTATCAAACTATCTTTACAAAGTATTGTAAACTTGGATGATTGATTGGGTTTTTCTACCTCTCTTTACTGGGTTATGAGAATTGGGAAGACAAATTTATTTTACAAAAGGAAACCTTAGAAAAAAATTACAAACCCTTCAATTTAAAAATTAATCTGAATAATAAACTTTTTCTATAAGCTATTTACATATCTGTACTATATTCTAGAAAACTCAGTTTGAATATATTTTTACATCTTTGTATTCTATATGTCCAATATATTTGTTTATTGCTGGTTTCTATTTTGGTTTTCTTAATCCTTGTATATTGTTATTGTCTCGCATACTAGAGCTTTGGCCTTTTTCTACACAATTCATTGGTCTTTTTTTCTTTTTCTTGTTTCTGTTCTCTATTCTGTTCTGTCAAAATCTTTACTTTTTCTTTATCTTTCAACTTATTTGTTCCTGGCTGGGCTTTTTGATTCTCCGCTTCTTCTAAACCTTGGTTCCATGTGAAAGATGGAGAATATTTTCATACCAATTCTGAGGGAAGTGGGGGAGTTCTCTTCCCAGTTATCTCAGCTGCTGCCTCTTTTCTCATTGTCTTGTCTGGTTGTCTTTTCTCATCAGGTTTGTCTGTCTTTTAGTTTGCCTCTTTATCTGTCACCTTGGCTTTGATTGACTTTGTTCAGCTTATTCTTTGTGAGGCCTATGGCTGCAGACCTCTGAGGCAGCTATCTTGTCCCCAATTCTTCTTGCTTCTTATACAACTGTTTTGTTTGATTGGAAGATGCTATTTGATTGGCAGCTGGGTCATCACTTGGAGGGTCCAAAAGAAATAGGCTGGTAGGATCATAGATGTTTATAATTTGTTCAGGCAGTTTGTCTTTCCACACCACACTATCAGTGTAGGCTGCCTTGTGATCACTTTTTAATCTTCCTTTCTCCAGAAACATTGGAAGTTTCATTCTGCTTGTAAAATACAATGACTACAATAAATTGCAAGGTATGGTTAAGCATTTTAGAATAGCTGAGGAAGGAAGGAAGATTTAACAAAGATAATATTACCCTGACATTCAGTTTCAGTTTTCCAAGTAGAACTAGGAATTTTGCTTATTCTGCTAATCCCAGATGTATGTGAATAATCATGGCTAGTGAGTGAGAAAGGACAGACACACATTGACTAGTCATGGCTACTAGGTTATCCTCTACATCACAGGTGTCAAACTTGCAGTGTTACGTTGCTGTCACATGCTATTTTGCAACATTTGTAGAGCTAGGGTGGGTATGGCCTATGCGTGATGCATCTGGCCCGCAGCTTGACACCCTTGCTGTCCTACCCTATATTACTGTGAAGTAGAAGTAATATTATAACAAAAGATATCTGGCCCCACATTTGTAGTGGTTTATTCTCTGAGTTAGAAAAGAACACCTGCTCCTAACAACTCGGCTGGCATAGTCCAGTCCTACCTAAATGTTGCTATTGGGAAGGTTGAATAGTACATAAAGGACAAAGGTTATTCTATTCAAGTGCCAGGCTGAAGGACTGAAAAGACCTCTGCCTGAGTTCCTGGAAAGCTACTGCCAATCAAAGTATACATATACTGGGCTAAATGAATACATAGCCAACATGAGAAAAGGAAACTTTTCTATGTCCCTGTATCAACATACCTTGTTGGGTTGTACTATTTTACCATCTCAGATTGGATGCAGATGAAATTAATGTTCTTCATTTAAATGTTAATGTACATTCTGTTTTATAATAGCCTTTCAAAACAACTAAAGAAAAAAAGAAATGAGATACAGTAAACCGGACAAATGTGATGGTTCATTGTGGGAATAACAATATGGAATTAGAATTTGAAAGGAGTTACAGTATTCCCATAATGCCTTTCCACTTAATACAGATAGTGGGTTTGAACTGGACAGATTCCTATAAATTATTATTTTTTTGTTCCCATGTCTGCACTAGCTTTCAGTTTACTTGAAATCTGCATGAAAAAAGGTGATGGAAAATGGTGCACCTTTTCATTTGCCTCTTTCCTATTGTGTATATTTTTGCATTTTCTTTCCTCCTAAATTGAAGGGGAGCATATTTTCTAATCAAATGCAATTGGGGACACACTTTTACATGTCATGTATTGGCATATACTTTTTGTATAACTAATCTTTACTTCAGAAAAATGAAGAAAATGTGGAATATGACATAAAATTGTGTTTTCATTCTCATACAAGTTTGAGAAGGACAAGTTGAATAAATGTGCATTAAAGTACTCCATAAATTTCTCATCTTACTCTAGTGCAGGGATGGCGAACCTTTTTTGGTTGCCGTGCCAAAAGTGGGGGAGCACAAAGGGGAGGCATGCGCCAGCATGACACACCCATAATGCTATGTGCCCAATCTCTCCTGCGCATGCATGCATGTGACCAGCGACATCCCTCCCACTTTTGCCACATTTTTTTTGTCCTCCCAGGCTCCAGAAGCTTTCTAGGAGCCTGGGGAGGGTGAAAACAGCCTCTCTCCAAATGCCCTCGGGAGGTTTCTTGAAGCCCCCGGAGGGCGAAAAACGTACCTATAGGGAACCCAGAAGTTTGGGAATAGCTTCCCTGAAGGTTTCAGAGGTCAAAAATCGGCCATACGGACAAACCAGAAGTCACCATTCTCAAACTTCTGGGTTCCCTGTAGGTCCGTTTTTCGCCCTCCAGAGCCTTTAGGGGCCTTCAGGAGGCTTCCCTGAAGGTTCCAGAGGGGAAAAACCGGCCCTACGAGCAAACCAGAAGTGATTTCCAGTTTGTCCGTAGGTTCGCTTTTTACCCTCTGGAGGGTGAAAACATACCTATGGGGAACCCGGAGGGTAGGGAATGGTGACTTCCGGTTTATCCGTAGGACCAATTTTCGACCTCCGGAGCCTTCAGGAGGCTTCCCTGCAGGTTCTGAAAGGTCGAAAATCAGCCCTACGGACAAACTGAAAGTCATCATTCCCGAACTTCCGGGTTCCCTGTAGGTCTGGGATTTTCTAGTTAAAGTTTTTATTTTTTAAACAAATATAAACAAACACAACACTAACATAAAAACATCTTCCATTCCATACAGTGTGTTGATTGGTTACAAGGTTTTTGTGCATCCTTTCCATAGTCATCCCTTAAATTTTATATAAAGTCACATATTATCAATCAAGTATAATTGTATATGTTATTATTATATTATAATAGTTTCTCTAATATCATATATCAGCTTACGCATTTCAGCACATTCCATTGCTCATATCATCAATCTAATATATATGTATACAATTATTATGATTATTAAACATTCATTGAATATAGCTATTATTACATACTAAATTTAAAGTAAATTTATATTATGGCATTTCATTACATCATCCTGGATTCATCCAATGGTAATACATCCTTATATTCTATTCTACATAGAATTGTTTATAACAAAAAAGCTTTTCCACATCATCTCCATGGTCTTCATTTACAACTTATATAAAAGTCCATATTATCAATCTAGTATATATAAATGCATTATTATTAATCTTTTGTTTAACTATAACTATTATTACTTTATCTTATACATAATACTCAAAATATAACTAAGTTTAGCTTAGTTTAATTGTGACATTTCATTTCTTCCAGTAGTAGTGCAGTCCAATATCATTTCCCTCCTCCCTCAGTTTACTGTCAGCATCAGCAATTTTCTTGTCACTTTGTTCATGTTTTTCTGCAATTTTTTGAACTCTATCTTCAACTTTCATCATTGTTTCATCAATATTCTCAGCTCTTCCTTCCATTCCTTCTGTTCTTTGTTCTATAAACTCCAGATTTTTTTCCTATTCTTTCTGTGCTTATTAGGATTTTTTAAATTTCTGACATAATTCTATGCAATGTTAATTCCTCTTCTTCTTCATGTTGCACCATCTTTCCAAGTTGTAAACACTGCCACTAGGACATCCAAAACTTTTAATAGGTTTCAAATAAATTCAGTGTTAGTCCAAAAGGACACCTGTATAAACAAGATGTGTAGCGGCCTTCAGGGGCCTTCAGGAGGTTTTTCTGAAGGCTCCGGCAGGCAAAAACTGGCCCTACGAGCAAACCAGAAGTGATTTCCAATTTGTCCGTAGGTCTGTTTTTCACCGTCTGGAGCCTTCAGGGGACTCCGGAGGGCAAAAAACAGACCTACGAGTAACCTGGGAGTTTGGGAATGGTGACTTCCAGTTTGTCCATAGTGCCGATTTTTGACCTCTGGAACCTTTAGGAGGCTTCCCTGAACAAACCAGAAGTAACTTCTGGTGTGCTCATAGAGTTCATTTTTGCCCTCCGGAGCCTTCAGGGGCCTTTAGGAGGCTTCCCTAAAGCTCTGGAAGGGAAAACCCCACCCTACAAGCAAACCAGAAGTCACTTCCGGTTTGTCCGTAGGTCCGTTTTTCACTCTCTAGAGCCGGAGGGTGAAAAACAGACCTTTCGGGAACCCAAAAGTTCAGGAATGGTCACCTCTGGTTTGTCCGTAGGGCCGATTTTTGACCTCCGGAGCCTTCAGGGGCCTTAGGAGGCTTCCCTGAAGGCTCTAGAGGGAAAAACCGGCCCTACAAGGTTTGTCCATAGGTCTGTTTTTCACCCTCTGGAACCTTCAGGGAAGCCTCCTGAAGCCTCCGGAGGTCGAAAATTGGCCCTACAGATAAACCAGAAGTCACCATTCCTGAACTTCCAGATTCCCCATAGGTATGTTTTTGCCCTCCGGAGCCCCCTGAAGTCTTCAGAGGGTGAAAATGGACCTAAGGACAAACCAGAAGTCACTTCTGGTTTGCTCATAGGGCCGTTTTTTGCCCTCTGGAGGTCCCCGAAGGCACCGTAGGGCAAAAAAAATGGACCTAAAGGGAACCCAGATATTTGGGAATGGTGACTTATGGTTTATCTGATAAGATAAGAGGAGGAGCTTCCGGAGGGAATGGCGGTCAGCTTGTGAGCTCCGCATGTTTGCGGGGGGGCCTACCTAATGGGAGGGGTGCTGCCGGCCCTCTGTTCCATCTTGAGGGTCGGAATTTCGTTGACAACCACCCTGGCTTCGCCCTGGCTTTGGGCTGGCTTTGGGCTGGATCACCAGGGTGGTCGGAGAGCCAGACGGTGAGGCAGAAACGCGCTAGCTAGTTGGTGCTGGGGCTGGGGCTGGCAATTGCCGGCTCGTGTGCTCGTGTGCGGAATGGAAGAAACGGAGTGGAATGGAGCGGAATGGAGCGGTGCGGAGGCAGCCGGAGGAGGAAAGGAATCCCGGAAAACCCATGCAGCCCAGGCAGGGGAGGTTTGGACAACGGCGGTGGTGGAGGTGGTTAAAGACGCCGAACGCCAGACCTTTTGGCCACCATAAATCCCGGACCAGCGGGGGGCTGCGAGAGGTGAGAACGAGGTGCTTTCTGGGCGCCAAAGAACGCTAGCAGACCAGCGGAGACTGCAGGGAAGCTCAGGAAAGCCGAGACGGCCCTGCGGGCTCAGAAACAACAACCCTGGGCAGCCAGGCTGCCGAGGAGACAAATGGCCACTCATGTCTGAGACTGGATAGAGACGCTTGGAAGACTGGTGGCCATTTGTTGAAGGTCTGACTTTTTACCCTCTCACCCTTGCTGACAACTTTCCTTTCTCTTTTCAATTTACTATCTGACCAAGGCTTACCTTAACGCCCTGCTACAAACTGCTCCTTAGTGCCACCGTGTTACAAACTGCTCCCCAGTTCCCCCTTGAGGCTCCACTTGTAGACCATTCTGGCTAGCCTGCAAGCTCACCAACCTACCCTTTCCATCCAGGGTAAGGATAACCACCATCTACATACCCCTTTTGTGGGGGAACCCTGGCTCATGAACAAACTTATGATTTTAACAACAGCACCCGAAAATGAGCTCGCCCCTATGACTACCTATGAACTCTATATATTCCAGGTCAGACCTACTACTACTGCGAGAGTCCCCCCTCTCGCAGGTATGGCCCTCAGACCTTTCAAGGTCCCACCTTGATGACGGGTTTGTTAACCCAGAGAGGTGGAGGAAGCGGAAATTAAGGGGTTTTTTAATTAATCATTTTTAATAGTTTTAAGGGGTTCCAGGGTAGGGGGGAAGGGGATTCAGGCCAGGAGGGAAAGTAGAGCCAGGCAAACAGGTGTGGGAAGGAGGGGAGGGAGCTGAGTGGGGGAGGAGAGTGATAATAGCATTCCAGTACAGGGCTCTGTTATACCAACGGTCGTGGGGAGGGGTGGGTGCGAGGACAGACTAAGAACCTGCAGTCGGTTGGGAGACCATGGTTGTTGGTTACATCCGGTCGCTTGTACCAACCCCTGCACACTAGGTGGCCAGGATCTACAGAGCCAGGGCCTTAGGCTGATGTTATGCAATGCGAGGTCCGCTGTTAACAAGGCCCCCCTCATTAATGACCTGATTTTGGAGGGGGAGCCGGACCTCACAGGAATAACAGAGACCTGGTTGGGCCACGAGGGAGGTGTACCCCTCGTGGACATGTGCCCACCAGGTTATCGTGCATTCCACCAGCCACGGGCCCAGGGTAGGGGCGGTGGGGTAGCGGTAATTATCCGGGAAGACCTGGAGCCGAGAGAGTTCACTGTGCCACAGACATCCGGGTGTGAATCCCTTGTCGTGAGATGGGGCCCAGGGAGACAGTTGGGCCTGCTGATTGTATACCTGGCTCCTCGCTATACATCAGCGGCCCTGCCTGAGCTCCTCGAGCTGATCGCAACGATGGCAGTTGAGACCCCCAAACTTTTGGTCATGGGGGACTTCAACTTGCCATCGGTGGGAGAAGCATCTGAGGTGGTTCAGGAGTTCATGGCTTCCATGACAGCCATGGACCTGACTCAGTTAATTCAGGCTCCCACACACGAGGGAGGTCACACACTGGATCTTGTTTTTGTCTCTGACCAGTGGACGAGTGATCTGGGAATAGGGGACCTAGCTATTACTCCCCTGTCATGGTCAGACCACTCACTTCTCCGACTTGACTTCCCTGGTGCTACCCCCCGCCGCGGGGAGGCGGAACCGGAATGTCCTAGATGGTTCCGCCCCAGGCGCCTGATGGAACCGGAAAGGTTCCAGACGGAGCTTGGGCCACCTCCTGTAGACCTGACCCGCCCCCGGATAGAGGACCTAGTAGCCGCCTGGAATAATGCGGCTGCCGGGGCCTTAGACCGCGGGAAGCCCCTTTACAGGGCAGGGCAGAGGAATTTGGGAAATATCTGCAGGATAAAATCACTCAAATCCGGAGGGAATGGGTCCCACTCAGTGGGCTAGGAGGGATGCCCCAGGCGAGTCTTGAGAGACCATTCTGGGAGGAGTTTGACTCGGTTGCCATCGAGGATTTGGACAGGTTACGCGGGCGACTACGAGCCACCACATGCTCATTGGACCCGTGTCCCTCCTGGCTTGTACTGGCATCCTGGGAGGTTACACGAGACTGGCTCTTGGTGCTAGTGAACGCTTCATTGGGCGAGGGGTTCTTACCGGCCGCCTTGAAAGAGGCGGTTGTGAGACCCTTACTCAAGAAGCCTTCCCTGGACCCAACGGAGCTAGCCAATTACCGTCCTGTCTCCAACCTTCCTTTTTTAGCGAAGGTTGTAGAGAGTGTGGTGGCCCAACAGTTCCCACGTCACCTGGAGGAGAATGATTATCTAGACCCGCGCCAGTCCAGCTTCCGACCCGGGCACAGCACAGAGACGGCCTTGGTCGCATTGGTAGATGATCTCTGGAGGGCCAGGGATAGGGGTTGTTCCTCTATCCTGGTCCTATTAGATCTCTCAGCGGCTTTTGATACCATCGACCATGGTATCCTCCTGCACCGGCTGGAGGGGCTGGGGGTAAGGGGCACCGTTCTACGGTGGTTCTGCTCCTACCTCTCCGACCAGACGCAGCGTGTGTTGGCAGGGGAGCAGAGGTCGTCCCTGAGGCCTCTCACTTGTGGGGTTCCGCAGGGGTCGGTCCTCTCACCTCTCCTGTTCAACACATATATGAAACCGCTGGGTGAGATCATCCGTGGTTTTGGGGTGGGATATCATCTGTACCCTGATGATACACAGCTGTACATCTCCACCCCGAACCACCCAAACGAGGCCGTTGAAATGATGTCCCGGTGTTTGGAAGCTGTACGGGTCTGGATGGGTGACAACTGACTCAAACTCAACCCCTCCAAGACGGAGTGGCTGTGGCTTCCGGCCCCCCGGTTCAACCAGCTAATTCCAACACTGGCCATTGGGGGCGAGCAACTGGCCCCCATGGAACGGGCGCGCAATTTGGGCGTCCTCCTGGATGCCCGGCTGTCCAGGGATGACCATGTGGCAGCCGTGGCGAGGGGGGCGTTCCACCAGGTTCGCCTGGTGCGCCAATTGCGCCCCCTATTGGACCGGGATGCCCTTTGCACAGTCACTCACGCGCTGGTGACGTCCCGCCTAGACTACTGTAATGCTCTCTACATGGGGTTTCCCTTGAGATGCACTCAAAGACTGCAGCTGGTCCAGAACGCGGCCGCGCGGGTGATTATGGGAAGTACGAGATACTCCCATATAACACCTCTCCTGCGCGAGCTGCACTGGCTTCCTGTGGTCTATCGGGTGCGTTTCAAGGTATTGATTACCATCTTCAAAGCGCTCCATGGCACAGGACCTAGCTACACGAGGGATCGCATCCTGCCCCATACATCCCTACGACCAATCCGCTCTCACAGAGAGGGACTTCTCCGGGTGCCGTCCACTAAGCAGTGCCAGAGGGCGGCGCCCAGGAGTAGGGCCTTCTCTGTGATGGGCCCAGCCCTCTGGAATGACCTCCCCCCGGATATTAGGATTACCACCGACCTTCGCTCTTTCCGTTCAAAACTCAAGACCCACCTTTTTCAACTAGCAGGCCTGGCTCAACCATAGCTCCATTTTATTCCTCCTGGCAATTTTTAAACTTGTAATTTCTATTGGGGTTTTAATTTAACTTATTTTAATATTTCTATGTTATTATAATATTGTATTGTGTTTTATACCTCCTCCGTACAATGTGTAATTTTATAATATGTGTTTTTATTTATTGTACGCCGCCCCGAGTCCCTTTGTGGAGAGGGAGCGGCTAACAAATTTAATAAAATAAATAAATAATAAATTTGTCCGTAGGGCCGATTTTTGACCTCCGGAGGTTTCAGGAGGCTTCCCTGAAGGTTCCAGAGGGTGAAAAATGGACCTATGGATAAACCATAAGTCACCATTCCCAAACTTCCAGGTTCCCTGTTGGTCCATTTTTTGCCCTGCGGAGCCTTCAGGGATCTTCGGGAGGCTTCCTTGAAGGCTCCAGAGGGAAAAACTGGCCCTATAAGCAAACCAGAAGTGACTTCCGGTTAGTCCGTAGGTCTGTTTTTTGCACTCTGGAGCCTTCAGGGGCATTCAGGAGTCTTCCCTAAAGGCTCCAGAGGTCGAAAAACATACTTAGGGGGAACCCAGAAGTTCGGGAATCGCGATTTCTGGTTTGTCTGTAGGGCAATTTTTTACCTCCAGAGCCTTCGGTAGGCCTCCCTGAAGGCTCCAGACCTACAGATAAAATGGATGTGACTATCGGTTCATCCATAGGTCCGCTTTTCACCCTCTGGAGCCTTCAGGGGCCTTTAGGAGCCTTCCCTGAAGGCTCCAGGGGGTGAAAAACAGATCTACAGCAACTTGGAGATTTGGGAATGATGACTTCCAGTTTGTCCGTAGGGCCAATTTTCGACCTCCAGAACCTTCAGGAGGCTTCCCTGAAGGTTCCAAAGGGTGAAAAACGAACCTACAGACAAACCTCGTAGGGCCAGCTTTTGCCCTCCAGAGCCTTCAGGGAAGCCTCCTAAAGGCCTCTGAAGGCTCTGGAGGGCGAAAACTGGCTCTACAAGCAAACTGGAATTGACTTCTGGTTTGTCCATAGAGTCATTTTTCACCCTCTGGAGCCTTCAGGGAAACCTCTTAAAGACTCCGGAGGGTGAAAAATGGTCCTACGAGCAATCAGAAGTCCATTCATGAAGTTCCGGCATGCCAAGACAAATGGCTTCATGTGCCACCTGTGGCACATGTACCATATGTTCGCCATCATAGCTCTAGTGCATAGGGTTTTTTAAAAACAAAATCTGAAAGCACATATTCCCTTTGCACTAGAGTACTTTAATGTAGATTTACTCAACTTGTCTTTCTCAAGCCTGTCTGAGAATTAAAACACACAATTTATGTAATATCCTTTTTTCCCCATTTTGGATAGAAACTAGTACCAGATTGTTTGAAATAAATAAATAAATAAATAAGGGAGGCCTAGCAGAATCTTCACATTTCTGAAGACCTAGAAAAAACTGGAATATGAAGAAAGCTCATTGTACAATTTATAGTTTGCTTTGTTTGCCTTTCAAACTCAAGCCAACATTTCTGCAAGACTGAAAGAACTCTGATTTAAAATATGCTCTATGAATTATTTGCATGGACTCCAGTGTCATGATGTCTGTTTCATTAATAAACAGAGATGTAATCCTAAGAGATATCAACGAAATACCAAAATCCAACCTTTTTTATAACTTTTTTATTTTCATGTATTCATCAAAATGTCCTTCAGATCTTGAAGGTCTTTTCAATAGCTTTTTGTTTTAATGATGAAGGTGGCTTGTGAGACTGTATATTTTGTGGGTATCACCAGGCATGGGGTTTTCTTCATCCCTCTATAACATCTACATGAACCTGTTATGTGAAATGATCCATCACAATGGGATCAGGTCACCTAAGTACATGAATGATTCATATCAGCTGTATTAATCTGTACATCTTTCATCTGTACATCTTCATCTTAGTGAACTGAGTGTTGATGCAAATGCTCTTTCATGGTGTCTGGAGGCTTTGGGTGTCTGGATGGGAAATAACATATGTCAATCAAAGTTGTGTGTGGCTGTGAGTTAGGGCTCCCCCACTCTTTAGATTTATCATCTTTGGTTTTAGATAGGGTTCCACTGGCCCAGACCAACCTGGTGAGTAACCTAGGACTCACAACTCCTGCTTGACAAGCAGGAAGCAGTTGTGTTGTACATCAGTTACAACCTTTCCTGGATTGGGAAACTCTTCTTTCATTCATTCATTCCTGGTCATTTTCCAGATGGACTATTGCAATGTGTTTTAAATGGGATTACTCTTGAAGAATATATGGAAGCTGCAGCTGGTACAGAATGCAGCAGTGTGAGCAGTTTTGGGTACACTTAGGGTTACATATGTAACACCTGTGTGGGGTGAGCTGTATTAGGTGCCAGTTTGCTTCCAAGTCTATTTCAAGATGTTGATTATCATTTTTGAAGCACTTCATTCATAGGGTTAGATTACCTGAGGCACTGTCTTGCCCCAGTGGGTTAAGGAATTTTTAAGAATTCTAGGAAGAGAGCCTTCTCTGCCATTTTCTCTGCCTTCTGGAATACTTTTCCCCTAGAGGTGAGGCTGGCCTTCTGGAAGAGCATTGAGACCTAGCTCTACCAACTAATATGGAGATTCAGGAATGGTATGTAACCCTAGGGGTAGTTGATGTCTTCAGTGGGCTATCTCTGCCCTTTTTACTTTAGGTTTTGACTCTGTTTTTAATTCTGTCTTTTAAACTATGTTTGTTTATATGGTTTTATGATTTTAAAACATACAGTAAACCAACCAGAGTCATGCAGGTAGTGAGATGGATGGTATATAAATTGGATAGATACTTTATTAATATGCATTCATTTTACTTTACTAAGTATTTAATGAGGCAATCATTAGAAACAGATTTTAGGTTATTCTTTGTGACAGAAAGAAATACACTTCACTGCTTTGAAATATGTCAGAAAAAGAGAAAGTTTCACTTTTCTTTTCTTTTTCAGAATGGAATACAGGTATCTGTGCATCCAGATGTTTTTGGCAGACTGATACTTTTCTGCCATTTCTCAAACTAATTACCAGTGGAACTTTCTATATGAGCCATCTATGTGTAATAAGATAGTGTTCCCATATTTTTGAGGACAGAATACATACTTCCACTTCTCACTTATTGCATATATAGAAAGATTTTGAAGATAGTGATTTGAAGGGATAACTATACCTATGTCTAGTTTGTGGGTAGAGAAAATGAGCAAAATATTATTCTGAATTTCTGAATATTTCCTTAAGGCAGGGCACCATCTGTGATATGTTAATTTTCGGAACTTTGTTGCATTGTAGATTCCATCTAACATGTATTGCAAATCTCTCAGATTCTCAATGAAGAGAATTGTCAACATTCAAAAATAACTTATATAGAGGGCAGGGTGATGACACGGCATGCAATCTTGGGGCTCCATGATTGCTGTCAATATCTCTGCTGCTGGATGGTCCTTTTGGACCTAAATCATCCTGTAGAGATGGTGATAGAGGGCATGTCTACAGGGCACGTCCTGTTGATCTCAGGGACACCACAAAGTCCCTGATTAATCCAGGAGAGACTCTTTTTTCTGGCGAAAGAGAAGCAGCCATTGAGGCTGCAGAAGGTTGGGACAGCCCCTGAATGGAAGGAAATCAGGAGAAAGACTGTGTCGAAATGATGAGAAAAAAATTACTATTAGAGAAGAGAATACCCCAAAAGACCTAGAGTAAAATTAAAATTGAAGACAGAAGAGAGCAAGTGGTGAATTAAGCCTGAATTAAACTTCGTGTGTTATCTTTTTTTAAAAAAAATGTTTTTTTAATGGTTGGAACTTTTACAAATGCCTCTTACTTTTTAAATTGGACTGGTTTCTTTTTTCCCTCTTCTTCTATTTTTCCTCTTTTTTCATATTTGTGGATTATAATTTTCTTTCTTTTCTTTTTACAACGCTCAGTTGGATTGTTCGCTTTTAAGTACTTTTTTTTTCTTAAGTTCAGAATTTAAAGAGAGGGATAAAAGCAGAGGAAAAAGAAGCAACACTGTCATCCAGAGGCTGGAGGCTTGGAAGCATTGCTTTTTTTTAATTTCCTTTGAACATCTGACTCATACCTTATACTTCAAAGCTCCTGATTTTGTTTATTGAAAGGGATAGTGGGAAGAGTATGGATTGTTTATGCAGGTGCTCTTCTGGAGTACTATCAATAGCTGGACTGAAGCGAAGAGAAAGCCTTGACTTGAAAGATTATAGTGAACTTGTTTGAAACTTAACAAAAAAGCCTTGGATGTCTTAGTGGCAGTGTTTATAACCTGGAATAATGGTGCAACAACAAGAAGAAAAAGCATTAGCATTGCAAATGATTATGTTAGAAATTCAAAAAGTATAAATAAGGACAAAAAACATTGAAAAGAGGATGGAGAACATAGAACAAAAGCCAGAAAAAACAGAGGGAAGAGTTGAGAATATTTATAAAACAATGATGAAATGCTTCTTGGATGAGAAGTGAAATGTCTTCAAAGAAAAATTGGAAAGTCCAGTTTCCTCATGAAAAAAAGCACCTTTAGGACAATGATGGCCTGGGTGACTTAGAGTCCCTATAGACATGTATAAATGTAATTGCACACTAACTATCATTTATTTCTTCAGTTTTCTTGAAGATTCTTTCCATTTCCTTCATTTTTTCATTGTAATTGCTTTTTTAAAAATAGCAATCCATTTTAGTCTTGGGAAATCTATCACTAATCTGTTTTCGGTCAGTTTTTCTTACATATTCCTTTCCTATGAGAAGCAGAAAGATGTTAAGCATTTGTAGACATGATGCACAATCAATACGTTTATGCAGACTTTTATGGAGACATCATGAACTTTTTATACGAATCATTTTAGTTGTTCCTGTCATTACAGTAAAGATAAAATTTAACTTTCAGAGCTATGATGTTTGTTTTTCCTTAAATTAAGTTGGGAATGCCACATATAATTCAACTGATCATCCTGGCTAACATCTAGCCAGAGTAAGAAGTTGTAAAAGATTTAAGTAAGGTCTTGAGAATCATTTTCAGGGCAATCGTAATATGATTGATCTCATCTGTTGATGGAAGTTAAAACAAATATTCCCTGGCACTGTTTACTATCATGAGTGCTCTAAAGAGCTAGTATTTTCGTAATTATTGAATACACAAGTGGTCCATTGCGATTCATTGTGCTACTTAGAAAGTTTTGCTTGATTCTGCCCATCCTCTCTTTTTGCTACAAAAAAAAAAAAAAAAAATACAAAGACAATCTACTAGCTGCCATATGAATTAGTCTATATCAGGATACCATATTTATTTTTAAGTTTGCATCAAGTATGAAGTACAATGACATCATCCTTCTTGCTTGAGATTTCACAACAACAGTTCTGGTCAATTAATTGAAATGTTAGTCTTCTTTCTCTTCCTCTTCTTCTTCCTCTCCCTTTCCCTCTCCTTCTCCTTCTCCTTCTCCTTCTTCTCCTTCTTCTCCTTCTCCTCCTTCTCTTCCTCCTCCTCCTCCTCCTCCTCCTCCTCCTCCTCCTCCTCCTCCTCCTCCTTCCTAATGTATTCCTACAAGTGCAAGGTCTGCTGAATGGAAATGCTAGATATAAGGTACAGAAATTTTATGTTTCGTCATGACATATAAATTAAATAACTGAAAGTGTTTCAAAATATTATCTGGAAATATAAATAGACAAATACAATGATTGTAATGTACATGGCTGCACACAAAAGTACCTTTGCAAAGAATTATGGGTAAGCCATGTCAACACCTAATGAGCAATTTGAACAGCAGAAAATCTAAAGAGAAGCTGTGCCAACGTCCATTGCTCAAGGTGAAAGAGTTAGAATCTGTAAATGGTGAAAAGTTGTACAATGTGCATTTATTGTTTGCTATCAGTGAATGATGAAGTGAGGAAACATGCTAGTATTCAATATGATTTATATAATAACATAAAGTGCTGTCTTTCTTAAGATGTGATTCAGAATTAAACTATTATCTGCCTTAAAAAAGACATTTGACAGACAGCATGCTTTAACTGTCTGGAAAATTTGTAAGATTTTGAGATCCATTTTGGTAGATAGTTAATTGATATTAACAATAAGGTAGTGTTTTAAGTACAGAAATATTAAAAAGAGTTCACTTTAGTTCAGGGTTTCTTATGGAAATATATATTTTGCTATTCATTCTGTCAGTTAATAGTTAAGACTTAACAAGTGTTCTTTTTCTGTTACAATCTATAACAAAAGCAGGCATTTAGAAAACACTATCCTTTCAGAATACTTTTAAATAACTCAGGTTCTGATATCTCAAACATTTTAATTAATAAGATAATATATACCTTATTAAATATATTACTGAATATGTGTTGTTTAAATGAAAACAAATGGAGAAGGCTGCAAGGTCTTCATATTTTAACGAGTGTTTGTGCATAGATGGACTGAATCCCTAGTAATTCTAAATAAACATTTTATTTAAAGTAATCCTAAGCAAATTTGGAATCTGCCTATATCAAAAATGGAAATGTTCACTTCAGCAAATGAAGGACATTAGTTCTGGTACTTGTCAGGGTAAGGAAAGAACATTTAGTAAGATTTATATTCAGTACCAATATTTAGTGATGTTATTGTGATGATAATGGTGATGTTGATGATGTTGATGATGATTGATAGCATCAAGAAGCCAAATTTTTGGCTGATATCTTGGTTCATTTTCATTGAATAAAATATCTTAAAACATGTAGACTATCATTGAGTTCTATTGCAACTGTAACACCCGAAAACATTCGACTTTTCATAGCATTCTCAGTACTATTCTAAAGTATTCTTAAGATATTTTTTTAAATGAAAAGAAACACAATTTGCGCCTATGAAATCCAGAGCGAACAAGACAACTATAGGAAGAATCACTAGTTAAATTTTCCAGCTGGGCTCGGACATTGCTTCAAAAATGATGAGGTATGTACATTATTGGATTGTTTCCTTGAAAGGAAGGAAACTCTTCTATGAGCTAATGTCCAATGTTCAATTAGGCTGGAAATCATGCCTTCTAAATCTAAATATGTACCTGCTAATTTCAGAGAAGGCTGGCATTATCCAGTTCAATTCTATATTAGCTTCTTTGGATCTATATTTTACTTTGTTACTCCTCACTAACATTCTGGCTCAGTTGTGAAAACTATCTTGCATCCCCCAAGCCCTCTATTAGCAAGAGGGTTTTGCAAATACACTCTGCACTGTATAATTTACAGGGCTTTAATGAAAATTTAAAAAGATACCAATGATCAATCTCAATTTTAGCAAAAATCATGTATTGTATAGTAAACAATATTTAATTTCCAATAGACAAAGTGGCACATGGCATTGAAAATATCACATTAAAAATATAATTTTTAAACTGAATTATAAACAGTTGCCATTCCATGAATCTGGCCAGTGGTGTGTTTCACATTTTGTTACCACTGGTTTACCCCATGCCCGTCTGATTCACAGGCACATAAGTCCCTTCTGCGCATGTGCCCAGCCTTCTTACTTTAAAGATATTTCAATAGTTGGTCTTGAATCTTGATCTCTTTTAGTATAAGCATTTTAAGCAAGTAGATGGAATGCATAAATCATTCATGTCTTTCCTAACTGGAATTGCTTAATTTCAACCATTTATATTCTGTACAGATCTCTCAAAAAGAGCTATGTAGTAATGAGTTTCTTCCAATATTTGTACAACAGCTAACAACTTCCACAGGAATATAACTAATGTCCTGTTCCAGAAGCTTTGCTAAAAGATAGTTTAAAAAGTATACTGGAATAAGTCTTATTCTGGTTCATACATTACACTAAACCATGTTTTGTTTTAAACATTATTTAATACGTCTCATACACACATTCCCCAAGCTGAATTCACAGACTATGCTAATCCAAGAATCACATTCTTCTAATAATAAAATCTAAACCATAATGGGTTAGTGTATTGTACAAAACCAGCCATTAAGTCAGACTATTGGTTCATCTAGCCAATTATTTTGAATTATTCTGGCAGCAGTTCTTCAATCTGAACTAATAAGTAGCCAAAGACAGAATTTAGGACCATCTCCATGAAAACATATGCCTTACTACTAAGACATTGACACATTTTGCAATTTATGCACAATAGATATGAAATATTATGAATACTTTCTTTTGTTCATTACAAAAATAAAGTATTTTATTAATCCAAATTATCTTCAAATATTTGTGAAGTTATTCAGCAATCCATGATCTTGTTTATTAATACATGCGTTAATTAAATTTGTAAGGCTGCCATTCTGTCTGGCAAAATTCTGGGTGCAGGATCACCCTAAAAGTCACAAACATTCACCCTTGTCAGTTTATTCACTTTTCATGGTAATTTTCTTCTACATGAAAAACACAAATTTTATCCTTGTGGCATCTGACTGTGACAGCAAAATAAGACAGCCAATATATGTTTTAGTAGGAGCTAAGCAACACACATTCTAATAGTACATGCTCAACTACAGAAAATCATTAGAATGTTTTGGACTAGATACTTGCTTTCAATTCAATTGGCATCACAAGTTTATTGTGGAGGAAAATAAAAAATGGTGTGTTATGTGCACTGCTATAAATCCCTGAAGAAAATGTGGGATTGTAGTTTTGAGTAGTTTTCCAAGCACTAACATAAGTTCTGAGATGTGATGGGCTTGGAGACTATGTAGACTTTCTTTGAGTGTATGCATCAGAAAATATTTTTGGAACAAAAAGAAGATAAACAAGGAAAACAAAGTGATGCACATAGATTGGAGGTGACAACATTTGTGCTCTTTATAATGTTACATAAATGCAGTGTGGTTTTATAAAATAATAGCTTCATGTACTGTTATTATTATTTAATCATATTGTAAAAATAACGCTTTAAATAGCAAGATCTTTAAGAAGCAAACTCTATTACTTTAATTTTGTGAACTTCTAAAAGCTGATATAATCATGAGTCAAATCATTCCTCCAGTCTTTTCTCCATGCCATCATTCTCTGGTGTGTTTACTGACTCATCTTTAAAAGTACAAATTAGACAAAGCAAAGTATATCTAACTTCGTAGGTTACAAGATTCTACAAATAAGAAGTTCACAGACAAAAAGACTATTCAGTTCAATGTTTTTGCTTACTTTCTTTTCTTTGTTCTCTATAGTTTCAAAATATCAAGGAAGATAATAACAATTTTAGTATTCTTGCTAGGGCATGACTTTTGCAATTGTATTGGTTGCACTTCACCATACTGATTATATTTTCAAAGTGCTAGGAAATATATGCAGTAGAAGAAACTCTCAATACAGTGTCTTATCAAGTATCATGCTGAGAACATAATCTATTCAAGAAAAACTATGGGCATTACAGTTATGATTCCTCAACTCCAGGAACTCAACCATTAAAGACTTCCACTGAACATCTAATCACAGAGCTTCTTTGCATTGCCAAATTGTACCATCACTAATATGGACAAGTGACCTTGGAGACCAAAAATAGTAGATGTAGCCACTTAGAATAACTTTATTGTCACTTTGAATGTACACTAATCAGCATACATTAAAATGAAATTTTGTTGCATATAGCTCTCAAAGGGTCACCCGCCCCAAAGTACAGCAAACGAGCCCCACCCACCACCCAGGCCGTTACAACACAAAGCAACAATAAACACACGGGCAGCACCAATCAGCACCAATCTACCAATCATGATACAACCACACAACCAATCAATCCACTTACTGAAACAAAGCCAGCACTCCACACACCCCCACCAAGATTTATAGAAAGACGGCAGCTCCAATCAGACTGCAAGCTCAAAACCCAGCCTGAAGATGGCGAGTGAAAACTCGCTGAAATGTTGCCAAGACAATCTCAATCTTACATGGGAAAAGACCCGAATACAACAAGACCAGCATACCTACACTCGTGAAAATGTACGAAAACATATAATGTCTGTGTGTGTGTGTGTGTGTGTGTGTTCAGAGAAGAAAATTGAAAAAGCCACAATATGGTGTGTTAATTTTTCTGATATTTTTATGTAAAGCTATCCAAAGCTCATATATAATCTTTTTTTTTAAACTTTCCACAATATGTACTGGGTGGTTTTCTTCTATGACACAAATGGCCACTATTTCAGGAATATGTATGAGGAGAAGCTATTGACCCTTGAAAAAAATTGGGAGGAATTTTCACCATTACTTGAATTAATGGTATCAGTGATGAGGTACGGTTCCTGACAAACCTACACATGATATGAAATATTAGCAGAAATGCTAATATTCAAGGTCAGATAATCTGAGCGTAGGTCCTCACTACCTATATTGTAACTTCCCAACCCTGGGACAACCTATTTGGTATGCTGTCAGTCCTCCACTTTATTTCAGAGAAAGAAATATCTCCTCACTATTGCATATTGCTTTCTGTTCCTCTTCTTCTTCCTCCTCCTCCTCTTCCTCCTCATATTCCTCATCGTTCTTATCCTCATCATCTTTTTAGCTATTGTCTATCCACTGCAGGATGAAGGCCTCTTCTACATGTTTCTAACCAATACGATCCTGAGCTTTCTTTTGCCAATTGGGTCCACAATACTTGCTGATGTTGCCAATCAATCTTGTTTTAGGTCTCTTTTGTGGATGTTTTTTATCAAGTGGAATCCATTCAATGACTGCCTTGGTCCACCTGCCATCAGTTCTTCTTGCTATGTAAACAGCCCTTTTCCATTTCAATTCTTTCATTCTTTTGATGATATTGTATACTTTTATTTGTTCTCTAATCCATGTGGAGATCTTTCTATCTTGTAATGCCAAGCATGTATCTTTACATGGCTCTTCATGCCACTCATAGCTTTTTTCTCTATTGTGAGGTCATGTTTCACCGGCATATGTTAGAGCAGGTACCACATACTGATCGAAAACTTTTCTCTTCAGGCACAGGGGGAGGTTGTTCTTGAAAATTTTCCTTAGCTTGCCAAATGCCTGCCAATCACATTTAACATGCCATTCAATTTCCTTTATTGTATCACCTTCCACTGAGTTCCATTGGCCAAGGTATATGTAGTGGTCTTCCATGTCTAATTCTTCTCCAGATATATATTTTTCTTTCTTTAGTGAATTTATTAAACATAACCTGCTTACTAATATATGAATGAAATATATGCAAAGAGATTAATGTTTATGCCATGATTGCTACTTGCACCATTTTTTCTTCTCTTAGGCAACATGGTTGAGGACCATAGCTAGATCAGTACAATAGCCAGATGTGGTATTCAGCTGCCCATGCACCCTGGCTCCAAAACGTTCTATGTAGCATTGTTTTGATGCCGCATGCATGCATGCACATCACACATGTGACTAAAGCACATAAATGGAAGGCCACATGTATGCATGGAAGACACAGGCGTGCAAGTGTGTGCGCATCTGCTCACAGTCACAAACTGGTGGTAAACATAGATGAATCCCACCAGTGACTATAGCAAATGTTAAATCTCTCCCCACCCCCACGCCACTTCACATAGTAGAGTCTTAAACCACACTGTATCTCCACACTACAGTATTTACAAGAGCCTTAACATCATATCTAGCTTGTCAACAAGTGATTACAGGCTAAATCTACTGAGATGACTCCTTGAGAAAGAATAAAAAGCAAGCTAACAATATTTTTTTATTGTCTCATACAAACAAAATTGCCAGTTGATGGATACATAAAATCACTTAGGTGAGTTCATTTATATTTTAGTGGCTTCCCGTCTGCTGCCAAACAAGTGCATTCTCATGTACACTAGCTATACATTTTTGTTTTAATTTTTGCTGCCTCTTTTTATGATTATTCATCCTAATGTTCATAAATGAAACTCTATTAAAGCATTTTTTAGGCTGCTGTAAATTCAAACAGATATAAACACTACATATAATACTGAGCACACAGAACTGCTTACACAACAAACATTTAAAAATTCTTTTTTATTATTATTTGAAAAGTAAATCAACGGACTTTTCAATAGGATGAGAGGGAAACCATAAGTATAAATAAGTATTAGAGTTTGTCTATTCTTTTATATTGCCCTCATAAACTAAAATATTAATAATTTATCATGTGCCTTCAGGGTAACCCCCCCCCCCCCCCCGCGCTAGTAAAAAGCAGCTTACTGAGTTACTGAACAAAAAATGGACTGTAATGTAAGTGAGAAATTTGCAGGTTTCTCTGGTTAACATTGGCTAATGGAAAATATTGCTATACAATTTCATTTACCATTTACCAGAATGCTGTTCCTAAGCTCTCAAAGTCTCTCCATGTATGTTCATAAATTACACTTTAAAAGAAGTTTTGTTTTTATTATGTAGCTGCATTAACTATTGCGTGAAAAGAGATAACTTATCACCTTTAAAATATAATCGTGTCAGGATTTATGCCCAGTTATGGAGAAATGATTGAATATGTAAGTATTTAGAGTCACTCTATTGAGGAGATAGGTAGCATATAAATTTAATCAATAAGTTTTTGCATGCATACAATTATGTGCTTGGTATATGGTCTATAGAAAAAAGCTAATGTTAACTCCTCAGACAAAAATGTTTATATTTTCTAGAGTATTGGTGAGAGTTCCCTTTTTTTTCAAATCATAACCCCCCCCCCAAAAAGACACCCCACATATATTCAAGGGTAATAATAATAATAATAATAATAATAATAATAATAATAATAATAATAATAATAATTTAATTTAATTTGTTAGCCGCTCCCTCTCTGCAAGGGACTCGGGGCGGCGTACAATAAAAGCATACATACATACATATAAACATACAGATACACACATATACATACATATACATACATGCATGGAGGAGGTAATAATTAAATATACATCACATTAATAATAATAATAAAAAATTAGCCATTAAAAATACCCCATAATAATAATACAATTTAAAAAAGGACTGTCAGGAGGAATAGGATAAACTATGGTTCAGCCAGGCCAGATAATTGAAAGAGGTGGGTCTTGAGCTTTACATGGAAGGAGCGAAGATCGGAAGTAATCCTGATGTCAAGGGGGAGGTCATTCCACAGGGCTGGGCCCATCACAGAGAAGGCCCTGCTCCTGGGTGTTGCCCCCCGACACTGTTTAGTGGACGGCACCCGGAGAAGTCCCTCTCTGTGTGAGCGGATTGGTCGTAGGGATGTATGGGGCAGGATGCGATCCCGCAAGTAACTGGGTCCTGTGCCATGGAGCGCTTTAAAGATCGTAATCAAAACCTTGAAACGCACCCGATAGACCACAGGAAGCCAGTGCAGCTCGCGCAGGAGAGGTGTTACATGGGAGAACCTAGTCCTCCCCATAATCACCCGCGCGGCTGCATTCTGGACCAACTGTAGTGCATCTCAAGTGAAGCTCCATGTAGAGAGCGTTGCAGTAGTCCAGGTGAGACATCACCAGCGCATGGGTGACTGTGCGCAGGGCATCCCGGTCCAATAAGGGGCGCAATTGGCATACCAGGCGGACCTGGTGGAACGCCCCCCTTGCCACGGCTGTTACATGGTCATCCATGGACAGCCGGGCATCCAGGAGGATGCCCAAATTGCGCGCCCTTTCCATGGGGGCCAGTTGCTCGCCCCCGATGGCCAGAGATGGAAGCAACTGGTTGAACCGGGGGGCCGGTAGCCACAGCCACTCCGTCTTGGAGGGGTTGATTTTGAGTCGGTTGTCATCCATCCAGACTCATACGGCTTCCAAACACCGGGACATCATTTCGACGGCCTCGTTGGGGTGGTTCGGGGTGGAGATGTACAGCTGAGTGTCATCAGCATACAGATGATATCCCACCCCAAAGCCACGGATGATCTCGCCCAGCGGTTTCATGTATGTGTTGAACAGGAGTGGCGAGAGAACAGACCCCTGTGGCACCCCACAAGTGAGGGGGCTCAGGGTCGATCTCTGCTCCCCTGCCAACACATGTTGCATCCGGCCAGAGAGGTAGGAGCCGAACCGCCGTAAAACGGTGCCCCTGACTCCCAACCCCCTTAGCCGGTGCAACAGGATACCATGGTCGATGGTATTGAAAGCCGCCGAGAGATCTAATAGGACCAGGATAGAGGAACAACCCCTATCTCTGGCCCTCCAGAGATCATCAACCAACGTGACCAAGGCCGTCTCCGTGCTGTGCCCGGGTCGGAAGCCGGACTGGCGCGGGTCTAGATAATCATTCTCCTCCAGGTGACGTGGAAACTGTTGGGCCACCACACTCTCTACAACCTTCGCTAAAAAGGGAAGGTTGGAGACTGGACGATAATTAGCTAGCTCCGTTGGGTCCAGGGAAGGCTTCTTGAGTAGGGGTCTCACAACCGCCTCTTTCAAGGCAGCCGGCAGAGACCCCCTGCCCAACGAAGCGTTCACTAGGCCCAGGAGCCAGTCACGTGTAACCTCCCAGGATGCCAGTACAAGCCAGGAGGGACACGGGTCCAATAAACATGTGGTAGGTCGCAGACGTCCACGTAACCTGTCCAAATCCTCGATGGCAACCGAGTCAAACTCCTCCCAGAATGGTCTCTCAAGACTCGCCTCGGGCGTCTCCACTGGACCACTGAAAGGGACCCATCCTCTCCGGATTTGAGCGACTTTGTCCTGCAGATATTTCCCAAATTCCTCTGCTCTGCCCTGTAAAGGGGCTTCCCGCGTCCTCTGAGATAGAAGGGAGCGGGTCACCCGGAACAGGGCAGCAGGGCGGTTATCTGCAGCCGCAATAAGAGCAGCACAATGTTGACGTTTGGCCGCTCTTAATGCCACAAGGTACGTCCTTAAGTAGGTTCGTGCCTGTGCTCGGTCAAATTCGGAGCGGGAGGATCTCCAACGACTCTCTAGGCGTCTCTTGTGGCGTTTCATCACCCTTAGCTCCTTTGTAAACCAAGGAGCCAGGGTGGTTCGTTGCCATAGGAGAGGCCGCAAAGGCACCACTCGGTCTAGGGCCCCGGCAGTCGCACTATTCCATGCGGCTACCAGGTCCTCCACCTGGGGGCGGGTCAGGTCTACAGGAGGTGGCCCAAGCTCCATCTGGAACTTATCTGATTCCATCAGGCGCTTGGGGCGGAACCATCTAATGCCTTCCGGTTCCGCCTCCCCGCAGCGGGGGGTAGCACCAGGGAAGTCAAGTCGGAGAAGTGAGTGATCTGACCATGACAGGGGAGTGATAGTTAAATCCCCTATTCCCAGATCACTCGTCCACTGGCCAGAGACAAAAGCAAGGTCCAACGTGTGGCCCCCTTCGTGGGTAGGGCCCTGAATTAATTGGGTCAGGTCCATGGCTGTCATGGAAGCCATGAACTCCCGAACCCCCTCAGACACTTCTCCCATCGACGGCAGGTTGAAATCCCCCATCACTAAAAGTTTGGGGGTCTCAACCGCCACCGATGCGATCAGCTCGAGGAGTTCAGGCAGGGCCGCTGATGTATAGCGAGGAGCCAGGTATACTATCAGCAAGCCCAACTGCTTCCCTGGGCCCCATCTCACGACAAGGGACTCACACCCGGATGTCTGTGGCACAGTGAACTCTCTCGGCTCTAGGTCTTCCCGGATAATCACTGCCACCCCACCGCCCCTTCCCTGGGCCCGAGGCTGGTGAAATGCTCGATAACCTGGTGGGCACATTTCCACAAGGGGTAACCTTCCCTCGTGACCCAACCAGGTCTCAGTTATTCCTGCGAGGTCCGGCTCCCCCTCCAGAATTAGATCATTGATGAGGGGGGCCTTATTGACAATGGACCTCGCATTGCATAACAACAGTCTCAGGCCCTGGATCTGTAGATCCTGACCACCTAGTATGCGGGGGTTGGTAGAAGTGACCGGGTATAACCAATAACCCCGGTCTCCCAACCGACTAAGCGTTCTTAATCTGTCCTCGCACCTGCCCCTCCCCACGACCGTTGGTATCAAAGAGCCCTGTAATGGAATGCTGTCTTCCCTCTCCTCCCCCACTCCGCTCCCTCCTCTTTCGACCACACCTAATTGCCTGGCTCTACCATCACTCCTGACCTGGTCCATCCCACCCCCATCCCTGGAACCCCATACAATTTTTAAAAAACGGTTAATTAAAAAACCCCTCAATGTGCGCTTCCTCCACCTGTCTGGGTTAATCAACCCGTCCTCAAGGTGGGCCCTTGAAAGGGCTGGAGGCCATAACTGTGAGAGGGGGGACTCTCGCAGCAGCAGTAGGTCTAACCTCGAGTATAACATGTTAAACAGGGCCAAGCTCGTCAAGTGGGTGCTGTCGATGTTAATATGAGTTAGCAAACCACAGTTTCCCACTAAGGGGATAGATACACATCCTAGATGGAACGGATGGAGTAGTCCTGGCTAAGGAGATAGGCAGATGGAAATAGTCCACATCTTGGTGGAAATGATGGGCTGATGGAATAATGAGATAGCCAGCTGGTAAATAAAGAGGACCGGGAGATAGTTCGTTGTGGGCGGTAGGGGCAGGTAGCCCAAGGTCAATGAGTGGTAAATGAGTGGGGGGGGGCGGGTTGTAATAAGCGCGGTGGGGGTGCAGAGTCAAACCTTCTGCCTAGGCCTCTGATGTTCCAACGCCTCCGTCCCATGGCCCGTGCTCCAGCGCCTCCGTCCCTGTGGCCTGCCTTCGTTACAGATAGTCCTCCGTCTGTTCAACAACCCACAGCCGTTGTTTCCGGGCCCGAAGGACTGCTCCGGCCTCCCTGCGGCCTCCCTGCAGCCTTCCTGCTGGTCTTTCAATTCCCTCCGGCGCCTCGGGCCTCGCTCTCCTTCCCTTCTTCCCTCCGGCGCCTCGGGCCTCACTCGGGCCTCGCTCTCCTTCCCGCGGCCCTTCCGATGGTCTGGGCTCACAGCTGGTCGCTGTTCGGGCCGCTCGGCTCTCATGAGTCGCCGCCATCCTGCTATGCTCCTTCCGTCCTTCCACTCCAGACCAACGCCGTCCTCCAGCCCCCCTCTGCTCAGGGCCTTCACTGCTTCGCCGCTCTATACCGCTCAACTCAAAAACGCCAGTCACCACGCCGACCGGCGCGCTATCCTCCTTCTGCCTGGCTATGAGACCGACCTAGTGGGCCAGCCTGGGTCCAGGGCGAAAGCCAGTGTGGTCAGCAACAAAAATCCCGACCCTCAAGCTGGAAACGAGGGTCGGCAGCATCCCTGCCCGTCAGAGAGCCCTCCGCATTAAGCGGAGCTCAGAGGCAGACCTCCATTCCTCCGGAAGCTCCTCCTCCTGACAATATTCATCAGATGGATGCCAGCACAAGTGCAACAAAGGTATTAGAATGATATTTTCAGAAGCTAGGCTACTCCATTCTATTTTCCTTCCCCTGTTTTTCATGCCCCTCTTCCAAGAATTGTGAAATAATCTGTCATTATTAGCTGTAGTTTATGGGCTGCCTTCAGACTCCTTTCTTCTTTTGTGCAGCCTCCCCACCCCACAACTTACAGTTCTCTTCCTGTGGCTCATATGTAGATCCATTTTGGTTACCAAAAGGTTCTTACCACATAAAGATCAGAAATCTTTCAAGAAAATATTTGGGATAAAATGATCCAGCCCAATTCTTCTTCTTCTTCTTCTTCTTCTTCTTCTTCTTCTTCTTCTTCTTCTTCTTCTTCTTCTTCTTCTTCTTCTTCTTCTTCTTCTTCTTCTTCTTCTACTTCTACTTCTACTTCATCATCATCATCATCATCATCATCATCATCATCATCATCATCATCATCATTATTATTATTATTATTATTATTATTATTATTATTATTATTATTATTATTATTATTATTTAGTTCTATTAGATCATAGATTCTTGCCCTGAAAGCAAATTTCTAGGTAGTTAGGACCCTTTTGTGGACTAAGCTGCCTTTTATCCAAACATTCCCCTGACTGTAGAGCTTCCCAAGGTCCTTCCACATATCATTACAGTAGTCATTTTTGGCTTTCTGTTTTTATTTCATTATTGTTTTGTATTAAAGTATTAACTCTATTAGCCAACAAAGCCATGTTTGTGAATTAGATGGCCATACAAACTGTTCTACCTACTTACCTACCTACCTACCTACCTACCTACCTACCTACCTACCTACCAACCAACCAACCAACCAACCAACCAACCAACCAACCAACCAAGTTTTCCCCAAAATAAGACCTACTCTTATTTATTTATTTTTCCATCAAAAAAGGCACCAGGTCTTATTTTGGGGGGATGCCTTCCACTTACTCACCTAGAGGCAAATAGCCTTCATTCGGGCCACGTCTCCCATGTTCCCCATCACGTCATGTTTCCTATCATCTTGCAGGTTATATCAGACCTTCTGATACAGTTTCTTGGAAGCAGAGAAGCTGCAGGAAGAAAGAAAAGACATCATGAAGCTCATCTCTTGGCCCTTTTCCTCTAGCAATAGCAGAATTTTGCTGAAGCATAAACTGGATCCAATCCCTTATTAATTATTTTATTTTTGCAGCTTCTTTTTATGCTTCTTTTGTTTTAGTTGTCATTATTTGTTTCTTTTAGTTTTCAACAACACTAGCAAGGGAGCCAGTAGATTCGAGGATGCAACAGCTGCATTTGCAGAAGCCAACTGGACCGGCAATTTGAAATAATGTCTATATTGCTATGAGATTCCCTTTCTACCTGAAATAACCATTTCATTTTTTTTAATGCCTGGTGCTTGGCAATTTCTAAAATAGAAAAAAGTATGCATTGCCTGAAAGCTGCCCATCCTCTTTCTTGATGACTTGATGACTCAAGCAAGTATTTAAATAACCTTGAAAGAAGAATTGGAATGACCTTCATTACTGCAGGCCAGCCTTAC
Source organism: Natrix helvetica (assembly GCF_964273705.1). NCBI lineage: Eukaryota > Metazoa > Chordata > Lepidosauria > Squamata > Natricidae > Natrix > Natrix helvetica. Next base: position 88,577,332 of record NC_138550.1, on the reverse strand, counting down.
CATTATGAAGGTCACAATGGCAAAGTAATGGCAGTAATAAAACTAATTGCACATCTTGCTCTTACAAGAAGCCTTAAGCATTTCAGACACAATTTGGTTGTATCAGGTTCTCCCTCCTTTCTTTCTCTAATAGCTTTCCTGATACTTTAATCCTACCTGCTTTTATTTGGTCTTTGAAGTCAGACAGCAATAGCAGAAGGTTAATCTTTGCAACAATATGTGTTTTGTAAACTGTTTCTTTCCTGAGAAGTTTAACCTGAGGGGAAAAAGAAGGAGGTGCCGAAATAAGGTATAAACTTTTGTAAAACGTATAGAGCAACACTGTGTCTGTTTGCATTGCTAGAAGCAATACCATATGTATATGTGTATATAACTGTGGTTGTCTGCAACTTGACGGATAATACACTTGTAACTAAAATTTGAATGTTTTGATTCTTACCATGTTGACAGAATTGCTTCTAGCCATGCAAACAGACACAGTGTTGTTCCACACATTTTTTTAAAAAAATGGTATACAAAAGACACATTATTGGAAATATTAATGTTTTGCCATCAATGTCTGTTTTTGAATACAAATACGTATGCACCTCAGCTTAGACATAAGCAAAATTACTGATGAAGGGATTCTGAATTGATATTCAAATCTTATTCATGTGTACATACTTCACTGTTTGGTTAAATTTGTAGGGTAAAATTCAGTGGTAGGATTCAATTTTTTTTACTACTGGTTCTGTGTGCGTGATTTTGTGGGTGTGGCGTGATTTTGTGGGCATCGCTTTGTGGACGTGGCAGGGGAAGGCTACTGCAAAATCCCTATTGCCTCCCCACTCCTGGGGGAAGTTTAATGCAAAATCCCAGTTCCCTCTTGACCCCACTAACATACTTTCCAGCTCTGTTCTCCTGTTCAGGGTAACAAAAAAAAAAAAAGATCAGCTGGGAGACCCTATTTGCCGGTTCTCCGAACTACTCAAAATGTCTGCTACAGTCCTCCAGAACCTGTCAGAACTGGCTGAATACCACCTCTGGTATAATTCAATATCAAGGGTTGAAAATAGATGTAGTTTTGTGCAACAGTTCACAACCTTTATTAATATCCAGAATTTTTGTACACAATTTCCTCTCTCTTTTTATTTTTATTATGCATCTTTCACAAACAAATATTAGCTTTTTTCAGCTTTGGCAGTGCCTATTTTGATGGATTTTGCAGATCTATTCATATAGAAATCTAAGGCAACTTTCTTTGATATTTTTATACTAGCTTTCTTTAAACCCCTACTAGGATGAACAGCAGCTAAGTAGAACTCTCTGAGAAAATTATCTTTCTTCCTTCCTTCTTCCCTTCCCTTCCCTTCCCTTTCTTTCTTTCTTTCTTTCTTTCTTTCTTTCTTTCTTTCTTTCTTTCTTTCTTTCTTTCCTTCCTTCCTTCCTTCCTTCCTTCCTTCCTTCCTTCCTTCCTTCCTTCCTTCTTTCTTTCTTTCTTTCTTTCTTTCTTTCTTTCTTTCTTTCTTTCATCTAAGAATCTAGTAAATGTTTGGATTTCCCAATGAGGTCCCAAAGTTATCAGACAGCTGCTTTTGAACTGAAAAGCATGTTTTCTTCAAGACTTTTGAAAAAAGTCAGTTGGGCTTTTAAAGTGTCCCTTGGATGCTCAGTAGCCATAATGGATGTGTTCCTCTGTGTGAAGAAGTTAAAAGAACCACTTCTCTTCACCATGAAAAGGACGGTGTTTAATGGGCAATAAGGGAACACTATTCTACCTGTCTGACTCTAAGGTGAAAATATATTTTTAAGAGTTTCTGTACTGAGATTCTGGTTTGCGGATAGAGACCTCCAGTTACTATTGGAACCTCTGCCCTGAGCAAAACACTAAAACAAATGAATGACTTTGAAGCCTTATGATTTATAGAGATGAAAGTTTCAGATTAAGTCTCCTTGTTCCTAAACAGAATACAGCATAGATGTATCATGTGTTCGATGCCAGGGGTTGCATTTGGATTTTGAGTGACATTCCAGATCATACTACATGCATAATTTGAAAAATAAAATCCTGGACTATAAAGGGCACTTCTGGGATTTCATGAGAGAACTAAAATCTTTAAAAGATTATCTTTTAGTGAAATGTTATTTTGAAATTTCATAGCCACAATTGAAGGAATATAGTATAGGGATGCCATGTTATGATGTTTAGCATGACACTGGTCAAATCCTTCTTTGTCACTTCCTCCTTTTTCCATTTCTTCCTAGCTTCATTAATTGGAAAATTGCCATATTTTTTGGAATATAAGACGCACCAGAGTATAAGACACACCAAGATTTTGAAGAGGTAAATTTTTTAAAAAAGTTTTTGCCCTCCCTGGCTCTCAGGAGCACTCTGCAGGCATCCCAAACCATCTGCACACCCCATTTTTTGTGAAAAATGGGGCATGCAGAGAGTTTGGGAGGCCTGCAAAGTGTTTCTGAGGGCTGGGGAGGGCAAAAATGTGATGCATGGGGCCTTGATCTTCTTAAAGAATAAGGCTTTTATCAATCTCAAACCCACTTTTCTCTACCCCTCCCATGGCAGGGCAGAACTAAACATCTCTCCATACTTTATTTTCCCCCCTTTCACTCAGACTGGTGGTGACGGGGAGCCACTTGGCCCAAGGAGTGGCAGTCGTCTCACTTCTTCTCTTCAGCTAGGAGGGAAAGACGTGTGGGGGCTGCTGAATATCTGCTGCTGTGCTTGACTGGAAATGGCCCATTGGATGAGGCGGGGAAGGCTTTTCCTGAGAAAAGCCTTCATGCAGAGAAGATTGGACTTCTTCCCTTGCTCCACACCACCCCCACCCCAATCCCTCTGGATCTGTCATGCAGTGTTTATTGCTACTGCTGCTATTGAGCCCAGCTACTGTATCTCCTTGCTGCATGACAGATCCAGGCGGATTGGGGTAGGGAGGTGCAGCAAAGGAAGAGGACCAATCTCCTCTGCACAAAGGCTTTTCTCAGGACCCTAGATCTCCACTTTGTCTTCAGAAAAAACTATTAATAATATAATAATAATAATAATATTTAATGCTTCTAGACCGCCCCCTCTCCCGAAAGGGACTCGGGGCAGTGTACAGTTCATACAAAATATAACAAGATACAATAAAATATTGCCATCATCGGGATTTTGGCTAGTGAAAGAAGCACAGGATGGAAAGGAAACTTTGGAATGTGGCAGGGACCAGGCTCCAGGAAGATTCCCGACCTGGCACTCCTGCATTCCGAAGTTTCCTTTCCATCCTGTGCTTCTTCCATTAGCCAAAATCCCAACAATGCCAATAGATTTTTCCAGAAAGAAAGTGGAGATCTAGTGTCCTGAGAAAAGCCTTTGTGCAGAGGAGATTGGTCCTCTTCCATCCACCCCTCCCTCCAAATCTGCCCAGATCTGTCATGCAGCAAGGAGATATGGTAGCTGGGCGCAATAGCAGCAGTAGCAATAAGCACTGCATGACAGATCCAGGGGATTTGGGGGATTTCAGTGCCCACTTCTCCAGGCCCTTCTCACGTGGTTCCGGGCAGCAGAGAGTGCTATAACAGCATTTTCAGGTGGCAGCGCAGTGATCTTGGCTGCCTGGAACCGTCTGAGAAGGGACAGGTGAAGTGGGTGCTGTGTGAAAGGTGTAAGGCAAGGTGGCTCACTGCTCAGCCTCCACCTTCTCCAGACAACCCAGTTAGAGGGTGGTCAACTTCTGCTCCTGGCCCAGGAGATGGATCTGGCCAGGAGGAATGCAAGCCCCATTTTTGCAATCAGGGAGGAAAAAGAGCATTTCAGGCAGCAGGCAGTTCCAGGCTGCAGGGATTGCCCAGCACCTGAAATGCTCTTTTTCCTCCCCGATTGCAAAAATGGGGCTTGTATTCCTCCTGGTCAGATCCATCTCCCGGGCCAGGAGCAGACTGGGTTGTCTGGGGAAGCGGGAGTCCAAGCAACAAGCCACCTTGTCTTATGCCTCGCCTCCTGCGCATTGCCCACTTCACCTCCCCCTTCTCCAGATGACCCAGGCAGCTACATTTCGAGTATAAGACACAGATTTTCACCCTCTCTTTGGGGGGGGGTAAAAGGTGTGTCTTATACTCTGAAATATATGGTAATCAACTCAGATTGATTATTTACTATCTGATGGAAGACGTACTACACATCAAAGCATTGATATAAAAGCATCAACACATTTGTTAGATAATTTATATACAGTGCTGATTATGTTTACCTTTGGAATTCTATTGCTGGCATCTATGAAATCTTTAAAAAATGTTATTTTCCTAAACCAACAAACAAAAATGAACATGCTACATACTACAATGCCTTTATTAGAACAGTTTGGATTTTAAAAGACAACATTGGCATACTTTACATATGGAAGTCATTTATTATTACTGTTAATAATAAAATTCTATTAAATGGGCATACGGCTAGTTTCTATCCAGAGAAACCAGTCTGTGGCTGTAACTCTTATTCTGCCACAAAGTTATCAAATTAAGCTTTGGGCAAATGGCCCTGGTCAGCTATTTCTAGGAGCTTTTAATACATACTAGATATAAGACAAGAGAAAGAAGAAACTATACATTCATTAGAGTTGGCCTAATGGTTAAAGTTCTGCAGGCTATTTCTGCCCAGTGCCAGGATTTTGATCCTGACTTGCTCAAGGTTGACTCAGCCTTCCATCCTTCTGAAGTTGGCAAAATGAGGACTTAGATTGTTTTGAGGCAATATGCAATAGGGTGACTCTATAAACCACTTAAAGAGGGCTATAAAATATCATGAAGTGATATACAAATCTAAGTGCTATTGCTATTAATTTTTTTTATAAAATGAAATGTTCTGTTTTATTTATCAATGCATTAACATATCAAGGTAGTAAACCATGCCAGCTGTGGAGAATGGCTAACATTCAGAGTAAATGGATAGACTGGTAAAATGATTTTTTTTCATTACTAGTGGTCATGTAGACATGTCTACATATATTTTTTTCATTACTAGTGGTCATGTAGACATGTCTACATAATTTTATTTTATTTTATTTTATTTGCAGATGGAAATCATATATGCAAAATCTTCCTTTCTTTATTTTTTTAAATTATTTTTTCCCTTCTACAACACCTTACAGTCATTATATCAACATTATTATGTCATCATAGCTGTAGTATATATTATTTTGCTTCTAAGTTTACACATCTTTATATACAGTTATATATATCTTCTATATAAATAAAAATTAATGTTTGTTTGTTCAAAATCTCAAATCTCCAAAAGTTCTTCACCCATTGCTTTGAAATTTTGACACAACATTGCATTCGAATATGCACATGTTTCTATATATGTATATTATATAGATGTCACACTTGTGACAGTTAAAAACATGTTTTTTTGTAAAAACATGCTTTTTGAAAACCACCGCCATCTGCTGGACGTAAAAGCAACACACGCTATACTAAATATTTCACATTTCAATGTTTCCGATTGCATTGTTATATTGATTTTGCATACATTTCCATTAATTTTCATTTTGATTTAATTATTTCATGTGACATTGTGTTGGGACACGTGAGCATTGGGACAATAAAATATTAGGTATGAGGAAAGAACAAACAAACATGAGAAGCATTTTTGCTTTTTTAAACAGATGAAGCATGAAAGAAATGTCCTTGCTATGTCATGGCACTCTAGCCAATGTTGCTGTAATATTGTTCTGCTTTTTTACCTTCTTTTCCTCACTATCAACAAGACTGTACAGAAAATCTCTCTTTTCTTCTCTTCTCTTCTCTTCTCTTCTCTTCTCTTCTCTTCTCTTCTCTTCTCTTCCTTCCTCTCCTCTCCTCTCCCCTTTCCCCTTTCCCCTTTCCCCTTTCCTTTTTACATGCCCAGGGCAGAGCAGAAGTATTTTGTAACTGATCGATATGCAGGTTTTAATTTTTGTAGAGGTACGACAACCCTTACTATGTGTTCAATGCTATTGTATGTTAGGATCAATTAAAGGAAGGAAACCTTACTCCTAATCTCCAATCCAAATATATCTGCACTCTGTATGATCTAAAAGGAAAGTTCATGAGAACATGCTTACCTTCTGCATCTTTGAAGACCAAATAAAGCAGAACCCCAGAAATTGTTAATATTTTAACTGAATATGCTTTCTCCTTCATGTCTCCACAACTACTGGATATAGAAGATTTGGGGAAAGATTCTTGCATCCCCAACATATTTTGGCTTTTGTAAATGGCTGAAACCCAGCAAAGTGTTTTCTGACTATTTTCCAATATAAATTGTGGAGCATTACAACAACAAAAAATGTTTCATTTCAACCATATTACTGATTTGATCCATCTCTACATTAGAAAAAGCAACATTGTAAAAATGTTTTCCAACGAGATACATATCCCATGATACCTCAATATCTGCTTGCAATAAAATTACAAAGATTGAATCCCCTTAATGTCTTTATGGACAGAAAAAACTTTTATGACTGCATGATTCATTCTCACATTTGGTAATAACTGCTGTTTAATTTCTCTCACAATTTTCTCTCATATCATTCTGCCTTCTTAGTACTTCATGTTGTAACTGGACAATTAATTTCTGAAAACTTTCTTCCTGTTAAGCAAAATACTTGAAGCCATGTCAGAAAGTAAATATAATATTAATGGGTATATTTCTTACACATATTTAAGAGTTTGTACAAGACTCTGGAATGATGGTGTTGCTTTGCATGCAGGCATACTTTCATATCAACTGCTCAGAAGGAAGTAGGATGAAGGCACTCTCTTGTGATCATTTATCAGCTGCTCAAGACTCCCCTTATTTCCAGTATTTGGGTCCTCCTCACACTAAGCACACACTTTTCATAGTTAGTTAATTACACATGTATGCATGTGTGTATGTAAGTGTGTGTGTGTGTCTGCATTTAAATGGTATGCACTATACATAAACATATATATTTAAATAGCATGCAAATATAAATTTTCAGATCTCAGACCTAACTTATTTTGTTATATTTTAAATTGTATATTGTAAACCAGCTTTGCCACTGTTACTTTATTACAAACAACTAAACACGTTAGATTGTGGTGCTTTAGAGAAGTTTTGTTAATTTCCTCCATGAACAGATGGGCAAAATTATTCAAAGGATTGCAATATAACTTATGGTTTCTCAAAATGTAGCTGATGCAAGTTTCTGGAAATACACAGGGTCCTTATTTGGATAGGGGTCTCTCCCTCTCCTGCCTTTCATATGATCTTTGCTTCTGCCATGTCCATAGATCACATCAGGGGTGGTATTCAGCAGGTTCTGACCAGTTCTGGAGAACCGGTAGTGGAAATTTTGAGTAGTTTGGAGAACCAGTAAATACCACCTCTGACTGGCCCTGCCCCCAACTATTCTCTGCCTCATGAGTCCCAGCTGATCGGGAGGAAATGAGGATTTTGCAGTATCCTTTCCCTGGAGTGGGGAGGGAATGGAGATTTTACAGTATCCTTCCCTGCCCTGCCACAATGTAATATGCACTGAAATACCTGATGCCGACGTCGATAAGGATTTGCATGAAGTTGTGACAAAAAATATGATACATGGACCTTGTGGTACACTGAATCCAAATTCACCATGCATGATAGACGGAAAATGCTCTAAGCGATTTCCTCGAGCATTAGTATCCAACACAGTTACAGGTAACGATGGATATCCTTTATACAGAAGAAGATCAGCAGAAGATGGTAAATTATCAACCATACAAATGCAAAACGGTGACATTGAAGTTGATAACTGGTGGGTTGTTCCATATTGTCCTTTGCTATCAAAAACATACAAAGAGCACATAAACATAGAAAACTGTAACTCCGTTAAATCGATCAAATACATTTGTAAGTATGTGAATAAAGGCAGTGACATGGCAGTTTTTGGCCTGCAACCAGAAATAAGTGATAGAAATGCATATCAATTTCATAAGGAGGAGAGCCTGTGGCTTAGTGGCTAATATAACTGCCTAATATGTAATACAGCCCTGGTTCAAATCCCAGTAAGGGTATGGCTAGCTGACGAGAGCTAAATAGCTTGAAATGGATCTATACTAGTCTCCCTTTATTTATACAACACAAATATAAAAAGGCAACATTAAAAATAAAAATATGGTTTTCTGCCTGGATGGTCTACTGTGATGAGCCGAATGACAGAAAGAGGGAGTAGTGAGTTCCCTCCTATATTTGGGCATACCAGGGGTTGTAACACAAATACATACCTATTTCCCTGGCTCAGCTGATAAGGAGGAGAGCCTGTGGCTTAGTGGCTATTATAACTGCCTAATATGTAATACAGCCCTGGTTTGAATCCCAGTAAGGGTATGGCTAGCTGATGAGAGCTAAATAGCTTGAAATGGATCTATACTAGTCTCCCTTTATTTATTTATCAGCACAAATACAACATATATATATGTAGTGAGTAGTGAGCTTCCTCCCATATTTGGGGCATACCAGGGGTTGTAACACACATACATACATACGAACATACATACATACATACATACATACATATATTGTATATAATTGTAACTTATTTCACTAAACTATTAATGCAGTCGGTTCATTCACCACTTTTTCTTTAACTTTTTTTTTTAAAGTTCTGGGTTGAGTTACTTTTCTTTTCAGTCTTTGCAAAATTGTCCATGTTCTTCTATTTTAAGTAGTTCTAAATAATTTCAGCACAGCTGTTGCATCAGCCTCTTCCCCTTCCGTTTCATTCTCCTCTTCTTTTCCTGACTGCTCTCTGTCAACCGCCGCCCTCAAGCACACCATAGTTCTCCAAGTCCTCCTTCTTTCTCAGTTTCTTTCTACTACTTGAGTCTGTATAACTAAGAGTCAGTTCGTGCTCTTTCTTGTTGTCTCCCCTCCGATCGCTCACTTAAATCAATTAGTTCTTCGGGGCGGTCTTTGCCTCTAAAAATCTGCTGCTCTCACTCCTCCAAGTGGCCTCTCAATTATAGGGCTCTCTCACCCGATGTCTGGAGACTCACTGCTTTGCCCGTGCTTCTCTGCAATCTTCCCTTTCTGCCCACACCCACCACTGTTTCCTCTCGCAAGCAGTTCGCTAATCCACTCAATGACACAACAAGTTGATTAAATTCTTCCTTCCCCTTTTAAATAGTTTGTCGAGACTTCAAGTCCGCCATTGAAACAAGGCAGATGCTTGCACGCCGGATTAAAAGGGTATCCCCACGTCGTAATGGGCAGTCGCCCTCTGCCTCGTTAGGCCAAGGATTTCCCTCCTCATCCTCGTCTCTCTCCAAGATCATCGTACCCTCAGAGGGGTCCTCCAAATGTGTATATTGAGATAAGAAGAGCCCTGATTTCTTCCCCACACTCGACATCACCATAGGGAGTCTACATAATTTTATTAGTGCAAGGTGGAACTGGTTTGCTATTTTCATATTCCAGAATTTTTTTTAAACTTCCCAGCTTATCCACAGCCATGAGTTTTCATGCTGTTTTCTCTTCCCATGGCTAACCAAGTCTAGAAATACATAGTTTTTCTGGGATCATTCAAAACTGGTTATGTTGATAGGATCTGTAGTTGGCAATAAAGACCCATATTTATTTCAGAGTTTATTAATGTTGACCAAATATTAAGATCAGAAACCTAGAAAGAAATACATATAACCTTTATTCATTTGATATTAGGCAAATTAGAGTTCTCTGTTTTATTTTTCATGCCAGGCTTATGGTTTATATTGTACTATACTGTGCATGCCTCCAATGGCAATGGCAATGGCATTTATTTCATAAATAAGTATAATAAATATGCTGAATAGCAGTCCAGAATAATCCCACACAATATGGATTTAAATATGTTTTCTCATGACCTGCATTGCACTTTACTCAGAAGAGACTAATATACATATCTAAACCATATGGTATAATCTTTTGGAAGTTCCAACACAAATTTAGAAATGTAACCTTGTGATAAAATTACCACTGTTTTAATAGTAATACTTCATGGCAGAATTTTCACATCAGGAGAATGTATCGCTTTCAATGAATATTCTTTTGACTGCATGAAGTTATAATTTTTTTGATGGATTCTCCCAGAATATCTGAGGAGGAAAGGTCCACACTTCGGATTATTGGAAGGAGATCCAATTAAATATAGAATTTTTATTCCAATTTAATTGGTTGCAGTACTGCAATTTAAATCAATTATTTTTTGTCCATTGGAAGAATGTTCCAATTTTCTATTGTCACAGTAACATGTGAATCATGATCACTCATTTGATAGGAACAATTATAGGGTAGAATGAATATTTCAAGGTTGTCTAAATTTGGGAATATTCCTTGTACAGTATTGTAAAAAGATGAACTATTTTTCATTAAAAAGTATTATTCTTACTGGTAACATCCAATGTATCCAGGAAGAAAACCCCAGACATCTTCACTCTGAGACCTTTGACACTTGAATTCAATTACATGGATTCCTGATGCCTATGGATCAAAAGGGGTGTGTACTGTATATATTTGTGTAAGTGAGTGAGAGTAGGAGTGAAATGCTACTGACTCAGGCTGATTTGCCCAAACCGGTAATAAAAAAATGCTACCGGTTCCGGTGAGCTGATATTTTCAACGATCAGCTATAACGCGTGATTTATATTAGCTAGAAAGCAGGATTTCCTCCTGTCTAGCTAATCTAAACTGCATGGCACAGTGGATTCCCCCCCGCCCCCGTTCTACTTTCCTTTCAGGAATGCTTGGTAGCAGACTCTGCCCACCCGGCCAGATATCATCACATCTGTTTTTGACACTCCTCACATGCATGGTAGGTCCTGTGCATGCATGGAGGTGGTGCATGCGAGCAGAGCGTGCATGTGTGCATGCGAGCGGAGCGTTCATCTGTGCATGTTCACATTCGCAAACCAGTACTGAAGATAAGTAGATTTAACCCCTGAATGAGAGACTGAGGATAGATAGATGGATGGATGGATGGATGGATGATAGATAGATAGATAGATAGATAGATAGATAGATAGATAGATAGATAGATAGATAGATAGACAGACAGACTGATTGATTTGCGATACACACACACACACACACACACAGAGAGAGAGAGAGAGAGAGAGAGAGAGAGAGAGAGAGAGAGAGAGAGAGAGAGAGAATGAGAGAGAAGCAGATATTGAAGATATATAAACAAATTTGAAAAGAAGAAATGAAATGTAAAATACAAACAAGTGGAGGCTTTAAGCATTTCACAGAGGTTATAATTTTCCAGTATTATGATGATTAATTGTAAATAGCTAAATGTAATATATTTAACAGACTAAAACATCCTTACTGAAGTCTAAATGAAGAATTAATATTCAAAGCTGCACTCAATACAGGAGTCATCAAGTATATTATGTGCTACAATAAGTTGCATACTGATACATACTATTAAAAATATTTAAATATACAATAGGTTTATGCATAGAGGAATCCACATTTTGGTTGTGATAAGCCATATTTTTCCAAAGTGAGTTTAACAGTTAAATATTCTCAGGATACTTTTCAATGCCTTGCTTACTTGCTTGCTTGTTGGGAGTTTGCTAAAAATGATGTTTTGTTTGATCTACTTTTTAACAGACATCTGTATTCTTCTGCAGCCTCCATAATGGTCTCATAACAGACTCTCTACAGGAAGCCTAAGAGGATGATGATGATATAAAACAGAAAAAACAGAGAGAACATGCACACATAATCACTAATATACTTAGTTCTTTGATAAATGTGGATGCTAAGATCTTAACAGATGCACAATATCCCACAGATTACAGCTTGTTCCTCTCATTGTTGTTTACCTAGCTTAGGCTGGATTTATGTGCAGCCATCAAATATTGGATTTTTAATTGATGTTCTGAATTCTGTCTATTTTGAGTGAAAGCAAGGAGCTACAATTCATTTGAATGCTAAAAAGCCTTCCATATCGCTTTTTGAAAGTTTCTGAAGTAAATGTTGATTTACTATGGGTTTTTCAAAATATTTAATGCCAGGACTGATTTGTTCTTTTTAATTTCTAAACAGATGACTACCAATGAAATGCTATTACATGTCAAGGATGGCATCATTCTTCTTTTGCATGACTTTCAAGTATTTTATATTTTTAGAAGTTGCAATCCTAAACTGCATCAAAAGGAATACAATATTAAGATTAAGCTAAGTGATAGCTTCTGTTTTGTGTTGCTCAGATTGCACCAAGAATATTGACTAAATTCAGGACAGGCTTGACTAAATTCAGGCTTCTTTCAAATCTTAATACTTTTAAACTTGCCAATGAAGTGGGGGAAGGGAAGTGGAAAATAGAACATAGAGAGCATGAGATCATGGAAATCATCAAGGTCATCACTGCAGCAGAGATGGGTTCTTATTGGTTCAGACCAGTTCAGCTAAACCGGTAGTGATTTGCAGGCCTGGGTCACCCGAACTAGCAGCGACCCAGGCCTGCCAGTCATCCAAACCGATTCCCCAGTCAGCATGGCATGGTTTCCCCCCGCCCATTTTTTAATGTTCTGCGCATGCGCAGACCTATTTATGGGCAACTGCGCATGGGCATGCACTGAACCAACAGTAAGGCCGACAGCAACCTATCCCTGCACTGCAAGTGTTGGAGAAAGTGTTCCCATAACAAAAGGATATCTTATAATTGGACAATGTAATCACCCAGGGATGAGGAGAAGGGGAAGCTATTGTTTAACTAGGCAAGTGTTTGTGTGGGAAAACCAGAGTTGGTTTTGTTTCTTCAGTACCAATATGGTGTATTCCAATAAAGTTTTAAATATGGGAATTCAAATCTCCCCAGAGTGTTTCCTTGTTTTGGGTTCGCTAGTTGGACAGTTAACAACTAGTTGTGGTTATGTTTAGGCAGAAGAAAACCATATAGCAATGACACTTACACTTATGTACCACTTCACAGTGCTCTAAGTGGTTTACAGAGTCACCATATTGCCCCCAACAATCTGGGTCCTTATTTTACTGATCTCAGAAAGATGGAAGGCTGAGTCAACCTTGATTGGACTATGGAGACATGATTGTCTTCAAGTATCTAACAAGTTATCACATACAAAATTAGGCAGAAATGTTTTTGAAGACAGGAAAAGCCCATGAGCAGCCTTTTGGACACCAGGGACCAATTCTGTGAAGTGAGGTTTTTCCGTGAACTGGAGGGGACATGATTTTGTGTGCTGCCTGCATCTTGCAGATAGGACTACACTTGTTTGCACAGCCCAGTTTCTGGCATTCCATGGCTTGGTGATGGTCCACAGACCAGGGGTTGGGGACCTCTAATCTTAACTACAAGGAAGATTAACTATCAGGAAAAATATTCCCATTGGTAAAAACTGTTTAAACCATTGAACAGTCTGATTAGGTGATAGAGTCCCCTTTCCTGGAAGTGTTTAAACAGAAATTGGATAAAACTCTTTTGGGGTTTCTGTGACAGTGGATTTCTGCACTATGCAGGGAAATTGACTATATGATCTTCAATGTTTCCTTTAACACTTATAGTCAATTATTTCATAATTATTCCATGAAACATGATTTTTGATCATCTCATATTTGTGAGATGGATGGCTATATAAATTTGATTAATAGACAAAATAATTCTGCTATGTCTGGGTAATATACTCTATGTTACATAAATTCTTCATAAATATCTAATCCCAATCTCATTTGCTAATACTTATTCTATATATTGAAGCAAATCATATTTTCTATTAGTGCAACTTACAATAATGCTGACATCTATAGGGATTGGGGGCTTTAGGTTTACTCTTGCTCATAAATGGCTAACATTTGGGATATCTTAATTTTTAAACAGATATGTAAGTATCTATGTAAAAACATAGTAAATATGATTTGTGTGGGGAATTAATTGAGCTTCTACTTATATTATTAAATAGACATGAAGCTATTTTAAAATATTTGCTTTAAACAAAATTTTAAATTTTAACCATTCTTGTTTATAATATTTTCAACTTGGGAACTACTTTGGGTTGCTTGGTCCTGATATAAATCCTGCTTCTGAAATTCCATCATAGTTAGAACCTCCAAGGGAATAAATTTAACTTCCTAAACCATTAATATTTGTACAAGGAACAGAAGTTTATAAAACCTAGATTAAATTGAATATTGGAAGAATGACCTTGAGTATCCTATGGAGATCCAGTAGAATGTCCTCTTAAGGAATGTGGAATTAATTTCTTATTTTGGCTCTTCTTAATTGTCTTCTAAATAACAATCTTAAAGGAAGTGATAAATGCTTCGTTCCAGAGGATTAAATGATTTTTTTTTGCATAGCAGCCTCAAAATTAAGCTTGAACATTATGAATAGAACTATGTTGACTGATTAATTGATTCCATGCCATCAAGTTGGTGTCTGCTCATAGCAACTGGTCCTTCAGATAATAATGTAGACATTTCTATTATAACACTTTGGTGGTGATAAGCTTCTTCTTGACTTTCTTTGTACCTTTGCCAGCATTTCCGATTTCTACAGAGAGATGGTCTTCACCTGGATATGTTTGTCTCAAGTGGGAACTCTGGATTAATATATTTGACTATCCATTTGTTTATTACTTGTCTATTCATGATATCTTTAGAAGACTTGTCCAACAGCATCTTCAAACTCCAACTCATATTTCCATAGAGTGTCACAGGGAAAACCAATGTTTGCATAATTCAGATTTTTCTAAATATAGACAATCCTAGAATTTGAATTTCCAAGGTCTTTACCTAGTGCTAATCTGTAGCATATTTCTTGACTGTTTTTCCCCTTTATTATTGATAGTTGGTGTCAAAGGTAGAAGCTATAGGTCATTGCCAATTTTAAGACTGATTACTGCACTTGCTCTCATTTCTTAGATCTTCTTTATATTTAATTTTATTTTTTCACCAGGTTGAATAAATAGGGAAGTATATGCAGCCATGACTCACTTCTTTACCATCCTGGAGCCACCCTGATTCACTATGTTCTGCCTCTTCTATAACATTTTGCATGATGGCAATGAGATATTCATGAATTCCACTTTGTCTATATGCATCTTCCTATATTTCTTCCATCAGATATAGATGCTTTCTTGCTTTAGCTGGGCACGTGGTATGACTTTCATGCCTTGGGTGACCCTGCTAGAATTATAAATTATTTAGCATACACTCACACTGTCCTTTGTTCATCCCACCCAGAAGTACCCTCCATCCTATTATTTAACAGAAAAGGTATCCCAGTGCGATTGGGATGGGGAGATAGCAGTATTACTATTATTGATGGATTGATCGATCGATCATATTTGGAATATTAAAAGTGAAATTATTACTTTAGAAATCACACAATACTGGAAAGTTGCTTTGAAGTCACACAACAAGAAAGAAATCACACAGCAGGAAAGTTGCTTTGAAGTCTAACTGCTTAAGGAGTGCATTTTGTCAAAATCACAACATATAGAGAAGGCAGGTTAAGAGTTCCCTCTTCAGGTAATAGCATGGTAATTAGAATAACAGCTTTATTGAATTAATATGAGTTGAAGTCAGTATCTCTGAAAACCTGTCAGCTGAAATTATTCATTTTAAACTTTTGAACACAATTTATAGAAAACATATTTTCAATGGACTGTTGGGGTGGTGGTCATAGTTTGTGGACACCACAACTTTTTCCCTTTTCTCCTTTGCAGGCAACTGTTGAATAATTAAGTGCTGCCACCACTTCTGAATGATCAAGCTTCAGTTTAAAGGAGCCTTTCATATTTTCCACTTTTCCTTGGCAATTTTTAATCTCCAATAAGATATTTTTTTATCAAGAGCTTCAGAATTAGGAACTTGTTATGTGGACTAGAAACTGCCAGAATTTTAAAGAAATTTCTTTCTTTAAGAAGTTTTAAGTAGAGCTAATGGAAATTTCATATGTTTGTATTTGACTTACATATCTGGACTGCAAGGAACATAACTATCATCAGATGTAAGTAAAAGATTATTGGTTCCTGTTAAGTACTATCTGGATTTTTGCAGCCTATATGGCAAATTATGGTGTACATAGAAGCTCAATGCTGGCAAATGTAATAAATCATGATAGTACAAGTTATATATTTGTGCAGATGCATAATTTAAAAGCCATTAAGAAGCTCAGAAAAAGAAAAGAAATCTTCAGAAGTAGAGGAATATAAAATAACTATTAATTCAATGTAGCTGCTAAGGTCTGTAATCCATTCTCCACAGTATATTTTAGTGGTTAATATCCTCTAATCCCTTACTAATCCAGTCCAGCCTTCCTGTTAGACATAGTAAGTGGAGCCTCAGAAAACCAGCAAGTTCTAGATAACACATTTCTCTTCCTCTCTCTTTCCCTCCCTCCCTGTGGTATGTGCTTGTGAGATTCTTTTTTCCGCACCTGCCCTCTTAAAATTGAGGGAGGGCTATTTATTTTGTTACCTTGTCTAACAAAATAGCTTAGATTATGTTTGCCCTCATTATTGCTTAATGCTTCCAGCAACCCTATCTAGCATGGCCAACAATGATGATGTGAGTTAAGTTCAGCAATATCGGGAAAGTATAGTTGGGCAACATTTGGAGAGATTTGTTCCCCACAGAGGAGCACAGAGCCAGGAAAAGCCATAGGTTTCCTAGAAGGGATCAAAGCATTCAACTTTGCAGCTCGGCGGCCAAACCTCTGTTTAAATCCAGCGGGCGAGTGGGGGGTGAGAAAACAATGGGAAGTAAAAGGTGGGAGATAGGAAAAAATGCAGGCAGAGATGCTGGACTGTGCAAGCAGGAAGGGAGAGAAGTTCACACGATCCTGGCTTGGGACAAGGCGGTGGGAATGAGAAACCAACTACAACCCCCCAAAACAACCCCAGGCACAGCAGGGGCCATGGGAAATCACAGAGCCCAGATTGCACAGGCACGCTTATTTCCTGCAGTTACAATACTGTGGCCCAAAGGACCATAGAAAGACAATTCTGGATTGTATCAACAGATCCTGCACCAATTCTTACACACCTGAAGTATTAAATGTTATTTGTTTGTTACATTTATTTTATGTCTTTCCTCCAGCAGTTCAAGGTGGCCTCTGCTATGCTCCAACCAATTCAACCACCACCTCTCCTTTTTGGACAGGTACCCTTCCTCTTGCAAGTCCGCTTCAGCCGGTCTGAGGTCTTGCTTGCTTTTGCTGCTGTTCATTGTTTCCACCACCTCCCTGAAAATCCCTCTTGGCTTCTCCTCTCCGTGGCGCATCTAAGCTGAGGGGTGACAAACAGGCAGGTGCAATGAGGCAAGGAAGGGGGGAGGCAGTGGTGCTCATGCCCTGGCTACCACCAGCTGCCCTGTTTTTTTTGGGTTGCAACCAGTTCCTCCTTCCCCCCTTGTACCAAGCCAGGATTGGGTGAACTTTCCTCTCTTTCTCCTACCCTGCTTGCACAGCCTTCTTCCTTCTAGGAAACATATGATTTTTCCACACCCTAAATTCTCCAGTGGTCTATTTTCAGGAGTTTTTTCCCCTCTCTTTCCGTCCTTTCCGTCCTTCCCTCTGTCAGAGTCCCAATTTTTTTTGTCATTGTTTCAGTGGGCATGATTAGATTGGGGGGGGGGCATTTGACTGAGTGTGTGACAGTGATGTCAAGTTGGCCATGCCCATTCAGTCACATGCCCCGCACCTAGCCATACTCACAGAACCAATAGTAAAAAAAATTGAAACCCATTCCTGCTAAGGTCCCTTCTGAAATATTGGCTATGTCCATACTTCTGCAAGCTAAGTTGTCTCTTATCTAACTACTAGCTGATAACCCAGGGTTGCCTGGGTATTTATTTATCCTAATCCTGTATTAGACAGGAAAAGCCCTGATTTTGGCAACAATTAAAGTAATTGTAAATTTTTTTGCTGTGCTCCCAGAAGCATCAAGAAAAGTGATACCACCTTAATTTCTAATGTTGGATTTTCCCCCTTACCAGAGGAAACCCCCTTGTGGAGTACTGTGAAGCCATTACCATGGTGAGTCTACTGTGCTCATAGTAGAAGCCATTGAAAGCACAACAAGCTACCATATTTTTTGGAGTATAAGACACACATTTTTTCCTCAAAAAGAGGCTGAAAATGTGGGTGCGTCTTATACATCGAATACAGCATTTTTTGCCTCCCGAAGCCCCGCCCCTTCACCAAAATGGTCACGCCTAGCCTTATGAGGGCTTTCAGACAGCTCCTGGGGGATGGGGAGGGCAGAAATGAGCAAAAAGTGGGCCATTCCCCCCCCAGCAGCACTCTATAAGCCTCCATAAGGCTATGCATGCAATTTTTTTGACAAAAAACAGCCCGTTTGGGGGAAAAATGGGCCATTTTTAAATCTTTCTTGCCCCCCACCTCCTCAGGAGTACTCTGCAAGCCCCCCCCCCCAAGGCTATTCATGCCTTTTATTTGAAAAAATAATGGGCCGGAGGGAAGGGCTTGACGTCACCACAAAACAACATGCAATCTTGGGGCTCCAGGATTGCTGTCGATATCTCTGTTCCTGGATGGTCTTTTTGGACCTAAACTGTTCTGAAGGAACAGTGATAGAGAAGAGTATGTCCTGCTGATCTCAGGGGCATCGCAAAGCCCCTGATTGATCCAGGAGAAAGTTCTTTTTGCCAGCTACAAGAAAAGCAGCCAAAATGGCTGCAGAAGGTTGGGACAAGCCCCTGAAACAGAAGCAGTACAGGAGTGTGTCGAAATGGTGAGAATTTTATTATTATTATTAGAGAAGGGAAAACCCAAAAGACTTGTGGTTTAAAATAAAATTGAAGACAGGAAAAAATAAGCAGCGAATTAACTCTGGTTTGAAAATATTGTGTTATCTTTTCTATCTTAACTTTGTTTTTTATAGATGGACTTTTTACAAATGCCTCTTACTTTTAAACTGGACTGGTCTCTTTTTTTCCTTCTTCCTCTATACTTTTTTCATTTTTTGTATTCATGGATTAAAAGATTCTTCTTTCATAAGGTTTGGATGTAGCGTAATTTTTAAACATTTTTCCCCCTTTTGGATCTTGGAGTTAGAGAGTGAGGCAATAACAGATGGAAAAGAGGTAACACTGCCATCTAGTGGCTAGAAGCTTTGAAATATCTGATAAAGCTATAAGTTTTGTTTACTGAAAGGGTCAGTGGAAAACATTTTGTTTATACAGGTGTTCCTTTGAAGAAAGAGAAAGCTTTGATTTGAAAAACTCCACTGAATTTGTTTGAAACCTTAAAAGTCTTGGATGTTTTGGCAGTGTTTATAACCTGGAAAATGGCACAATGTGGAGAAGAAAAGGCACTAACTTTGCAAAGAATTTTCTTAGAAATTCAAAAAGTTTTAATAATCACAGAGAGAATTGAAAAGAGACTTGAAATTATAGATCAAAATACAGAAAGTACGGGGACAGTGATGAAGTTTGGGAAAGAGCTGAAAATATAACAGGGACATATGAAAGTGATAAGAAAATTGTTGACACAGACAGCAAACCGAGAGTGGAGGGAAATGACAAGTGTGAAATATGGAAAGGAGAGATTGATGAACCGGAACTTTATCTCAGATGTCAGAACATCGATGAAGAAAGGAGAGAAAATTTGGCAGAAATAATGAGAGTAATCTCAGCAGAAGCACTAATGATAACAATAGTTAAGCTGATAAAAGGAGCAGCTAGAGGGTTTCGAATCCTTATAAGACATGCAATGAACAACAACTTCTTAAGAGAAGTCCACATAAGACTTATCAAAAAAAAAAAAAACTTAGAAAACAGACTTTACAAATGGTAAGAGATATTGGACTACACTATTTCCGGAAAGATACAGTATGATGAAATGAAATGTCACAATAAATTTTAGTTAAATGTAGTTAAATTTTGAGTGCTATGTACAACGTAATAATAGTATAGTCAAATAAATGATTAATAATGATAACAAAAGCATTTATATATACTAGATTGATAATATGAAATTTTATACAATACTGTAAGTGAGGATTATGGAGATGATGTTGAAAAGCCTTTTTATAAAAGATAAACAATTCTATATAGAATAGAATATAAAGATGTAATATCATTGGATGATTTCAGGATGATGTAATATAATGTCATAATATAAATTTACTTTAAATTTAATATGCCTTATGTTGAAAAGATGTAATAATAGCTAGGGTTAATGGATGTTTAATAATTATAACAATTTCTATACATGTATATTAGATTGACAATACTAATAATGGGGGAAAACACGGAATTGAAAATTATTAGAGAATGTTATCAATGCTAAAATAATAGAATGATGTCACAATAAATTTTAGTTAAATATAGTTAAATTTTGAATGCTATGTACAATGTAATAATAGTTATAGTCAAATAAATGATTAATAATGATAACAAAGCATTTATATATACTAGATTGATAAAATGAAATTTTATACAAACTGTAAGTGAGGATTATGGAGATGATGTTGAAAAGCCTTTTTATAAAAGAAATTTAATATGCCTTATGTTGAAAGGATGTAATAATTGCTAGGTTTAATGGATGTTTAATAATTATAACAATTTGTATACATGTATATTAGATTCATGACACTAATAATGGGGAAAAACGTGGAATTGAAAATTATTAGATAATGTTATCAATGCTAAAATAATAGAATGACTTAGAATAGAATTTAAAAAACCCTTTATTATTGGATATATTGACAATGATACAACAAATCATTATAATATTAATGGTTATAGATTTAGAATACCATGTCTAAAATGGAGAGACAATAGTGATAATCAAACAAATAATAACAATGTATACAAAGATATCTTGATTGACAACATGTGCATTTTGATAAAATTCAAGTGATGTATATGGAAAAGATGCAGAAAGACCCTATAACCAACTGACACACTATATGTAGTTGAAGAGGCTTTTATATTATGTGTGTTTGTGTTTGTTTGAAAATAAAAACTATTTTTTTTTAAAAAACGGGCCGTTTTGGGGAGGTTTGCAGAGTGCAACCCCCCCCCCTTTCGGAAAGCTCTTTAGTTAGTGTGATTGATGATAATTAAATTGATCAAGTGCTGTGACAGCAGAAACAAGTCTCAGGTGCTGCAGGTTGTCAGTGATTTCCTTCCCCAACACATGGATAAATACACCTGGAAACATCTACCTACCTACTCTCTCTCTCTCCCTCCCTCCCTAACTACTGTATTTCTCTCTCTCTCTCTTTCTCTCTCTCTCTGTCCCTCCCTCCTTTCCTCCCTCTCCCTCTATCTAGCTACCTACCTACTCTCCCTCCCTCTCTCCCTAACTACTGTATTTTTCTCTCTCTTTCTCTCTCTCTCCCTCCCTCCCTCCTTTCCTCCCTCTCCCTCTATCTATCTACCTACCTACTCTCTCTCCCTCCCTCCCTATCTAATGTATTTCTCTCCCTCCCTCCCTCTCCCTCTACCTACCTACCTACCTACCTACCTACCTACCTACTCTATTTCTCTCTCTCTCTCCCTCCCTCCGTCCCTTCCTCCCTCTATCTACCTATCTACTTTTTTAAAAAAAAATTGCCTCTTCAAAACCTTGGTGCGTCTTATACTCTAAAAAAATATGATAATTATCTGGCCACTTTGAACAGGTTGCAGTTGAGCTTTAGGATCTTAAGTATGTCACATCCCAGTATTGGTGCCAAATGTGATGATATGCAAATAATATGAATTACAGCATGTAACAATGAAGATCCAACCTCACTCTATTGACTTTTCAAAAGGGTCTATAAATCTGATTCTACAAATTGGCTTGGGGATCCAACGGGGATGTTTCTTACAGGAGGTGGGTATTGGAATAAGATCTCATCTCTACCTGCTTATAGGATTCTTAGCACTTAATTTTAGTATTTTTTTATTTTACATTTTAATATTTTCACATTTTGTCATCTTATTTTAATGATGTTGTAAGCCACCCAGAGTCACCTGACAGTGAGATAAGTAGTATACACAAACTACTTATTTAATGTAATAGATGAAATAAAATAAAATAAATAAACAATGCAAGTATGGGCATTCTCTGTTGTGGTACTCAAATCTTCTCCCAGAAATTTAGTTGACAAACAATGTAGAACATTACTACAGATAATAAAGACATATTGATGTTATTCAGCAGGTTCTGACCAGTTCTGGAGAACTGGTAGTGGAAATTTTGAGTAGTTTAGAGAACCGGTAAATACAACCTCTGACTGGCCCTACCCCCATCTATTCTCTGTCTCCTGAGTCCCAGCTGATTGGGAGGAAATGGGGATTTTGTGGTAACCTTTCCCTGGAATGGGGTTGGAATGGAGATTGTACAGTATTTTCCCCTGCCACACCCACCAAATCATGCCCACAGAACCAGTAGTACATATGTTGAATCACTACTGAGACATACCTATTTGTCCTAATAGTAGCATTGCCTGGCATCACTGGTGATACTAAATATTGTTCAGTTTGTTAAACTGTGATTTTGCCATAAACCACTTAAAGATTGTTTTAATGAAAATTAAAATTGGTATTTAGATCCCTTTAATGAAACTACCACTACCACCCCAACAAGGAATAAGTTCAGGTTCAAGTTTATTCGATTTATAGACCACCCCCTCTCCCCGAAGGGACTCGGGGCGGTGTACAGGAACCACATTAAAAACCATATACATAATAAATACCCTTAAAACCAAATTAAACCTAGAGCCCTGTACAAATTGTTAAAATTAAAACACGACCTAAAATCAACCCATCGAATTTAAAAATACAGGCTTGGGGTGGGAAGCTGGAATTAGGCCAGGCCGGCTAAATTGAACAGGTGGGTTTTTAGCTTCTTACGGAAGGAGCAGAGATCTGTAGTTGTTCTGATATCAGGGGGGAGGTCATTCCAGAGGGTCGGGCCCATCACAGAGAAGGCCCTTCCCCTGGGTGTCGCCCGCTGGCACAGCCTAGTGGACGGCACCCGGAGAAGTCCCTCTCTGTGTGAGCGAATCGGCCGAAGGGATGTATGGGGCAGGATGCGATCCCGCAAATACCTAGGTCCTGTGCCATGGAGCGCTTTAAAGATGGTAATCAGCACCTTGAAACGGACCCGAAAAGCCACAGGTAGCCAGTGCAGCCCGCGCAGGAAAGGTGTTACATGGGAGTACCTAGCGGCTCCCAAAACTGCCCGGGCGGCCGCATTCTGGACCAACTGCAGCCTTCGGGTGCATCTCAAGGGGAGCCCCATATAGAGAGTGTTACAGTAGTCCAGCCGGGACGTCACAAGCGCATGGGTGACTGTGCGAAGGGCGGCCCGGTCCAATAGAGGACGCAGTTGCCGTACCAGGCAAACCTGGTGAAATGCCCCCCTTGCCACGGCTGTCACATGGTCATCCATTGACAGCCGGGCATCTAGGAGGATGCCCAAATTGCGCACCCGATCCACGGGGGCCAGATGTTCGCCCCCAATGGTCAGTGATGGGATCAACTGGTTGAACCGGGGTGCCGGTAACCACAGCCACTCCATCTTGGACGGGTTGAGCTTGAGTCTGTTACTTCCCATCCAGATCCGCACAGCTTCCAGACACCGGGACATTACTTCGACGGCGTTGTTGGGGTGGTTCGGGGTAGAGATGTACAGCTGGGTGTCATCCGCGTACAGATGGTAATCTACCCCGAACCCACGAATGATCTCGCCCAGCGGCTTCATGTATGCTTTGAACAGGAGAGGCGAGAGGATCGACCCCTGCAGCACCCCACAAGTGAGCAGCCTCAAGGTCGACCTCTGCCCCCCTGCCAACACAAATTGCGCTCGGCCAGAGAGGTAGGAGGAGAACCACCATAGAACGGTGCCCCTCACCCCCAGTCCCTCCAGTCGACGCAATAGGATACCATGGTTGATGGTATCAAAAGCTGCCGAGAGGTCTAATAGGACCAAGATGGAGGAACAACCCCCATCTCTGGCCCTCCAGAGATCATCTACCAACGTGACCAAAGCCATCTCCATGCTGTGGCCTGGCCGGAAACCAGACTGGCGCGGGTCCAGATAATCAATTTCCTCCAAGTGGCGCGGGAACTGTTGTGCCACCACACTTTCTACAACCTTCGCCAAGAAGCAATGGTTGGAGACAGGACGATAGTTTGCTAACATAGCTGGGTCCAGGGAAGGCTTCTTGAGTAGGGACCTCACCACCGCCTCTTTCTGTGTGGTCGGCAAGAGCCCCTCTCTCAAAGAAGCGTTGACTAACTCCTGGAGCCAGACTCGTGTGACCTCCCAGGATGCCAGTATAAGCCAGGAGGGACACAGGTCCAATAAACATGTGGTGGCTCGCAGTCGCCCACGTAACCCGTCCATATCGTCGGAAGTAACAGAGTCAAACTGCTCCCAGAATGGAACCACAGGACCCGCCTCCGATGTCCCTTCTAGACCACTGGAGGGGACCCACTCGCTGCAAATCTGAGCGATTTTGTCCTGCAGATACTCCCCAAATTCCTCTGCTCTACCCTGCAGAGGGGCTTCCCGCGGCCTCTGTTGAAGGACGGAGCGGGTCACCCTAAACAGGGCGGCAGGGCGGTTATCTGCGGATGCAATAAGAGTGGCACAATACTGAAACTTGGCCACTCTTGAAGCCACAAGGTAAGTCCGCAAATAGGCTCTCACCTGTGCTCGGTCAGATTCAGAACGTGATGATCTCCATCTGCTCTCTAGGCGTCTCTTGCGGCGCTTCATCACCCTCAGCTCCTCAGTGAACCAAGGGGCCTGGGTGGATCGCTGCTGCAAGAGAGGCCGCAAGGGCGCAACCCGGTCCAAGGCCCCGGCGGGCGCATTGTCCCATGCAGCCACTAGGTCCTCCATTCGGGTGCGGGTCAGGGCTACAGGAAATGGCCCAAGCTCCATCTGGAACCTATCAAGTTCCATCAGGCGTCTGGGGCGGAACCATCTAGGACATTCTGGTTCCACCTCCCCGCGATGGGGGGTGGCGGCTGGGAAGTCGAGCCGGAGAAGTGAGTGATCTGACCATGACAGGGGTGTAATGACTAAATCCCCTATTCCTAGATCACTCCTCCACTGGCCAGAGACAAAGATAAGGTCCAGTGTGTGACCACCCTCGTGTGTGGGGCCCTGAATTACTTGGGTCAGGTCCATGGCTGTCATGGAAGCCATGAACTCCCGGGCTACCTCAGATGTTTCCCCTACCGATGGCAAGTTAAAGTCCCCCATGACCAACAGCCTGGGGGTCTCAACCGCCATCTCGGCGATCACCTCGAGGAGCTTGGGCAGGGCTGCTGATGCATAGCAAGGAGCCAAGTATATAATCAGCAAGCCCAACAGTCTCCCTGGGCCCCACTTTACACACAGGGACTCACAACCGGTTATCTGTGGTACAGTGGACTCTCTCGGCTTAAGGCGTTCCCTTACGATGACCGCTACCCTGTCAGGGAAAAAAAAATGCCCTGGGGAAATCTGAGATCAATGGACCGTAGCTGATTCCCTTCCGCATATCTTTTGAGATATTGAGAAAAAAATAAGTCTTTTAAAATATTCTAATTAATAAACAAAACTTTAATAATAAAATAATAAAAGTAAATGAAACAGAAATAACTAATTGGTTACAGTTTGATAATGAAAGCTACGTCTGCCAAAGTTGGCTGCCGAACAAAGAAGAGAAGAATTTTTGGAATGTGTAACGCGTGCGCAATAAATCACTTTCAGATAACATTTTGTTTTATGACCTGCGCAATAAAGCTTTCTTAGTTTAACTCTTGAGTGTCAATTCAGGCAGTTCAGGCCTAGCAAACTTTTTAACATCGTGACACCCCTTCTTTTGCTAGTCTGGGCTGACGTCATCAAATCATCAATTAAGGCACATCTTCTTTCGCAGATACTCGTGTTGATTTGCGGCAAGTGGTTTGTTAAGCATGTCTGCGATCTGATCATGTGTAGAAACATATTGCAATTTAACAAAACCTTGCTTAACTAATTGCTTTGTGTTTTGATAACGAATGTCAATGTGTCTGGACCTAGAACCTGTAAAATGTGACTCAGAAATATAGACAACAGATACATTATCTTCCATCACGGTGATTGGTCGAATCGGACGTGTCCAGATATCTGTGATCAAAGCATCAAACCACGTTAGAGAATTACAAGCATCTGAAACACAAGCATATTCAGCTTCAGTAGATGAACATGAAACAAAACTCTGTTTTCTCACTTGCCAGTAAACAGGACAACCATTTAGGAACATCATGTAACCAGAAGTGCTTTTCCGTGACTTCTTGTCGCTCGCCCAGTCGGAATCAACAAAACAAATCAGCTTTGGTTGATCAGTGTGTGCTGGTTCTAGCAATAACTTCATGTGTTTAGTGTGTTTCAGGTATTTCAACAACTTCTTAATGCATGACCAATGAAATTGTGTTGCCTTACCTACGTGTCGTGATAAAAGATTAACACTAAGTGCGATGTCAGGTCTGGTCCAACTACTAATGTATAATAGTGAACCAATGACTGAACGATAAAGTGTTTGATCCTCGAACTCAGGACTTGGTTCATGTGTTAAGTTGTGAAAATCTGTTTGCATGGGTGTCTTTGTTGTGCTAGCATCTTTCATGTTGCAATGATGTAGAATGTGGTCAATTTTCTCCTCTTGTGAAAGACTAAACCCCTTCTGTGTCTTTTCAATTTGAACACCTAAATAAGTGCTAATGTGTCCTAAAGATTTTAGTGTGAAGTATCTCTGCAAACTTTTGGCAAAAATCTCACTCATTTTCTTATTTGGACCAATATAAACAATATCATCAACATAAACAAGAATTATCTCATATGCATTGTTAGATCTTTTTGTGAACACGCATTCATCAGTTTCGGACTTAATAAAGCCCATTGAATTTAGTTTGTCAGTAAGACATAAATACCACATTAAACCTGACTGTTTCAGACCATAAAGACTTTTGTTCAGGAACCAGGTATCCCCTTCTTGCTTTCGGAATCCTGGAGGGCTTCTCACGTAGATCTCTTCATCTAGGTTTGCATGTAGATAAGCTGTGTCCACATCAAATTGAAAAACTTCTAAACCAAGAATAGTTGCAGTGGTTAAAGCAATTTTTACACTTTCAGTTCTGACTGTTGGTGAGTAAGTGTTTGTGTAGTCCTCAGGATAACGTTGAGCGAAACCCTGAGCTACAAGTCTGGCTTTGTATAAAGACTCACCATTCGGTTTCTTCTTGATTCTGTAGACCCATCGGGTGCCAATGACTTTCTTGTTTGCTGGAGGTTTTGCAGGTGTGAATACATTAAGTTTCTTCAAACTGTCCATTTCATCCTGCATTGCATCATACCACTTGTCTTGTTCTGAATCAGGAAGCTGTTTGATTTGTGTGAATGTCTCTGGAGGAAGAGTAACGTTGCAAATCAAAGGTAATGGTGATTTTGTCAGTTGCCATGAATAACGTTGTGGAGGGATTCCTTTTGTGGCCCTCTTGGAGTGTCTAGGAACATCAGTCCAGTCTTCTTCTTCTTCTTCATCATCATCCTCGTCCTCACGTTCGTCGCTAGCATCAGCATCCGCGGCTTGCGAAGACGGAACATCAGGTTGTGAAGAGCTGGTAGAAGGAACATCTGCCTGCAAATTGTCATCAGGCTGCGTGGCATCTGGAACACCATCTCTAGGAAAATAAACTTCAGGATCATTGGAATGAATCCTGGACCAGTCAATGTCTTCCTCAAAATTAGCAGATTGTGAAATGACAATCACATGTTTAGTATCAATGAATTTGTACCATTTTGAATTATCATCAATACCCATAAATCTCAGTCTCTTTGCTACTGTACCTCCCTTTCTTCTTTGACTTAAGGGAGTGTTCACCATAGCATACGAACCAAATATATGGAGGTTCTTGAGATTAGGCTTGTAGCCATACAGCATGTAGAAAGGAGTTTGATTGATTACACTGCTCCAAGTACGGTTGACAATGTAATTTGCATATTTGATTGCTTCACCCCAGTATGCGTTACTGAGATTGGCATCTTCTAGAAGACAACGCATCATGGTTTGTAGAACCCCTTGTCTTCTTTCTACGACTCCGTTATGAGCCGGTGTATATGGAGCAGATGTCTGATGAAGAATTCCATTCTTACGCATCCAGTCCTGGAAACGCTGAGACATGAATTCTGCACCACGGTCACTCTGGATTCTGGCGATGCGAACTTGGTATTGTGTAGAAACAAAAGCTGCAAAGTCTTTAAAGATCTGAAAGGTCTCAGATTTCTCTCTCATAGGATATACAAATCCATATCTAGAATGATTATCTACAATTGTTAAAAAATACTTTCTGCCACCAAGTGTTGGTGGGAAAGGACCCACTATGTCAGTGTGTACCAAATCAAAAATGCGTGTTGACTGGCGTGTAGCATGTTTGGGAATTGCAGCCGCCTTGGATTTAGCCTTTTTGCAAACCGCACAATCCAAAAACACCTTACACCCCTTTAGATCCAAACCTTTTGCGAACTCCGGCAACTTTCTAAGAACACGGAAACTGGCATGCCCCAATCTTCTGTGCCACTTGTGAATACACCTGGAATGTAAAGGTTTACCAGTTAGTGAATTCTCAACATTAACAGTTTCATAAGGACCCTCAGGCTTGCTCTGAGCAACCCGTTTTTGTTTTCTTTGTTTGTTGGCTTTAGGATCCTTTGGCACAGTAATGTTTTCTCTCTCTGGGACAACTCTCTCTGGGTCTACGTTGTGCCTTTTTGGAGTTTGCATACTTGCCTGTACTTGCCCTTTAGGCTTTGGCTTTAAGTAATAAACACCACCAATCAGCATGGTTTCAGCAATAATATCTCCATTTTTAACTAAGTAACTTGCTTTTTCAAGGTGGTGAACCTGGAACTTTAAATCTTTAGACAAGTGACTTTGACTAAGCAAATTACTGGTTGCTGAAGGTATATAATAAACATCAGGGATGTGTGTATCGAGCTCTTCAATGTAAACAGTTCCTTTTCCCATAACCTTGCAAGTGTGGTTGGTGAAGGAATACAGTTCTCGATACTCGGGCTCTGGTTCGCCATCTCTATGAAAAGTTCCCTTCTGTGGGTAACGTGCGCAGCTGCTCCACTGTCTAAAGTCCACAAAAGACGTCTGTCGAACTTTGGATCAGGTTGTGGAACGTTGGTTATGGCCAGTGTCACAAGTGGAGCTTGTGAATCACGCCTTGGACCACGACAACCTTGTCTTCCGCCTCTACCTCTGCCTCTGGAGTCTGTTCCTCTGGGCTGGTACGTGGCGGGAGCTGGAACTCGTTGGGGACAATCCCGGGTGTCATGTCCCACACGGTTGCAGGTGTAGCATTTTGGCATCCTTGGAGCGTAGCCTCTTCCTCGGAAGGGACGTCTGGCTGGAGCCTTTGATGCTGGAGGCCGTTGCAGATGTGGTGTAGCTAAGCTGATAGCTTCGTCTTCCACTAAAAGTCTGCAAACGTGGTTAACTGTGCGTTGAGCAATAGGCACGTAGTTAATCTTTGCAACAGCATCTTTCCATTCATAATTCAATGAGTTAATGATGATGCTAATCATTTGGATATCATCGATTACATGGCCATTTTGTCTCAATTCACTTCTCATTCTTTTCAGTTTGGTCAAATGTCCACCAATTCGTTCACCAGGTTTCAACTTCGAACCATGGAACTCAGACATGAGCAAACATGAGGATTCAATTGAAACGGGCCTGTAGCAATCTTCCAAAAATAGCCCATATTTCTTGGGCAGTTGCATCAGGTGGAAAGATACCTTGGATCTCAATTTCTATTGACATGAGTAAAGTCGTGATTGCTCTGTTTTCGAGGTCTCTCATTGCAGGCGTCCAGGGCTGAGGGGGAGGATTAAAAACCATGGAATGTGTGCCTTCTCTTCGAAGCAAGAGCGCAATTTCACTGACCCAGGCTTTATAATTCTCTCCTGACTCCTTTAATTTGGACTCACCAGTCAAGGGGGTGACTGTGAATACCTGCTGAGGAACAATTTGTTGCTCTGGTTGCAAATCTGGTTGTTGAACCAGGGGATGCTGGGGTTGCATCATTGGCCTTTGCGTGGCAACATCAAATTGGCTTCCTCGAATTCGCCTTTCGCTTTGCCTTTTTTCATCTAGGGAGGATTCGACACCGCCAGGGGGTGGGGGCAAAGTTTGGGCTTCTGTAAAACTCATAGACAGATCTCTAAAAATCTGGTCCAATTGCTTTATCTTTTGCTGTAATAATTTTTCTCCGCCAGCAGATGGCAGTGCAGCTTCACTTTTTGGCTGCCTCTCCTTTCTATACGTATGCGGAAGTTCAGTTGACTCAAAGGGACCACGTGACCTCGGTGACGTGTACATGTCTCTTTGTTCTAATTGACCAATGAACTCTGTGGGGTGTGTCTTAGGCTGTTGTTTTGAAGACAAGATGGCGTCCTCAGACATTTTGGGAGTGGGGGAGCTTCTCCTACTTCGCCTTATCTCTTCAAAACACACTCTCGCCTCCCTAGCATATCTTTCGTAACGTTCTATTTGATCAAGATAGCTTTGCATTTCTTGCTCATCATCTGGGGGGATTTCATAAAATCTGCTTTCTGTGTGGGAGGATTTTTTTTGTGCCGGCAGTTGCCATTCATCAATTGTTTGATAATCTGCGAGGGTCTGGGAATGGAGTGGCTCTGGCAGAGTGGGAAGTTTTGGCTTGGCCCCCAAAAATTCATAATCTCCTGGAGATATTTTAGAAGGAGGAACCACTGACCTCGTTTCGTGGATGTTGCGTACTGTAGCTCCTTCCCCCACATTTGGCTCGGCACTTTGTTGCTCCTGAAGCACGTTTTGATCTTGCTTCTCTGTGTCCGAGGGGGCCTCCTTGTCAGAAAAAAGCTCTTTCCATTTTTCTTCTTTTTTCTTTTTCTCCGACATTGCTAATTAGCGTAGTCGGTTATCTTTAGATAGCATGAAGGGAAAATACAGCCATAAATTGTAGCCATCTCAGCTTGTATCATCGGACCAACTCTGCTACCAAGTTGTCAGGGAAAAAAAAAATGCCCTGGGGAAATCTGAGATCAATGGACCGTGGCTGATTCCCTTCCGCATATCTTTTGAGATATTGAGAAAAAAATAAGTCTTTTAAAATATTCTAATTAATAAACAAAACTTTAATAATAAAATAATAAAAGTAAATGAAACAGAAATAACTAATTGGTTACATTTTGATAATGAAAGCTACGTCTGCCAAAGTTGGCTGCCGAACAAAGAAGAGAAGAATTTTTGGAATGTGTAACGCGTGCGCAATAAATCACTTTCAGATAACATTTTGTTTTATGACCTGCGCAATAAAGCTTTCTTAGTTTAACTCTTGAGTGTCAATTCAGGCAGTTCAGGCCTAGCAAACTTTTTAACATCGTGACATACCCCACCACCCCTGCCAAGGGCCCGAGGCTGATGAAATGCGCGGTAACCTGGCGGGCACATTTCCACGAGGGGGAGACCTCCCTCGTGGCCCAGCCAGGTCTCCGTTATCCCTGTCAGGTCCAGCTCCCCCTCCGAGACCAGGTCGTTAATGAGGGGGGCTTTATTGGCAATGGACCTGGCGTTGCATAGCATCAGTCTCAGGCCCTGGCTCTGTAAGTCCTGACCACCTAGATTGCGGGGGTTGGGACATATGACCAGCCGTAACCAACGACCACGGTCTCCCAACCGGTTATAGGATCTCAGTCTACCCTCACACCTACCCCTCCCCTCGACTGTTGAGATAGAAAGACCCTCATCTGGGGTGTCGCTACTCCCTGCCACCTTAATAGATCTGCTCACTCCCTTGCTAGCCCCACCTGTCGGCCTGGCACTGGTCCCTCCCTCAGCCTGACTAACCCCACCCCCCACCCTGGAACCCCCTAAAAAACGAATAAAAAATTAATTAAAAACCCCCTGAGGCTACGCTTTGTCCACCTCTCTGGATTAATAAATCCCTCATCAAGGTGGGCCCTTGAAAGGGCGGAGGGCCATACTTGCGACAGGGGGAGCTCCCGCAGTAGGATCAGGTCTGCCCTCGAGTATATGATGGATCACATCACCAGCAAGGAATCAATTGATTACAGGGATGTACAGGTGGTGGAATACATAATTAAAAGTCACTAGTTCCAGTAAGACAGTCCGGTACGAAAAAGCCAAAAATCCTGGGTAGGGTGGTAGATGGTCAGTGGATGGCAAATCCAGCCCAGAGCTATTCTTCCAGGGCCATAGGCAACGGGTCTCGGTCAGAGATGGTACATGGACGGGCCCGTTGCAGGATCTCCCGGCCCCCTTATGAGTCCTGGCATTAGAGTGATTACAATGATTATAACAGGGCAGTAGCCAGTTAGTCAGTGGGGAGCGGCCTCTGCCTAGGGCTTCTAGGCCCTGGCCTAGCTGTTATACAGACCTCCTGATTCCCGGCTACCATGGCCCTCCACATTCGGCAGTCCCAGCTTGCCTTCTGTCCAGCCTGGTGTCCCAGCCTCAGGCAACCAGGCCTCGCACGTCCCTCGGCCCTCCAAGCCCGGCACACCTCGGCAGACCTTCTGGCCAGCCTCCTGCCCTGCCTCCTTCCCCAACTCCATCGCTTCACCACTCTGCTCCACTCAGACATCTGGAAAGCGTCTCCATTCCTTCACCATTCCGCTCCAGAGTTTGAAAACCTCTTGCCAGGCCTCTAACGCTCCGCCCTCTCCCCCAGCGGTCTCGGCTTACTACCCCGGCGGGCTCTTCAGGCTCTTCAGGCTCTTCAGGCTCTTCAGGCTCTTCAGGCTCTTCAGGCTCTTGGGACCCGTCATCGGCCAAACCCCAGACCAACATCGGCCAACGCCCGGCATCTCCAACTGACTCCATCGGCCAAACGCCCAACCTCTCCAGCTGTCTGGCTCCAGCTGACCGGCGCCTTCCGGCCAGCGAAGCCCCATTCTCGAGCCCCTGCTCTCAATCATCAGACCACCCTGGAAGCCGACCCAGGTTTTGATGGGAAGCCAGGGTGGTCGCTTACTGGGCCCGACCCTCAGAAATGGTAAAGAGGGGTTGGGTAGCATCCCTGTTTTCAAAAGAGCCCCGCGGTCCGTGCGGAGCTCAAAGGCAGACCACCATTGTCCCGGAAGCTCCTCCTCCGACCTCCTCCGAATAGAAGAGAAATAATTGCATCTGAAGGACACCTGACATTTTAAAAAAGTATACTAGAGACAGAGATGGCATTTTCAATGATGAGTTAAAAACTGGAAAGTAAACCTTTAACTAAAGGGCTTTGTGAATAGATCTTCGTCTTGACGTGAATCAAAATTTCTATATGCTTTTATTCTTTACTTTATTTTCCAGAAGCTTTATGCAGTTCAAACCAGGCCAGGAGCAAATAAAATGCCTAATTTACCAAGATTATAGACTCCAGCAGAATCCACTGTTGATAATTACCTATTAACTTCATCCCTCCTATTGATTTCTTTTGTTCAAAGGACACTCGATGTGTCGAGGAATCTGTTGAAAGCCCATCCTTTTAGACAGCTTGGCATTCTACAGTGAAAGGTTTAATCTAAATAAGGATAGGGATCATTGTTATTTTCTTCTTGGACAAGGTTTATGCATTTACAGTTGTAGGCAAGCATATAGAAAATTATCTGAAGATTTGTGAAGAATGTTATCAGATCCCTGGCAAGAGGCAGATAAATTAGTATGGTGATTCATAAGTAAGGCAATTTGGAGAAATTTGAATTTTAATGGTGGGGTCCGGGAAAAGAGCCTTTCCTGCCAGCACTCTCATCCTTTGGAATACCCGCACTCCAGAGTTGAGCCAGGCTACCCCCCACCGACATTCTCCTGGCCTTTTGAAAATATTTGAAAACCTGGCATTGAGCATGCAACCTTGGAGTTCATTAGCACCTTGAAGGATGTCTCTCCACCTTTTAAACTGCAAATATCTAATCTTTGCTTTAATTAGCTCCTTTTACTGAAGACTATTTTTATATTTCTACACTGCCCAAAGTGAGATGGGTGGTCTCTAAGTTTGAACAATAAATGAATAACTTCTGGCTATGTGTTGATTCAAATGGAAAGTCAGCAATATAGAATCAGCAAATGAAATTGGAGGTCCTTTAGTTCTCACATGTAAGCAAATGGCTGAAAAAGAAATAATTTGCCATTTATGGATTTGATTATTAATTAAAGTTTATGAAAAATGAAATAATGATATAATCTTAGAGAAGATGTAAATGCATTTATAAACCAGTGTCAAAAAGTCTGGAAATTGTTTCTTTTTATTCATTTCTTTTTTTATTTTCTATTTTTTTCTTTTTCTCTTTTTTTTTTCTTTTTCAAAAACAAATGGTCATTTATCACTATTTCCAAGATCACCAGAACAAAGAAATCACAGCAAAAATGGATCTGAAGTGGAGAGGTTAAAAAAGATAATTTGTTATTACACTTATAATATTTTGCTATAAACCTGATTAGAGAATCTAGAACTTCTGGAATCAGTGAAGAAAATGAAAAACATATATATTTACAATACCAGTTAGAAATTCAAACAGGCAATTTGAATGGACTTACCCTTGTGGCATAGGGGAATTTGTGATTATAGCATATGTTTTGCAGTTGTTTTTATTTTATCAAGCTATTCATGCCACTTGTATTGCTCCACCTGTGACTAATATATTAGATAGAACAGGCCTATTTTATATTTCCGTGCTTTTGATAAATGCAGATTCCTAACTTGGCCAAAATTTCTGCTGTCAAATTATTTTTCAGGATTTGGCCCAGTGATGTGCCCAGAGAATTGGGTTCAAAGTTATATTTGGCATAGAATGATATGTCTTTTGTGCTTTATCTTTTGTTTAAAACATAAGCTTGATACCACATTAATGCTCTTGAGAATGGCATTTCATGAAAAATCTCAGGACCATGATGGCTAACAGGTGTTTACTGGGAACCAATGAAGTAACTATTATCTCATCAAGGATGCCTCTAAAATTCTTACAATACCCTAGCTTTCCCCCTCAGAAATATAATGACCACCTAAGGAACTTGGGAACAATTGTGTAGTGTTTTTTTTTTTCATTCCCTCATTCTGATAAACATGTTAGTGACCTTGTATTATTGCTTCATTAGCTTGGATTGCCTATCTGTACTAATCTTAGTTTTGTGGCAGTTTTTCCAGAAATTTTAAGAAAACAAGCATTGGAAAACTTAACTGAAAATAACTGAATACTGACATTAAATACAGAGTACCTTCCAAGCAGGAGTGGGTTCCAGCTTCTTCTACTGCCGGTTTGCTCAGGGATGTGCAAGATAGGTAAAAATTGCTTCTGTGCATTGAAGTGATGCATTGACCAGGAGAAGGAAAGCAAAGGTACAGACTGAAAAAGCTGCTCTTGGGGTAATTAGAACCCTATGTCTAATTCCTGGGATACTACCAAGGGGCCTTCCCCTAAAACAGCAATTGATCTGATTGTTGTCCAAGCTTTATGGTATTAGTATCACCAGCTACACCAAATGTTCCTGCTTGGGGTAACAAGCACAATTTGCATAAGAAAGCCAATTCAGTACCTAGCTTTCCAAATATAATATGGTTTTACTTATAGCAGGAAAGATAGTATATTGTTCCTACAAAAAAAATATACATCTCAACATTTCAAGGGCAATAATTCAACCATTGTGGCACGAGAATTAATTATTCACAACAATTAAGGCAATAGTTATGGTGATAATAATGCAAATAGATGTTTGAATCATTTAGCCCTGTTCCAGTCTATATCAAACATGTATAAAATGGGGCTTACTAGATACAAGCTGCAGAATTCCAGATGGCAGCTAGATTGGAAAATTTAGTAACAGATTTGTTTAACAAGTATTTAAGCAATTGCAAGGGACCCTCCTTAGGAGTGTGTCGAAATGGTGAGAATTTTTTTTTATTATTATTAAAGAAGGGAAAACCCAAAAGACTTGTGGTTTAAAATAAAAATGAAGACAAAAAAAAACAGCGAATTAACTCTGGTTTAAAAATATCGTGTTATCTTTTCTACTATAACTTTGTTTGTTTTTTATGGATGGCCTCTTACTTTTAAACTGGACTGGTCTCTTTTTTTCCTTCTTCCTCTATACTTTTTTTCATTTTTTGTATTCATGGATTAAAAGATTCTTCTTTCATAAGGTTTGGATGTAGCGTAATTTTTAAACATTTTTCCCCCTTTTGGATCTTGGAGTTAGAGAGTGAGGCAATAACAGATGGAAAAGAGGGAACACTGCCATCTAGTGGCTAGAAGCTTTGAAATATCTGATAAAGCTATAAGCTTTGTTTACTGAAAGAGTCAGTGGAAAATATTTTGTTTATACAGGTGTTCCTTTGAAGGAAAGAGAAAGCTTTGATTTGAAAAACTCCACTGAATTTGTTTGAAACCTAAAAAGTCTTGGATGTTTTGGCAGTGTTTATAACCTGGAAAATGGCACAATGTGAAGAAGAAAAGGCACTAACTTTGCAAAGAATTTTCTTAGAAATTCAAAAAGTTTTAATAATCACAGAGAGAGTTGAAAAGAGGCTTGAAATTATAGATCAAAATACAGAAAGTACGGGGACAGTGATGAAGTTTGAGGACAAAGCTGAAAAAATAACAGAGACATATGAAAGTGATAAGAAAATTGTTGACACAGACAGCAAACCGAGAGTGGAGGGAAATGACAAGTGTGAAATATGGAAAGGAGAGATTGATGAACCAGAACTTTATCTCAGATGTCAGAACATAGATGAAGAAAGGAGAGAAAATTTGGCAGAAATAATGAGAGTAATCTCAGCAGAAGCACTAATGATAACAAAAGTTAAGCTGATAAAAGGAGCAGCTAGAGGGTTTCGAATCCTTATAAGACATGCAATGAACAAGTTCTTAAGAGAAGTCCACATAAGACTTATCAAGAAAACAGAATACAGACTTTACAAATGGTAAGAGATATTGGACTACACTATTTCTGGAAAGATACAGGATGATGAAATGAAATGTCACAATAAATTTTAGTTAAATGTAGTTAATTTTTGAGTGCTATGTACAACATAATAATAGCTATAGTGAAATAAATGATTAATAATGATAACAAAGTATTTATATATACTAGATTGATAATATGAAATTTTTTATTTTCTATTTTTTTTTCTTTTTCTGTTTTTTTTCTTTTTCAAATGGTTATTTATCACTATTTCCAAGATCACCAGAGCAAATAAATCACAGCAAAAATGGATCTGAAGTGGAGAGGTTTAAAAAGATAATTTGTTATGACACTTATAATATTTTGCTATAAACCTGATTAGAGAATCTAGAACTTCTGGAATCAGTGAAGAAAATGAAAAATATATGTAAATATATGTAAATATATGTAAATATATATGTATGTATGTATGTATGTATGTATGTATGTATGTATGTATGTATGTATGTACAATAATTTAACAATAATTTAAGCAATTGCAAGGGACCCTCCTTAGGAGATATCTAAGGGAGCCACTTGTTGAATTTAGTTTCTGTGTTAGGAAAGGAGTTATAGAGACAAACATTAAATGACAATAGTTTTCTTTATGTTTTTATTAACATTGAGTAGTGATCTAGTTTTGTACAGCCCACATATAGCAGATCTGACTACAGCACTGAAATTATTGATTGGATTACACTCCACAATAGGTGAGCTGTGATAAACTGGGAGCCACAAATTATATAGGGCAACAGATTACTGAATCATTGTTTGAGAAATCTGGCATATGATTGTGAACATATATTCAAAATTACCTAGAGTATCTTATTTCTTTTGGTAGCTTCAATTTTCTGTCAAGTCGTTGAATAAAAAACAATTTTCTTTTACGGGAGTTTGTTTTATACGCTTGCTCTCTTGCTATTCTTTTTAACAGGAATGTAATACTGCAGCCAAATTGGCATCATGATTGGAACAGCTGTTAACTATAACAGTAAACAAGACTTTGAATTGATCTGTGGTTTCTAATTTTGCGTTTAAAAATGATAGATTAAAAGAAATGATTGTAGTTACCTATATATTATGGGAAATTCATTCTCCTGTAGATGTTAGCACAGTAAACCTTATGGTAGATTTGTGAGGCTATCATTCAGTAAGTATCTGAAGGCCACAGGTTAACTATCTCTGCTGAACGGTCTTAACAAATGAAAAGTAGGCTACATGGGTTTGAGCAAATCTCTCCATCTATTACTTTGTTTCTATAGACAGTGTAACCATCTTAATTTTCCTCCAATGATATCATCTAAGCAACAATCCATGTGTTTTTTTTTTCTGCTGAGGAATTACTTTTAAGATTCTGATTTAAGTATGTCCTCATCCCTCTGAGAAAGCTCTCTCTCTCCCTCCCTCTCTCTCTCTCTCTCTCTCTCTTTCACCACACACACACACACACACACACACAAACACACACACACAGAGAGAGAGAGAGAGAGAGAGAG
Source organism: Natrix helvetica (assembly GCF_964273705.1). Lineage (NCBI taxonomy): Eukaryota > Metazoa > Chordata > Lepidosauria > Squamata > Natricidae > Natrix > Natrix helvetica. The sequence goes on along the minus strand of NC_138550.1, from coordinate 88,538,882 downwards.
AGAGAGAGAGAGAGGGAGAGAGAGAGAGAGAGAGAGCTATGTTCAATTTCTGGGCTGCACTTCATATATTTCTGACCTATGTTGTTCCTTATCATGTTTTTTGCCAAGATGCCAGACTTTCCATTCTTTATATTACTACAGGGATGTCTCTAACAATTCAGAAATAACATAAGACACATTTGAAAACTGGAGCTATGTTGTTATAGTTATGGCCAGTATAACCAGATGGCCCTGATTATTCTATTACAGATAATCATTTCATACATGTTCCAACCAATTCAAATTTCCAGACATCATTAGGAGGCAGATTAGAGGTAAGTTCCAACCGGTGTGAACTGGTTCGGCCGAAGCAGTAGTGGTATGACATCCTGGGTCGCTGGAACCGGCAGTGGCCCAGGCCTGCCACTGCCCCAAACTGGTTCCCTGGTCACCACTGTCGCCAATGCCATCTTGTTTTTTAGTCTGCACATGCAGAAGTGCACAAGCGGACCGGCAGTAAAGCCAGCCAGAACCCACCCCTGAGGCAGATGACTTTACAGCAGCATGCAGTCAAACACAAAAAAAATAAAAACCCAGAGAGTTGTGCACATGATTTGCTTTACATATTCCATATTTTGCTACCTTAATCTTTTACACTTTGGTCCTCCTATTTAAGAAGACAAACATTACTCTGCATTCCTTCCAGCCATTAAAAAAAAAAAACAGGCAGAATGTTACAATCAACTTACAACCATTCATTTAGCTACCTTTGGAAGTTCCCATGGCACTGAAAAAAAGGTTACTTGCAACTTGTCTTCGCACTTACAACTGTCACCACATCCCCACCTTCATGTGATTAAAAATATGGGTGTGTGACATCCAATATGTATTTGAAATGGTTGCAGCATCCTGTAGTCATGTGGTCACCATTTGTAACCTTCACTCCTGGCATCCGATAAGCAAAGACAATGGAGGAAAATAGATTCACTTAACAATGGTGATTACATGATTCACATAACAACTGCAGTGATTAACTTAACAACATAAAATGATTCACTGATTAACTGCCTTGCTTAGCAATAGAAATTCTGGTCCTACGGTGAGGTTATAAATTGTGGATTACTGGTACCATCATATAAATATCCCCCTGGGCCTTAGCTGAAGAGGTATGGAAAAAAGAAAAAAAAACATTCAGATGTTTGCTGTTTCTTTCATGTAATGCACCGCAATGGTTTCTAGAAATGCATGGAAGCCTGAATTGCCATTGCATTGAAAGCCCTTCCTGGTATCGGTTTTAGAAAGGGGTGGCTACAAGAAATAGTGGCCCCAGCCAGATGTTAATTTAACTGAGTGAAATTATGTCTTCAGGAAGCTTCATAGAATATAAGATCAAAATTATGAGAGGGGTTTATTAACAGAAAGATCTAACAGAAGGAAAACCAAACTATTTATCCCACAAAAGTGGGCTGCATAAAGTCCAGCTGCTACTTCTATACTACATCTCCTTTGATGGCTAAATCTGATTCTGGGTGACCTAATTTTTCAACAGTGACATAAACCAAAAAAGCAAATTGCTCAACTATTCTGTATGACATGTCACTTAACAACACACACACACACACACACACACACACACACACACACACACACATTGCAAGCAGTTGTAAGGGAAGGATTCAACCACTTGCTAGAAGCATGCCTAGCAAGCTACAGAATACACCTTTCTGGTAAAATATTTATTAGATTTCACTAATAAATTCTGTTTCACATGCTTGTCTGAAGATGTGGATCAAGTCAGTTTATTTTCCCAAAAAATAAATTTGTCAAGCTTTATTAAGCTGCTACTTCTAATACAGTCTACAGTTTTGCAACCAACATTATGAATACAACTATATCATTGGTGACATTCCATAAACTGTGCCAACTTACAAACTTCCTGCTGTTGTGTGTTGTTTGCTATTTGTTAACTAGCAAGTATCAGAGATATAGTTTATCTTTCTATTGGTTTCATTTCAGCCACAAGGATATGATTTAAGGCAAAATGTCTTATCTTGTTAGAAAATGTCTAAAGCAAACAAGGTAGACTAAATGTATAATGCAAGAATCTTGGAGTCATATAGGGCACAGTCCCATTTTATCTGCATGTATTATTTGTATGCAAGCTATTGAAGGAAATGCTAAATTTCACCTCTCTTCCCTTTAAAGAAAAGAGGAAGCGTCCCATGCAGAGTAATCAATAAATTACTCAGACCTCTTCTGTATTGACTGGAAATGATGACAGATTTTTTAAGCTTCTAGATAATATAATTGAACCTGGTTTTGATCCAGACAGACAGGGCTGCAAAAAAAAAAAAAAATCCCAGACAACTAAACTGCAAGTATTTTATCACATTTTTGAGTGCAGAAACACGGCTGTGATTTAATCTTGTTTGAAAATACAATAATTATCATATAGCACACACTCGAGAGAATAAATCAAGCTTGCCAGTTTCAAAATACAAGTGGTGTGTGTGTGTGTGTGTGTGTGTGAGAGAGAGAGAGAGAGAGAGAGAGAGAGAGAGAGAGAGAGAGAGAGAGAGAGAGAGAGAGAGAGAGAGAGAGAGAGAGAGAGAGAGAGAGAGAGAGATTGCCCTTAGCATATTTATTAAGACTGGACTCCAGTTGGCATTGTAGGCAATTCAAAGCCTATTGATTAAAATACCAATGGTAGCTAATTGTCAAAGATGTAATTGAGATTTCCAGTTCTAAATGCTGGGAAATATTGAAGATTCTTGTTTATGGTTATTGCAGGTGCTGATATCATTTTTTCTTATCACCATTACCATCCTTTGTTCCAGTAAACATAATCCCTAAAGCAAATAGGTCATTGAAAGGTTACAGATAGGTCACAGACTTCAGCTTAGCTTCACCTAAGAATCCATTCTATCTCAAGCTAGTACAGTAACTATTTCATTTTCCTTGTCTGTCATGAGCTCCCCACCCCCCAAAAAAATCTTAGCCTATGAGGAGGAACTGTCCATGTTTAATCCACATAAGATATTTATTCATAGAAGGTTAATTTTTTTTCTTCTACATCATAATCTTATTATAAGCAAATGAAGAAAAGATATATAAATATGTGCAGACTTTATGGAGACATATTTCTGCTATATATTGGTATTGTACTTTCACAAGGGTCTTCACAGAATTACTAAACATTAGGTTGGTGGAGAATATGATTGTTGTATACAGCAAAGCTCACAATATTATTTGATTTCAATATATATGAGAATTTCAGTAAGTTCCCCACCCCCCTATGATTTTGGCATGCAACATGAACTTACTGTAGTGTAGATGGAGGTTAGAAAAAAGATTCTTGCCAACACAAAAGGCAGGGATAAATTTTGTGGTACTTATATAATTGGTGCCACTTATTTTCTCTTCTCCTCAGCTGGGTGTTATGGTGCCTACTTTGGTCCTATGGTGATGTATGATGCCATCCACTTAAATATGAGCCAGCAGTGTGCAGCAGCAGCAAAAAAAGCTAATACATCCCTTGGTTGTATAAACAGAGGCATAGAATCAAATTCATATGAAGTATTAGTACCATTTTATAAAGCTTTAGAAAGGTCACACCTGCATTCAGTTTTGGTCACCACATTACAAAAAAGATGTTGAGACTTTGGAACAAATGCAAAGAAGAGCAACAGAGGTGATTAGGGATTGGAGACAAAAACTTATGAAGAATGGTTGCAGGATTTGGGTTTGACTAGTGTAGAGAAAATAAGGACTAGAGGAGGACATGATAGCAATATTCCAGTATTCCGGTAGTTGAGAGGTTGAGAGGTTGCCACAAAGAGGAGAGGGTCAACTTATTTTCCAAAGCACCAGAGGCCAGGACAAGAAACAGTGGATGGAAACCAATCAAGGAGAGAAACGACCTGGCATTAATGAGAAACTTCCTAACAATTAACCAGTGGAACAGCTTGCAGTCAGAAGTTGTAGGTGCTTCAACACTGGAAGGTTTTAAAAGAGAATAGATAGTCACTTGTCTGAAATGTTATATGTTCTCCTGCTTGAGCAGTCAGTTGTACTAGAAGAACTTGAAGGTCTCTTCCAGCTCTATTCTAATTGTGCTGAAGATGGAGATGAAGATGGATGAAGATGGTCCCAAGGTTAAATTGGATTTGTCTATTTCCAATCTAGAAAGCTTATCCAAAGATCTAGAAGGAAGAGGTACTGCTGATTTCTTTTCTTTTTTCTTTTCTTTCATCAGTCACAAGATTGAGTTTCAATAGACAGAAAGCACTGGAAACTTGAATAGTTGGTTGAAGTATTGTAACTCCCTTCAATGGTTGGGGAAAATTATTGAAATCAACCCAAATTTTTATTACTGCCAAAGGCAATAATTGTCGGAGGAGATGTATATTTTATAAAAAAGAAAACATACCCACACAAAAAAATTGTAAATTATAAAGAACTTCAACAAATTCATGAATTAATTTTCAGAGTAAAACTATGTTTGTATGTATCCATATTACAGTAGTAGTCATCCTTGGCTTACAACTGGTTGTATAATTACCATTCAAAATTATGTCGGACATCAAAAATGCTATTTATAACCCAGGTTACAACTGTTACCATCCAACCCAGGGTCATGTGAATGTATTCCGGGTCATTTGCATTCTTTTTGTTTTGCTGCTTTATGGTAACAAACACCATTTGGATATATGATGGATCTCCTTAATAACTACATGGTTCTCTTTATAATCACAATGACTCACTAAACAACCATTGTAAAATGGTCATAAAATTGAGACTGGTCATGTGGTTCCTCAACTTCACCACAAATTCCAGGCTTCATTGTGTCACAAGTCATGGTATTGTTCAAAGTTCAATTTCATTCCATTTTCATATATTTCTATTCTATATCTCCAATATATTTGCAACTTCTGATATCTGACTTCTGTTTTGATAGTTTAAACCTTGTATATGGCTTTTGTCCCTCTCTCTAGAGCAGGGCTGTCAAACTCACAGCCCGTGGGACGGATGTGTCATGCGCTGGTGACATCCATGCCTGTTTAGCAAAGGGGGGGAGTACCGATACGTCACATGATGCTGCTGTGACAACGTGAGTTTGACACCCCTGCTTTAGAGCTATACTGTTTTTTTCTACAAAGTTTATTCTGTCTTTAGTTGTTATTGTTTGTTTTCTATTCTGTTCTATCAGTCTTTACTATTTCTTCAACTTTTCTCCCTATTCATTCCCAACTAGACTTTTTTTTTATTCTTCTCCACTTCTTCTGAATTTTGGCTCCATCTGACAGATGGAGAACCTTTTCTTTATGCCAATTTTGTAGGAAAGAGAAAATAAAAGTCTGTCTCTCTCCCCTCAATTTTCTCAGCTGTTATATCTTTTTTGGTTGCTTTTTCTTCTCAGGGTTGTCTGTCTTTTAGTTTGCTTTTTTACTTTGACTTCTAGGCTTTGGCTTTCTTTATGAAGCCTTTTCTTTATGGAGCCTGTGACTCCAGAGTTCCTAGGAAGCCATTTTGTCTCCCCTCTTTGTTGCTAGTGCTCGATGCTGCTCTTCGATTGGCAGCTCCTGATGACAGGAAAGGTCAATTAGAAAAGAGTAGGAATGAGCACAGGTGCTTCTAATCTACTCATGAAGTCTGCCCGTCCACAGAATGCAACATATTTATGAAGCAATAGGTTCATTTATCAAAAAATTATTTTTAGAAGATAAGATGGTTAATTAGCTGGGAACAGGCAACAGATAATAACAGTTCTTTTTATTGTAGAACTGCTAGGAGAGGTATATACATTTTTTAATCTTGATTCTCTAGCTATCTCAAACATCCTCAGAGGCAGGCTAATAATATTATGTATTGTATTTATACATCCTTTCACTAATTCCAAGCACTTTTTTAAAAAAAAAATATCTTTATTGACATTCTGGTTCCTGAAATTTTATATTAACATCACATTCTATTACCAATTTACCAGATAAATGCAATAACCTAGTACACAGTTGTGGTATTAAATCCCAACGAATGGAAGAAAATCAATGTTAATCACTTTTTGGGTAACATTTTTCATATGTCTCCTTCCTAAGATGTCATAAGGCCAAAGCAGCCCCAGGTTCTAATGGAAGTACTCTAGTAAAGAAATGCTGAAAAGCCCACATTTCATTCCTATTTCTCAAAAATTGGAGTCAATGCAATTTGCTAGCTATAGCATTAACTTTGTTATGGAGACATGGACAAACTCAAAAGTCATTTCCAGGTTGCTCGTACGGTCATTTTTCGCCCTCCGGAGCCTTCAGGGAAGCCTCCTGAAGGCCCATGAAGGCTCTGGAGGGCTAAAATCAGCCTTATGAGCAACCCGGAAGTCTGTAACTGAACTTCTGATTTGCTGGGTTTTTGCGCTCTGGAGGTTTCAGGGACGCTCCCGAAGCCTCCGCAGGACCTCAGTGGGGAGGCTGTTTTCGCCCTCACCATGCTCCTATAAAGCCTCTGGAGCCTGGGGAGGGCGAATAAAGCATGCCAAAAATGAGGGGGAGCGCTGTTCGTGCACGCATGCGCGCTGTGGTCATGCCGCATGCATGCTGTAGTCATGTGCATAGCATTATGGGTGTGGCACACCCGTGCACGACCCCCCCTGCGCTCCCCCCGCTTTTGGCATGTGAGCCAAAAAAGGTTCGCCATCACTGGTATAGTCTGTTACATCTGTATGAAACATGTTAAAATCTGAAACAGAAGTACAGATGCAATGAAGCATTATGAAAAATTTGAAAAATTCTTGTATAGTTGCAGGACAATAGCTTACTGTAGCTTCCTCCAATATAGGCGTTTCCACGTAAGGAAACTTCAACTCCCAGAAATCTGTATAAACATACATTTTTCAAAGAAATCTAGAAGTTGAACTCCATGAACATACAGGTCACCAAATTTGTGGAAGACTAGAGCAGGAATGGGACTTCATGGCCCGATACCACTCCTGACATTCTTCACTATTGATCACGTTGGTTTAGTTTACCACACTGCCATTTTGCAAGACAGAAATAGCTGATCCATGGGACCCCTGAACACTGGAATGAAATCAGTAAATAAATTGGGAAATCTTCTTTAGTAGAAGGATCAGTATTAGGCAACTTTGATAAGCTTTCATCCAATCATCTAAGTTGCTTCAGCTTTTACGGTTTGATGTGAAATCAAGGAAATCATGTTATTTGCATCCACCTTATCAGTAGAATATTTTGACCTCTCTAATAGATACTGTAATAAAATTCTAATGGATTATTTATCACATCAGCTTTTGTACATTACAGTGCACTTCATCAGATTCCTGCAGAAAGCATATGATGCTCAAAGCACCACAACAGTCTTTGCAAATCTGTGAACTGATCTGAATCTCTTTTTACCATTCAGCATTCAGGAGGGCCTAGGATGCCAAGGCAACTAGATTTGTTGGTTCATGTAAATGTTCCAGGTATTATGACACATTAATTCTTTTAAAAGTATGGTTCCTTAGCCAGACTAGTGTCATTAGAAATGGAACATGTGCCTCTTTAATTAACTGAGAGATATCCCCAAATGGAAGCATAATAGGTATGCAATGAATTCCAAAGACCTTGACACACTAATGGAAATAACATTGCAGTAATCACTCATTAACAAACTTAATTACTTTCCCCCCCTCCCTCATCACTTGACAGAAGCCTCCACAGAATGTGAGTGGGAGAAGATTTCATTCTGGGTAAATAATATTGCTGGCTGTATTAGAGGTCAGTGAAAAGATTTTGTTCAGCATACAAAAAGAATAGGGATGAAACATACTGGAAATTGGCATTGGTGTAAATGAATTAAATAGATGAGAACTGAAGTTGTTTGAATCTAAAATAGAAAGGAGGAGATAGAGCAAAGGAATTTCTCTCTTGAGAACAAACAAACTCTTTATCTATAATGGAAATCAGAACACTTTCCCTTGTCATCCTGAAAAACAGTTCATTGTCTAGAGACACACCATTTCAGTTCATTACATTTTAAAAGATGAAGCCACATTCATAAATTTTTTGCCAACATGTTTTCTCATGTAGCACAGCTTCTAGCAATTAATACACTTATTGTTTGGTGTAGTTCACTATAAACAACTAATTGCTGGTCTTGTTTGATGAGAAAAGAAAATACATTTCCTTTTGTGAGCTACGAGAAAGCAAATCATTCGGATTGCTGGAATTGTTCAACCTGAGGACACAATAGATCAGGGGGGGGGGGGGAAACAATCCCTACGCTCCAAGGAGAGGAACAACTCCAGATATTCTTGGGATTCTACCCCATTAGGTAAAGGATGTTATTTAAGGAAGCCATGTCACAGACTATGTGCCTTTATTTTCCTTCCTGTCCAGGTACTTAGAGCAAAAGGAAATGCCCTCTTTAAGCATGTGCATTTTACCTTTACTACACTATTTAGGAAAAGGACAAAAGCAAAGATCTCTCTTTGAGCTTTTAACTTGTAACTATTGACTCATTTTAATCTTGATTTTAATTGCATCCATTTTATGTTAGTTTCATAGCTTTTTTTGTTTGTTGTTTCAATTTATATAGCCACACATCTCAATTATAAACTTTGGTCAATTTATTTAAGAAAATTTATATGGCCACACAACTCAATTAATTTAACAACAATTAAAAACAATATAAAAAACAAAATACCAAAACATTAAAAATATAAAAGAATATTAGAAATACATACAAAAACCCTCCCAGAAAACATGTATAAATGTTATAAACCAGTTTTGAATGCTTCTATAAACAAAAATGGGTATAAAGTTTGCTCTATCTACTATTCATCTACCATCTATCTACTGTATCTATCTATCTATCTTTTATCTATCTATCATCTATCTATCTATCTATCTATCTATCATCTATCATCTATCTATTTGAAGTGGGAACATTTTAAATTTTGCTTGATACACTTTAGCCAGCTGAATTATTTTGGTATAAGAGGCAAAAAATATATTTTCTTCATCCCTGACAGTGAAAATACAATAATGCTAAAATAAATAACTATTTGCAACACTTTTCTGTCATCTCAGATCTCTTGCCTGAGGCTTCCACATAATTCTACCTAATGATAAGAAAAACTTATAGCAATTCACTGAGTACATATTCCTTTCCTTATTTTAAGCCTATGAAAACCATCAAACGTTTGCAAGTGAATATAGGAATTGTAATTTCTCATCATTATATACCTCTTTTATTAATGATTTCACACAAAAACTTTTAAACTATAGTATCCTAACAATGAACATTAACAATATACTTTTGAATTTTTTTTAAGTGGACAACTTATATTTATGATGCACTTGGTACCCCAGTGTGAAAAATAAGGGCACTCCCTTTGGAATTTCCTTGAGGATCTGTTGATGGAAAGGAATTCTTAAAAATTAATGGGAGAAGACAAAATGTTGATGGATATTTTGCTGGTAAGGTTTAAACTAAAGCAGTGTCTGCTTCACTCTTTGATAAAAATTTAGCATCCTTCTGAATATAATGCCTCATTAACGATATTACTTTATTATTTAGTTTCTTTCCAGATGCATTCATGCATTTTCAAGCTTTGTTTCTCTTTAAAGGGGAAGCAATAGCTCCTCAATATTCTTAGTACCAAAGGATATATTTAAAACAAAAAATAGAAATGAGAGAAAGTAGCCTTTCAAACCAACTTTCTAATATAATTTGCATATACTGTCCACCGTTACACTCAAAGTTTTATCCCAAACCTGAATATGTTTCCCTGTAAAACAACAAGAAGATGGGATATGATTCTTGGAAACTGAATCAAAATATTGTCAACAGCTTGCTTGTCAAATCATCTTCTTGAATCCAGACATACGTTGCAAATTGGCTACTCATACTGGACTTGAAAGTCTCTCATTTTTTTCAGTCCTGCTCTTAGCCACCTTCATATATGACAGAACACATATCTTTGTAAGGAAAGAAAACCTGTCATGCTTGTTAAAAGCTATTGCACATATTTCAAATTTCTGGCAACAAAAAAAAAGGACACAAAGGAAAATGATTTACGTTGAGGGATTCACTGACTTTGTGCATGTGATCATAAATAATAAGGATTGTGCTGAGACACTTATCATTTGACAGACGTTTGTTATAATGAAAAGGAACCCTTTGCATGAAAAAGTCTGACTTAAGCATTCTATTAGGAACATTAAATTCAGTTCCGTTCACAAAAAATGCTGAAGTGTTAACTTGAAAGGGCCATTTGTAATGACAAAAAGGTCATAAAACCACTTTTCATATAATAAGAGATTCTGTGTATTGCCAATTTTATAAACGAGGATAAATCATACTTAATAAGTTTATCATTAGGGGTTAGGTTAATTAGCCGTCTCCTTTATCTTATTTATGTAACTAGTTTGTCCTTACAAGAAGCTGTTAAGAAATGTTGAGAGGAGTGCAATCAGACCTTGTATTCAGTGACTCTTAAGGATTTTTAAGAAAAAGGAAGTGAAACTCATAAATTTCTAGCTTTAACCTGTGCCACCAGAAGCATAGAAGTGGGAGTAAAAAAAATGGGAGTAAAAATGTGTTTCCTAGGATCTAAAAGCAAGGTAATTTAACCCAAAATGGAGGGAGGGGGTATTGAACTTTTCAACCGATCTCTTATAAAGGGTTACTCTTTTTTACATAGGAGATACAGTAAAGTTGGATTGGCTTCTTATTCGCTTCTGCAGTAATGTCATCTATATTGCTGCTTCATAAAATAAAATAAAAATAAATAAATAAAATATAATAAAATAAAATAATAAACAAAAGAAAATAAAATTTCTTTATGACTTTACTGTAGGTTACTTGCAGGACCATATCTCCATGCTAAGGTTAGCAATCATGCTGGTAGAAGGAGTGAGTTGACCCCATTTCTGTGAGGTCAGGTGGTTAAAGCCCAGAGATTTTCTTTTTCAGTGATGGGGGTTGGCTGTCTGGAATGAACTCCCATTAGAGATTTGTTTCCAACATTATATCTCCTAAAGAAAAAGTTGAAGATTGTGCTTCTCTGGAAAATTTTGTGGATGCATAATGTCATGTATTATCTTTGTGTACTTATAAATGTATTTATGTTTTACATATGTTAATCTGGGTGGTTATTTTTGTAAACAGACAAGATTTTTGTGTTTGCAATTGTAAATGTCATAGATTAAATTAATACATCTAAATGGGCATACACTTATGTGATTTGGTCATACCCACTGGAAGGTCCTTATTGCTTCAATTTCTTTACTATGGTGAAATAGGTTCCTGAGAAAACCGTGTGCTGTAAATGCGTTAATGATGATGATGATATTATCCATTCAGTTGAACATGATGTCACATTCCAGCATTCTATCTGAAAATAAACAGAGAGTCAGTTTGTTTGGTGAAAAACTTTATCTAAGAAACTACATGATAACCAGCACTAAATGACTATGATACAAAGGTGTTGTGGCCCAGCAGGAGCCGTTGGAGCTGCCACCAGACTCCGACAGCAAGGGTCTCTATGAGTCGGCCCTGGAGGATGTGGAGGACCCTGGGCAGGGTTCTGACTCTGAGCAGGGATCAGAGAGGCTGGTCGGCCACCAGGAGGCGCCTGAGGCATGGAGCAGTGGTGAAAGCCAAAGGGAGGGTGTTCCTGATGTGATGCCTTGGAGCAGTGGGGAGGAGTCACAGGACAGCGAGTCAGACATCAGCAGTGAGTTATTAAATGCTCGTTACCAGCGCGCTAAGCGGCGTCAGGAGCAATTGCACAGTGACCGGAGGTAATTGCGCTCAGCTGATGATAATTAGATTCCTCTCCAGACTATAAAAGGACTGCTTGTGCACACGCCTTTTTGCAGAAGTCAACGCAGGAACTATTGTGGGAATACAGTCTTGTGAGCGTGGCAGGCTGGATAGCTGCTATTGCATATCAGTGCCGGAGGGTTCTGAAGGTCGAGTTGTGTTGGATTGCTGCCAAGGATCTGTCTTTCTGTGCAATAAGCCTCGTGAAGTATCTTTGGCTCAGAGTGTGTCTGTGTTGGCGGGGGAAGAGGGGGGTCAGAACACAAAGGTAAGCAAACCCAAGTCAGTTCTAACAAAGTTAACCCTATCACCATATCTATATCATTACCCCATCCAGTTCCATCCACAAATCGACCCAATTACCCAAATGATACCCCTAATCACCAGCACCAATCACCATAAACATCAGCCATCCTGAGCCACACCCCCACTCAGTGTCATCGGTGCTCCTTCCTTATCAGCCAAACCCAAGTAGAAGAATTACCTCAGAGTAGGCAGCTGCACCCAATTAGAAGAGTTACATTAGAGTAGGCTCTGAAGTGCAGCTGCTGTCCAGGAGACATAAAAATTCTATATGTATCCATATTTCATATATGTTAAGCTATATTTAATTATCTTTCCATTGTCCTATTCAATCAGTTAGCAGCTCAGTTTAATTATCATGTGTATGAGTGAATCACATATCTCTACTTTGTATTCTCCACATAACAGTTTCATATTTGTCTATATTCCATATATTTTTCCATTATCTTTTCATTATCATATTCAATCAGTTAGCAACTCAGCTTAATTATCATATAAAGGAGTAAACCACATATTTCAGCTTAATATTTCCTACATAACAATACCTAATTATCTGATTTTTTTCCTAGTAAGTCTTTTGTCCCAATTCTCTATTTCTGTCTTCTTCCCTCCACCCTTTTTTTTGGCATGTCCACACTCTTCAATTTTCCCCAAGCCACTGTCAAACCCAGTGAAATCTTTTCTATTTCCCTTTGTTGGGGTATAACCCCCCTCTTCAATTTTCTCTATGTCACTGTCAAACTCAGTGAGATCTTTTGTCTGCTTTTTATTTCCTTTTGTTAGGACACATCCCCCCTTTTCAATTTTCTCTATACCACTGACAAACCCAGTGAAGTTTTTTGTCTGCTTTTTATTTTCCATTTCTATCACTTCATTATCCCCCACCTCTTATTTCTTCCTGCTTCTCCTCAGTATCTAACTTCAAAATTCTATTTAGACTTAATTTTAATGATCTCTGCATATTTTTTTATAATTTCATGTAATTCTTCAAATTCCCACCTTTCCAGTTCCAAAGTTACAGTTAGTTGTACAGTTCTTATTTTAAAGTTCTGGTCCACCTTTAATTTAGCTAATTCAGCTAATATGGAGAGGAGGAGGAGAGGGAGACATCTTTATCCTTTGTTCTTCCCTCTGGCAAAAACCCCTCTATTTTCCCAGCTCTTGATCCCCCCACCTTTGTTACCTTCCACCTCTTGTTGGTGAGAGTTGCTTAAAATATATTAATTAGAACGAACCTGAACACAGCAAGTTACCTTGGTATGTTTTTAACTTTAGTTTCTCTTCACCTCCTGCTTTTTCCAACTTCTTATTTATGACAATTGGTTAATTAAATATTCCTGCTCAAGGTTTCAAATTCCATTAGTTGCTCAGACAAGATTAGGTTATAAGTGAGAAAATAGTGCTTTTCTCTTGATTTTTCCCCTTGTTACATTCCATCTCTCATTAATTAGAGTTGCTTAAGATATGTTAGGTAGAAAAAACTCAAATGAAGCAAATCTCCTTGATATGTTTTTAACTTCCATTTCATCCCTCCTTCTTCCATTGCTTTGTAGAATTCCAGATTGTCAGTTAATCTCTTTTAAAGACACAATCTTTTCAAATCAAAATCAAAATTCAAAGTTTGTGTATGAATGGGTTAATCACTTCTCTGTTTTCTCTTTCTGTCTCCAAGATGTTTCAAGCAAGTAGTACTTTTGGGGCTTATGATTTAACCCTCTATTTTTCCCTTCTTTCTTTCTGCCAAAATCCTGATCTGTCCATCAATATTATTTATACTCACAAGGTTCTTTGCCTTTCCCAAATTCTGATTTATGTCTGTTGGTTAATTAAATCTACTTACCAGGTTACATCCCGTCTTTACATCCCGTCTCCTGCATGTTCCTGCTCAGATGCTTTGGCCAGAAGCCAGCAGCTTCTTGTGCAGTCATGTTGCCATGCTGCCTCCCCCGATGAAGACTCAGAGGGAAAATCTTTGCCCTATGAGGGACCTGTTGCACTCCCTCTAGGTTGATGAGATGCTGCTCCTTCTTGATCCCCCCTCCACAGGGAGGTTCTGATCCAAAAGGATCTCAGCATTGGTTTGTCAGACAGAGTTCATGTGAAGCTCTTCAGAGCTCCCACCTCCCCTGTCTGTCCCACTGAGGAACTTCTGGTCAAATCCCAGAATTTTCTTAATGGACTTTCGTGTGGTACTAGATGGCCCCGAACGTAGCTGGACCAGTTTAGGTCATGAGGCTGGGTTGATGTGTTACAGTCTGCTGCTCTGTGGTCAGGCTGCCCACACCAGCAACACACCATTGGTGGCCTGGATGATATGGTCTTCTCTGCTGGATCCCGGTGTGGAGACAGGAGCCCCGCAGATGACTCACTGAATGATCTTTGAAGTGGTGTGGCCTCAAAAACCCCTTGTCTTTTAGTTTTAGGTCTCTCAATTCCACCTCTAATTCCATGGCAGCAGGCCCACAAATGTGGTGTTACATACAAGCTTATCAAATTGACCTATTCAGGCCAGCCTTGAATTGGTGTATCAAAATTCTTTCCAGCCATGCCCACAGTTTCCCCGATAGACATCAGAAATCCCGGATATACTCTGCCACTGGACGAGCCCTCTGGCATAATGCTATCAGCTCCCCCTCCACTCTTTGGATGTGGGTCGGATCATCAAAGCAGTCTCATAAGGCATCCAAAAACGAAGCACAATTCTGCACTGTGTTCACTGTAGAGGTCTGCTACCCAATCCGCAGCTTCTCCCTCTAGACCGCTGCAATGGTCATTACTATCGCCCACTGCGAACTACATAAATGGCCATATTGGTCCATATGTTCAATAACCTGACCCAGAAATATGGCCACCTTATCTGGGCTACCATCAAAGGACCCATGCAGGGAGAGGGGTTCCCATGGTCCCACCGTAGCCTGGCTCTGTCCATTCCCAGTTGGCCAGTTGTAGACTGGATGTGGGCTACAGGTTGTATCCAACATTGGCTTTTGTCACCACTCAGTGACTCTTGGGGATTGAAGTGGATAGCTTGGTGGCAACCATGGCCCTGCCTCTCTACCACTACCCCCTGTGTAAACATGGGATGTCTCAAACCTCAACTTCAGGCTAGCGAGGCAAAAAATGAGTGACAGGCTGGGAGTTTGGACACAACAAACTGCTGCTACTTGACTGGGCCTCCCCTCTATCCTCCTGACCCCAGGTCCCACTGCCATGGAAATTGGCCTCACCAAACCACTCCCACAGACAGTCAAAGTCTGGCTACCCAAGGCAGTAGAGTGGCTCCAGTCTCCTTCATTGTCTTCTGTCACCTGTCTCTTTCTCCGCCAGGTGAGGTGACCACCCTGGGGCATAGGCAAAAGCTTCCGAACTAGCCACTAACCCCGAGCACTTCCACCACTCATCCACAGGCACCTCCGCTTGTGTGGTTGGAATTATCCTGGTTGCTGCAGCCTGGTCTATTTTGGGCCTCTCTTTAGATCGTATGTCTACCAAAGGTACATCGGGGCTGTGCCAGAAATTCTGAAGCAGCAACCTCTTCCCCTGTGGCTATCTCCTCTGCAGCCTCTGCTCCCTCAGACATCCCCATTAGCAGCTTATCCAAAAGAAGTTTAATTAGGAAGAGAACTGACTTACTGTCATATTCCAGCATTCACATTGAAAATAAACAGAGTCAGTTCATTTGGTGAAACACTTTATCTCTATCTAAGAAACTATGTGATAACAGGCAGTAGGATGCAAAGGTAAGCAAATCCAAATCAGTTCTAACAAAGTTAACCCTATCACTGTATATATACCATTACCACATCCAGTTCCATCCACAAATCCACACAATTACCCAAATGATACCCTAATCACCAGCACCAATCACTATGACCCTCAGCCACCCTCAGCCACTCAGTGTCATCATTGCCTCCTTCATCATTGCTGCAGATGAGTAGAAGAATTACTTCAGAGTAGACAGCTACACCCAAGTAGAAGAGTTACTTCAGAGTAGGCTCTGAAGTGCAGCTGCTGTCCAGGAGCACACCACCAATGACATGGCCGTGGTGCCTGCAGAGTTGTGAGGGAAGCCATGTGGAACCACTCTGCATTGCCACATGGCCCTGAAGAGTCCGCTCTGGAGGAACCAGGTTCCACTGACATCAGAGAGATGAGTGGAAGGGCTTCAGCAACAGCTCCAGCTGCATTAGCAGCAGTGTTGGCATTGACGGTGTGTAAGCATGGCTGAGTGGGTGTGATGTTGGCGGTATTAGCGATGGCGGCGTGAAAGCCCTTGCTGAGGTCAGGAGATAGCAGCACCACAGAAAAGCCGCTACCTTGCGAATGTCAGCACGAGGACTGACATATGACTCTTGGTGATTCTATGGACCAGGTCTCTCCGCATCTTTCAATCTTCACTATTTCTTTGCTATAATTAGTTATTAGTTAGTTATTAAATTGTTGTTAAATGATAATCATCATGAAAGCTTATTGAGGAAATGAGGAGAAACCCCCGATTAAGAGTCCTAGAATGGGTCTTCCCTTTCTGGGCTCCATCTCCACTCCCTCACTAGAAACAAGGTGCCCCGAGTAGTCCAAACTGGTTTTGTGGAAGTCACATTTGGATAGTTTAGCATACAGCTTAGCTTTCAATAGTTTAATCCTGACACACCCATGTTCAATCTCCTTTAAATACATGCAGTATATTTATCCTGGCTTCACCCATTTTGGGGAGTGTTTCTAAGCAAAAGAGTTTGCTTGTTTGCTTGTTTGTTTGTTTATAAAATTTATTGGCTGCACATCTTACTACAGGATAACTCTGGGCAGCTTACAGATAAATGTATATTTATATATACATATACATTAAAACATAAATAAATGAAAACCAAACATTAAAATCTAATGACAGGGTGGGGATAGAGTGGAGGGATGTGGTATCTGTTGTTACTTGATCAAGTACCTTCATTGCAATGTTCCCCTTTTAGGGCACCAAGCCAACCAGTAGAACCATATCTTTAGGCTCTTTACGCTCTTACAAAAGGATAGGAGGGGTGGGGCCAGTGGAGGATTCCTGCTGGTTCGGACTGGTTTGGCTGAACCGGTAGTGGTTTGGCGGCCTGAGTCACTGAAAATAGCAGTAACCCAGGTCTGCCAGGCCCCCGAACTAGTTTTCCGTGCGGCGCTGTAAGCCATCTTGTTTTTTGCTTCTGCGCATATGCAGAGCAAACTGGCAGTAGCGACCGTGGCCAACCTCACATTTCGGGGTGGGTAAATTGTTTCAGATGGCAAGAGCAGGATCAGAGAAGGCCTTCTATACCCCATCAGCTAGAATAATTGGGCTGATGGGACCTGCAGAACAATTCTCCTGCTGGTACAAGTGAGATGGACCAGTCCCAGTGAGTGAGACAATCCCTCAAATAATTTGAACCCATGCCATTAAATTCTTGATGTAGAGGTAAAAGAAGAACATTCCATAAAATTGAATTGTCTTAAGGAAGTTTTCATATTTTCATAGAAATTTGTACATACAGATGGTTGTCTGTACCTGCAGGCATGCTCTCTCTCTCTCTCTCTCTCTCTCTCTCTCTCTCTCTCTCTCTCTCTCTCTCTCTCACACACACACACACACACACACACACCTACCCACACACAATACAATTGAAAATGGAAAATGGACAATAAAATGGACAAGCAGAGGTTGAAAAAATGAGAATCTTAACAAAGACAAATAACCCATACATTCAGCCCTTTTAATCCTACAGATAGATGATTAGCATTTAGGAACAGCTCATCCTGCCTAAGGTCAGAATTTCTGCAGGATTAGCTGACATATTTCAAGTGACAGTCATACAGTCAAAGAAGAGCAGTATCTCAGTTATACTATTACTATGGTGGCTGCAACTATCTCTGTTATTTTTTATTATTTCTCATTTCTTTTCAACATAATACAGAATCAGGAATTTTGCTTAGGCATCAGATTATCCTGGGCTGTCTCTTTTCAGTACTGACTAATGTGAAATAATATGTTTTACTTCAGATCCTTCAGCAAGTTTTAAAACGACAGGATCATTGAGATCCAGCAATACTTTCTCAAACTCTAGCCAGTAAAAAGTAAAATATACTCTGAAAACAATGGCAGTTGTTTTAATCACTAGGCAAGGATACTTTCTGCATGACCCATTTGATAGTACTGCTCCAAAAAGATAAATGACTCATTTATTCTCTTTATATACATTTTTGTGCATGGTTATTTTTTTTTCTATTTCTATTTGATTTTCTAATCAACATTATCATAGGCTAGCATTATCATAATATATTTTGCTGGATCAGAGTGTTCTTCTGCATTCAAGATTCATTTTGGTCCAATTTAAAATTAGCATCATCTGAAGCTATTGATGTTTCGGACATTGCTAATTGCTAAATCATCTACAGCTGTGCACATATTTGATAGGCCTTATGGTAAACAAATTCACTTCTTTATCATGGCAGCCAAGTTCTTAACAAACAGCCCCCTTTCCTAGTAGTTCCTTCTGTTTTTTTTTCCCTCTAATTAGATAAAGATATATTCATTTTAACAACAACAAACTATTTCTGTTGTGCACAGCTCAGTACACAATCTGTGTGGTGCTGTGATTTGCATAATAAAAATCTAATAAATGCCTCACATAACAATTTCAATTTCTGAATCCTAAGACTGACATATTTTGCGTGCGCGCACACACACACACACACACACACACACACACACACACAGAGGAATTGGGGATTATTTCTAAATAATAAAATGGTATATGCAGTATATTTATCTGATAAGATTTGCTTTGAAAATAAAAATACCTTTTGGTTTCAAAATTTGTTTGTCTATTGTCTATTGTGAAAACATGATAGACAATATTGTCTGTATAGGAAATCCCGTACTATAAGGGTTTCAATGGATTATCCCACAAAAGTTTTTTTGTGCATACTAAAACAAATAAATTATTTTATGTGGTGTAACTTTTCAATGCACTAATATTAAGGAATTCATTTTCTTTTCCTTCCTATTGATTTGAGACTTCCCAGTGATCACAGTGATCACAGAAAAGAGTTGATTCAGATATTGCAGTAGAACTTGGACATCTTAATTTCAGACTGGAATTCAATGCCAATATAAATAGGATGTGGCTATAGAGATTTTAAGAGAATGGAGGACAATTATGCACTTGGCGCAGTGGTTAGTATGCAGTACTGCAGGCTACTTCTGCTGATTGCTGACTGCCAGCAGTTCAATTCTTGGCAGTTAACTGGCTCAAGGATTGACTCATCCTTCCATCCTTCCAAGGTTGGTAAAATGAGGAGCCAGATTGTTAGGGACAATATAGTGATTCTGTAAACCACATAGAGAGGGTTTTAAAGCACTGTGAAGTGGTATGTAAATCTAAGTACTATTGATATTGCTATTGAAAGGAGAAGGATGGATTGTAGAAATCATTCTCAGAGGGACTTGTTCCCTGTCTTAATTCCAGTCCAGACACCATGAGACTCTTACCATGTATAAAGATCTGTTCATCAACATCAGTACCAAGGCAAGCTGGGGAGCTAAATTTATATTCATATTTTGTTCCATTTTCTAATTTGTCTGTACAAGCTGATATTTTTAGCTGTCCAAGCTGATCATTATATATATATATATATATATATATATATATATATATATATATATATATATATATATATATATATATATATATATATATATATATATATATATATATATATATATATATATATATATATATATATATATATATAAAACGTGGAAAGGCTTCAATAACCCACACACTTCAATCAACTTTTTGTACATTCCTGCAGTTTCCCAAGAATACTCTCTCACCCTCCAGTAACAAGCCGCTAGTTAAAGATGTCAAGATTTGCAATAATTTATTGCAGAAATGTAAGGAAATTGGAATGCAAAATCTCCAATAGGCTGAGGGAACAATGCTTTTATTAAAAGATTATCAGAATACTTGACTAGGGAAAATAGGCCAAAAAGTTCAGCCCAAGTTTCTTCAGTGATGCTTTTACAACTGTTGGCTGACCCCTAAATCCTTTACTTTCTAAATATTTGAATGAAAATACTCGTCACCTTCATTTGCTGCTCCCAAGTTGCTTTTTTCTTGTTCTAAATAGAGGCAGCTTGATAATCCTCACTGGTTTGAAGAGGTTAAAGAGGAATAGATCAATTGTACATAATGATCACACCTCAAATATCAGAGAAAGCTACCATTATTCATAGAGCTTCCTAATATCCTTTCAAAATACTTCCTGAGTCCAAACTTGCATAGCAAAATATGCATATTTGATAGCACTGTCCACAAAAATGTGCATTCTGGAAAATGTTTCTCACTTTACTAAATATTTAAAAAATAGAGTAAGTTCTTCATAGTAGTTGGATGGATGCCATCTCAATTTTCAGGAAGGCTGGTACACTGGAAGCAGAAAATGCAAATCATCATCATCATCATCATCATCATCATCATCATCCAGGAAGAAATCAGTTCCCAAACTTTTCTGTAACTTTGCCAAGAAAACAGCATGGGTTCAGCCATGTGAATTAGATTAATTCAAGATCAGCTTTACACGTTTACCAATAATGTGCTCAAGCATTAAAAGAACCAAAACAGGTATGCAACTAAATTTTATTTGTCTAAAGAATGCCATTATTAAACTGAAAATTCTAGGAAATCTTTGGTTAACCCAAAGATTTAGATATTAGGATGGCCCAACATTAAAAGCAGAAGCCAAGTTTTCAAGTGATTTTCCAGAATCATTTTTTGATAGATGAAATATGCTCAATTCAACCTATCAGTCTCCAATCTGGTAGTGATGTTCTGAACTCCTTTAAGTTTTCAAATACTTTTCAAGTGAAATTTCATGTTTCATACTGTACACAATATCAATATCAACCACAACACAGCAACAAACAATAGATACAAACTTAAGGTAAACCGCTCCAACTCGACTGCAGAAAATATGAGTTCAGCAACAGAGGGTCAATGCCTGGAATGCATTACCTAATTCTGTGGTTTCTTCCCCTGCCCTCTGAGATTGTCTACTGTTGACCTCACCCTATTCCTAAGAGGTCTGTAAGGGGCATGTATAAGCACACCAAGATGCCTACCGTCCCTGTCCTAATGTCCCTTTTTATTCGTATCCTTTTCATGTATTCAAAATCATGTTTATGCTTTTATCTGTTTATATATACATACATACATATATATATATATATATATAAATACTTGCATACATATATATACATACTTGACAAAATCAATCAATCAATAAAAAATAAACAAAAATAGCCACTCAGATTCTTTGTTGTTGTAGGAAGTTATCACCCAGCCCTCTCCCAGAAAAATGAAATATCCTAGGAAATATTGAAAAAGCAGAATATTATATTTTCCTGGATATGAAAAAGGGAGAAACACATTTTAAACACAAAATAAATTCCTGCAGCTTCCGGCCCATCCCCACTTTGTCAATGGGCCATTAAGAAGGCCAAGCTAGTCCACTTTACATAATAAAGAGTTCTCCTCTTCAACTCCAGAGTGATGGGATTAAGGCAGGATAATATAAGCCTTTATTCAACATGGCATCTGATTGGTTGGTCAATCAAACCTGGATTCAAAACTCAGCCTAGAGGGTTGCCCTTGCATGGGCCCATGGGAGTCTGGCAACCAATCAGAATACATTTCTTACACAGGAACAGGAAACAGATAGGTGGGGCTGAACAGATTATAAAAATCCCTGCAAGCCCTTCTTCATCCTCTTCTCTTCCTTTCCCTTCTCTTCTTCTCCACCAACATTGAAACATGTGATCACCTTTTCTGTTCAGGGCTCAAGCCATGTGGTCCTGTCCACCATTAAAACCATCTTTCCAAGCAGCCTCCATGTCTCCAGTGTCTTTTTCCCCACTTGGAGCCGAACCCAGAAGGACATTTCTTCCAACATTGTTTTCAAACAAAGAATATTCTATAACAGTGATGGCGAACCTTTTTTGGCTCGCATGCCACAGGTGGGGGGAGCGCAGGGGGGTCGTGTGCGGGCGTGCCACACCCATAATGCAATGTGCGACCCCCCAGTGCGCATGCGTGCACAACGCACGACCCCCCCCATTTTTACATATTTTTTTCACCTTCTCCAGGCTCCAGAGGCTTTATAGGAGCCTGGGGAGGGCGAAAGGAGCCACCCTGCCCCCCCAGAGGCCCTCCGGAGGCTTCAGGGACCGTTGGGAGGCTTCCTTGAAGCCTTCGGAGCGCTTAAAACCACCCGGTGACTTCCGGTTTGCTCGGAGGGTGGTTTTAAGCACTCCGAAGGAGTCAGGGAAGACTCCAGACGGTCCCGAAGCCTCCGGGGGGGGGGCGGGGGAGGCTCTTTTCGCCTTCCCCAGGCTCCTATAAAGCCTCTGGAGCCTGGGGAAGGCGAAAAATAGCTATTAAAAAGGTGAACTCAGCTGGCCAGTGCGCACATGTGCGCTGGCCAGCTGACAGGGCAGTGCCTCGCGTGCCCTGACAAATGGCTCCACGTGCCACTTGTGGCACGCGTGCCATAGGTTCGCCATCACTGTTCTATAACTTACCATGTCCTGCTAGATTCCAAATAATGGTAATGTGGGAAGTACACTCCAAAAGGACAGAAAATACACAGCACCAGAAACCTCAGAAAACAGTACCAAGAAACTCAAACCAGTCCTTTCCCCTTTAAGAAAACCAAGAAGCATCAGCTGAAAGAAAAACTCAGAGCAGCTCTGGTAACAGAGCTGACAATAGAAACATTTAAATAGAGCCATTAAGATAAGGAGAATCAGGATAAAAATAACTCACCAAGGCAAACTCCCTTTTTCCTGCACTGTGACAAGATTAAACCCCGGGATAGGAAAGACAAAAGTCCAGAGAAAAGATTAACCCATTAAAAAAGGAAGACATGATTCAGGGCAATCACTTTAACTAGAGGCACACAAATAAACCCATCAAGTTGCAGAACCTTCCAAGGGGAATTAAGCATAAAAGGCTCAGAGTCACACCCCCAATCTCCTTGCAAACCAGGAACACTTGAGCTATGTCATTCTTGCCTTCCTGAATTAAATGATCCCTTTTCTGGAGATTGGCTTTCATGTCTATTTCTTCTCAGCATCGTGACTGCTTCCCAGCTGGAAAAGGAACACGGGAAATTTCTTCAAACAATAATATAGGCAGAGTAAAGCTATATATTAAATTCATCCACTTCCCTATGCCATCAAGAATTACTGATTTTTCTCCTCAATTTACAAAAAGAAACACAGGGTTCTTTTGCTCTGGTTTCATTTTCCACATCAGATTTGGACTCCTAGTGATTCTAAAATTCCATCAAGAGATTGACAGCAGTATAGGTCAGAACAGTCAAGCCAGAAAGAAAAGCAAAATTAGTCTGAAACAAACTGTAAATCAGATACAAATATAATAATCCAAAATTTCAAAGCAAAAATAGAAGGAAAAGATATTACATAAATATCTTTTAGAGCTGTAAAAGGGAGGCATTGTGGGAAGGGAACTTCACCGAGACAGTGCTGTATTAGGAAGATCAGTACAGCCCATAACCAAACTGGAAGTCACTAGAATAACAAAGCCAGCATATATTCTAAAAGAAACATCCTGAGATATCAGGACAATTAGAAATAGCTGCAGAGTACAAATAATACAAAAGACCTAGGAAGTGCAGGAAGAAGTTACCTTTAAGAGAAGAAAAAGGTCAGAGTGACAAGAAAGACTGATTAGCTCAGGGCGAAGATGTAAAAATAGGAAATACAGTAGAAGACACTAGGGCTCATCCCTGCCCCAGGATTAGAACCATTAGCAAAGGCACACACAAAAAAGGGATAAAACAATAGTACAAAGAAAACAAAAGGACTTCAAAGAGGAAAATGATATAAAAAATGTACACTTACTGTATGTCGGGGTCAGCTCACCCAGGAATGTGATCCACAACACTGTCGGTCTTGCATTCCTGAAATAATAAAGACAACTTGCTTTCAAACGCAGTGTGCTTCGATCCTAAATTCATTCACTCAGCCGGTGACGCTCTCCCAGCCGGGAAATCCGAACCTGCAGAGGAAACCCTTTTCCATTTAACAGTATTAAAGCTGAAATATAGATAAGGATGGTCAGAGATTCATGGTTTCTAAAGTCTTTTTCTTTTTAAAACAAATAAGCTATTTTTATGCTGTCTGTAATCTTTGTTGTTGTTATTTAGAACCCAACAGTTTCTTCTAAATTCAGAATGATGGGATTAAGGTATGATAATATTGGCCCTTTACCCAACTCACCAAATGGCATGTGAGATCTCAACCAAACCTGGATTCAAAACGTAGCCTAGAGAGTTGCTAGTAGACTGATTGGTGACAAAAAATCAATTGTTGTTGTTGTTGTTGTTGTTGTTGTTGTTATTATTATTATTATTATTATTATTATTATTATTATTATTATTATTATTATTATTATTATTATTATTATTATTATTATGCACACTTCTTGAAAAACTCCTGATTCACACTCAACTCTGAAGACTTCAGAAATATATCTATGAAGCATTTTTGTCAATCATTGTTCTTTTCCAGGACGTTTGTTAAACTTTTCAATTTCACATGCAAACATGGAATTCCCTGGTACTATTATAGTATTATGCAGGTCTGAACCTGTATAGTTTCATAACTGAGGGAAGATGAGTCAGATGCTGCCACCTGCTGCAGTATATCTTATTTCCTTCTTCTTTTTTCTTTTAAATTAGATAGATTACAATCATCATCATCATCAACAACATCCATTCCTGTATGGGAAGATATCATGATTCACTAAGAGTCAACATCCCAGATAGTGTAATGGCAGTAGTTGATAGTGGTCAGTTTCAGGAAGGAGCAAATCATCAATCAGGTGTGTGGGGGGGCATCTGTCAGAATAGTCTATGCAACAAAACAATCATTCTGTAGAGAAAACTAAGAGGAAATAAATAGGAAACAGAAACTTAGTCTGATAGGTTTTATTAATTGAGTACAGTATGCTCAGATTGACAAGGTTACAAAGGCTGCTCTTTTATAGAGCTTAGAGAAATATTGCTCTTCACCCAGGTCACTTGAGTGAGCTCTCAGATTTTGTGCATGCAAAGATATCTGGGAACCACCTCCAATAATCATACAGTTCAAAGTACAATTTCTCCATTGAACTCTTTGTGCAAGAGGCAAAATGTTGGTCATGCAGTTCAGTTGTTTCAGGACCTTAGACAGATGGGACTAATTCACAACCGCAACTACGTAAGCCTTGACTAAGAAAAGTGATAAGCAGTAAACCTTTGCTGTCCTTATTAAGGATTATGAAAGACAGTGGGAGGGAAAAGTGAGTTGATAAGACATAATGAGGCTAATATAGTCATAGAATCACAAGGACCTGCAAAATAACTGAGAAGGAAACATGGAAATCTAACAGAAGATGAAGCTATATGAACAAAGAGAGCAATGCCATCTCTTTCACAGATGTTCCCTTGATAATTGAGTCCTATTTTAAAGAATTCTGCCCATATAATTCATTTAAATGCAATTTAGAGCATTCTATGGGGTTAACAAACAAGCCTGTTTGTTCGCAAGTAATGTACTTCCCACAGGGGCAAGCATCACACTTAGGGTAGGTTAAACATGCTGTTCAAAGAATCACAAGGACATAAGCTATTGAATAGAGTGTGATAACAATTATCTACTGCTTGGAAAATGTGTAAAGAGGAAATAGAACTAACATAATAAGGAAACGGAGCAAAAAGATGGGGAGGAGAGAGTACACTAAAACATAAAGATGGAGAAGCATTTTGAATTCACCTAATTCATGCTTTTATCCAAACCAGAATGTAACTTGTAAATACAGCCTGCAAGCTCAAATACATAATACACATTCCTACAAGTGACAGATGACTCTATCACTTACATAGAGTTAGATACCCCAGCTTTTCCATCTGCTGACTACAGAAAAGATTTCGCTTTGTAACATAAAAGGTAGAATTCTGTAGAGGTCCATGAAGAGATGTTGGTTAATGGCTAGGATTTACAACTTATCTACATTCTCTAGTAAACACTTTAGAATCACAAAAAGCTTTAAAAGCCCAGCAAATTGAAGTAAAGCAACACACCATACAATTAAAAAAAAAAACCAAGGACAAATTTCTGGTTACCAATATTTTCCTTTTTAGTAAAATAAGTAAATGCATGAAGCCAGATATTTCTGTTAGAGTAGGTGTATTTGTTTGTCTGCTGGCTTGGTTTTAAATATATAGTATTCTGTTTGTTAGGGTGTGAATTCTGCCCTGAATTAAGGAGGTGTGAATCTTGGCATCCCTTGTAGCATACTTTTGAAATAAGCAAAAATAAACCCGAAGCAAGATCTAGTAAAAACATTTTAATATAAAAGAAAATAAAAATACAAAACTTGCTAACTGAATTAATTACATTTTGGCAAAGCTATGTGCCTGTCTCCTTCGGCAGGCAAACAGAAGATCAGAAGAGAAAGTTAAGGAATGTGAAGGAGCAGGCACACTAAATCAGTTGCAGATAAGAACTGTGACCTGCGCAGTAAATTTTCAGCACAGCTAACAAACCAATTAACGCAGTGACACCCCTTCTTTTACTAGTTGGGCTGATGTCATCAAATCATCAAATAAGGCACATCTTCTTTCGCAGATACTCGTGTTGAGCTGCTGGAAGAGGTTTGTTGAGCATTTCAGCAATTTGATCATGTGTAGATACATATTGCCATTTAACAAAACCTTGTTTAACTAATTGCTTTGCATTTTGATAACGGATGTCAATGTGTCTGGACCTAGAACCTGTGAAACTGTTGTCTTATATTAAGTCTCTTTTTTTTTCTTTGTGCAAGTTATGGAATTGGATGTTGAACATCAGTTTTTATTCATACTTACAATACAATACAATACAATACAATACAATAGTAGAGTTGGAAGGGACCTTGGAGGTCTTCTAGTCCAACCCCCTGCCTAGGCAGGAAACCCTATACCGTTCCAGACAAATGGCTATCCAACATCTTCTTAAAGACTTCCAGTGTTGGGGCATTCACAACTTCTGGAGGCAAGCTGTTCCACTGATTAATTGTTCTAACTGTCAGGAAGTTTCTCCTCAGTTCTAAGTTGCTTCTCTCCTTGATTAGTTTCCACCCATTGCTTCTTGTTCTGTCCTCAGGTGCCTTGGAGAATAGCTTGACTCCCTCTTCTTTGTGGCAACCCCTGAGATATTGGAACACTGCTATCATGTCTCCCCTAGTCCTTCTTTCTCTTAAGCTAGATATACCTAGTTCCTGCAACCGTTCTTCATATGTTTTAGTCTCCAGTCCCCTAATCATCTTTGTTGCTCTTCTCTGAACTCTTTCTAGAGTCTCCACATCTTTTTTACATCGTGGCGACCAGAACTGAATGCAGTATTCCAAGTGTGGCCTTACCAAGGCATTATAAAGTGGTATTAACACTTCATGTGATCTTGATTCTATCCCTCTGTTGATGCAGCCTAGAACTGTGTTGGCTTTTTTGGCAGCTGCTGCACACTGCTGGCTCATATTTAAATGGTTGTCCACTAGAACTCCAAGATCCCTCTCACAGTTACTACTATTGAGCACGGTACCACCTATACTGTACCTGTGCATTCCGTTTTTGTTGCCTAAATGTAGAACCTTACTCTTTTCACCAGTGAATTTCATTTTATTAGATAGTGCCCAATGTTCAAGTTTGTCAAGATCCTTCTGTATCTTAAGCCTATCTTCTGGAGTGTTGGCTATTCCTGCCAGCTTGGTGTCATCTGCAAATTTGATGAGTTCCCCTTTTATTCCCCCATCCAAATCATTGATGAAGATGTTGAAGAGTACTGGGCCTAAAACAGAGCCTTGGGGTACTCCACTGCATACTTCCCTCCATGTAGATGCAGTTCCATTGAGGACTACACGTTGAGTGCGGTTGGTCAGCCAGTTACGAATCCATCTGGTGGTGATGCTGTCTAACCCACATTCTTCTACTTTATCTAGTAGTAGGTTATGGTCTACCTTATCAAAAGCCTTACTGAAGTCCAAGTAAACTATATCAACGGCATTCTTCTGGTCCACTAATTTTGTCACATTATCAAAGAATGCAATAAGATTAGTCTGGCATGATCTGTTTTTGACAAATCCATGTTGACTTTTGGCTATTACTTTGTTTGCTTCTAGGTGTTCGCAAATTCGTTGCTTGATTATTTTTTCCAGAATCTTTCCTGGTATTGAGGTCAGGCTGATAGGTCTGTAGTTTCCTGGATCTATTTTTTTCCCTTTTTTGAAGATGGGAACCACATCAGCTCTTTTCCAGTCCTCTGGTAGTTCCCCGGTGTTCCAGGATCTCTGAAAGATATAATTCAGTGGTTCTGAGATCTCGTCTGCTAGTTCCTTCAGAACCCTGGGGTGTAATCCATCCGGTACTGGTGATTTGAACTCATCTAGGGTAGACAGGTGCTCACTTACCATTTTGTTCCCTATTTCAATTTGTGTTCCTAATCTGATTTTTGTGGTGCTGCTGTTTTATCCCTTTGTGTAAAGACAGATGCAAAACATGAGTTAAATAGTTCTGCTTTCTCCCTGTTGCTTGTCACCTTCTTGCCACTTTCTCCTAGCAATGGACCAATTGTTTCAGGCTATGTTCTTCAGGCTATAACTTCAGGCTATAACTTCAGGCTATGTTCAAGAAAACAGTTTTAAAAATATTGTCAAAATGTTAGGGTGTAGACCCGCGATGGCGAACAAATGGCATACGTGCCACAGGTGGCATGTGGAGCCATATTTGCTGGCACGACAGCCCTCAGCCAGCTGATTTTCTGCCTTCCAGAGAACCAGGGGAGTCCCTCTCCAGACTTCAGAAAAGCCTCTGGAGCCTGGGTAGGGTGAAGAACAGCCCAACGGGCAAACTGGAAGTTTGTTCCTGTTTTCGCCCTCCCTAGGCTTCAATAAAGCCTCCAGAGCCTGGGGAGGGCAAAAACTCCCCCTCCCACATGAGGGGGTGTGCGCGCACATATGCAGGTGGGGGGGGCATGTGTGCACATGCAATAGCACACAGACACACAATCTCACACCTTTGGAAAAAGGTTAGCCATCACTGGTATAGGCATACCAGGTATAGAACTGGTATAGAACAGCACCATGACAGGTAGTGCCAACACAAGCTGGCAAGCTACTACACCAAAACAAGAGACAAGACCAGGATGTGAAAAACCTAGTTGGCTTCTGGGAAGGAAGATTTAGGACCTTATGTCTTCTATCCTCAGGGCCTAAGAAATGTTGATAAATGTCCATATGGCAAATTCTTTGTTTTCCCATAAAAGGTGAATTTCCTTAATGAGTAGGAAAAATATTTCATTTAATCTAATCCAACAAAAAATATTAAATGTATATAATAAGGAAATATGAGTTTTTAAATTGTGTTTTAATTCTGCACTAAAGTTATTCAAATGTATTTGTGAACTGCATTTCAATTGGTAAACTAATAAGCTAAAGATATAAGCTGAAGAAAATTAGAAAATAAAAATATAAACAAACCTAACTCAACATGTTTGCCCATTTCTTAAAGAACTGAACTACTTGTTTGAGGCTGTTAAATCAAATTTATAAAACTTCAGAAGTCTGAAAAGATGATAATTGTAATGAAAGTGAAAGATTAATTTGCATGATGTTTTCATAAATATTCAATTTATACACTTTGGGTAGATTTTATTTAAACATTTCTTCCCTGTTGAATCAAACATTGACATCACTTGAAACATAATCTGGAATATTTGAAATAGTTTTTTTAAAAAAAACCAAAAACAAATATGACTATTGGCATTTATTTTTAATAAACAGATAGTTGGCTTCCTAAGAGTATGATTATAATTCACATTTTTTTCTGAAACTAGATACTATTTTATGTTGTAAATTGCATCTCCCTTTTTAAAAATTCTTATTAAATTTCTACAACAGATAAAATATAAGAAACAAAAAAAAAGTTCTAAAAAGGGAAAAGATGAGGAAAGTAAGATGCAGCAGAATAAAAAGAATGAAAAGAACTGAAGAAAAAATAGCTTCTGATTCTCTTTGATACAATTATAGCTATAAAATATATTAACCCTTTGATCTAAAATTCAATATTATAAAATATTTCTATAATCATAAACATTTTTAATTATCGATTCCCAAAATCAATGTAACATTTCTTTCATGTTCAAGAAAAATGTCCAAAAGTAGTTTCCACATTAATACAAAATAGTCTTTCTTTCTTTAAGGTAGCTAATTTTGCCATCTCAGCCAGTTCTATTAATTTAATATTCCAATCAGTTTTGCTCTCTATGCAGTATAAGATACTCAACACAGGATTTTGATCATATCCCTCACTTTTAATGGTGTTTTCTGAATTTACACTCCTAACCATTGTTCCTGATCATTTGTCTGACAATCTTGACCATAAATGTCCATGAACCGCGGTGGCACAGTGGTTAGAGTGCAGTACTGCAGGCTACTTCTGCTGATCGCTGGCTGCTAGCAGTTTGGCAGATTGAATCTCACCAGGTTCAAGGTTAACTCAGCCTTCCATCCTTCTGAGGTAGGTAAAATGAAGACCCAGATTGTTTAGGGGCAATATGCTGACTCTGTAAACTGCCTAGAGAGGGCTGTAAAAGCACTATGAAGCGGTGCATAAGTCTAAGTGCTATTGTTCAGTTCTATTACTATTTGATTTTAATGTTTTCATTTTTATTCTGGTCTGTGACCATAATAAAAGATTGAATTGTCTATGCCATCACCATCCTCTTAAATGCAAGAGTACCATTACTTCTTGAACAAAATTGGAAAAGAAAAAAAAAGTAATGCATATGAGTGCCGATTTTTTTTTTAAAAAAGTCATCCACCTCCCCTCCTCAACCACAAACACAAAACAATATGTGGCACATTTTCATATTTTCAGAAATGCATTTGAAACAAAAGATTCAATTTGGGCTTAGTTCATTTATAGTCACTTCCCCCACCCCATGCCCCCAGTGGAACATCAAGATGAAGATTCAAGAAGGAAACCAACAGTATAAAAATGTAGCGTAACTGGCAAAACATGTATCATTTTTAGCTTTCTGGAGAGACATTGATTGCTCCCTACAATAGCATTCAAAGCAGTACTTCACATTCTGTCCCTGAATGAAATTTCTTTGAGAAACAATGTTCACGGAAATAGAAAGCATTACACTTGAATTCACCTACATTCCAAGCGCCACCTTTCTAAACGGGTCAGTCTGATCTTGGACAAAAACCTTTTGTGTACACAAAATAGGAAATTACCTGTGTCTTGCATTGAACAACAATAACAACAACAATAACAAAATCACAAGAACATTGTATCCCTGATACCACATCATTATGACATGGAAGAGTTTTTTATCCCCTTTCAAACAAATTCTTTAACTGCCAATGCTGCATTTTGTGTGTCCCCCCCCCCTCATTATTCTCTTTTTAATAAAGGGACACTAAGATGGTGACAAGGGGAGGGAAGGAAAAAGGGTATGTTCTCACCAAGGCTAATAGCATTTGCTTTGACAGGAGAGTCAAAGTATACAAATAAAATCAAGGTACAGCCACACAATTTTCATTCTATTTATCCTTGTGGCTTTGTCAGGCAGTAATAGTAAAACGAGAAAAGTATTAATGTTACCTGCTGTAATCAAGTCAAATGAATGTGGGAAAAGCCAGCTCCCAACCTTCCATTCAAGGTTTCTACATTGACATTTACAACTGTTTTGCTGCTCAAGATGAAGGGCAATGTGGTGCATCATTCTCCATTCTGGGAGCTGACTACTTTTTTAGTTCAATGAGAGAATGAAAGTGCACCTTCCAGCATGCTGACAATCAGAAGGCAAATTTGGGAGCTGTTTTGTAGGAAATATATAGGCAATGTGGCCCTCACATCATGGAACAGAAAGAGCCAGTGTTCATTACTATGGCCTTTCTACATTTCTTACTTCAGAGAATTCTCTTGTTCCATGTGTGCAATCTTTTGTAGCTGCGGATCGCACCTAGCCTCAATAGCTAAGCTTATTTTAAGGTTTACAAAACTTGCTTGAAAATGATAGAAACCTGGATCATCTATATTTGGCAATTATGTTGTTGGTTATTAGTGAAAGAGGGCTCTGGAAGCCATGATAATAAGCAACAAACAAGCAATACAAATGGAGGGGCTATATGAATTGAGGATTCAGGTTTTTTTTCTCTAAACTAATGCCATTTTTCATCTTTTTTTTTGTTGTTGTTCAAGAAATTGCATGAATCATAACTTCTTTATATGCATGCTACATTGTTGCATATAAAATTCTGGTTGCTGCCAAGGCCATTTTGATGTAATTCAAGCACAAGATCTAAGTTTAAGTTTAAAGTCTAAGTTTTAAAAGTAACCCCACCTTCTGCCATATGCATCTCAGTGTTATGTGTCTTTGCTTAGAAATTCCAACACTGTTCCATAGGAGCAGCAAAAGCAGAATGCTAAAGTGTTAGAATGGACAGCACTATTTCACTGGTTGAAGTACAGATTTGATGTTCTTGGTTTAACACTCCCCACAGGGAGAAAAAGATGTTTTGTTCATTTGGGAAGATATGTTCTAGCCTATTTTATGCCATCTGGATGTGTTCCTTTTGTCCTTGCAGATATATTTTCTCCCCTGTTATCCAAAGAGTAAAAATGGAGAGCTGAGATGATCTGTGCTTAATCTAAAGATGGTTCAAGACATTGTTTTGGGGAAAGAAATAATATTTCCCAGAGTGTATTGTTTTATAACTATTGATGCTAGGAAACTGTTAGTGCCATTCAAGTATCCAGGATGGCATTCACAAACAAGAACAAATTCCATCAATTTTCCATATCATACCATTACTGTTCACACTGGACATGGTACTATGCAGTGAATTGTTTTGGGAAAGGTCTCCTTCAACTGTTGTGGTATATAGTTACTGATTAAAATATAGTTCAATTAATCCCCTAAAATATATCTGAAAGATAAAATAGTCATTGTAATATTTTCTCTGTAAGTAGGATTTGGAAGATAATGTTGAGAGCAGTTCAGAAACAAATAAACTACTTCTGAATAAATATAAATTCTCTTGAACTCAGTGGAATTTTATTGTCGGTTGATATCAGGAGAGAGATTTAAAAAGGTTTTGATTCCAAAAATGATTGGAGAGGGGAGAAAACAATGTCCACCATTGAAAACCTTTCCTTTAAAAGGGATCAACATTTGGGTTGTATTTCCAATACCCCCATGATTGTTTTAAATTGGCTGAGAAAGGAAGCTAAATGGGCAATCCACTTTATTTTAGTTTTTAATCTAAAACATACATTAATTTGGGAGTTTCTACAGGTAAAATTAGAAAAACCTGATCAACTTCCCAAAGCTCATGTCTACATTTTGTTCTAATACACTTTATGAGCCATTCCAGATATAAAACATACAAATTCTTTCTGATTAACCTCTTCCAGTTAAAATCATCAAGCTACAGAAAATACCATCCAGTGTCCTTTTGCTTTACTTTAATTCCTTAATTTGCTCCCCTCTGCCAGTATTATTAAGTTTTTAGGATATATTTCAAATTGATTTCTCCTACTGTCAACCCTCCTGAGTAAATGAGATAGAAAACATGACTAGATTAGCTAAACATACTTTACCATAAGGCTACATTAATAGAATTGTATTAGTCTGAAAATGCAGAACTTCCCATCACTGAGCCATGGTGGTGCAGTGGTTATAATGCAGTACTGCAGGCTACTTCTTCTGACTGCCGGCTGCCAGAAGTTCAGCACTTGGAGTCTCACTGGCTCAAGGTTGACTCAGCCTTTCACCCTTCTGAGATCAGTAAAATGAGGACCCAGATTATTGGGGGCAATATACTGACACTGTAAATCTCTTAGATAGAGCTGTAAAGCACTATAAAGTGGTATATAAGTCTAAGCACTATTGCTATTTTTAACTGCTGGATTCATTAGGATGGGTCCTTTCTAAGTCTCTTTCTCTGACCATAGGTTCCTGCCTCTTTGGTTTGCTTGTTTCTTAGGCAGCATCTCTTGCCCCCTTTGCACAAGGTCATTGCCACATTTCATTACATCTGCCAATGGACCATGCTTTACATTTTCTGCAAACTGATCTCCATATACCAGTGAGTGCATACTGATTTTCTCAAATGTGTCATGTGAACATTTTCCTTTGGTGAAAGTGAACTTGGATTAATTATGGATTTTTCCCTCTTGTAGATATAACATCTCTTAACAGAAATGTGGAAGAATACTCTAATGCTATCCAATTTCATATGTAAAAACCCATGGAATTGATACAAACTGGCCATAAAACTTAAGCTAAATCTCATCTTAGCAGATGTAGAATGATTTCTCAAATGTTTACTAACTTCTGAAAAATTAAAAGAACAGAGAACCCTACAAGATGGATCCAAAATCTGAATGGATGAAAAACTACTGTCTAATGCATAACAAATAATGTCTAGAGTAGCAATGGTCCAAGAGTGAGTGGTCTGAGAGTAAAACCCTTCTTTCTCAGGTGGCTGAAAAAGCCTAGGTAGGAAAGGAACTGTTCAAAAAGATAAAGAAGGAGAAGGTGACATCATCTCCATCAGCAGTCCAAAAACAATTATCTGCCTTTTCTCCCAGACAATGCAGGTAAGCCCATAGTTTTGATTTAAGTATAAAGCACAGTAAGAGCAATAGCACTTTATAACATTATCAAAGTGCATATTACTCTTGTTAATTGTTAAGTGCTTTACTTATCCAAACCTAGATTGATGACCCGTAACTAAATTCTGTACATGAATATTGTAGATGGATTGTAGACTTTAAAAGTCACAGTCAATGTGACATAAATTTTCCATGTTTTTGCCATTCAAGAATGCAAAGTACATTCTTAATAAAGGGTAAAGACTGCTCATACTAATAGAGGGCTGTTTTGTTGATCTTTTGGGCACTAGATCTGCTGTCAATTTTATGTCTGGTTTTCAGGCATGTGTGTGTATGTGTGTGTGTGTGTGTGTGTGTGTGTTGTTTGTGTCTGCTTGAGAGAGGGGGGGAGATCTAATGGTTACTTATTGGTTCTTGTTTTATTGCTGTTTTGATACTGGGATTTTATGTGCTCACCATGGTATTTACATGAATAATTCCTAAATGCAATAAATACATGAATAATAAGTGATCAATAGTTAGATTTCAATAGAGACATCCACATTTCAATTCAGAGCATTGTTTTGAAGCATTGTATTGGGTACTAATGGTGACAAGCACAAATCAGACATAAAGCCCAATCCTTTTATTTATTTAATTTAAAGGCCATCTTAATATGCTTTTGAAATTGCTGATTAAATTGTTGGTCTAATGAAAGACAGAATATGTGGCTTCTTTTTCCTTTGACTCAGATAGAAGGAAATGATTCTCAGGAGCCTACTGCACAGTCCACTTTGTCATAAGATTATTGTAGTTCAAACATACCAGTTATGACTCTAGGTCAGAGAGTATGAAGCCTGTCAAAAGTCTCCTAAATTTCCTTTTAGCTCATATGACATTAATCATATCACAAATCAAGAGTCAGTAAGGTTACATATGTAGACATTTTAGCCCACACTCAATAGGTTTTTCAGTCTGTTTTATTTCTTCTGTATGTATGTGTGTGTATATATATATTTGTAACACAAATACATACATACATACATACATACATACATACATACATATACATATATATATATATATATATATATATACACACATACACACACACACACACACACATATACATATATATACACTACCTCCTACTCTTGTCTCCCATCAGCTTGCAAATTATTTTATTTCTCATAAATTAATGAATTTTGTAGAACTGAAAACAACTCTCATTATTTTTATTTTTAAATTCTATCTATAAATCATTATGTATTTGCAGTAAGAAATTGTTAGTTCTAATCATATATGTGCGCTAGTTGGGTGTAGAGGTTAAAGCCAGCTAGATGATCTTGGATTAATCACTCAAATATAGAAAGAAGGCAATGTTGAACCACCTCTGAAATCTTGCCAAGAAAACAGCAGGAACTAGGAGCCAATACTGATTCAAAGGAATACATACAAATGTTTGACATATTTTTCCTTGTAGGTGTTTCATTACCTAAACTAGGTAACATCATCAATGCTAAAAACATCTGCAAGAAAACAACCAAGCTCAGAGAGCACCAAGAACCCTTATGTCAACTATGAGGTACAAATATTCCCCTTTAAATGTTTGTCATGTATGATTGCATCAAGAGGTGGGCTGCTGCCTGTTTGGACCAATTTGGGTGAACTGGTAGTTCCAACCAGTGGCTGGGCCCACCCACTCACCCTGGCGCTATCCCGTCCTATTGTTTGTTTGTTTGTTTTGTTTCTATTGGATTTATATGCCACCCTTCTCCCAAAGGACTCAGGGCGGCGTTCAACATTAAAAAACACACATCCCAAAAGTTAAAAAGAAATTAAATATATATCCAAAAAAAAAACAAATTGAATTTATGAAACAATACATTTAAAAATGAATTAAAATGAATTAATGAATTAATAATTCATTATATATAATTACTATATAATTGCCATGTGTGTGAAGCCATGCGCATGCGTGAAAGGCATGTGTGTGCTCACATTTTTGGTTCTGGGGGAATCAGTTGTTACATTATGTGAATCCCACCTCTGATTGCTTCACTAAAAAATGTTAAAGGTCTGTCCTATTTTGAATGTTGACATGATTCATCTTTATTATTGAAGTTGCAGGTGGGATATAGACAATGAATTTGTCTATTTACTTATCCCATTCTTGTTCTTGAGTGTTTTTCCCCCTCCCATATTTTCATCGCCACCATAATCCTGTGTGGCAAATTAAGTTGAAAAAGAGTGGATGATCCAAAATTTTATCTATCTTGCCCAATATTGAAAACCACAAGAAATAAGTCCTCGCCCCATTTTTATGTAAAATTTTCATAAGAGGCTTCCAGGCAAAAATTCTCAGTTAGTTTGTGCCAGCCCAACATCTTAACAATTACACCACACTGGCTCTTTATTTTTTTAAGCATATTTTTATTGCACCTTTTAACAAAAAGATAAAAACTAACCGAAATCAATAAAAAGAAGAAGGAAGGAAGGAAGGAAGGAAGGAAGGAAGGAAGGAAGGAAGGAAGGACAGATGGAAAGAAGGAAGGAAGGAAGGAAGGAAGGAGAAATCAAATAAAAAACAAGAAAATCAAGAAAAGAAAAAAGTAGAAGAAAATTAGAAAAAAATCCATATAACGAAGTGGCTTCTAATATTCTTCACAAAAGTTATAAGTATAAATACATTTTGACCCCCCCTCTCAAAAGCGTAATGTGAAAATGTAAATTTTTAATGTAAAATTTTCATAAGAGGCTTCCAGGCAAAAATAGATGTAGACTACATTTTTTCTCTAATCAAGAAAGTTAATTTATCCATTTCCTATCCATCACCAGACTGGATGTCTCAAAAGTCAGAAAACGTGATGTCACAGAACTAAAGATTTATCTGAAGCAATATTTCTCTGGAGAGTTTCCTGCTTTTTTCATGATCCATGTTTTCACTGAAACTCAGTTATAGATTAGTTTTAAGATACACTATGTAAGAAAACTCTGGGAATTATCTGCAAGGGCTTTTTATATACATGCAGCTATCAAATGATCAAGTAATGGTAAAGTAACTTTTATACCTGACTGAAGAAGCTGCCAGTGATCTCCCACTATATAATACATTGCTAGGCTTTATTATGACTGAATGGGGATTTTTC
The DNA here is from genome assembly GCF_964273705.1 of Natrix helvetica. Classification (NCBI taxonomy): domain Eukaryota; kingdom Metazoa; phylum Chordata; class Lepidosauria; order Squamata; family Natricidae; genus Natrix; species Natrix helvetica. Next base: position 88,500,906 of record NC_138550.1, on the reverse strand, counting down.
TACCCCTATTCCTCTTTCTCTCTAAGAAAGCCCCTTTACAAGGCCATTGAACACAACTGTAATGGTTATCTTAGCAATTTGGCCAACTCGAGTTAAGTTTTCACTACTGAGTATTGCTGCTGATAGCACTGATGCTGTGCCAAACTTAATCAACTTTTAAAACGCTATTAACAAAGATTTAGGATTTTTTTTTTTAAAAAAGGAGAATCATTACTTATTACCATTTATTTTTTTACTGTCTTTTCTAATTTTAGGAGACAACAGATGTTTTTCATCATCTTGTTCCCCATAAAACATGTAATTGCTGAGCTACAATTTGGAACAGAAGACAGCATTCAACAATTCATTATCAAGCTGCTGAATAAAGCTATTTAGAACACATGCAAGAACATATCTCATAAGTCAACATATGTGGCAATCTGCAGGCTAAATCTTTCCGTTCCTCCTGATTATTGTTGTTTGCAATTGTTTGCATCCTTCTTTTTCAGCACCAGCAGCAGTAACATTTATTGCCTGTCACAACCACTTTGCTTTGTAGTAGCCCAGCTGCAACAATTGCACATAAAAATGCCAGTCCTCTTTTTGTTGGGTTCCTAAAGAAAATGAAGGAACAGCAATAGTGCATGTTTATTCATTTACTGTAGCAATTGGCTGTTATGCATCATCAAAGTTCTCTGAGGAGTGGGGGTTAAAAAAATAAAAGTGTTATTCTTGATTGTGATAAAGCACATTGTGGATGTGAAACGGCTCAGCAGTCATTCAGCTCTGTCACAAGACATATTCATGTCATGTCTCAAGAAAATGCAACAGAAAATTACAGGCAAGGTAAATAAAATAGTAAAAATCCTCTGGTTTATTATTGGAAGGACAGATGAAATCTCAAATAAGTTGCCTGATGCATTTGTGCAAAATTTTTCTATCATTTGAAATTCACTGCCACATGTCTGATGGCCTGAGTGTGATGGGATTCCATGGGGAAATAGAAGGAAAAGAAAAATACACAGTCTAAAATACATATTCAGCTTCCTTAGAATCCCAACTTTTGTTAATCTAAATTCAGGATTCTAAATCACATTATGGTACTTGATTAACCACCCAACCTGTTACTAACCAAACCTACAAAGTAACTGCTTAATTTTCATTAAACTGACATTGACATTAATTATGAAACTGTAGTGTGTGTGTGTGTTTGTTAGTGAATGAATTTCTAAAATGAAAAAAAAATATTCCTTAAGACTAATATTCAAGTGTAGCTTTTTTGAGAAACTAGAGCAGTCCTGACAGGGAAGGAGACAAAGTGACTTGCTCCTTATATGCAACCTAGATTTCTATGTGAAGTACACAGCCTCAGATGTATTTCTACATCCTCCTCCAAGTTCTTCCAAGCCAGATTGCTGAAATTGAGAGGACATAACCAATGAATTGTCAATAATAGTGATAATTTTCAGCAGCTTCTTGGTGGAGAATGATTAAAATGATTAAAATATGATATTTGATTAGGCTCAGTACAGTATATCTAAATAACAAGGGAGAGGGAGGGAGGGCCTCTGTTCTGCATGATATCATCAATTCACTTTCTGTGATTTCTACTTGTCAAAATAATATTAAAAAGACTCTCTGGTATTCAAACAGAGGATGATAATCATCCTTTATCTAATTTGTGGATGCACAAAATATTTTGTTTTATTTTGCTTTGTTTTATTGATATCTGCAGAATGGCTTTATAGAATAAACTAGGGATTGCATTTCAGTTTGGAAAATTAATGTGGTCCAGGTAAAAATGTGCATGCCCATCAAAAAAGTTACTTGTTTTCATAATACGAATGAATGCTCCTTGTTTCAGCATATCCAGTCTTAAAACTTCAGCATTTCAATATTCGTTGAAATAGAAGCTCAGAATTGAATAGCTCCTCTGCTGTGAAAAACAACATACCTAGGAGCCTTAAAACATAGAACCCCTAGCAAAGCAACAATCTCCAATTTCTTCGCTTTAGCTATAATACTCTTGTTGTTTTGAATCTATTGAGTTCTACTTGAAATGGTTTTGAGAAAACAATTTGCTCCTTTGAAGTCCCAGAAATTTTCCCACCTTGCGTTTTGTTAGAGAAATCAGAGAAATGCAACTGTCTCTTTTATGAAGCATACCCAACAAAACCGGGAAATGTTTCAATATCCCTCCCCCCACTCAAAAACCAACATAGGGGGCACTCAGATACTGACTAGAACTCACTGCCAGCCTTTTAGCTTAATTCATGCTTTCTCTCCCAACATTTTTTTTAAGTTGCCTGCAAGATCTAATTAAGCAGCATCGAGTCAAAGAGAAATTGTCTCTTTCGCTAGTCAGAGGCAGGCTAATTGTACAGCCTTTGCTTCAAGACATGAAAGAGTTGACTTTGTCCTCAGTATGCCTCGGATGAACCTGAGCAAAGAGTCCTTGTTATCCTCTCCAGTTTGTTCACATCCAACTGCACAAGCTGCGACTCCGAACAAGAGCAACAACAACACTCAATTAGAATTTTCTTTGGCAGTGAATTGTCTAATTGCCAAAGAGTGCTCACAAACTGCTCAAAGACATGCCATTCGACTTATTTTTAGAGATACCTTTTTAAAAGCTAGATTTTTTTTAAAAAAGAAGTCCTCTGGGTATCATAAGAGGAGGGATAGGAAAAAGAAAATGAGGGGAAATGACAAAAATAGTGTTTGAATGTTTTCTCTGTGATTGCTGCCATAGATAAGGCAGCCTTTGGGGAGTATTTTGACAAAAAGTACCCACAGTTGCTATAAAAATACTGGGATTTATAAAATCAGAAAAAAAATATTGGCCATTTTATACTTACTTTAGAAAGTAAGTCTATTTTCATCCATGTCCCTCATGTTGTCTGCTCCCCTGTTTTCCCTCGTCCTCCCTCACCCAAAGGTCCACAGCCCAGGATGGGTGAACATTAACTGGAGATTGGAACTTCTTCTAGATAAAATTTGTCATTCCCTAAACCAGGTAGCAGTGAAATACTGTATCTACATTTAACAATCATAGTCCAATTCCTAGGATCTATGGAAGAAATATGGCAACCATTATATCAATTATATAAATATTCACTTTTGTCTATGTTCTGTTTCCATGATTATCAAACACGTGCCTTCCACAAAAGAGGGGGAAAATGATGCAGGCCAAAGAGATGGGTTGCAGCTACAAGGAAAGGAAGGAAGGGAGGAAAGGAGGAAAGAAGAAAGGAAGGAGCTAAATAAAAGGGTAAAGCAGAAAATGGCAAAAAACTATCTTAGCTAATAAACATGAATAAATCACTATAAATGTAGTCCAGTTCACTATCCACAGTAATAAAGGAGTATTCCAATCCATTATTTCATAATATTTTTTAATCTTTAAAAAAACCTTACCCTTTTATTTCCATTGCTTTTGTATGCAACATCTTCAATTAATAGACAACTTTCAAGATAATATCTCCCCAAAAATCTACTCTCATGTACATTTCCCAGATACAATTATTTCTTTAGATAATTTTCCATGAAGTGGGTTTTCAGTCATACATTTCCTCCAATATAAATTATCTCTCATTCCTCCATACCTATTTTAAATTTCACTATCCCTGTGTGTATGCAACTGCCAAAAACATGTCCTTTTACATGAAATTCTTTTATGAAAAATGTGAAAGGCTTGCCTCATTTTGCCCTCTTCTTTTTGAACCAGAGAAAGGCACTAGTCAAAATCAAAATTAAATACCCTCCCACTATAGGACTGAGTTTCCAATCTTGCAAGTTTTTACTTTAAAGTAACCCTTGAGAAGGCAGAAAAAATACCAATTTCTTAATGGAATACTTAATCATCAGAATTTTATATGGGGCCGTAGAAAAAAGATAATTGGTTGCTGGGAAGCAATGGGTTTTAATTGGGCCATTGTCGTTGGCACAAAATCATTCCCATCTGTTTAAATTGCTCTGAAGCACTATTTGTGTTGATGCTTTGTTATATTTTTAGTTACAATCCTTTAATAACAGCAAGCCAAATTGTTGACAGTGCAAAATCTTTTTTTTTCTATGAGCAGGGAAAAATACAATCTTTATATTAACAGTTGGATGCCAAATTTGTGATAATGAGCACATTTCAAATTCGGTTAAGCGTGAATTCTATCACATGCACAAGGAAATTTTTGTTTCAAAGTCATTTCCACTGACTGAAGAATGAAATGAATTCAACTTGGTTTTGTTTGCATGTTTAAGGATGTATACAAACGCATATAATAGAGAATAGTATACATTCATAGGGATAAGTTTGTGTGTATACTGTAAATCAGTGTATATATATCAGTAAGGATCTGAGTAGCATATCAACAACCAATAGGATATATCAGGCACTGGATTTGAACTCTGAGGTACTGTAACTTAAGGGGGAAGTATCCATTGCAGAGACCTACTCATGCTTTTTCAATATGTTGGCAGTTGTCCAAGCACCTAAGAATGACATCAAGAATCTTTGCACACCCATTGTTCAATTTATGAACTGCTTAGGACAACTGGAGAGATGGTGGTGATTACCGCTGTTCTTTCAGTTTACACGTCCCCTGAAGTAGCAAGGGAAGACAGCAGTGTTTACTATGGATCAGCTAGTTCACCCAGCTGCTGAAGTGGTGTCAAGTGTCTATGGGAATATTGACAGCTTTGTAGTGCGAATCTTTATATGTCAGATGACAAAAAAAAAAAAAAAACCAATAAAAAGTAAAAGTAACCAACCAAAGCATAGACTATCAGTGTCAAGAAGAAGAGAGTTTCCGAATTATTTTGGAGTAGTACCAATATCCTCATGTATCTGTTTGTTTCTGTCAAGAGATCCCTCTCTTATATTCAACTCAATGCAATGATTTTCTAGAATGCCATCACTTTGCTAAACAACTAATTCCCACAACACTATCAAACTATTTATTAAAACTGTATTACTATTCTTCTTCTCATCCTTACTATTACCTATCTTCTCCCACTTATGACTATAACCTTGTTGCTTGTTTCTTTACAACTGATATTGTTTTATTTATTTCCTAGTATGATTTGATTGCTTATTAATAACCTATGACTATCCCTAAGCATTGTATCTTATGATTCTTGATGAATGCATTTCTTTCTTTTTATGACAGTATATGCACCAAAGACAAATTCCTTGTTTGTCCAATCACCCTTGGCCAATAAACCTATTCTGTTCTGTTCTGTTCTGTTCTGTAACATAGTTCCATAACAGATGCAGCCAGAAAAACCACTATCCTCGGTTACATTGCAAGTAAGCACTGCAGGTTGCCTCTTGATTTACATAGGTAAATGATGCTGACTGCCAATAAACATTCAGGTACAAGCAAAGAAATCTTATGTATAATGTTATCCCATTCCAATATATAAGTCCAACTGTTATTCAGAGATCTGGCTCAAAAAAACCCATTCATCATTTCTTCTCCACGGGGAAAATGTATATGGAATTAAAGGGTTGTCTTAAATAGAAAGACATGACAATTTTAAAATACAAAAGGCAATGTATGACTGTGATAGAAACATGAATGGTTTGCAACAACAAAATATATAGAAAGTTATACTTTTGGTGTAAACTGGATTTAGTTTCTTGATTTTTTTGTTTTCCTAATTTCTTGATTTTATTTCTTTTACTTCATACTGTCTTTCTTCATATTGCATAACATTACCTACCTTAAAGGGAAACACAGAAGTATATATGTATGTATTTATATATGGAGAAAAGTATTTTTCAGATAAGGTGCATCACAGAAAAAATCCTATTATAATATTGAAATGTTCAGATTAATTTAAATATGGGATGCTGTACCATTATCATTGTATTTCATTCAGTAAGTATAATACAAAAAAAAATATGTTTGTTCGCTTTGCTCTATAGCAACTTCTTCAGGAGAATGACTAAATAAAATACATAATTTATCTGGCTAAGGACGGACCAGAACCTGGAATTCCTTGTTTTCAGTATAATGCCTTTACCCCATTGATTATTATTTTTAATCATTCAGAGATAATTTGAATGGCCTATGCAGTAGATTTTCAAAAGATGGGTATCACAATAAATAGGCAAATGTTTGGATCAATAAAAGGCTCCTGAGAATTATAAAGCTTTACATGTCCAAATTCATTCATTGAATTGGGTTTAGTGACAAATAAACATCTTGGGCAGCTCTCTTAAGTATTGGTATAATGTAATTTAATGCTGCCAGTGGAAGCGATGTTGTATACCTGCCTATTTTCTGTGATTTATTTATCTCCAATAAGAGGAAGCAAACATATTTTGATGTATTATTCCCATTAAGCCATACAATCTTATCCATGAACTGGGCTGACTGGAAAATGTTATCATTGAAGATTTGCAATGTAACCGTAAATTTTTATCTTTGCAATAGTAATCCCAAATAGTCCATTTGAAGAAGGTAATCAATTTTTAGTTTATAGTCATTCAAATAAACTGTTATATATGAATCAACTGAAGACTACTCACACAAAGCTGTACATAACAAGATGCAGGAAAGTAAGTCTATAAATATAGAATTATATGGAAGGATCCTAAAAATACCATATTCAATTGTAAGGGATGCGTGGAATTAAAGGAGCAAGGCATTACCATATTATTACTAGATTTGACTTTGTGGTCAGCATATACCAGTAAGCAAAATATGTTGAGAAACACAAGGAGAGAGTTATGGAGAAAAGATATATAACCGGTGATAAGAAGAAGATAATAAGTTTTGAGCAACGAAATATGGGTTAAGGGCAACTAGGAGTTTAAAGCCAGTTCATGTTTTTTAACCAGTTTAGTGCATTAACTGGTTATTGTACTATTTTTACTTATTACCTTTGGAGAGAAGGTGGGATAGATAGATAGATAGATAGATAGATAGATAGATAGATAGATAGATAGATAGATAGATAGATAGATAGATAGATAGATGATGGATGGATGGATGGATGGATGGATGGATGGATGGATGGATGGACGGACAGACAGACAGCAGACAGAGTTATGGTTGGAAAGACAAATGGACTATAGACTGAAACATATTAAGCATTTTACTTAATTCTTTTGTACAAGAGAAAATAAAACTATGTTGCTCCCATTTCAGTTTATTTTACTGACTCCAGGTCAAACAATTCCAAGTGACATATTCAATTTAGAAGCAAGCTTTCTGAAAATTTGTTCTTTCTGTCATAAGCATTATGTCAAGGTGGCAAATAATTAAAAGTCATTTTTAGATTAAGCATCTTTGATCCATTATTAATCCTTATCAGAACTAAAAAAATCTTCTATTTTCCTTTGCTCAATGTATTGTCTGGAGGTGATCATCCCAACTCATCTGAAAAGCATAGACTGGGAATGGCAAGCATTAATTCTACATCATCTTCTTTTACATTAGTACTATAATTACATCATTACTTTACAGATACCAATTGCCTTTTGAAAAATATTTTTGTAGACATATCTTCATTATTGCTTACGGTTTATTCGAAAGCCAGTTCTTACTAGTTATAGGTATGTGCTAAAGTTACTAATGCCTTTCCCAGTGCTAACATGGGAATGAAGAGCTGAAACTTTGCATAACAACCTCTTAATATAGGAAAGATACATTTTGGTAGTGACAACATGAAAAAACAACCAATCCAGTGCAATATATTCCTATGCAGGTAGGTTAGCAGGAACCTACTTCTGATAATTACATGCTCACCTATTTGAACATTTGAAAGTTTTCATACTTTTTCACCCTAGGAGCCAAAGATGAAGTCTATGAAATTAATAACAATAAGATCTTTTTGCTTGGCAATACACTCTATGCTCCATTTCAACACAAAATAAAGTCCTCAAAAATAGCAATTAAAGTATTTAATAGTCAGCAAAAGAATTAGATATTAAAATGGAAGTGTCTTATTAACTTCTCATATTGTAAAACTAGTCCAAATTTATAATTACTTGTGACTTGACTCCATGGATTGTCACAAGAAATAAATATTCTTTCATCATCAGGACTTTTGACTTAAACATTAGTGCAATACTGATGAAGACAAAACAGTCTCTCTAATTCTTTTTGTGTTTGCAGTCCTTTCTATGTATTTACAATAAACCATACTGTGTATGGTTCAAAAGAAACCTCTTTAGATCCTGTAAAGAAGCATCTGAGGACATACTTTCTCATCTCAGTTAATGTAAACTCTCTTCTGCACATGTAAAAGCTAATTACAAGGCGGCATAAGAAGTTAGATGCCAAATAAATAATATCACTGATTCGTTTTCCCAGCATGACTTAGTTTAAAACACTTAAAACTATGAATAAGTGAAGAAGGTTCTTTATAATACTCCAGAGAAACATAAAAAAGCTGTTGACAGAACTACTTCTCTGGACTGTTTTTTTTAAAGTAAGAAGAATACAACTGACACCTAAATGCAGCAGGAGGAGAGGCATCGAACAAATTTGATGATGGTCTGGCCAAATCATGATTTGTTTAAAAATTATGGGCATTAGAAGGATTTTAATTTTTCAAGAAACATTAGGCCAAAATGGAACAGATTTGAAAAAAAATGGCAGTAAAGATAATTAGAGATCCGGGAACTAAGTTCCATTAAGAGAAACTGTGAATGTTCATCCACAGGAAGAGACAACAGTGAAGGAAGATATGATAACACTTTTCATATAGTTACAAAACATGAAACACAAAAAGTCAAAATCTATTCTCTATCATCCCAGAATAACAGATTTAAGTTATCAAAAAGCAATTCAACTGTGGAACCAATTACCAGAAACGTAGTTGGCTTTTTTTCACAGGATGTATTCAGGTGTAGACTAGGGAGCCATCTTTTGTGGATACTTTAATTTGGATCTCTAAGCAGAGCAGGGGATCATTCTTTAATTCTATGATTCTATATCATGGACTATGCTGGAGGTATTTGACCTGGAGCTCATACAAAGGTAACAATGGATTTCCCAAATAGCAAGAAAACTGTTTTCTCTTTCCTTTTGATATTGACCTCTCCTGGCTCTTAGAGTCATTGTAATCACTATTCTCCTAGCTTTCCTACCAAGTGCACCATTGTGTAAAAATTAATAAGAGTTTTACAGCTTAGTTAAACTATATTTTAGATCAACATTCAGAGCATATGAGCATCTCTATATACCCTTTGGAGAGTTGGGAAAACACTTTTTTTTAAAACTGAGGTGGCATTTGCTGACACCACATTAATGAGAACTGCTCTATTTTGTTTTCCAAGGAAATTGAATTTTCAGGCATTTAATTTGTCCTGATCCTTTTTATTCCTAGTATTTTCTTCAAGATTTAGAGTCAGTTTTTCTTAAAGAAATAGTAGTTGCCTAGACGTTTATGTGCTTATATGATTATGTACATTTGTCCTCTTTGTAAATCTAGTTATCCCCAAGCTTTATTTAATGGATTATATATTTTAACATATATTTTGTTTCCTTTACAAAATACATTATGTTCAAAAATGCAATGCATCTGTATTCTAGAAATGAAGCATTATTTGAACATGTAGCAAAAAGTTTACTCTAGTTTGTGTACAGACTTTACTTCTAGTCAGCTCAGTCAAAAATGGAATATTTCTTAATGGGAAAATGAGAAGATCTTTAACAGCTAAAACATTTCTAATAGCTTTATTGATAGTTGCAACACTTTTGCAGTACTAAAAATACCTATATTTTGAAAGTGTTTAATTTTGTCCTTGCTTTAAAAATGAAGAAGAGGAAAATTCTTACACACAGACACACAGACACACATGCACACACACACACACGGGGTGGGGGTGGGGGGTGGGAAGTGGGGTAGTAGCTTCTCCATAGAAAAATATGTCTGTAAATATATAGTTTCCCATCTCTCAATTACATTTTAAAGAAAGATGCCATAAAGGAACACTTTACACAATCTTTAATTTATTTCTTAGCTTTATATGCTGCCTTTGGTTTAAGGAACTCAAAGTGACATATGGTGTTTTCTCTTTCTATTTTTCTTCACAACAACAACCCTGCGTAGTAGACTGGGCTGAGAGGAAATTACTGATCCCAATCTTCTGGTGAGCTTCCATTTTGGAAGATGATCTAGAACCTGGGTCTCCCCACTATAATCCAGTATCCTAATCATCAGTAAGCAGGCCAGTGGTAGCATGAGGAGCAGAGATATCAAAATGAAACAAATTCAGCAACAGAATATGCTCTGCTATCTGCTATCATTAGAGAATAATATTGATAGCATTATATTGGAAAGTCTAACAAAATAAATATGAGATCTTTCTCAAAATGAGGTGGAAAACAGATGTGTCTTCTACTGGGAAGGACTATTTTCAGGATATAATGATACAGATTTTGACATAACTTCATGCTGCAGTTATCAAGAGATTGACTTTGTGTGTCATCCATGTTCCCATCTGATGTACAGAGCACAACACTAGAAAGTATAGTAATACGAGTTGTGGTAGAACATAGAAAGGAACCTGGGATAGGGTTGGAAAATAAAATTTTCTCTATGAATTTGCAAACATGCTTAGCCAGATTGAGTTGTCCAAATCAAGATTTCAGCCACAACATCACAGTACAATCACAGCTCTCCCTGCTTTTTATGGGAACAACTTTCATTGCACCATCTAGGCCACCATCTTGATATGTTTACCACACCCTGGAGACAACCCAGAATCTTCAAGTCTATTCAGTCATTTGCATAATGAAAATATTTTTCAGACTGTTGTGATCTTGTTCACAATTAAAAGAAAAATAATAAAGAAAAAAATAGTAACATGCATATATTAAGGAAAGTTCAGCAACACCAATGGATATAACATTGGTTTTAAGAAACTTAACCTAAAGTTCTTAGAGAGCAGATTTACTCTGTTTGTGAGTTTCCACAATACACAATCAAGACTTTTTCCCATCCAAAGATTCAACTCACTCCAACATTATTATGATTTAGGAAAGTAATCAAATCCTGGCAATTTCAATTGGTTATTGAGTGGGAGTTGATTTGAGGCCAATGCCTTCTCTGTGTATAGGTATACAATTATATAGGTTTGATGATATTTCACAAAAGAATATATTATTATGTAACATTATTCATTGTTTGGCTATTTTATGCTTTTAAAATTACATATAGAGGGATTCTTAGCCACTCAGGTCACTAATGACTGAAGCAGAATGAAAACCTACAGAATTAAAAAAAAAACTATTCATGAATATAAGACAGACTGCAGTTACATATTAATAAAAATAATCGCAGTTGACTATCTCACCAATGGAATCTTTTAATTTTAAAGCTTGTTCTACAAAAGAAGTAGCATTAACACTAACAGCTATTAAAATATCTAGTAGTGGACTGAATACCAAAGATTATAAATCATTAACTTTTCTGTTTTCTACCATTTCAGTCACACACATGCACAAAATTAAAAAGTAAAAAATAATTATCCATTCTCTAGAGAACCAACTTTCTTCCCTGGCCATCTATTGCTTGTTCCATTACCTTTGATGACCTATAAAACAGCAAAAAAGTATTTTTATTAACATCTCTTCCCAGTTGATATAAAGCAAAGATTCATTTTTTTTCTGCTAAATCCATTATTTTAGTATTTTCCTTATTGTCACTCACTTGTCTTGCCTTTGGAACCAATTCCTCTCTATAATTTCTCTACAACATTAAAGCATTTGTGAAATTTATACTCTATGGACTGTTGTTCTATAAATCAAATCTGGAAGATTAGTCATGTTTATTTGCTACTATGAAACAATAAAGGCTGTTGTGCCCTCTTTAGGCTAACACATTCACATTCAGCTCTCACAAGCACAAATGTACAGTGTGAAGCAAAAAAACAAGACAACAAATTATACATAATGTATAATTACATAGTTAAAAAGAACTTGACACAATGAGGCATAAATCATGGGTTCATTTTCACAATTTCTGTTCTAATAGTAAAATACTGAAAGTATAAAGGATATCTCAGGATAAGGTTTTAGGTATTTCATTATCCAGATGCTGCACTGCACAAACTCTTATACTTATACAAACAGACTTGGAAAAATAATATAAATTTCTATACAATTACAGTCTTAGAATAATTACTAAAACCTCACATTTATCTACAGAATACGTTACCTGTTATATTTATATAACCCTTGGATTACAGCTACACTTTTTCTTGATGCTTCTCTTTTATATACTTCAAGTCTCAAGAATGCAGATAGAGGCAAGTCAGAAGCCCAATCCCCATCTGGCTAAACCCGTTTTAAGAAGGAGACTATTTAAGAGAAAGTTGGTTGTTCAGGAGAAAGATTGTCTGCAATTAATATTCCAGCAGATTATCAGCAAGAAATCAGGCTCAAGGAACCAGAAAACACTGTGAATTTATCATTCTTTATTGCTACTCCTATATTTACAAGACTCTTGAGAGACCAAATGCATACCAACAACCAGATAAACACTTCAGGAATGGGTGAGGGTGTCAGGTTTCCAACACTTCCTTCTTTGCTGGGATCCCAAGCTAAACAGTCTATTAACTCCATCCTGAATTAATGTTTTTTTTTAAAAAAAAACTTCCAGAATTGTATAATCCTGCATAATATAAGAGAGAAAAAGACACAAAAAAACAGTAATAGCTAGATTGGTTTGTTTGGATGCAAAAATTTTGGGGGATATAAGGTAGGAGTAACTTCTAAAACGTGTTCTGTTAATACATTTTTAAAAAATCACTTAAGTCTTTCCACCCCAGTTACCCAGCATTAGAACAGCTAACTGGCACATGATCAAGTCTTAACCACCACCACCCCCAACTTCACCTCAATACTTGTGCCCTGAGGAGAAAGTATGAATTCAGGGATTCATTGGGGGGGGGGGGAATGTCAAGTGTCTTCCAGATTCATCAGGGATTTTTTCTAAAGTTAATATTTGAAAGCTTCATCCACTAACAATACTTGGAAGAGGGGGGAAAATGAATGTTATGGGCAGAGAAAAGATTTTTAAAGGGATTGTTGTTATCAATATCTCAGGAAGAGGATTAGGAAAGGGTCCAAAACAGAAATCTTACACTCATTAGTTTTCCAAAAGCCTTTGTGTTACCACTTCCAGTCTTTGAATTTCTCAGAACATGGGGGAACATGCAAAGTCCTCAGAAGAACATTAGCTATTCCAGTTAGAGGTTTCTTCTTGGAGGACGTATGACTTATTGTAAACTTTGAGGAAGAGCTCCTATCAGAATCAATATATCAGAGAACTCTGACATTGCAAAACCCTGCAAGGACTCTTTATAAAGTGCACACAGCTCTTCCAGAATAGGTGGAATTGATCACAGCATAAATCCTGGCTTGTATAGGCTTTAAGATGTTATAGACACCATATTTTATTTTTCCAAATAAAGGAAAAAACTCAATCAACAGGGTTGGGTTTGAACTACCCAAAGTCCTGTTTCCTACTATTCTCATTGTGAGAAAGTTTTTGTCTTGTCTGTTCGATTTTCAACTGAGAGCTGTTATTCTACCTTTCTTATTCTGTACTCAACTTCCATAATGCTCATGTGTTGGCATTTGAATTGTGATAAATTATCACACACATATAAGGGTTTCCTCAGTGCATCAAATGTATGCTGGGCATATAAAGAAACTGAAGGCATTTTTTATCACTTCTGCTGAACATGTAAAAAGCTAAGATTTATTGGAATGACCTAAATAGGTTGAAATAGATCTATACTAGTCTCCCTTTATTTATCAGCACAAATACAACACACACACAAACATTGTATGTATGTATGTATGTATGTATGTATGTATGTATGTATGTGTGTGTGTGTTACAACCCCTGGTATGCCCAAATACAACACACACACACACACACACACAGAGATATAGATATAGTTCTACATATACATACATACATACATACATACATACATACATACATACATACATACATACATACATACATACATACATATATATATATATATATATATATATATATATATATATATATGCTGGTTTTGTTGTATTCGGGTCTTTTCCCGTGTAGGATTGAGATTGGCAACGTTTAGGCAAGATCTCACTTGCCATCTTCAGGCTGCTGTCGGCTAGGCTTAAAATGCGATCGGAGCTGCCGTCTTTCTGTAAATCTTGGTGGGAGGGGATAGAGTGCTGGCTTTGTTTCAGTAAGTGGAATGATTGGTTGTGTGGTTGTATCATGATTGGTAGATTGCTGCTGATTGGTGCTGGCTGTGTGTGCATTGCTGTTTTGTATTGTAACGGCCTGGGTGGTGGGTGGTGTTCATTTGTTGACTAGGGCTGGTTTCCAGATGTTTGGTAGGCGGGAGGTATCATCACATTTATTCATGTTGTGGGGGTGTTTCTCTATTTCGATGGCTTCCATAATTATTCTCTTGTTGTTCTGTTTTGGAGATTAACCTGGCTCCTTCAAAGTTGATTTCATGTCCTGTAGCTTTAAGGTGCTGGAAAAGGGAGGAAGTTTTTTTCTTTTTTTCTTACTGCGTTCTTGTGTTCTGTGATGCGTGCATTTATTCTCCTGTTTGTTTGTCCTATATATGTTGCCAGGCAGATTTTGCATGGTATTTCGTAGACTCCTTGATTTTCTAGCTGGATTTTTTCTTTGGGGTTTCTTAAGGTGTTGGCTATTTTTTGTTCAGTGGTCAAAGGCAAAATCCAGCTAGAAAACCATATATTAAGTTTACAACCCCTGGTATGCCCAAATATGGGAGGAAGCATACTGCTTCCTTTCTCTGTCTATCGGCTCATCCCAAGAAACCATCCAGACAGAAAGCCATTATTTTTAATGTTGCCTTTGTTATTTGTGTTGCGTTTGTGCTGATAAATAAATAAAGGGAGACTAGTATAGATATATTTCAAGCTATTTAGCTCTCATCAACTAGCCATACCCTTACTGGGAATCGAACCAGGGCTGTATTGCATATTAGGCAGATGTAATTGCCACTAAGCCACAGGCTGTCCTCCTTATCAGCTAGTGATATAACTTATCAGCTACTGATATACCTTATCATATTTGGGCATACCAGGGGTTGTAAACTTAATACATACCTATTTTCCTGGCCTAGCTGATAAGGAGGAGAGCCTGTGGCTTAGTGGCAATTACATCTGCCTAATATGCAATACAGCCCAGGTTCGAATCCCAGTAAGGGTATGGCTAGCTGATGAGAGCTAAATAGCTTGAAATGGATCTATACTAGTCTCCCTTTATTATTTATCAGCACAAAATACCACACACACACACACACACACACACACACACACACACACATATATATATATATATATATATATATATATATATGTTTTCTGAGGTTTTCGCGGGTGTTTGTATGTATGTCTTTGGTTGTTCGGGTTTTCTCCCGCGTAGAATTGGAAGTATCTTCACGACGTTTCGATGAAGTCTCTTTGCATTTTATGTGACCTCACATTCCTACGCAACTGCCGAGATCAAAATTTAACCCCCACAAACTTCCAATTAAAATTCCACTCCAACTCTGCAGCCACCAAACGCATCCTGAAAAGAACAGAAATGGCCCTAATCAGAAATGAACTTCACACAAAAAGATTCCACCTAGACCGAATCAACAAAAATCTCCTTACACTTCACCTCAAACTCAGCAACAAGATCCACCCCACACTTTGGGACAAATCCAAACAACTCGCCACCTGGAGAGCCGAAACACAGACCACCCTCAAGACAGACACACATACCAATAAACTCCGAAGACTAAAGGAACACCAGAAACAAACCCCTCCCCCCTCACATCCACACATGAAACAAACAGTGCATAACATCTCAGATAAGATCCTCACCAAAGCTGAAACCAATGTCCTTGCCAGAGGATTCAACTTTGCAGTCGCTCCCAAACACATCCCCACTGAAACCATTATATGCGGAGTTGAAACCAGCCTGACCAAAATCAACCCCGATGACGCTAACAGAATCAGACTTGAAATCACCAACATCCTCTGCACCAGCAAGCCCCCCAAAAGCAACTTACCCAAAGAAGAACAGACAGCACTACTTAACCTAAAAGAAGACACTAGCATAATAATCCTTCCAGCAGACAAGGGGAACGCCACGGTGGTCATGAACACATCTGACTACCAAACCAAATTAACCAACCTACTCCAAGACTCCACTTACAAACCCCTAAGCACGGATCCCACCACCTACTTAGAAAAAACCACCAGATCCAAAATAAAAGCCTCCCCCATCAGCGAAGAGATCCAGCAAAGAATCATTCCCAGAGAAAAATCATCCAGATTCCCTAAGCTCTATGTTCTCCCCAAGATCCACAAAGAAGGAACCCCACTAAGACCCATAGTCAGCTCCATAGGCTCACCTCTACAAAACCTAGCCAAATTTCTCGCCAAACAACTACAGCCCTATGCAGAATCCATCACCTCACACGTAAAAAACTCATTCCAGTTCATAGAGATCATAAAGAAACAAAACTTACAGCCCAGCGACCTACTCGTGAGCTTCGATGTTGTATCACTCTTCACCCAAGTTCCAATCAAAGAAGCCTTGACAGCTATCCAAAACAAATACAACCCCCCGAAACATATCCTAGATCTGACCAACCACTGCCTATCCAACACATACTTCATCTATAACGGACAAAAATACAAACAAATAGAAGGAGCACCCATGGGATCACCCCTCTCACCTGTCATTGCTAACCTCTACATGGAACACTTTGAAACCCAAGCTCTAAAAAAATCCGATCACAAACCCAAACTCTGGCTCAGATACGTAGACGACATCTTCATAATCTGGCCACACGGGAAAGATAAACTGGACAACTTCCTCACACACCTCAACAGCCTACACCCCAAAATACAGTTCACCATGGAAACAGAAGCCAATAACCAACTCCCCTTCCTGGATGTCTTAGTCTATAAGAAATCCGATGGATCCCTAGGACACACCATCTACCAGAAGAAAACACACACAAACCGCTATTTGCACGCACTCTCACACCACCACCCAGCACAGATCAACTCTGTAGCCAAGACACTCATCTCCAGAACAAAACGCTTAGCTGACGAACAACACCTCAAAACCGAACTACACACTCTCACCAACGTACTAACATCCAACGGATTCCAAAGAAACAATATCACTAACCTAATCCAAAAAGAAAACCCCACTAAAATCCAAGACAGTGAACAAGAAAACGGCAAAGCCCTCCTCCCATACATAAAAGGCACCACAGACAGAATCAGCAAGATCCTCCACAAACACAACATCAAGACAGCATTCTACACAAACCGAAAAATATCCACCATCCTGAGAAACCCCAAAGACAAAATAGAGTTAGAAAATCAAGGAGTATATGAAATCCCATGCACCACCTGCCCCACCACATACATCGGACAAACCAACAGAAGAATAAAGGCACGCATTGAAGAACACAAAAACTCAGTCAGAAAGGAGGAACCAACTTCTTCCCTGGTCCAACACCTCAAAGCCACAGGACATGATATAGACTTTAAAAAGACCAGAACTATTGCCAAAATTGAACACTTTAACAACAGAATAATCAGAGAAGCTATTGAGATAGAAAAACGACCACACAGCATGAATAAACGAGATGATACCTCCCGCCTACCAGCCATTTGGAAACCCGCCCTCACTGACAAACGAGTCCCTAACACTAAGAATGATACCAGACCCACACTCACAAAAACCACACAGGATGTCACTATCACACATCCACGCAAAAAGCAAGCCCAAACCCACACCGATAATGACCACAAACCAGAAGCCCGACCACAAACCAGAAGCCAGACCACAGCTGCATTATTAGCCACTTTAAACCCCTCCAATCCATACATGAAGCAAACTGATGCCCACCACGGAGATGTGGCACGACCACAAACGCGAAGCCAAACAACAGCAACGCAGCTCACCAGCTCAAATCCCTCTGCAACTCAGACTAACAC
Source organism: Natrix helvetica (assembly GCF_964273705.1). Lineage (NCBI taxonomy): Eukaryota > Metazoa > Chordata > Lepidosauria > Squamata > Natricidae > Natrix > Natrix helvetica. The sequence continues at coordinate 88,482,907 of NC_138550.1, read as the reverse complement.
AAGCACAACCAGGCCCCCACCCAAACAGAACACGCCCCCATCCAATCAGAGCACAGCCAAACTCCCATCCAATCAGAGCACAGCCAAGCCCCCTACCAATCAGAATACACCTCCACCCAATCAGAATGCAGCCAAGCTCCCACCCAATCAGCACAAACCCCCACTGGCAGTTAAAAAGAGGAACCGGCTGAGATTTCACATTGCTCCTGGAAGCACCAAGCCAGAAGCACCAAGCCGGAAGCAGCAGCCTGAAGATGATGAATGAGACTTCATCGAAACGTCGTGAAGATACTTCCAATTCTACGCGGGAGAAAACCCGAACAACCAAAGACATACATACATATATATATATATATATATATATATATATATATATATATATATATATATATATATATATATATATATATATATATATATATATATATATATATATATATATATATATATATATATATATATATATATATATATATATATATATATATATATATATATAAACTGAGAGAATTCTTAGTACAAGAAAGCAAGAGGCTTTTCTTTTAGGTTTGCAGAAAAACAGATTGGAAAAAAAACATGGAACTTTGTTCTTACATATGACAACAGCAGCAAGACTCTTTTATGCACATAGATGGAAGGCCTCAAATACTGTATACCCACAATGGAAGAATGGATAGTGAAATTAATGGAGTCATTGGACATGGTAAAAAAAAATGTCTGCTTTGATTGAATAAAAGATTTTATCTAGCTTCATTTCTACTTGGAAATGATTTGGATTTTTTTTTTACTAGAAACAGAGAAAAATAATTAACCTTGAGTTTTTATGATTAAACTAATGATAGAAGTACTATTTGTTATTATTTATTCTAGTTCAGAGCTTTTTACCTAAAAATCCCCCCCTTATTCCATATGTACTTCCCCATTTTACTTTTTCCTGCTCTTCCCTCTTTCTTTCTAATTCTTTTTCATTTGATTTTTTTTTTGTATTACAAAGTTTTCTGAAATGTTCAAAGTTTTGAAGATAGAGATAGAGATTGGAGGGGGGGGGATGGTTCATATTTATTGGCCAGAACCATGGAAACAAATATCTTTATTAACCATTTGTGATAGTATATGTGTTTTCATGTGTATCTTTCTCTGTATTTGTATATGTACAATATGTGTACATACCCCCCCCCCCACACACACACAGATCAGTGGTGGGATTCAAATTTTTTTGCTACCTGTTCTGAGGGCGTGGATTGTTGGGCATGGCATGGTGGGCATGGCAGGGGAAGGATACTGTAAAATCTCCATTCCCTCCCCACTCCAGGGGAAGGTTACTGCAAAATCCCCATTTCCTCCCAATCAGTTGGGAGTCGGGAGGCAGAGAATAGATGGGGGCAGGACCAGTCAGAGGTGGTATTTACTGTTTCTCTTAACTACTCAAAATTTCTGCTACTGGTTCTCCAGAACCTGCCGAATACCACCTCTGACACAGATAGAAACAAATCAAAATCCTAAAAACTAATTTGGTGTGGCTGGTTGAAACAAAATATTCATAATGGCAGTATCAATAAAGGGACCTCATTAGCCTCCTCAATCTATCATGAAAACCTTCCACTGGTGAATTAACAGTGGCTAGGATAACGATGCTCAATATGATTTCTGTTTAATTTCAGTCATTAGAATGCCTATAAATTGACAACAGACTGTGTGATTGATCAAGAAATTCCAGATCTGAATCTCAGATATGATGTGAATTTGCTTGATGACTACAAAAATCTCACACTTTCTTAACATTGCTCTCCCCTAATTATGCCAGTTCTTTGAAGTAGTAGCCTAGACAAGAAGTACAAACCAGTATTAACACTACCTTTATTTTAAGGTAACAGCATCTTACAAGTCTGAAAGCACTTCTGCTCTCTTTTACTTTCTAGAACACTAAGGAGGAACTCTTCTGACACAGTTCCCATGCCCCTTTTGCTACCTTGAGTTAAGATAACAGCTATCTTCTTTTCTGAGTGTAATCTTTCTAGCATCTTTCTCTCCCCCCCCCCCTTTTTTTTTTTGGTCTTATTTTGGACAACTGCAAGATGGGTGCAGTTTTCTAGTCCTGCAGTTTTCCTGGCAGGATTTCATTGCTTACTTCTTAGTGCTGAGAGAAAGTGATTGGCCCAAGGTCACCCATCTGGCTTGTGCCTAAAGCAGGACTAGAACTCTGTGTCTCCTGATTTCTAGCCTGATGCCTTAACTCACAGGAGGTATTTAGCAGGTTCTAGAGAATTGGTAGTGGAACTTTTGAGTGGTTTGGAGGACCGGTAAATATCACCTCTGACTGCCCCCATCTATTCTGTTCCTCCTGAGTCCCAGCTGATCAAGGAAAGGAAATCTTCAGTTTATAATTACTGTGGCGAGACAGAGATATTTATTGCGGGATAATGAATATGTATTTAGAGATGTATAAGTGGCATTTACCTCCACCCCTCCTTTCCAGGACAAATATCCATAATGAAAAGGATTGAGAAATATCCACTCAAAACTCTCTAACTACAAATAGATTTCAAATCTGTCATCAGAATGAACATATTTTGTTAACTAGAGGGCTGAGACGAAGAGGAGAACCCTAGCAGAAATAGGCTATTGTCACATTCAGCATATTTTCGCAGTCAAGCTTTTTGAAAGAAAAAGACAAGTAGCTAACCACCAATCTCCCACTATTTTGCTTAATTTGTTTCTGCTGTCTTGCAACAGGCTATTACTGTGTTTATATATCAAACCATAATACTTCTTGACTGCGTTACAATCTCAAACAGGCTGAACAATGAAGAGAGCGTGATCTACCAAGCGATATAATCTGCCAGAAAAGAATAAAAGCATGGCAATGTGCAGAAGAGGCAATTCTGAATTCTTCATATGATTCGTGTCTAATGTGGTTGCTGTGAAATTATCCACTATGATTGTAAACACTGACAAGAACATCAGTGGGATGTTTATTTGAAATGGGTGGTATCATGCTCCTGGGCATGGTGTAGGACCAGGGAGATCCAGATTTAATAGCAATGGCACTTAGACTTATATACTGCTTCACATTGCTTTACAACCTTCTCTAAGCAGTTTACAGAGTCAGCATATTGCCCCCAACAATCTGGGTCTTTATTTTACCGACTTCAGAAAGATGGAAAGCTGAATCAACCTTGAGCCAGTCAGGATTGAACTCCTGGCTTTGGGTAGAGTTTGCAATACAACACTGCACACCACCATGGCACTTAAGCATTTGAATATTGTGAAGAGTTTTGTGACATGTTAGTCTTCACAATGTCCACCCTAGAATTCTGAGAATTGGTCCGCACATCTAAAGGGCACTATAAAATTTCCAGATAACATCAAAAGTGTCCCTAAATCTTTCTGGTTTTCTGAAGGATTTCTTCCTGATAAAGCAGATTGATGCTTCATATCAGAGTGCTATAGAACTTCCCTTTCATTTCCCTCTGATAGTGATTCTTTGCATACTACACTGCTATAATATGATAGAGTAGCCCACTGTTTCATTTTCCTAGTTCCTATAATTCTGCACCTCAATTGATGATAACATCTAGCTGACCAGAAACTACGCAGGATCAAGCCTGTCCGTACTTAGATGGGAGACTTTCAGGGAATGTCAAGATGATAGACTGAATTGAAAAAAAACATGAATTTCTGTAACACTGTCAAGAAAACTCAGTGGGGAAAAAATAATTTCATTCTTTTTCAGTTTTCCTAGCTCTCATGTTACCTGCTCTGTTGAAAAAAAACCAAGAAGTCAGATTCCCTGATGACTTTTTCCTATGAAAATGCCCTTCTATTTCTTGGTGATTCTGTAAGAATTAAAACTTAACACTAACCATTGAGGTTGTTGTAGTAGTAGTTGTTGTTCTTGCTGTTGTTGTTTGTTGTTGTTGTTGTTGTTCTTCTTCTTCTTCTTCTTCTTCTTCTTCTTCTTCTTCTTCTTCTTCTTCTTCTTCTTCTTCTTCTTCTTCTCCTCCTCCTCCTCCTCCTCCTCCTCCTCCTCCTCCTCCTCCTCCTCCTCCTCCTCCTCCTGTCAAGGAAAAAAAACATGTTATTGAAACCCTAACATTTAACACATAACCTACACATCAAGGATGTTTGTTTGCAGCAGTTTCTCCCCATTAGTTTCTCTCTTTGAAACTATTTTTAAAATCCTCAAGATTTGCTTACCGTAATTGATTCTGTGCCTACCAGTGGTGGGATTCAAAATTATTTACTACTAGTTCTGTGGCTTGGTGGGCATGGTGTGGCTTGGTGGGCGAGGCAGGGAAAGGATACTGTAAAATCTCTCCATTCCCTCCTAATCAGCTGGGACTCGGGAGGCAGAGAATAGATGGGGGTGACGCCAGTCAGAGATGGTATTTACTAGTTCTCTGAACTACTCAAAATGTCCACTACCGATTCTCCAGAACTGCTGAATACTACCTCTGGTGCCTACTCTAAATGACAAAGACTTAGTGAGAATAATGTAAAATATTAATAAAGCTCTAAGGAACATTCCCCTCAAAAGGATGGTAACTGTGTAGTGGCTATTTTAAGTATAATTTCATTGTAAGTCACCCCACAGTCCTATATCAACTAGAAGGATGCACACCAACACATATCTGCCTAAGTATGCTGAAAATGCACGCATTACCTTAGGGTCAAACATATCTACCACTCTTCAGAGCAAACTGGTTGTGTTTGCATTGATGGCTATGAAATTATTCTGCCATTCTGAACATCTGATTATTATTTAGTTTTTATTTAAATGAGGCATTGGATGAATGTCAAATGGGTTTGTGTTACCTAATTTCATAACTTCTTTTCAGGCAAATAGATGTTCCAGCTACTCATCATGATGAACATTTTGCCTAAAGGCTGCCAGAAAAAATAATGAAAGCCAGAGAAAGAGATTGAATGAGCTAGCCAAACACAGATAAATTGACAAGATGCTGAAAAAGTAACATGCTTCTCTTTTTTTTTCTTTAACCAATGTCACTTTTTTTGTCTTTTCGTGATGGACCTTAATGTTCACTAGTCCACATGCACACAGTGATTTTAACTCAAAAATCTAATAAGTGTCACCAGCTACTTTATCTTCTGTGGTTTCCAAGTCACAGACCTCCTAGACTTTTCACTCCATTATTATTGCTCTGTACTATGGCTGGGCATTGTTTAATATAATGACTGATTTAGTGTCTTAAGTTTTAAAGATTTTTCAATTCCACATTATTTTCTCTCTCTCTCCTTCCTTCCTTCCTTTTTCTAACTGTTCTTCTCTCTGTGTTCTGTTCATCATGTACACCATTTCAAAGGATTTTTTCTTTCTTTCTGTGCTGGTAAAAGGTACCTGTCCTAAACACATACATTTCACCTGCATTTACTATCAAAAGCTATGGGAAGGAAAGGAAGTCACCCAAATGGGTTTACAAAATACACCCAATATCATGCTGTGATTTTCACTATGTCTGCATATTTCTTTGTACTGCCTTTGCGCTGTAGTGGACCAAGGGTCAAGCAGCTATGATTCTGCCTTTGCTCAGAACTGCCCAACAACCTGCCATCCTGGGCCCAAAGTTTGGGAAGCCAGGCTCTGCTTGTCACAAGCCAGGACAAAGGGTGAGTGATGGAGGAGTAACACCTCCTTAAAAAACCTTGGCCCAGCTGGCCCAGCTGGTAGCATCTCATAAGGGCCCCTTTCTAGGGTTACAGGAGAAGACGGTCAAGAATTTTGAAGGTGGAAGAGGGTTCTACACCCCAATGGCAGCTAAAGCAGCAGAACCATCTTCTAGGAGAAGGGAAACTCTTATTACAAACCTCCGCTGCCTTGTGGCTATATCCACTACTGGAAAAGGTTTCAGGAGTCAACCTCAAGGCAAAATCTGGAGCCAGAGTCCCGGAAGCAGCTGGTGACTACGTATAACCACATTCTGATAACTTCTGCAATGCAGCTGAAACCAATCGTATCAGCTTTGCCATTCCATTGGACTATTTCAGTGATGTGGAGAGGGAGGATCTGCTGCTTGGATAACAGTCTATCCATATTAATCTACCCAGGACTTGTGCTGGAGAGGACACTCCAGCTTTACCTCTTTCCAGAGCACGATACCATAGTCTTTTGAGACTGAAAGATGCCAATGAATTGGGAACCCAGTGCACACTGAATAATTTCGTATATACTAATAACATTATGTTGTACCTTCAAAGTAGTTTGGTTGTTTAGTAAACCAGGTTTTGCCCACAACAGTCAATTCCTAAATAGTCCAAATGATAAAGGCCTAGTTGAATTAGCTTTAGGTTTGGATGAAACCGTAGCTCATCCTCAGTAATATCATGATAGGAGTAAATATAGTTTATCCTAAGTAATATCATGGTAGGAAACTTTGAAGATCACATTCCTAACTCTTCTTTGGGTTTGGTGCCTTGGGGATTAGTCTACCCTCAGTCAAATACTGTACTAGCATTGCCTTTTTTGGATAGAGTTTAGAAAAAATAACTCATCTTTTGTACTCTTATCTCTTCTTGTTTGGATCCTTGTAATATAACTAGCAGAACAATTTGACTGACCTTTTTAAAGGAGAAATATATCTGTTTTGACAAACAAAAGGAGAATTATATTAGCAGAAGTAAACTTTTATTAAGCATTATATATTTAAGTTTGCTTTGAAGGGGATACTCCTGCATTTACATGCATTTTGAAGCTAGAGTTTATTTCTGAGAAAATACAAAGGGTGAGTCCCATGCAATGAAAGCCATTTGCCTACTGAATTGTGAAAAAAAAACTTCTATTGCTTTCTGTGGCACCTAATCATAATTTATTTAATAATTTAGATTAGGGAAACCATTTGGAATAATGCTAACTGTTATTGTTCCAGGAAATTTCCCAGTGTAATAAGGAATGCAACTGTTCCATACAATGTGGAAAACCAAAAGTATTATCATATCTAATATACTAGTGAAATAATGAAAACAGTTTTTTTTTCCTTGTTTAATGGAGAAACACATACTTTGCATTTCATTTACCCGGTAATGCAACTGGAGTGAATTTAAAAACATAAAAAGACAAAAAAGTGATAAATTGAACATTATGATGATGAATTCTATCTGGCATCACACAACTGAAGGGTATGTTCTAATTAAAATTTTCTGGAAAGACAACAACTACATTATCCTATTAAAGATTAATGTCCTTGATAATCTTAGTAGTTTAGGATTATGTTGAAAGTTATTAAGAGACTTGAAGAGTGAATTGATGCAAAGTTTCTAAATGGAAAAAAAAATGGAACCACAGCTGAGCAATAGAAAATGTGTTTACTCTATTATGATGATTGCATTGCTGCAACAAAGACCAATAAAACTTTAATGAAACACATGCCTGTAAAGTTGCTCTAATGGTGTATTTTACAGAATTTGTAATGTGATTTTGTTTTACTTTTTGCCTCCATTTCCCCTCCTAATAAATCCTAATCTATCTGATTAATGATGGCCCAAATTTGTCAACCCTATGTTTTAGGACAGAATTTGAACAATGCAAAACTTCTTGTAGCTGATTGGAGAACAATATAAAAATGAGCTGATGTTACTTTATTGACAGATAATTTGTGTATGAATATGTATAAAGAAAAGGGAAGGGCATGTTAAATGTGGTTGGCAGCCATTTGGCAAGTTAAGCCGAATTGTTTTCAAGAACAACCTTCCCCTATGCCTAAAGAGAAAAGTTTTTGATCAGTGTGTGCTACCTGCTCTAACATATGCCAGTGAAACATGGACACTAACCTCGCAATTGACACAAAAGCTATGAGTGGTGCAAAGAGCCATTGAAAGATACATTCTCAGCAAGACAAGATAGAAAGACCTGCATATGAATTAGAGAACAAACAAAAGTATATGATATTATCAAGAAAGTAAAAGAATTGAAATGGAAATGGACTGGTCACATAACAAGAAGAACTGATGGCAGGTAGACCAAGGCAGTCATAGATTGGATCCCACTTGATAAAAAGTCTCCAGGAAAGAGACCTAAAACAAAATGGATTGACAATATCAGCAAATACTGTGTCCCCAAAACTCAAAACTATATTGGTTGGAAACATGCTGAAGAGACCTTGCCAAAGTTCACTGGCTAGATTCATCAGATATTGAAGAATATAGTATATTATATCTGCCTTAAAAATATGGAATCTTTGGAATGATTTGACATGATGTCATCCCATAGTATCCCAGGTATACTGGTGTTTCAGTTTCAAAACTACACAACTTAGCACAAAGGTTTGTCACTTAACAAGCTAAGCAAGAATTATCCTCAAGGTTAAAAGAAATCTATTTTTCAATAATTTTATGAAGAATATATTAAACAGATAAAACAAATACAAGAACCTAACTCAAAAAGTAAAAAATAAATACGTACATAAAAAGTGTGAAAGAAGTTTTTTTTAAAAAAAATCTCCCTAAAATAGAGTTTTTAAATATCAATTTATAATTTTACCTTCCCCAAATGTAAATGGATTTAGTAAAATAAATGTCTCCCATCATCCCAGCAAGAATATTCAACATTAACAACTTATCACTGCATTTTAACACACTGCCATTCCATACCTCAGCCCATTTTCTGTAAACTCAACTCTAAATCTCAGATCTCCTTATTAATCGGCAAAGATCCAATAAAAATATTTAAAGAAATAATTAACAACTTAAATTTATAATCTCCCTTTCCATTTAGTCTAGTTACAATACATTTAGGAAGTAGGAGTTGATTCCTGATAATCCTTGTTGGCTTCTTTATTTCTTGGTGTAAATTTCAGTTGAATTTATAGACAGACTAATTTGTGTATATTGGATATATCAGATAATGTTCAAGAATGATTATGTCCCCTTGTAGAAATGCAATTCAGCAGACAGAGCTGCTGTGGTTTGGCATTGACCTGTCATATTTTTGGCCTGATATATAGAAGTTATAGCCAAACACATTTGAAATTAATTCCGATCTCAAGAACTTGGGATAGTATTTTTAAATTGGGGATTCCTTTAACTTTAAAAATAAATAGGTTGTTTGCAGAACATAGATGTTAAAGAATACTGAGACTACATAGACTATAACTCATTTCATTTTTGAAACCTCAGTTTTGGAATATTCCCCCTGAATAGTAAAATATTATGAATGCAATAATTTCAATTTTCCATTTTTTTCCCCAGGGTTCTCAGAGTTTATCTTTGATAGCTGATTTCTTCAATATGTTCTCAACTTCTTTAAAAAGGATTTAGCCATGTTGAATGAATGCCAAAATAGAATGGAGGCCATATGTGTAGATAAGGAAATTCAAAACCATGCCAAAATCACTGATACTCCCAAAATATTCTAATCCAGAATCAGATTTAGTGAAGTGGAACCAAATGTATATTGCTTATAATAAAATAGTTAGAGAAAACATTTTTTAAATTAAAAAATATTTGAGGAAGATAAAATGATAAGTGGAGATTTAAATACAGTTTTGAATATTTTCGTGGATACAAGTAAAGAAGCAAAAACCTTAAAGCACCTAGCCATTTCAACTTCAAAGATGTAATCCATGGTTTTGCATTATGTGACATCTGGAGAATATCCAATCCATCTATAAAATATTTCATATATTTCTATATAAGACTTAAATCTAGTTTAAGAACTGATTATATTCTAGCTTAACCCTCAGTGCATAGATAATACCAGTACTGAAAAACAAAAGAGACCTTTGAAACAATTTAAATGATTCTTCTAAAAGAACTGGACTGTTCTCCAGAAGCGTTATTATGGATTTAATGAAGGGAAGATTTGGGGAAAAAAGTATAAAGAAAGTAACAGTAGAAATTCAGCAAACAAACAAACAAACAAGTTAATAAATAGTATTTACTGAACAGAATTATTAGAAGGATGACTGTAAGGTTCCCACTGTTTGCTTATACTATTAGCAAATGCATTAAAATAATAATAATTACAGATTAAAGTTCAGATTATTTTCATTAAATTTCTAATTGCTTAAAGACCATTTGAATTAATCATGACTCTTGAAACACTACCACCACCACTACTATGGAAACATGATTTCTATCTGTGTGCTAGGCAACCCATTCACATTTATGATTGGTTGCCAAGTGACCTCAGTCATGTGGTTGCCATTTGCAATCTTCTCTGGTGGTTTTCCCTCAAAGGCAATAGGTAACCTGGCCTGAAAGGTTTCAGGCAGAGGGGGACAGATGGAGTTGAAATCCTTCATGGACTGTAGGAAAACAGTTGAAATCCTGAGGATTTCAACTCATTCTATCTCAGCCCATTGGTGTATTTCCCCTCTGTGTATTGAAGTCAGGGAAATTCCTTTGTGGGGCTGCAAGAATGTTTTGGGAGTAAGCGGAGATGAAATCCTTTGGCAGGCAGCTCTTTGATTCTGTCCACTTAATGACCTGGGGAATTGCTTAATGAGCACAACTTGGAGTGCTAGGATTGCAGTTGTTGAGCAAAGTAGTCATAGGTTGTAGTAGGGGTTGTAACACAAATAAATACCTATTTCCCTGGCTCAGCTGATAAGGAGGAGAGCCTGTGGCTAAGTGGCTAATCATCTGCCTAATATGTAATACAGCCCAGGTTCGAATCCCAGTAAGCTAGCTGATGAGAGCTAAATAACTTGAAATAGATCTATACTAGTCTCCCTTTATTTATTTATCAGCACAAATACAACACAAACATAGCAAAGGCAACATTAAAAATAAAAATATGGTTTTCTGCCTGGATGGTCTTCTGTAATGAGCCGAAGGACAGAAAGGGGGAGTAGTGAGCTCCCTCCCATATTTGGACATACCAGGGGTTGTAACACAAATATATATACAATCTTACACAGGAAAATACTTGAATACAAAAAGACCAGCATACCTACACCCGTGAAAATCTACAAAAACATATATCTGATTAAAATAACATTGTACAGTAATCATTTTCCTGAATCATGATATCAAATCTGGTTAATTATAATATTAACACATAACAAAGAGAATGAATTAGTCAAAACCAATTGATTTATTGCACTTCTGAATCAAGATGAACAAATGTTTTAACAGCATTTCTGGCCAAAGGCTAAGTAGTACTATTGCTAATTGAATCCTTAATTTTTGTCAATCAAGGTTTATCTATACAGGTACCATAGATAAACAATAAATCATATCAGAAAAAAAATAAAATTTCATGCAACCATGAAAGATAAATTTGATATTTGTTGATATAGAAAATCGAGTACCTACTCATTAAAAATTGTCTTGGAAATAATCTTCAAAAAGTTTAATGCAGAGTCAACATATCTTGATATGCATAGGATTGCAACTAAAGTCTAGAGTCAGAATGATTCCCTCACATGACACTCCACATTTAACTTCCTTTCACATGTAAAACTTATCACCTGCAATTCATTTTAAGTCTGTTGTAAAACAAATACATTTGTTTTCTAGTCTTAAAAAGTGGTTGATATATCTGATCTCAGGAACTTAAACATGTAGAGACCATCCGTATCATACTAACATCTATAGGAAACTAGAGAAGCACTATAAATACAATCCCTAAACTTGTGGGCACTGTTTATTCCAATCTTGAAGACTGGAATTCCAATTCTAATCTTCAATATGTCTCTTGCCAATCTCTCTCTCTCTCTCTCTCTCTCTCTCTCTCTCTCTCTCTCTCCCTCTCCCTCTCCCTCTCCCTCTCCCTCTCCCTCTCTCCCTCCCTCCCTCCCTCCCTGCCCCCTCCCTCCCCCTCCTCTCTCTCCCCTCCCTCCTCCCTCCCTCCCTATCTTAATTCTTCAGATCCAGAAGACAAAATGTGCCTTTGGAGAATAAGGATGGATGAATATGTCAATCATAATTGCTCATTTTATTTTTAATGTCGTTATTATTTTTTATGTTCAGATTTTTTAAAAAGTGAACTTAATGAAGCTCCCATCTATCTTCATTGGCCAAATGTTGTATACAAAGCTATAATTTATTTTCTAGAAATCCTCTCCTGACAAACTATGGTAGCATATTTGCCTTCCCAAAATGAAGAACAGGGACAATGGGGGGAGGGGGGAAACCTTTTAGGCTTTCTAACATTAACTCTATTAAGCTGCAATGCAGTGTTTAATTAAACATAGCTCTGAGGTTCCATTTCTGCTGCCATAGATGTTGGGGCCATTAATGCTATTATTATGCTGTTCAATAATTCTAAACTATTGTTATTAGTGGATTTAGATTGTTGCTTTAAAAGGGTATGCAACCCATCTATGAAAAAAAATGTTTTAAAGGAACACATGCATCTTTTAAAAATGGAAGAAAACCATTACCATGGCTCTATGTTAAGTATGAACATTTTTAGTATGAACGGACCCTGATCCAGTTCAAATCATCTCCAAATCAGATATTTATATAGTTTTATCAGGTCTGGAGAGTGTCTACAAATCTTCTGTTCTTTTCACTCCTTATATAAAGAAACTCAAATGTTTGAGTAAGTGCTTATTTAAAAAAACCAAGCTAAAGTCTCACACCTTTCCATCTGTCCCATAACCACTGTTTATCTAGAAAGCAAATATTTGTTGAACATGTTAAGTATGGAATTCCAATACATCTGTAGATTGTGTCTGTGTGTGTATACATACACACACAAATGTATTTACACACACACACACACATACATATATATATATATATGTATGTATGTATGTGTGTGTGTGTGTGTTTGTGTGTGTGTATATGTATATGTGTGTGTGTATAAATTTATACATGTCCATGTTATATTATATTACACACACACACACACACACACACACACACATATTTATTAGAACCTTGAGAGTTTTTCTTTTAAATTGAATTAACAGGTGACATTACAATTGTTCATTATTTGATATTGTATCTTCTTTTCTATGTTTATGGACAAATACAAATAATTTTTATGGATTACTAGAATTCATTTGTGGCCACTAAAAAGATTTCATCACCTCTGTTTTTGGAATAGCCCGATATCAAAATTAATTTGCAAGCTCAATATCTCCAAATTTAAGTATCCCCAAGGGTAAGTGGTCATTTACTCTAGCCTGTTTTAATGCTGTCACCAGCTGTTCTTCATAGTACATTGTGCTAACAGAGCATGACCTTGGATTTTTGAGCAAGTAGAAACAGTGCAGCATTGGTACTCTTTTGTTCCTACCAAAAGGATTTATGTACAGAACTAACTGTCCCAATGTTGTTTATGTTTCCTGGGAGAACTTTTGCTTTTTATATCTTTTACTTCCTTTTAAAGTCCAAACTGCTATAGTAGCAGCCAGCTTTCTCTTGTCAGCTATGAGGACTGACCTAAATTAGTCAACTTGCACTGTAATTATTGTAAGATTTGAGTTCATAGATTTGGCTTTTTCTGGAGATCTACCATATTATCTTTAAAATGGAGGTCTGTTGACTGGATAATTTAAAAAAAAAATGATTTATTGTCTATGGAGATTCTCAGTCATCCAGGTCATGGTTGTCCCAAAGGTGCTTTTTCAAAAGGCACCTGGACTTTGTTTTTCCTTGAAGACATTTCACTTAATGTAGAGGCTATCTACATCAAGATTGAATAGTGTTTTCTCAACAGTGGGGGAGGGATATTATACCACCTATCCCCTGTTTAGAACACCGTCCTTTCAGCAGTTCCAAGAAGGTTCCACACTCTTTTGTACTATTCAGGTGAACCTGACAGCACATATAAACCTCCAAGTGGCCTCAACAACCCTCAGAAAGAGTGCTAATGGCCAGATGACTACAACGAATATAAACACTTCCATGCTCCACCATTCAGTCAGAACTGAAGAAACTTCTTGGATGAGAAGTCAAAGGTCCAGTTGCCTTTAGAAAAAGCACATTTGGCATAACCAATTTATTTAAAATAAATAGTTGTAATAGGGTAAAGCAAAGTGATTTTTATTGGGAATAGAATATGCTGTGAGGATTTTTTAACATTCTTTTTCTATTGAGTTTCCTATTAATCTCTTCTTGACTTTCCTTAATGTCAATGAACGCTGGGCTAAAATGTGGACTTTTGAATGGAAGAAGGATACAATTTGTCTTGATTCTATGAAAATGTAAATTTGAAATAGTTTATTATAAGTTGGGTTGATATAGTAATTATTGATGCCAATCATCTAAAAGGCCTATATTTCGGCTCATAATTCTGCTTCTTGTCACATTTTGTATTACAGATAATCCTTGATTTATGTTGACAATTGGTACCATAATTCCCATTGATAAGCAATATAGTTGTTAAGTGAGTCACACTTGACTTTAGGACCTCTTTTGCTATAGTTGTTAAGCAAATCACTGCAATTAAGTGAATCACAAGGTAATTAAGAGAATCCAGCTTCCCATATTAACTTTCCTTGTTGGAAGCCAATTGGGAAGGTGGCAAATGGAAACCCTGAGGAAGGAAGGAATCAGAAGTGATGTTCTACACTGATTACATTTTTTTTCATTTAAATTGATAAAAATAACTATAATCCACCATTGAAAAAATAATGAAGAATTTGTCCAATATACTGGAATGGGAAATAGGCTACGTTTTGCTGGATTGTTGATGGATAACCATTTCAATTCCTTCTGATTATAGAAGAGATTTAGGAAAATGCAGCATTATTCTCTTTGGGAAGATATTCCTTGGATAATTATGGTGATGGTGACGGTGACAACGATGATGACGACGATGATGACGATGATGATGATGATGATGATGATGATGATGATGATGATGATGATTTAAGAGAAAGTGTCTGGTTTAACTGACAAAATTAGAAAAGTTCCTGTAAACAGCCAGGCCATTTGTAATCCTATCCTGTCTGGCCAGCCAATTGTCCAGAATTTCAGTGGTAAAACCTCATACAAACTGATACAGCATATTTGGGACCTGTTTCAGATTTTAAGGCAGATATAACAAAGTATAGAAAAATGGCATTCATCTCTCAAAGTCCCATGTTCATACTCTCTCAATATCCTTGAGTGACATTTGCGGTAGGGTCAAAACAGGCAAATTAGCAAATGCAGTGTCCTGAATCATGCTTGGGTTATATATGTAAATGTGTGTAATGTTGATGCATTTACAAAGACTGGTGTTTTGATCAGTGCCACATCCTCTATCTTACATGTTTTAACTCGTGGATACCACTTGATGATGATGAATTTATTGTCTCCCTAGTCCAAATCTCAGTCCTTTCTCTGAGTTCATCATCACTTCTTCTGAATATTTCAAACTGTATTTTTGCTTTCTGCCCAGGGACTGGTTATGGTAATGATTGAGAGCCACTTTTTAAAAAATCATACTCCATGGCATTAACAAAGCTCCCAGTAATCTTCTGTAAGCATAAATTGATGGAAACTCATCTGCTGCCCATTATACTGAATCCTGATCCACCTATCGTGGAAGCTCAGATGATGCAAATGATAGTTTTCACTAGGAAATTTTCAGACTCTTGCTCTTGTTAAATTCTTTCTCTTAACATTACACCTGGCTAGAATAGCCTATCAAACAGAGAGCATGTTCCAAACGACAGTTGTCTCAGTAGAATAAAATACATGGTCATTCTATTGCAAAAGTACTGTATTCCAAAATAAATAAATACAGCAACCAGATATTCTCCCTCCATAATATTATGTTGAGATATGGGTATACTAAGCATCCAATTAGCTATATTTTCAATTTTGAAGGCTTGGTCATTTTCATATATAATCAGATTGCTAATTTATTTGGAATGTTCTAAAAAGAGAAGAGAAGAGAAGAGAAGAGAAGAGAAGAGAAGAGAAGAGAAGAGAAGAGAAGAGAAGAGAAGAGAAGAGAAGAGGAGTCTTGCCCCAACAAGTCAGCTATTTCAGACATGATAAATTTGTTTTACTCATTATTAGAAAACTGGTACTTTGGATAAAATCCTGTTCAGGATAATGAATTCAACTTAATGATATTTTACAAGTTTTACATATTAGAAATGGCTTCTGCTCAAATTTACATAAAGAAAATAAACAGGATATTACTTGCCCTGCTGAACACTACAAATTTGTCAGGACTTTTTCTTTATTGTGGTTCCTAAGGTCCCCTATTACTTTACTTTACTCCCAATTCCTAAATGTCATGGCAAACAGGGGAAGAGAGAAAAGGCAAACTAAGGGTTTATCAACTTGATGGCACTAATGAATTTGATGAAAATTTCCTAAACAAATTTCACTCTTCATGAGACCTGGTACAGTCACACAGAAGAGATAGACAATATATTTACACTGTAGAAGACGAGCTCTATTAATCTATGGTAGCTCAAAATCAGGATGATTGTGGTTGGATATTTTCTGACTAACAAATGTTATTAAAAGATAGAAGCCATAGCTCACTTCATCAGTTTCCTGGAATAGTTCAATGGATGTATGATTTGAAAAAGGTCATGAGGCAAATGGAGGGGGGGGGAAGAGTGGCTATGCAGATGCAGACTACACGCGAGACAGATTACAAGTACCTCATCAATTAGAACTTGTAATGTGTTAAAAACCTATTGTGGTTTTTAAGACCTTCTGAAACAGCCTAAAACCTTTTGATATATGCAAGATCACAATCTCTCAGTCTGTAAAGACGATGTTATTTCATTGTTCCAAAAGGGCAACTTTCAAATTTGTAATCAAGTGTCCCAGAAGATTAAAATGCTGTGATATTACTTTATGCCTATTTTCAGTGCCAATATCATGGTGTTTGAAGAGTGTCAGTTTCTCCCAGTGGAAGAATATTGGAGCACAGCAGAAAAGATGGAAGGTTACAAAGGGAGAAGCTTATTTATTTTTACATGGAACTGTGGATCAAGCAAAGAAAGAAATGCATAAAAAGAAGTCAACCCCTATTTTCACGTAGGGGGTAATAATTTTTCCATTAAATAATTCATGTCCGAAAACTTTTGAGGGACATTTATGATAAGCGACCACTGTGAAAACTCATTAGCCACATAATAATCTTGCTTCCAAAGAAGTTTCAGAAGGCACCAGATGCTTTGTCTTTATAACTCTCTATTTACAGTGCAATCTAAAGGAGGCAGGACAAGGCACCCAACCTTCATCCACACTGCTTACTGAAGGATGACAGACGGCCATTTGTGTTTTGAAGAAAATCAGAGCTGTCTGAAAACAGATTGAGATCCATTACCTTTCATTAACTGCATGGATGAAAAGCCATGCTGCATTTAAAATATCTTTATCCAAATGTGTGCTGTAGGAGTTCAATGTGTGAAGCGGATTGATCTGGGATTTCACAGCCCATTGTTTCAGATGAGTTAGATCTATCTCCTCAAATTTTCTATGAAGGAAGGAGCTAGGAAAAGATTCGGCTTAAGAGCTGAAATATTTTGAGACTCGACTTCACTGGACAATTACTCTCATTTAAAATGAAACTTTAAGTGTATAGTTAGCACGCCCTTGGTTGCACTGCTTCAATCTCCCAGATTAAGTTGCCTTCTTCAATGATCTTCCAGCACAAGAAAGCAGAATTTTTGTTGCCAGAAAAAGGGAAACTTTGTAATTCCTATAACCAATTTTGATACATTTTCCCCCAGGCAGCCAAGCCATCAGAAGTACACCTCTAGTATAATCAACCCAAAGATCAGTTCTTCAGCCTGGCAATCTGTGAACAAAACCAGGAGGGAAAAAAAAACAATACATACTTTTGTAAATGTGCCATGCTCTGATTGCAGTAAAATAAGTTGGGGTGAAAATATTTTATTTGAGCTGAGAAAAAAAAAGGAAAACATTTCATATCCATACAAACACTGGATTTCATACCTAGATTTCTTTTTGAACAAGGAAAGAGTAATACAGTCTTGGAGGAGGAGGGGAAGGAGGAGAAACCACCAGGAGAAATAAAGGAAAGAAAGGGTGAGCCATTTGAAAGAACAGAAATATACTCAGCTTCAAAGATGGTGTAGATTATCAGTTTGGTAGGAAGTCAGGACATCTTTGGATTTTTCCCAAGGCTTTTCACCCTTCCTAATGGTGGATACAAATAGCTTCTTATCTTAGGTATCCCCTGAAAATTCAGAGCTATTCTGACCTCTTCAAATCCAAGTATTTTATGATCCCTGGAATGCTCTTATAAGTACCATAGGATTCCATCCTGAGTTTATGTGCAATATCTACTCAATATATTAAATTATGGTCTCACAACATTCATATTTTCATTTTGGAACTCAACCAGTTTCATAGGATTTCTGAAATTAAAGATCCCTGTGGGTTTTTTTTTTAAAGTTTCACTGAGTTGCTCTCAATTTTTTTACTTTTTTAAAACAATCCTCATCTCTCCCCCCTCCTCCTTTCTTTGACTTTCTGGAACATTTTTTGAGGCTAAATTACAGTACATCTGTACAATCAGCAGCATTCTTGCTCACAGCATGAATAAAATTAGCAATGGTGGGAGGAAATGCTCCACTCCTAATGAAATATACAACATTATGTGATGCAAGACCATACAGTTGCATGGCCTAATAATAAACACCTTTTCCATTTGCTCAGGCTCCTATTAGTGGGAAATAAAAGCTAGCAAAATGAAATAAAAAAAATGGGATTAAGGGTTTGCATTCGTTTGAAGTAGTGTATTTTGAATAAAAGCAGGAGGGTTGTAAAATCTCACAATTTCAGTCAGGCAGACCAAACTGCAATTAACGTATATCTTCCCAAAACCCTGTCATCATTACCCTGAGGTGAAGAAAGCTAGGAGGTAAAGAAAGTTCTGCAATATATGGAAAGATGTAGACTGTTCTCTGCTATTCTAGAAGTAATGAGCTATCTTCCTTCCCAAATTGTGCATTGTACATGTAGTCTTTGAGTTGCAACCACAATTGAGCCCAACATTTATGCTGCTAAATGAGAAATTTGTGAAGTGGGTTTTGTCCCATTTTACAACTTTTCTTGCCACATTTGTTAAGTGAATTTTTGCCTTCTTAAGTTAGTGACACAGTTGTTGTTTGCTTCTCAGAAATTTACAAAAGGTGGTCACATGACCCCAAGATATTGCATTCATCATAAATATAAATCAGTTGTCACACATCCGAATGTGAATCAAATGACTATGGGGATGCTGCAACAGTCATACATGTAAAAAACGATTATAAGTCACTTTTTTTCAGTGCTGTTGTAACTTCAAATGGTCACTAAACAAACTGTTGTTAAGTGAAAAATTATCTGTATTATGAATGATGCTTTGGAACAAAAGGACGGTGTGTGTGTGTGTGTGTTTCAAACTATCATAATTTAAAATGTTGAAGATAATTTTATGCCAATGTCTCATAATAGATAATTCTCTTCTTTATTACCAAAACAATTTGGTGGATATTTTTGGAAGCATTCCAGGGAGTTTATCTGAAACTCTGAGGCTCACATGAAGCCATAGCAGCGTATCACTTTATTAAAATCAAGCTGTTGACTGTTTCCTGACTGCATGTTAGTTTCAGGTCCAATATTGCAATAATAACCATAGGTTGTATACAGAATTACAATTTTATTGAAATCCTCCAATTTCAGTAGAATTCCTATAGAAAAAGGGAAGAAAAAATGCAATTTTTAGCAGCTCCATCTCTTCTATATAAAGAATGGTTGCAGGAACTGGATATGTCTAGTCTTATGAAAAGGACTAGGGATGACATAATAGCAGTGTCCCAATATCTCAGGGGTTGCCACAAAGAAGAGGGAGTCAAACTGTTCTCCAAGGCACCTGAGGGTAGAACAAGAAGCAATGGGTGGAAACTAATCAAGGACAGAAGCAACTTAGAACTGAGGAGAAATTTCCTGACAGAACAATTAATCAGTGGAACAACTTGCCTCCAGAAGTTGTGGATGGTCCAACACTGGAAGTTTTTAAGAAGAGATTAGATAACAATTTTTTTTCTGAAGTGGTGTAGGGTTTTCTGCCTAAGCAAGGGGTTGGACTAGAAGATCTCCAAGCTTCCACCTCTGTTATTCTATTCTATTTCTTTTGCAGAACCTCTACACTAGCTCTTTTCCCATTCTGGAAGGTCAGCATCTTTCCAAAGGAGATTTTGAAAGAGAATAAATAAAACTGCTTTTCCCTAGCAATAAAAAAAAAACACTTCACCAATGTAAATCTGCACAAAATATGCACCAAATGAGTAAAATTAAATCAGTCCAATTGATAACTGTCTTAAAATGGCAAAATCCTAATACACTTATATGAAGCACAGAACATATATCTCAGTTCATGTGCTCATACTTTGCCTTTTTGACATTTTAGATTGATTGGACAAAGAAAACAACTGTTGAAAACTGTTTTGCTGTTGTAATACATAAAGAAAAAAAAGCTTACCTGAGTGAGAAATTTAGTAGATCTATAAGCTTTTCTAGCAGACATACCACCTCTTCCCTGCCATACAAATCAATGTAAGAAAATTACTGGATGCAAAATGTTTTCTTTCTTTTCAGTCAGAAAACTATTGTTTTTCTTAAAATGCAACATGGTCAAGAATGATAAACTTAGAACTAAGAAGTTAAAAGAGTGTGGTGGTTCAGTGGTTAGAATATAGTATTGCAGGTTAACTGTGCCCACAGCCTGGAATTCAATCCTGAGCCACTCAAGGTTGATTCAGCCTTTTCATCCCTTCAAAGTTAGTAAAATGAGAACCCAGATTGTTGGGGGCAATATGCTGACTTTGTAAACCACTTAGGGAGTGCTGCAAAGCATTCTGAAGCAGTATTATAAGTCCAAGGGCTAGAGCTAAAAAAAAAAATTTCCCACAGATTTTTTTTTCCTGAACTGGAAATTTTAAAAACATTACTAACAATATTAACAAATTATACTATGGTTTTTCATAACATATAAATAACCTGCTACATAAAACCATGAAAAATGTAGGCAAAATTGTGGTGTTAGTTAATTATATTCAAATGTTATATAATAAGTAAAATAAGCAAACTGTCATTTTCATTAAATCTGAAGTGTCATATAAAACAGGAAGATAGGATTCAGTATATGGAGAGCCCCACTTGTATATTTTGGGATCGAAGGTTCCACTTTCTAATTCAAAGCATACATTGATAGTCAAATTACTTTGGAATCCTTGTTTCCTTGCCACCAAAAAAGACAACAACCCCAAACCAAAAACAAAACGTGTCTTTTTGACAGGAAATATGACAAAATAAATTCTTAAATAATGAACAATTGTTTCCATTTCGCAAAATCCAAGGTTTTTTTTCAGAATTGTTAAAAACATGAAGTACTCATCTCTGCACTTGAGATAAAATTGTTAAGAAAATCTACCCTGTTTCCCCAAAAATAAGCTCTCCCCAAAAATATTGCAACACTGCAGCAACCATGAGGTGACCATGCTCCCCGTCTCCTGCACCTCAAAAATAATAAGACGTCCTCAAAAATAAGGCCAAGTGTTTATTTCATGGGTCAAAAGAAAATAAGACCAAGTCTTATTGTCAGGAAAACATGGTAGTCTTTCAGTTATTTCTCTAATGACATTTGCTAAATTTCTGAATTATATGTTGCCTTTTCTTCCATCCTACATAATCTTCCTACAAACTTCCTACATCTTTAGTCCAGGTAGCTCTTGATTTATGAGTGTAATGGAACCTGCTCATTACTTTTCAAAGTCTTGATTATTATAAAATGGATCACCCATGCAACCAATCAAATTTTACAACCTTTTTTGTGGCAGTTGTGGTCATAAAGTGAACATGACAGTGATTAAGTGAATGCCAAGACCATTAATTGAATCCATTGTTTGCTATGCGCCCGTTTTGTCAAAAACTAGAAACAAATGCTTGCTTTCAGCAAAACATTGTAAAACATGTAACTGTGAGACATTTGCCCATCATCATCCTAGCCAATTTATTTCATCAATTATTATGGTTGGTTGCACAATCAACCAGACATTTATTTAAGATTTGGTATTTTTGTCCACCTATTATTGCTATCATTGTGGTGATTTATCCCATCCATCATCTACCCATCTTCTATGAATAAGAAAGTCTGGGACAGTCCTTTAAACAATATGAGAGGGAATTACAAATCCAACCTATATGTCTTAGTATGGATTGGCTATATCAGCAAGTATTGCGGGCCTTATTGGCAAAGAAAGCTCAGGACCATATTGGTTGGAAACATGAGGAAGAGGTCTTCATCCTGCAGTGGATGGCTAAAATGAAGGAGGAGGAGGAGGAGGAGGTGGAGGAAGAGGAGGAAGAAGGAGAAGGAGAAGGAGAAGAAGACCTGAATAGAATCATTATCAAGTATATTGCTTGTTTTTGGCCTTAAACTGAATCTATCCTTTTCTAAATAAGTATTTAGATAAAATATAAAGAGAATAAATTTCAACAGCCTTCAGGAACTAGACTGATGCCTTTCCAAACAGCCTGGAAAATAAAGGAATTGATCTAAACTTTAAACAACATTGCCGTTCGATATGCCTAATTTTATTAGATAAAGCCAGAGAGGAATTTAAACAGCATTTCTTCAATATCGACCTTCACAGTGTTCAGAATACTGTCTCTCCTATTATGCTGTAGGTAGAATATCATTTATCTCACCCAATTACTTAATGAATATCTTAAGTATGTCACTTCAAAGAGTTTTATCCCCAGTGAGATTTAATTCCCTGCTTTTTAAGATGAAAGAAGAGAGATACAATAATATCTTGTATAAAAAATCAACCAGGACCTTCTCAACTAAGTCTGTCCATTTTATGTAGCTTAATATGTGAACTCCCTGCTGTTATATTGCTCCAACTGGTTTGATGAGGAAACTCTTTATTTTCTATTTTATTTATTTCTTTATTACAATACATCTAAAGTACCTTCACCTCATTGGTGGAATTCAAATTATTTATCAACCGTTTCTCTGCCCTAATGACCAGCTGGGTAGGTGGGGCTCAGTGGTCATGTGACTGGGTAGGCATGGCCAACTCAATGTAACTCAGGTCAATGGGTGCTTCACCTTAGCTGTTACAATGTAATAAAGGTTAACCAAAGAGGCAGTTTCTGTAAGCAGGACAATAAAGATTAGACTAAAAACAATACCAAAATGTTTCCTTCCTGCCTTCCTTACAGGATTAGCTCTGTAAAGTGAAAAAACAAAAACGAAATGAGATTTCTTCCAGAAACTGGTTCTCTGAACTGCTTAGAAAAATAACAACCGGTTCTCCCGAATAGGTGCGAACTGACTGAATCCCACCACTGCTTCACCTCTTCTGATTTAATTGGCTGATTTTTCTGCTGAAATATCTAGAAAAGTGTCCCATTTCTGTGCAATTGATATTGCTACTAGGAGGTGAATATTTTTTAGGTTTACACAGGAGAAGTGGGGAGGGGAGGCCATGTATTAAATGTGTTGTGACATCCATTTGCAATTAAGGATGTAGCTTTCATTGTGACAATTCATCTTTTAGCATTTTGGCATTACTATAATTAGGAATAAATGCTTATGTTAATAGTTGTTCATTTGTTTCATGCTAAATGTACTCTGTTTATTTTTCCCATAGCATAACTAAAACCAGTCACTTTTTTGAGTTTAGATCAAAAACTAGATAATTGTCTCTATTTTTGTTTCTAATTTTTATTTTATTTTTGTTCTTTGTTTTATCATTTCTATTGTTTTTAGTTCTCCATACCATTTTTTAAACTTTTATTTGAAACTGCATAATTTGTGTTATTTACTCTGATTATAAATATATTATTATAATTACTAATAATTTTCTTTGGAATCTGCTTGTTTCTTGGTGTTTGTGTGGAAACATTTTTGTGACACACATTTCTTATCAGCTTTTTTAAGCTTACAACCTACAAAAGTGCTGTAAAGTATATTTCATTATAAATAAAAATAGTATTCCTGATTTCCCTTCTCTTTTCATGCCTTTCTTTTCTTTTTTCTTTCCTTTCTTCTTTCCTTTCTTTTCCATTTCCTTTCATTTCCCTTTTCCTGGACCTTTCTCCTCTCCCCTCCTCTCCTCTCCTACCTCCTCCCCCTCTCATTTTATCTGCATAGCAATCCTGTGAAGTGAATTCTCCTGAGAGACTAAACGCCTCCAAATTCCCCATGAAAACTCATTTGGATTTCTAGTTCTCAACCTGGATTTTTTTTAAGTCTCACATATTTATTCAACTCATAGTCACTATATGTGTGTAGTATGATGTATATATGCATACTATATAGTACATCCCATATTACTAACTTTATTATGTAGTTATAGTTAAACTCTGTGCCATGAGGAGAAATAAAATACTTATCATTCTTTGAAGAAGGAGGTAGATAGAAAGAAGTTGAACAAGAAAAAAATTAATTTCCCCTTCCCTGACAAATTAACTTCATTTCATCTTTTATTTCTATTGAATGTAAGAAATATTCTAGTGGTCTGGCATTATTTAGCTATGATTAAACCCACTTAAAGTAAATTTATCTTTTCTGCACCCTCTTTGAGGGAAGCTTCTTTGAGGAAGTGCAACAATTCCTTTCATCATTTATTTTCCATTTATGCCACAGAAGCTGGAAGCCACATTTGATTGTGACCTTGACTAAATTAATAATCAAAAATTGGATTTAAAAATACTGGGGAGAAAAGAAAGAAAAGAAAAGAAAAAAAGTTTTGATCTTGGAGAGTGAAAGGTTTCTGTGAAGATGGTAGCAGAATTGAATATAGATAAAAAAGAAGTGCAAATCTTTAATTCTAGATATGTTTATAGCTTTCTTTTTTGGAAGAGGATGGTAGATCAAATTAACATTATTTCCCTTCCTTTGAAATAATCAAAATCTAATGGAGTTCCAGCATGTTTCCCTCATCACTACATAAGCACATACAATTAACATTGGAGAATTGCCAGTATATGACTAATTGAAGTGCCTATCAGAGGTGTTTTGTGCAGTGATGAGGCCAACACTGCTTTAGGCTTCATTCCCTTTCTTAGCTCTTATTATATGAAGCTGAAGAAGCAAAACCATTGGACATTCTAGCCTAAGGAAGCTGGCAAGCAGGCAGAGCATTGAGACAGCTCTAGAGAGCTGGTAAATCAGACAGGAAACAACTAGATAGGCTAATTCTACTTTGTCATAAGGCTACATTAATGCAATCTTGCAAGTCTGAAGGAAGAAACTTTTTGTTGCCATTTTCAACCCCCTGATCAATTTGGATGGGCCCTTCCTAAGTTTCTGCTTCTAACCATTGATCCATTGATCCTCTCTAATGGTTTCCTAGACATCATCTCTTCCCCTTATCCCTCAACATCATCCACATATTCTATTACATCTGGAACCCAGTGGTGAAATTCATTTTTTTACTACCAGTTCTATGGGTGTGGCTTGGTGGGCATGGTGTGGTGTGGCTTAGTGGACGTGGCTTGGTGGGCGTGGCAGGGGAAGGATACTGCAAAATTTCCATTCCCACCCTACACTGGGGCCAGCCATATATGGCATTTGCCAGTTCTCTGAACTACTCAAAATTTCTGCTACTGGTTCTCCAGAACCTGTCAGAACCTGCTGGATTTCACTCCTGCTGGAACCTGACCATAAATATTGAGGGCTGATCCAGAAGGGATGTAACACAAGCATAGGGGAGCAGCTTTGATGGGCAGAGGAAGAAGAGAGAGAAGTAGTTTTACTAATTAAGCTAAGATACCACTTGAGGGTGTTGATAACATTCTGGGTTGCTGATACATCTTGTATCAGGGGCTTCTTGCTCCTGCCTTCCTGCACTGCAACTTGAACTGTCAAGCTCTGACCCTGGTCTTCTGTAATGAGGCCAGCACTACCTTTTTACTTTATTGTCTCTTAAGCCAGTAGAACAATACCCTTCTCTGCTAGTCCTATGAAAGTTCAACTCAACTTCCAACATATATACATTCGGAATATAAGACACACTTTTTTCCCTCAAAAAAGAGGCTGAAAATCTGGGTGTATCTTATACACTGAATAGAGCATTTGGCTGTGCAGGGCACGGATAGCCTCCAGAAAGCTTTTAGAGAGCTCCTGGGGGCTGAGGAGGGCAGAAATGAGCAAAATACGGCCCATATTTTGCTCAATTTTAACCACCACCCCCAGCCCACAGGAGCACTCTATAAGCTCCCTAAAGGCTATCCATGCCCTTTTTAAAATGAAAAATGGGCCCCCTTTTCACAAAAAAATGGGCCATTTTCTGCTTGGGCCCCCATCCTCTAGGAACACTCTGCAAGCTCCTTAAAGAGTATTCATGCCTTTTGGGGGGGGGAAACGGGCCAATTTTTGTGAAAAATGGGCATTTTTGGGAGGTTTGCAGAGTGCAAAAACTTTTTTTAAAAAAATTTCCTCTTCAAAACCTTGCTGAGTCTTATACTCCAGTGCATCTTATACTCTGAAAAATATGGTACATACATTGAAGAGTTTAATTACAATAATAAAAACTAATTAAAATGTAATTACTTTTTTTGTTCAAGAATAGCTCACTATATGTCTTTTCAAGCTTTAAGATGATTAAATAAGCAACTTCAGAAAGTGTTTAGAAGTGAGGTTGACAAACCTAGTATTCTTTAAATACTATAGGTCCTTTAAAGGGCTCTGCCATGGGTGATCATTAATCCCTGAGTTTCCTGGCACTCAAACCCACGGGAAACCATTGTCATACAATTTCTGAATAGGAGCAGCTATCCAGAGCACATTTGGGCAATCTTGAATCATCTCCTTATCCAGAGACATTCTGAAAAATCGGTCTACTTATCGGTTCTTTGGTGTTTGCCACATCTTTCCATTCTCCATGGAGACATGGCGAATGTCATGCTTTCACTAGAAACCTCCAACTCCCAACTTTCTCAATATAGGCTCAAAGCTGATTAGTTTAAAGACATAGAAAGATTTGATTAATGAAGGTAGGAAACTGACCATGGTTAATTTACCTGCAAATTACTAATTTTTCTGGTTAGCGATTGCAGCATTTAACAGCAAAGTTGTCGGCTCTGATTGTGGTCATTAAGTGAGGACTACCTGTATATTAGATTCTATAAATTAATAATAGAAACTGAATTAAATTGAAGCAGAAAAGACTCCATTATATAGGATACATCACACAGCAAGTTAGATTTAGAGATTTGCAATTTTTTAAAGAAAAAATAGTTAATAAATTAATTAAAAGGCATCAGGTGAAATTATTTAAATGAATATTAGCAACAATCTCCAATATTTCAAGAAAAGTATAAATACTTAATTAGTAATTAGCACCTAGAGGCAATGGAAAGGGTTGGAAAAAGTGAGCTACCGGTATCAAAATTTCCTCTTTTAAGATATGTTTCTATGGTTTCTTTTTTTAAAAAACTTTACTTCAATATTTTGCTTTTCGGCATACATATTACTTTCAAACAGCTTGAAGAATATAAAAACCCATATGTTTATAATAGCTCAATATTTAAAAAAAATAAAAGCAGATTGATCAATATGCTTAAATGCCACAGATTCTTCTTCTGTGACCTATCTTTGTGGCAATGTAACTTTCTGCAACTCCAGTAGATTGACAAATTAACATAACCATAACCTGACATGTTTAAGGCTGGCAACCAGCTACAGGGAATACCCTCAATACTCCAGACAAAATCAATGGTGATTTTTTTTTTCAAAGTCACTCCAAGCTTGGGGTCCCAAAAAACCGAGCGAAAGAATTATGCTTATATTTCTTAAACTCATTTCCTGGTGGTGAGATAATGGAATGAATAAGGGCAATGCAGGCTCTTCAATAGCAGTTTTGATCTGCATTCTTGGAGCTACATTATTTTCTTCACACTTTCCATTTGTTTACTTGATTGG
Source organism: Natrix helvetica (assembly GCF_964273705.1). Classification (NCBI taxonomy): domain Eukaryota; kingdom Metazoa; phylum Chordata; class Lepidosauria; order Squamata; family Natricidae; genus Natrix; species Natrix helvetica. The sequence goes on along the minus strand of NC_138550.1, from coordinate 88,455,093 downwards.
CACCTTTAAAAAGGCATTGTTTATTATCAGCATACTCTTGATAGAAAGAAGTCCCATATTTAATCCCTGGCTTGCCCTTTTTTTTTGGGGGGGGGGGTGTATTTCAGGTAGCAGCTTAATTATGAAGGGGGAAAGTCATATGGTTATGAGAACCATGGCAACCCTTTGAGCTTCAGATGCAGCAATATGGCACTTGCAGATTATATCTATCAGATCTAAGCTATAAAAAAAACAAAAAAAAGAGTGTATCAGTAGATGGCAGCAAAGAGATTTAGAAACTCCAGGCATTTTATGATAGTCTAGATTGTTGGACCTCAGACCTAATACCTGGTCCTTTCCAACTTTCTTTATTTTTCATTTTGATTTCACTTATTACTTCCAATGGTCAGTCAGGTATAGTTGAAAACCACTAGAAGGTACTAATGTACCTATCCTAGAACAACTGTCTGGAATTATTCAATAAGCAATCTATTTATTTTCAATTGTGTCAAAAAGAGAACGATAATTTACCCCAACCAGTACATTATGCCCCCTTTTTGCATTCACTCTCTTGCAAGTACATAATATATAAAATAAATAGTATTTGGAAGAGAAATACTACTACATATTGTTTCAGCATAATGTAAAGGCTGCTTTGAGATGCAAACATTATTGTGCTCACTCTGCTTCCTCTGTAATATGAACCAAGGCCAGATAGTCAAAATAGAGTCCACAAATGTCCAATTTCTAGTGACATGGAAAGATTCCAAATAAACAATTGAAAGAACTGTGCTGCAGAGAGCACAAGGTTGACTAATTATTCCCAGACTGCTACATTGTGAAGGTGGCTGCTGCTTTGGGGGTGGGGGTGGGGTGGGGGACAACGTAGCTCAACTGATAGAGTCTATCACCACCAGCATAAATTCACTTTATGAAAAATCAAGTGGAGAAAATTAACTCAGCCTCTGGCTTGCTGTTTTAGATTTCTGATGACTATTATTTGCAATATTGTTGTTTATATATTTTCAGGAAAAGGAGCATTCACAATGTAATTCATTTTTACCTGGGCTTTATCATAAAAGTGAGCATGGGTAGAAATCTGTTTAGCCTATCACAGGACCTCATTATTTGTATAATAAAATACTGGAAAGTATGTAAGCTGGATGCAACAATCTACAGGGAGATGTAATGATACTGTCAAAATAGAACGAAGATAATTTATTCAGGTTATGCTTAAACATGTTGAGCCTGAGAAATACTGTCACTTTTTAAGAGGCCAAGTTCAATATTAAAGCAGTTACAAATTTTTCCAGGCTTGCAAATAAATGTGAAAAATGTTAGGATGCTTTGATGAATTGCAAGAAGAGGCTATACTTGCAGGAGGTCTGAAGTTCTTCATTTTTGAAGTGGGCAAAGCCCTTCAAATTATACTATAAACTATCCTTTCTCTGAGTATGATTCATTGCATAACAGGATAAAAACACATTATCAATTCTTCTAGAAAGAAACTGCTGGCAGATTGAAGGCAGAAAATGGTGAAAGCAGCATTATGTTGCCAGGACCCAAATTCTTCCTTATTTGTATCACAGAGTTTGTATTCCAATGACACAATGTTTCTTTTTGACATTTTGGTGAAAACCTTAGATCTTGTTGGATCTTCAAGTAATTCAAAACTGTGTTGGTCATGCTTCCTTTAACCAAACAATAATTTAGGTGACATCTTCTTAAAGAAAAAGTGAAGTTTCCACATCCTAAATATAGTAAGGGGTCACTTTTCATTTCATCATAATCCTTAAAAAATGGCCTTTGGTGAAAGGTTAAAGTCAGAGATAACCTATTCTTTTCTTTCACTGAGCTGATATTGTTCCCAAACAATAGCTGAAAGTGGAAACATGGGAATTAGGAGAGAATGTGATAGATATTGATAAGGTCACCTGTGGGGTGCCTTACTATTATCCTAGGTTCCTCACAGTTGTAGTTATCATACCTAAGTTCAGTTTTAGAACAATAGAATTGGAAGGGACTTTGGTGGTCTTCTAGTTCAAGCCACCACTCAAGCAGGAAACCCTATACCATTTCAGACAAATGGTTGTTCCAATCTCTTCTTAAAAACCACCATTATTGTTCAATCAGATATGGTCAAATGCATGTTCTGGATATTCACTATTTTCCACAAAATGCATGAATCTGGATAAACCCATTGGGAATGTTGCTTATTCCCACAAGCATGTTAACATTTATTTAAAATCCCTTCCCAATTCTTTCTAATAGAAATTTCCACATCATCGTTCTTTCTTGCATATGTTCTCCCAAGGAGAAAAAAAATCACCATTATAAAATCTCCAAAGTGGAAGTGTATTGTGTGCCACTATAAGAAACTACAGTATGTCTTGGTGGAATGAACTCATACTTTTCCCTCCAAAAATGAAAGCTAGATTTCATTTCATGAGACAAGCTTGATTTTACTTTTCATACTTTCCTAGAGGAAAATATGCCAGGTTTTAAAAATGTCTTTGTATGAAGCTTTTATAAATGACACACTAGACCAGTGTTTCTCAAACTTGGCGACTTTAAGTCCTGTGGACTTCAACTCCCAGAATCCCCCAGCTAACATAGCTGGCTGGGGAATTCTGGGAGTTGAAGTCCACAGGACTTAAAGTCGCCAAGTTTGAGAAACACTGCACTAGACTAATGTTGATAACAGCTATGATCCTTAATTCCTAGTTTCCCGAGGGGAGGGGAATACAGTGACAAATTAGTTCTATATTGTTGTAAAGAAAAATTAAGCTTAATGTGAGGGTGTCCATCTTCCTTTATACAATTTATGTCAACTTTCAGAATCATTTACCTTTTCTGTATCTTTGGGGGGGAAATATGAAAATCTGATGAGGGGAATATGGAAGTCAGCAGACACCACAGTTACAGTTACAGGTTTCTTTTACCTCACAATTCCTAGTTTGTGATGGCAGCTTTACAATGACAAGCTTAATTGCAACTAAGAATGCTGTAACATGTTCCGTATGAGCCTGCCTTAAAGACATTTCTACGAAAACTCTCAGCTGCCAAGTCTCCCAGCAATCTCGGAAGAACCATTATAATAAACACAAGAATTTTCTGGATGGGGAATAATATAATTGGCAATGTATGGACAGGATAGCATCATCTCTATTCCACAAAATACTAGAAACTACAGCTGGAGAGCAGCTTCACATGACATCATCCATTGACAGATTATCCATACTTGTCAGATTAAATTTTAATTTTTTTTTCCATTTAAACACTGCCCGACTCCACACTGACTCTGACAAGTTTATAATACATTAAGACCAGACAGAATAAAAATACCATAATGACAACAGAAAAATCAATTAAGTAAAATGAAGGATTAAAAAGTTTAGCCTAATCACTTATTAGTATGATAATCATAACCTCACAATTTCTCAGTTTCCAAAATTCACCTACTATTATGCAATAGAAAGTCTTTTTAGGCTCCTTTCTCCAAATAAGTGTGTTATTTCTTTATTTTGACTTAAAAACAATTTATATGTTTAATTTATATTCATATAACTATCAATTATATGAAATTTATATGCTTAAAATAAGCAGTAAGAGTTTATGCCTTGGTTGGCCACAGATAAGATATTGGTGGACTCTTCTTTCATGATGTTGCTGCCAAATGGTGACAAGAAAATCTACCATTTGGGAATATGAGTACATTTGGTTACAAATCACAGAAGGCTATAGTTGGCTTTAAAACATTTGTCCCTTTGCTAAGAAAAAAAATGTCTAAACAAACTGCTTTCTATACCTCTTGGTCTTCCACTATATTAGAATTGGGAATAATTGCAATAACTGCATACTAGTTTGGACCAGAATCATGAAACCTGAGTCAAATAAATTATCTTTATGTAACATACAATTGATTGATGAAAGTGGCTGTCAAAAAAATGAGATGATGAACTTCTGGGCTGTGAACCACTACTGGGCCTTGAGCTATTTGGAATCGGGCTGCAGAAATGGCAGATGAGCATCTGCGTGCCCACTACTCGCACAATTGGAGCTGTGCATGTGTGAATACTCACCCACTGCTCATGTAGAACTGTCCTCTCTCCCATCCCCCAAACTCAAGCAGCCACTAAACGTAAGGAGCAAGAATTAAAAATGCAGCAAACCCAGACAATAACACAAGAAATTACAAACACGAATTCAGAAGCTGGAGGGGGGGGGCAAGACCGAAGATGAAATCTCAACAAGATTTCCAGGCAGCTCTTAGAAAGCTTCAGGGAGCTGAAGATGACAATTAAATTTCTAACCTGGAACATTAATGGTTTAAATTCACCACAAAAAAGGGAAAAAAATATTTCACTACTTGAAACAATTTAAAAATGATACAATTTGCTTGCAAGAAACTCATATTAGAATACAGGATCAGAAATACTTGATGAATGAAAGATTGGGATCATATTTTGTGGCATCTGCTCCAGAGAAGAAAAATGGTATAGTTATATACTTAAGAAAAGACTTAAAGGCTGAATTAATCGAAGCAGACCCTCAAGGAAGATATATTGCAATTGAATTATTAATAGAAGGAAATAAAATACTCTTAACAGGAGTATATGGTCCCAACCAACAACAAGAAAATTTTTATAAGTTGCTTCATACTAAATTAACACAATGGGATTATAGATTGTGCATACTATTGGTTGATTGGAACGGAGTAATGGACACTACCAAAGATAAGAAGAGACTACTGCAAAATACTCAAACATGAACAAGACTACCTAAATCTTTTTTTGAGTTGATGGATGATATGGAACTGAGAGACATTTGGAGAGAACAGAATGTTAAAGAACGGGACTTCACATTCTTCTCCAATAGGCATCAATCCTTTTCCAGAATTGATTTTACACTAATTACAAATGATTTATTTTCTAGGGTGATGAAGACGAAGATATGCTCGAGAACTCTAACAGATCATAATCCGGTTTGGATGGAATTGGAATATAGAGAGGGATCTAGGAGATCTTGGAGGTTAAATGAGAATTTATTTAGATATGAGAGAAACGTTATAGAATGTAAAAAAACTATTGAAAGAATATTTTGCTTTTAACATGCATAAAAGGACATCAATGGAAATGGTTTGGGATGCAAGCAAAGCTTACATGAGAGATGCCTTAATAAATCTGAATAACTTATATAGGCATAGACAGGGGGGAAAATGAAGGGAATTAGAAGAAGAAATAAAAAAGAAGGACCAGGCGTTAATATCTAATCCAGATGACAAGAAGATAAGAGAAGCAATTACTTTTCTGCGAGGACAGTTCAATATGTTGATGTCAGACCAAGTAGCCACAAATCTGATATACGCTAAACATAGCACTTTTTGTAATGCAAATAAACCAGGTAGATGGCTAGCATACATGTTAAGGAAAAAACAAAGATCTCGTACTACAAAGAAAGTAGAATACAAAGGTAAAGAAGTTTATCAACAGGATATGATTAAAAGGGCCTTCTCAGAATATTATACTAGATTGTACGCTGGTGATAAAATACAAGGTGTAGATATAGATAGATATCTGGAGAAAGAGAAAATACCTATAGTTACAGATGAACAAAGGGAAAGGCTGAATCAACTTGTAACCATGGAGGAAATTCTCCAGGTAATTAAGCAATTAAAAATTGAGAAGGCCCCAGGTACAGATGGATTGACAGCGGTTTATTATAAAAAAAATTACAATTAGAAATGCTAGATCCTCTTAAGGAATTATTTAATAAAATTCAAATGGAAGGAAGGGTACCACCATCTTGGAGAACAGCCTTTATTTCCCTGATCCCAAAAGAAGATCAGGACCACACTCAGGCAAAAAACTATAGGCCAATTTCATTACTTAATACCAATTATAAAATATTTGCTAAAATATTGATGTCAATTGTACAACAAACGATTCCTAATGATCAATCCGGTTTTATACAGGGGAGACAAATGAAAAGTAATGTTAGACAAATTGTTAATATATTGGAATATTTGGGGAAGAACAACCAAGTCCCTGCAGCGCTTTTATTTTTAGATGCAGAGAAAGCATTTGATCGAGTGAATTGGCAATTATTAATAAAAATAATACAAAAGATGAATTTTGGAGAGTACTTCACACAATCTATCAAGGCAATATACCAGAAACAGACAGCACAAATTATAGTTAATGGTAATTTAACAGAACTTTTCAAAATTGAAAAAGGAACAAGACAGGTGTGCCCCCTGTCTCCATTATTGTTTATATTAACCTTGGAGTTATTGTTGAATAGAATACATGGGTCAGATGACCTACAGGGAATTAAGATCAGGCATTATGAATATAGAGTACGAGCATTTGCGGATGACTTGGTTGTAACTTTAACCCAACAGGGGAAATCAGCTATAGGTCTAATGAACATAATTAATCAATATGGTCAAGTATCTGGGTTCAAAATTAATCTAGGAAAAACAAAGATGATAGTTAAAAATATGAGCACAAATCAAAAAGAAGAACTAGAAAGAGTAAGGGGGCAATATTTGTAAAATTTATTAAAACTTTTAATTAAAAAAAGAAGAAAAAGTCAAACAGAATGAGAGAGGAGCAACAATTGTATAACATTCTCATATATATTTCAGATGAAAAGTCAGATTGTCATTGGAAAGCTGCTGTACTTAGAAGCCTCTGACCTAGCTAGGATTTACAGATTTAATTACCTAAGCAGAAAGACACCCATAAGACATCAAAAAATACACACTTCAGAGCAGGTTGAACATTTTAATTCGAAGCTTGGCTTGATGCTTATTCAAAAGATGTTCGTGTATATTTAATGGGAGAGATTGAAAATTCACTGAGGGATTTTCCTCAACTCCTGGCAGAAAATGAAAAAGTTAGATGTGTTTGTTTCAAAGGTTCTTTTGCAATGCTTATTTCTAGGTTCTTGAAATGTGATGCCTAATAAGTGAGGCATTGTACATTTTCTAGAAAATCACTCTGAATTTGCTTGCACAGTAAAATTTCAAGGCATTTGATTCACACACACACCCAATTAAAGATGAACTGAAATAAAACTAAGATTCCAACCAGAGAGAGAAAGAGAAAAACAGCAATTGGTTGAAGATAAAAAATAAAATTGGAATGGCAGAGGTAAGCAACACATGGTCCAAGGTTCACATAGTTTAATTCTTAAGAGCCCTTACTACATTCTGTGCTAGCTAGGAGTGATAGGTGCTGAATATTTGTTCAACTTGTATGTTCAACAAGATCAAACAGAGAACATTTTAAAAAGGTAATGCATTTACTTCGCAATTTCTGTAGCTGGCCATCTGTCCAGACCTGGGAATATTCCATGACAGGAATTATCTCAAGACATCTGCCCTGGTTATAAGAGGAATGCAGAAAGCTGGGGAAACTGGGCACTGCCAGAGGTACTATACATCTTTTCTGCAGATCGATCAAATGACACTTATTTTAGGAGCAGATTTTCCTGGCTGCTTCCTTTACTGAAAGAACTAACTCCAGTGAGAGCTGCAAGAATTACAACCTGTACAGGCTGCCCAAGGCCATCAAGAGCAGGGAAGTGCTTAATCAAAAAGTAACAATAATAATCTAATACTCAGAAACATTCCTTGATAATTCGTAACTTAGTTAAGGGCAAGACCCTCATATCTGACTCAGTATTTCAATGAAATGTTATTTCTGCTTCCTCTTGTGTTGCTTATTCCATATTGCCTTCTGTGCAACACATTCCATGCTGTTTCATACTTTACTCCATCTGTGTGTTTTATTCCATACGGCATTCACTTCATCTATTGCCCTTTTGTGGTGGAGATTTCAAATAGGTTTTATACAATTTGGCCTGCTATGTGCGGATTCTTTGAATGCCCTTCAGCTCTATTAATGGAGCTCTTGGTATACATTTCCACTTGTGGGCTGCAGTTCTACAGTCCATTTCTTAACTACCTCCATCTAGAAAGAAGAGCTGTTTTGATAAGCAAAACACTGTATGTGCACAATTCATAAATGCTCTTTTGTTCTATTAAATCAATATACTTAACTTTTAAGACATACATGCTGGAGGGAAAGGGAGATTTATTAATTTTCATGGTTGTGAGGTCATTCCATGGGCAGCAGCTCAGCCTACCGGCCTGCCTTAATAAACACCACTTAAATACCACCACCATTGACAAAATCACCTTCAGTCCATTGCAAAAGGCACCTTTAACATCATCAAAAAACATCTGCCTTTCCCAGTTGCTTGGAAGGACTTAATAAGTGGCTAAAATGCCGTCCAATCTAAACATATGACTGGGTGACAAACCATAACAGTAATGTTTTTTTCATACAGATATAGCAGTATAATTTGGTCTGTAGAAATGTGTTATGGTATAAAGAAATCAGGATAAAATCACAATTGAATTGAAATGCTGAATGGCCAAACCACCAGAAGTCACCAGTATGAAGCTTAGAGGTATCTGGGCATTTTATTTATAAAGGACAACTTAAAAATGTGATTAGTAAAGAATACATCCAAAGAAAAAAATGTCCTGAAGACAAAATTGAATCATGGAAACATCTTCAAAGCCATCAATACGTGGACCGTGCTTCTGATATGATACATTGCTGGAATTATTATCTGGACACAAAAAGAGCTGGACAATTTGGACTAAATAAACAAGAAATCTGATAACTATGAGCTATGCATTATAACGTTGTACTGATATTAATAGATTAAACCTGCTACACAGACATGGAGACTAAAGGTTATTTCAGGTCAAACAAACTGTCAAATTTTTAAAAAGCATGCATTTACTGTTATCTGAAAGAGCTAAGGACAAGCATTGATGCAAGTTAAGAATTAAAACTTACTAAAAATATAGGAAACAAAAAATGACTATTGAAGTAATGAAATAAAAACTTGAACAGAATGCTGGCAAGGAACAATGTTTACATAGCCATGTTCTACAAAGGATAGAACAGAAAGTGGCTAAAGATAAAAACTGTCAATCCAAAACTGGAACATTAAAACAAAGTAACTCAAGGTTTGATTTTGGCTGCTCACGAACAAGCTGTTTGAACTTGTTCAATTAGGCCAGAACTGAAAAAATGTGCAGATTGTGCAAAGAAGCAGAAGAAACAGTAGACCATGTAATCAGCTCAGGCAAGAAAATTGCACAAACTGGTTATAAACAACAACATAACATAGTCACCAAAATTACTGGAACATCTGTAAAAGCTATCATGTGGCAGTAATGAAAAATTGGTGGGAACATATAATTGAAAGAACAGTCCGAAACAAGCAGGTTAAATATTGTGGAATTTCCGAATACAGACTGATAAAGTCTTGGCATATAATACAGTAGATTTAATTGTGGCTTTAAAGAAGAAGAGGTGGATTTATTGATACAGCAATACCAGGGGATTGTATAATAGAAGACAAAGAGATGGATAAGATTGTAAACTTTCAATATCTAAAAATTGAAACTAAAAGATTATAGTATAAACCAGCCATTGTGGTCCCAGTGGACAGTGGGTGCCATATCGAAGTATCTTAGAAAACATTTAGAAAATCTGTGCATTGACAAAATTTGCATGTGTCAATAACAAATGGCCACACGGTTTGGATTCATAAGACAAAGATTGTACCAGTAATAATCGGCATACAGGTAGTCCTCGACTTACAACAGTTCATTTGATGACTGTTCTAGCTACTTGCGGGATCGTATCCTGCCCCATACATCCCTGCGACCAATTCGCTCTCACAGGGAGGGACTTCTCCAGGTGCCGTCCACCAAGCAATGCCAGAGGGCGGCGCCGAGGGGCAGGGCCTTCTCTGTGATGTGCCCAGCCCTCTGGAATGACCTCCCCCCCGACACATTAGGACAGCAACCGATCTCCGCTCCTTCCGCACGAAACTCAAGACCCACCTGTTCCAACTCGCCGGCCTGGCCTGAATTATAGCTATCTTCTAATCCCTCTGGATAAAATTTTAAATTAAGTTTGACTGTGGGTATTTTAATTGTTTTTAATTGCATTTTGCTGTTTTTAATTAACTGATTATTTATTTATTATGTGTTGTACATTGCTTTTTATATCTCCTCCTTGTTATTTATTTGTTGTGTAATAAATTGTACGCCGCCCCGAGTCCCTTGGTGGAGAGGGTGCGGCATATAAATTAGATAAATAAATAAATAAATAAATAAATAAATAAAATAAATAATATAGTATTTGGTAGCCAAAACAGAGACAGATAAAAGGGCGGCAAACCTTTAATACTGGGGCAGAGGCTGGTAGTACTGACTGTCTACTGTACAAGATTAGGTTTAGTGTAGAGAACGCAGAACTTGAAGATCTTTATTTTAAATCATTTTTAAAAGTAGACAATTATTGGACTAAATCTTCAAACTGGGATACCATATATTCTACAAGAATTATCTTCCTGCCATGGAGTAATTGATTGAATGGAAAGAGTTGTATCTTGCAATGAGCTATCCAAAACATTGAAGAAGCTTACTAGAAATCATTTTCCTCACACTGTATTTCATAATTTAATAATTTATGGCTATTAAAATAGAATAAATTATTGTTGCTTTTTGGAATTGGCTGATGGTGATTTTGTCAATGCCAAAGTTCAATAAGGATGAGACCTAAGGAGTCATGAATGAGCTACAAACATCTACCTGATTAGATGGTTAGCAACAGATAATGTTTTTCTACATCTGGTTGCTGCTGTTTCATGGTTTTCTGGATTGTAACAGAAGAGGGTTGAATCTCAATTTCTCAAAATTTTGTTTCCAAGAAACATTGAACACTCCAATTAGTCTGCGCTTTGTTCTGAGGAATCATGGCAAATTTGAACTGGTTTGGCAGATGGAATGTTTTGTTTCCAGTTTAGAAAAAAGATCATTTTCTATTTTGCTCACACCTTACTCTTAACCATTGCAGTTTTCCATTTTTTTTTCAGATGTCCCTACAAAAGTTCCTGGCTCAATAAATACCCCAGAGAACATTTAAAAGCATATTTTGATAGAACAGTGTAAGACTTTATCCAAATAAATGCATCTTTTGGATAAAATACATGGTTTGATATGTTATTATTTTGTTAATGTATCATTACAATCATTTTCCAGGGGTGGGCTTGAAAATTTTTAGCAAGGGGTTCTATGTCTTGTTGCTATGGTAAGCATAGCCTAGTCAGCCTCCTGCATCACGGCGGGTGTATGTGTGTATGTATTTTTGCCCTCCCTGGGCTCCGGAGGTTTCCTTGAGCCTCTGGGAGGGCAAAAACAGCCTCCCTAGGCTCCAGAGGCTGGAAACAGGCCCATTTCTGGCCTTCTCAAACTTCCAGTAGGCCCATTTTTTATCCTCCCCAAGCCTTCACTCACGGCCTGCACTTACCTGCATCCAAAATGGGCCACGTGGGGACTCCTGGGTGGGGCTGGCAGAGTAGTCAGGGCCAGCCAGGAGTGGGATTTGGGAGTTCTATGAAGCTTACCTAGAGGTTCTCCTGAACTCCTGCAAACCCCCAGCAGCCCACCCCTGTTTTTAACTTGCCATTCTTCCTCTATGTAAATATGCAATCAAGAACAAATATGTGGATTTTTTAAAAATGCAAAAACACTATAGAATGGAGTGCTGGTAAAGACACAAGACAATGCTATCATCTATTAAAATTGTCATTTATTGAGAAGGATTCAACTAAGACAGTTTCTATTCCTCTCTCCAAATATTAAGCAACATCTTAATATTCACTGTGTAGTCTCATAGGATCAAAATCATTCTAGGAGAAAAAGGAAACACTTTGAGAAGATAAACCTTTCAAGGCTATTCTTCAAGTGGGAGCATCTATTAATCATTCAGTCTTGTCAGGTGTTTATAGCCTCCTTCTTTAAACCCCTTGAACAACTCAGTTTGCAAGCAATTGGCTATCTTAACTGCAGGTAAGTGGACTACTGTGTCCCTGTCCTAACCTATTTTAGTGCTTCCATGAAACCTCCCTTGATACTCTCTTTCATTTATTTCACGATTTTTATTCTTATTAAAGCCTTGCCTATATTCAACGTGTATTCCCTTACCCCATTTCCTAATTAAAGGCTGTTGCTGTTTTTCTCAGTCTCTCTGGCCATAATGGGCATAACGGCTTCTTGTAATATTTTAACCATTTAAAATTGTATCTTGCTCCAGGGTCCTTTTCTCCAGACTTAACCCCACCTTTTTTTAACACAATTTCTCATCACAATTTCCTTTTTTTTTTTTTTTGCTGAGTTATTACTCTTTGGTGAATCTGAGACCTGGCTATGGTTACGTGAAATGGAACAATTCCATTCCGTGCAACAAGAGCAAGGCTTCTGCTACTTTTTATGTATATGACATCGGCTTGGAATTCTTGAAATGCATATGTGCCTTGCTTCCCAAAGATCTTTCAACTCTGAAGATGATAGTGAGAAATTTGATTGATCCACATTTATTTTCATAGTCTTCATTTTGGCACAGTCTAACTGTACGAGTAATGGTGTTTGTTATGAAAAGGATTTAGAACGAGAGTCCCCAACCTTTCCAGATTTTCAGATCAGTAATGGCAGCAGTAGTAGTGGGGGAGAGAAATGATGGTTCTGCATAAATGCCATTCGCACAAATGAAGCTTCACATATGAACACATTCGCCCTCCACTTCTGCAGCCTGGTTCCAAATAAGTCATAGCCAGGCGTGAAATGCTACTGGTTTGCATCCATTTCTGTGAACTGGTAGGAACGATTGTATTTGGTTCTGCGAACCAGTAGTTAAAAAAAAAAAAGCTTCTGAGGATCATGCGGCTGAGCATTGAACCGTGCGAGCGTCAGGGGTTGTTTTTTTCACCTTTTGAAGCATTTTTTCCTGCTTGTTCACCCAAGCCAGCAGGAAGAAAATGCTTTAAAAAGTTTTAAAAAGTTTCCATGACAATCAGCCGTGTCGTGCGATCGTGGGAACCTTTTTTTTCACTTTTTAAACAATTTTTTTACTACTATTCATCCAAACCAGTAGTAAAAAAAAATGCTCTAAAAGTGGGAAAAAAGGTTCCCACAATTGCATTGCACAGCTGAACATTCCCCCCCCCCCACTTCTTAAAGCATTTTTTACTACTGGTTCAGGCAAATTGGTCGTAGAAAATGCTTTAAAAATTTTAAAAAGTTGGCCATGCCCATGGAGACACATGACACCCTCCCCCACCAAGTCACACCCAGAGAACCAGTGTGAAAAAATTTTACATTTCACCACTGGTCATAATCTGATACTGGGCCATGCCTGGGGATTGGTGATCCCTGATTTAGAATATTCAGATAATGAAAGGTATTTTTTTTAATGCTGAGAACTTTCAGATCCTCTGGTATTCACTGTATCACTCTTGGACAATTATTTCAATGAGATAATCAAAAGGTTTGTCCATCATTTCAACCATGGTAAAAAGAAACAAACTTTTATGTTGCAAAAGATAAAAAAAAATGCCATGCTTGAATTTTGCATCTTTCTTTCTGGAAACTTAAAATTCCATAACCTAATTATGCTATGCAATATACTCTACATGAGGCTATCCTTGAAAAGTCTCCAGAAGTTTCATCTGGTTCAGAATGCAGCTGTTCAATCAGTCTTGAAAGCCCCAAGGATAGTGCACAAAATGCCTTGGGTACCAGTTTGCTTCCAGGTCCAATTCAAGGAATTGGCTGAGACCTTTTGAACGACTGCTTTTGCACTACTGAATATGGTTACTGAATTTATTCAGATAATGGCTTCAGATAATATAAGCTTTAAACTAAATAAAAAGGCTTAGTTTGCCCCATAAAATAATAAAATATTTTGGGAGTTCCGGTTCCGGCGGCAGCGGCAACGGGCAGCTCTTTGCCCGCTCCGGCTCTCCGGTGGGCTTCCCCACTCCTTGGGGGGCACAGGACACCCCTCAGAGGGGTCCTGCCGGAGGGGCGGCATCGCGGGGAGCTCCTGCAGCGGCGGCGGCCGGCGGGAGGTCTCTCGCGCGCCCAAGGCACCGGGGAGCTAGATCGGAGGGCGCCTCGCGTTTCTGCGCCTCGCGCCTCGCTAAAGCCGTCTGGAGAATGAAGCAATTGAAGGAAGCAGCTGCGGTGCGGTGAGGTTGCTTCTCTCTTCATGCCCTATTTTGCACGAAGAATTAGTCAGCTTTCCTTAAAATAACTTTCGGAGTATTCTGGAGGCGCGGCTGGAGGGAGGGGGGTTTCCCCCCCCCTTGGACAAGCGGCGAGGAATAATTTTGCTCTCAGCCCCCGGGGAAAGAGGAGGGGGGAGAGCCAACGAATGAAGCCTCACCCAGGTTGAGATGATTTTCTTTTCAACTTAATTTCACTTTCTACTGTGATTTGAGGACTTTTGGAACTTTTTAAAACTTTGTTATGCCTCTGTGCCCAAAACTGGCAGGGCAAGATGGCACACTTCCGTTGTCTTTATGAATTGTGAAACCTGACTCCACCTTTAAAATTCAGGCTTCCGGTCTTTGTCTCCGTGTCTCCCAGAGGAATCTCTTGTGGATTGGTATTTTTTGAACTTTCTAGGGGAAACCTTTCATCTATTGCCAGACTTATTAGAGAGATTCTCTTCTGCCTGGTCTTTCTGCTCCCGGACCTCACCTGGCTACCCTTCTTTTCTAACTGTTTATCTTATATATGGACTGAACTTCTAACGTGATAAAGGATGGCATCCAAAAGACCACCTCCTGGGAAACCTGGCTTTGCCACGTCTGCTCCAACATCTGTAACATCCAGTCCAGCCACACAGTCAAAGATAACAGAACTGATGCAACCTAAGACTATAGAGATGGACTTTCAATAAATGCTTCAACAAATTTTACAGGGCCAGGAGGAAATCAAGAAACAGCTAAGGGAAATGAAAGATGAAATTAAAGAAAATCAAGCCCAAATTTATAAGAACTCACAGAGACTGGATCTTGTGGAAGGGGGGGTGGAGGAGGTGAGGGGGGGGTGGAAGCTGTGCAGAAAGGGAACAAAGATCTTGACATCCAACAGATGAAATTAGAATTTGAGAGAATGTCCTATTATCTTAGATTTCAAAATGTTATAGAAGAAGATGGGGAAAATATAAGGGACATTATGACAAACATTCTGGCTGACTACACACACAAAGAAAAACAACAGATGGGGTGGGATATAGACCTGGTTTATAGAGTGAACTCAGCTTATGCTAGAACACACAATGTACCCAGGGAGGTTCACATTAAATTCCTTAGAAAAAGCACAAGAGATGAAATTCTGGGTGTACAAAGGGGGCAAGCATTGACATATCAGGATATGGAGATAACCATTCTGAAGCAGATCCCTAAGAAGATTAGAGAAAAAAGAAAAAATTATTCGCAATTAGCGAATAAATTATACCAGAAAGGGGTGTGGTTTAGATGGTTGATGCCTGAAGGTATGCTGATATTCTGGGAGGAGACAAGAATTAGAATTAATTCACCCATAGAGGCGCAGGCCTTTATGGAAAAAAATAAAACACTCCTAGAGAAACCACCAGACACCACAACGGACACGCAGGACACGGGAGTGGCCAGAGCTCTGCCAGTGGAGGGAGATGGGGCAATAGCAAGAAGACTCAGATCACAAAAATAAACAAGAAAATCATATTATCAATTGACCGAAAGTGAAAATGGAATTATATTTGGATTTTATACTGTAATGTTTAATTTGATTGAATTTAATAATAGAACTAATTTGCTGATTGTAATCAATTATATACTAATGCATTATATATAAATGTATACTATGGGTATGGAGGGAGGGGGGGCCTCACACATTTTGCAACTGCCAAAATTTGAATACCTGTCCATTTACCCTTTTCCCTATAAATCTTGAAAAACCAATAAAAATTTTATTACAAAATAAAAAATAATAAAATATTTCTACTGCTAACAAAGTATATTATTTTAAAAAGTTGCTGTGTTTTAACTCTCATTAACTACCGGTATCACTTGTGTTGTATGAATGTAGTTATATAATATAATACAGTCCTCTATAACAGTCTTCCACAATTGTACTTTTGCTAGATTTGTGGATTCCAGATCCCAGAATTTTCAACAATGACTGTGAAGCTTGAAGATTTCTGGAAGACAATGTCTGCTCATCAGGACAATATCCAGATTGGGAAAGGTAATATATTAGACAATGCTTGGTTTTGTGGCTTCTGGAAACTTCAGCACAGGTAATCTATGATCATTTTTATGTCACTTCAGTCCTTTGGGTCAATGTGCAATCTTTATCTGGATTATTCCCAAGGCAGTAAAAATGCATCAGATTCCAAATTGCTTTCATTATTAGCCAATGCCACTGAAATACTGTAGTGCCTCTGCACTGGAGTTTCAGATTGTGTGTGTGTGTGTGTGTGTGTGTGTGTGTGTGTGTGCGCGCATGTGTATGAAAATGTTTTCTTTCCACCATTTCAAAATATATCTGCAGTTTTATGTGATGTGTTTCTGATTATAATTGAAGATTATTACTCAGGGTTAAATCTGTAATTGTTTGGTACACCTCAGACATTATAGTAGCATTAAATGTTAATCAAATCCTTAATTTCAAAATGTGGTTCAGAATATAGAGAAATTTACTGTTATCCTCTTGTTCAGAAGAGGAATCACTGTTGTCTCCCTAAATCATATTAAAAAATCCATCTACCATATTTTTTCAGAGTATAAGACGCATCAAGATTTTGAAGAAGCAAAGTAAAAAAAAAGTTTTTGCACTCTGCAAACCTCCCAAAAACTGCCCATTTTCATAAAAAAAGGGGCATGCATAGCCTTTATGAGGCTTATAGAGTGCTCCTGGGAGCTGGGGGGGACAAAAACAAGCAAAAAACTGCCCATTTTTTGCTCACTCCTGCCCTCCACAGCCCCCCAGGAACACTCTGGAAGCCTCCTAAAGGCTATGCACAGCCATTTTGGTGAAGGGGGCAGGGTTTTGGGCAGCCAAAAATGTTGTATTCAGTGAATAAGACGCACCCAGATTTTCATCGTCTTTTTTGAGGGAAAAAGATGCATCTTACATTCTGAAAAATACGGTACATACATCTGCTTTTTCTGGATTCTAGAAATGACAGGAGTCCATTCTGCTATCCTAACATGGATCATTCTTGTGTAAGTGCTTCTTTTACTTTCTCATTAGAATCATACTTCTATTTATATCATAGTTATATTTGAATGTTTATTTACATTCTATTTACAATGCAGCTCTATTTGAACTTTAACAAAGCTTATATAGCTCTCCTGTATATGCAAACACAAATAATTTGTCTGTAGATTTGTCTTCCTTGAAATTACCATGAAAGCAGTCTTTATATTCAAGTTATCCATCTGTTTCTCCTTAATACCTGTTATGCACAGCAGTGTTTTTATAATGTTATGCTTCATCTCTGAGCTAATGTCTTCAGCACTGATTGCGTTTCTACTAATTCTTTGATATGGTACATTTTTCCAATAGTTTTGGCAATATGTCTTGCCATCTAGTGCTCAACTTTCCTTCCTGCATTAAATTTGATTTGGACTGTCCATTTACCTCCAACAGTTTGAGGAATGAGAAGCAGCTGGTAATAGTCCAAGTCTCATTTTTGTGAAGAGAATATATTTTTCCTATGACAACTTTTGGCAGTGCCTTTCCAGCAAGTTGTTTCTGCTACCTCACTTATTTTCCCAGCATGGAAGAATCTATAGCTTGTATTCTTTTAGTTTTCCATCTTAATAATCTGATCTTAAAGTCTGGTTCCTGATGGAGTTGTATCTCACCAGAGGGATTGTCTGGTTTATACCAACAGAACTTACAAGTTCTGATTCTATATCCCAGCAATTCTAAATGACAGGTGTTTGATTTTTTTTTCTCAGCATCCCTCCAAAACCAAAATATTGGTTTAGTTTTGACTAAACCAATCATTATTTTCTCTCAGTGTGAAGCTGGACTACTTATTTATTTCTTCTATCCCTACTAGGTGGACTAACTAATAATACTCTATAAATGTTGTGCATCATAGCAGGGTTATTTGTTTGAATTGTTTAATAAATTTATCTTGTATAGAATTAGATTTTCTCAAGTTGGCAGACATATGAAGGCACATAAACACCCACCACACAAAAAAGGCAGGATGTTTTATCATTAGCTTGTTGAAAACAAGGAAATATTTCATATAACAAGATGTGTTGCTGAATGCTAGTTCATCTATTTGATACAAATGTGTTTTTTTAGATGACTGAAATACTCAAGAAGCAGATGAATAGGATAGAATGGAGACATTTATAATGATCTTTTCAGGTTTCTATAGCAAATCACTAGGGATTGAAATTACAGAAGCAAGAAGAATTGGTGGCAAGGGGGAAAATGGATGGATAAAATAAAATCCATCAGCAAGTATACTATGAACATAAAACAAAAAAGTACAGGACACTCACAATAAATGTCAATTTTTAAAACTTTTTAAAACTGGAGAAATCCAAAGAAAATAGCCAGTTCCAATGCTCTGGTTTCTGTGACATACATGGAATTAAAATGACCTAAACAATATCACACATTTTGAATTTGGCAGCAGGACCTCTGTCTTTGTATAAAGAACATTTGCCAAAAAACAGGTCATACAATGTATCTGCTTCCATTACAGCTTCTCTGCAATATCTAATGATGCTGCTCACATCTAGGCAAGATGAGTAGCATATAATTCAGATGATGGTAGATATATTAGATCAGGGGTGTCAAACTTGCAGCATCAACTGTCATCACGTGACATATTGTGACTTTTTTTCACTTCCCTAAAATGGGGGTGGGGTAGTGTGTGACGCATTTGGCCCATGGGCCATGAGTTTGGCACCCCTGCATTAGATAAATAGGTGATAGATAAATAAATAGATGATAGATAGATAGATAGATAGATAGATAGATAGATAGATAGATAGATAGATAGATAGATAGATGATAGATAGATCTAACTTATGTTCAAGGCTGAAAAAACACTTCTTTACATACTGTCTCTAAAGTGTGCCATATACTGCAACTGCTTCCTTTTTTTCCAGATTAACGTTAATTCACAGAGTAATCATGTTCATTTCAATTCTGACAGAATTAATCTAGAATTATGGAACCATATACTTGCATGATATCATTAGGCTATTAAGTCCAGCCCCTGTTTATCACAGGAATCAAATTAAAGTATCTTTAACAGATAGCTGTTTCCTTGAAGATGACCACTAAGGAAGCCATGAAGATGGTACTGGGTATAATATCTAGAAGCCATTAACGAAACATCAAGGGCTAAAGTCTTCCTTATACTCTGGGAAAGGAGATACCTTTTAGAAGGCAGAAAGAAGCTCAGGCTGGTGCTTCTCTGACTCACTTCACTTCTAAGAAACATAGAATTGTGAAATTCTAGTTAGAACATCAAAATCCTAGGCTTTAATCTTGGGAAGAAGCTGTATTAGGAGATTGGTTTACCGCCCTCTCCATTGCTCTTGAAAACTTGAGTATAAAGGGGAAAATGAGTAAACTTGAGTAAAATGACTTCATCTTTGAGAAAGCATTACCTTATCACATGCCTGACACTATACTACTGTGTTTGAACAGCTCTTGGCTACAACCTTCCATAATGGAGGAACTCATTAAGAAGTGTCCCATCACAGATCTTTTCAGATTTTGAAAATTTTGCAGCAAGATCAGAGGAGATTTTTTAAAGCAGAAAATCAATCTTCCTTCCACGTAATTTCTCAGGGTGCCAGTATGGTGCAGCACTCTCTCTTATCCTAGGTTGTTGATCATACTATAAGAATTACTTCTTTAGGATGACAGGATTCATTTCTCTTTTTAAGAGTTTCCAGACAAACATTCCAGTCCCATTATGCACATGAGTTCACACTCCATTGTTCACACGATGCTGGAACTGGAAGTTTGCAATTGTGAGTATTTTATGTGTATCCCTGTGCTAGCAGTGATGGTGAAGTCTTGGTACAGAGGAGCAAATCCTGCTTTAGAAGGGCAATATATCACTTCCTTAAGAGGATTCACTCTGTCTCTCACTAACTAGGATGCTGGCATAACGGTGTGCTGTCATAATTAAGGATAAGAGGCCAAATGCAGAATTTTTCCAAACTAGCATTAAGAATTTGGAAGGCAACAGAAATTTCCCACTACAGCAAGCATAGACATATGAGGAAACATTAGCAATTTTAAAAAATTGAAGAGGAGAAAGGGTAGTATTAGTATGGACCTAATGGGGTGGGACAAAATACTCAGTTACTATCTGGCAACAGGGATTGATTGGCCAACTATTATGTCTACTTAATTATTAGCCAGAAAGGTCAGAGCTTAGTGCTTGTCGGGTCCTTATGCCCAAGCTGCCTAAAAATGTTTAAAACTATCTGGGTTGGGCTCAACAGCCTTTTAAACTTCAAAGGAACCAGAGGTAGAAAGGCTGCCTTAAAAAGGTGTTCCATGAGCAAGCCTTTCTTCCATTTACTTCTCCACATGCCTCTTCAAATCATAATAGCCTCACTGCATCACAGGGAGATACTAACAGACAGCAATGAAGCAATAAAAGCTCTCAGCTTCTCTTGGGTAGCTGCAGTTGATCATACCAGAGATGGTTTGTCAAGCACATCTCCCTTACAAATAATTAAAAGCATGACCGGGGAATTTAAACCGGTCTGCTTTCTTGAAATAAATGCATGCTAACCAATAGGATACAGCAAACTTGAAATTCACTCCCTTGCTCTGTGGTGCCTTTCCTTTGGTCTTTTAGTTAGATGTGATGGGCTGCTTCAGGAAGTCTGCAAAAAATAGATGCAAGGCAGTGTGTGTGTGTGTGTGTGGCTGTGTGTGTGTGTGTGGGTGTGTGTGTGTTCAGGCATTTAGCGTAAGTCATTTGCCAATTATATGCCTCCAGGAGCTCTGAGGAGCAATGGAAGCACTCTGCAAATAGAGCACCACTAAAAAGAATGCAGCTGTTTCATTTTCCAAAGCCCTGTGGTTTGGGATGTTAAAGCAAAGGAGGCCATAGCCTCATTTTTGATATAATATACTGAGAGTGGGTTGACTCCATAAACATAAATGTGAGTGTTAGTGTGCCATGTTAGTGCTAAATTTGAGAAGAGAATCCACCTTTTCTACATATTTTACCTTTCTTTTCAGGCTTCATATTCAAATTTGAATTAATAAGAAGGGTTCTTTGCTTTCATTAGACCCATTGCCACAAAAAAGCATGCTACTTGAATTCAAAGTTAATTATTATCATATTAGAAGCTATATTCCAACTTCTGGATCCTAACATTCTGGATTTATTTAACCCATGTATGATTATTTAATTCATCTAGGAATTCAGAAATTACATTGCAGATTTGAAAAAAGATTATTTTCAGTGCATTTGAGCTTATGCTGTACCTTATTGGATTAACAACAGTATAGCAGGAGCAGAAAATGTTTTTGAAGCTTTGAGAAACAAGCTTTATTCTGAGAATTTAAATATATTTTTGTCAACCTAAGCTGAAGTCTGATACTGCAAAGTTACAATTCATATGCCTTCTAAAACCAATAATCTAATTTTACTTTAAGACAGTTTGGATGAAGTCTCTGTCCATGGAGGATTTTTTTTTTTCAAAAACTAAAGGATATAACATGTTTTGGTATTTTTAGATTGTTTGCCTCTTTGGTGACATATATTCTGAATATAATAAAGCTGCAACAAAAGGGGCAGCACCAGGCAACTACTAGCTATTTACCTGCTTAGCAACAACTTTCAAATTGCTAACTGGTATTGTAGCTGATAAAGTCCAATAGCATCAAGTTGAAAACAACCTCCCCCCCCCACATTATATGTAGCCAAGATATTGCAATGGACTTTGGAATGGGCAAATGTGCTTCCCTTACTATCAACAGGGGGGGGGGGATAGTGAATACTGAAAAAATTAAAATGGCCCATGGAAATAACATCAAAAGTCTGGATGAAAATGATCACTACAAATACCTGGGCATCTTTCAAGCACACTGAAGTGTAGAAAGTTAGACGTAAATACATCATGAGGGAGAAGAAGATCTTAAAGTTCAAATTCAGTGGAGGAAATATCATCAAGGCAATGAGCAAGTGGTTATATGGTAATTCCAGTCATTAGATACACAGCTGGATAGTAGACTGGACTCAAGCAGAATTAAAAGCCCTGGATAGCCAGACAAGAAAAATAATGAGAAGGAATTCAGAGGTGGGTTGCTCCCAGTTCGGCCCAGTTCTGGTGAACCGGTAGTGGCAGCAGGAGGAGGCTCCACCCACCTGCCGGACTCTTCTGTGTATGCCCAGAAGCATCGCATGCATGTGAACAAACTGATAGTAAAAAAAATGGAAACCCACCACTAAATGAATCCTGCTCCTCATTCATTCACTGCAACAGCCTTGCAGTGATGTTGACAGACTTTACTTGCCAAGGAAAATACATGAAAGTGTGGAATGTTGCAAGTACACCAAAAGATTGAAGAAGAAAAAAGGGCCTTGAATAGCTGTAGGATAGTGAAGAAGATGCATTGAAGCAAGAAAACCCAAATGAACAACAAAAAAAAGATGTAGCAAGGTGAAGTATTATAATCAGTACATTAAGAGGGGGGAAACTGGCAGACAAAGCAGATAACAATAAAATAGATTATACCTAATGGTGGAAATTCCATCAATACCTGGGCCATAGTTCTGATAGGATTCTCTACTGGAATTATTAACTGGACAAGAGTATCTGGACAGTTTGGACTGAAATACAAGAAAACTGATAACTATTGACTTCCAGTTGTAATTCCAGCACCATCGGAAGCCTGATCTGTGAACTCTGAGGCCAGCTTTGATCTCTCCTTATTGGAGGGTTCAGATTCAGACCATAGCCACTCTGTAGGAGTGGTGAAGCAAAGAGGGACCACCTGGCAGGTAAAGGAGAGCCACATCTCCCTTCCCTGATTAGGCAAGCCCCCTCAGCTGATGACAGGGAGCAATAGCAGCAAACATGGCTTCCAAAGACAGCCTGAAAACCTAAAACATGCAGGAAGAGAGAAAGTGAGTGGCTTGTGAACTGGATAAGAGAATATTTTCATTGAAAAATGACCCCAAGAATTTCAAGGGGGAAGCATATGGGAACTATTGGCTAGTGGCGGAACAAGCACATTAAAAATCTGAATATTTAAGAAGAGAATTTTTTAAAGAAAATTAAAGCAAGGAAAATTGAACTTTTAAAGTGAAGACATGGGATTGAAAAGGTATTTTAAAAAATACTGAAATTTAATGTGGAGGTTTTTTTTACAATTATAAACGTTGCCCTACTACTGAATTTATAATTTAAAACAATTAAAATTGGACTATTAACATTACGCAGAGAGGCAGTACCAAGTTGAAGTCTGAGCCCCATCTGATGCTAAAAGAAAAGCTGTACAACTTTGGGACTGTTTAAATTGCCGGATTATAAGTATTTATCTAAAAATTGTTGGAGACTTATACAATAAACAAGACTTTTAACCAAGTGATTTTGAATATTGTTGAGCAAATTAAAGTGATTGGGACAGATAAACTCCTGGTTTCTTTTTTTAAAAAATTGGATTGTCTGTAAAATGGAAGCAAATGGAGACAATGAAATGGATCTGATCTACCAAGACATTAAGGATTTTATAAAAGAACAACACAAGGAGATGAAGGAAATATTTGGTTGAATAGATCATATAGATCAAAAATTGGAAAATATAATACAAGGAACAACAAATAAAGAACAGGACACTGAGAAAAGAATGGAATCACTAGAAAAAGCAGAGGAGTCAGCAGAATTGGGAAAACAACAAAAAGAAGACAACAAGATATTAGTACAATTGATGGTGAATAAGGGATTAGAACAGAAGGAAAATATTCTAAAAGATGTGAAAAGGAAATGGGAGAAACAGGAAGACAGCTGGAGAGAGGAAAATGGGTTAGAACAGGTAGCCATAGAACTAGAAGGTGAGGCAAAAGGGCAAAAGGAGAGAGAACTAGAGGGCATAGTTACAACACAGATTCAAAAGTAGGTGAAATAAAAGAATTAAAAGAAGTGTATGGGAGACAATTCCCCCCAAAAAGAAGACTAAAAATTTGGATGAGGGTGAAAGATATGGGATAAAGGAAAAGAAATGGAATGTAAAGCAAAATATGCTATGAAAGTATTTTAACAAAGTGTACGAATATTAGAACTATATAAGTTGGAAAACTTTAAAAAAAGAAAATTCATAGCTATTCAGTATGCGTTATAACCTCATAACGTTGTTACTAAATTATACCTTCCCTACAGAAAAGAAAGCAGGGGTTACTTCAAGTCATATAAACTGTTGAAGAAGAAAAGCATATATTGACTGATTACATGAGACTGAGAAGAATACCATTTATACAAGTTAAAAATTGGAGCTTACTCAATATGTAGGAAAGAAGTGAAATAATGTATTTACATTATTGATATATAACGTGAATATGTATTATGTAACATAAAATAAAGCAATACAAGACGTAAACAGAATGTTGGCAAGAAAAGTATTACATGGTCAATTTCTACAAAAGATTGAGGGGAAAGTGGATAAAGATAAGACCTGGCAATAGCTTACAAATGGAACATAAAAAACCCCCAAAAAACTAATGGCTTGATTTTGGTTGCTCATGAACAACCTATTTGAGCTAATGCAATTAGGTCAGAATGGAAAAATCATCAAATGATTCAAAGTGCAGCTTGTGCAAAGAATCAGAAGAAACATATTCTCAGCTCTGCAAGAAGACTGCACAAACTGATCATAAACAACAACATTGCAAAGTCACACAAATGATTCAATGGAACCTCTCTAAAAATATCATGTATCAGTAATGAAAAATTGGTGAGAGTATATAGCATAGTTTAAAACATAGTTGAAAATTAGCAGATTAAACTACTGTGGAATTTCCAAATACAAATAAAGTGTTGCCTCATAACACACCAGATTTAATTGTGGGGGGAAAGAAGAAAGCGTGCAATTGATGTGACAATATCAGAGGATAGTAAAATCAAAGTTAAAAATTGGAGAATATCCACAAAGTACCATGATCTGGAGGTTTGAAATTTTACTCCATAAGCTGTTTGCAGTCCAGTAGATATTGGCACTCTGGGTGCCATATTAAAATGCTGGAAGACACTTAGAAAATCTCTGCATTGATAAAATTTCCATCATCAATTACGAAAAGCCACAATGCCTGGATCCTCATAGATATTATGCCTACCCATTACTACATCCTAGATTCTTGAGAAGAACTCAATGTGTATAAAGGCCAATGCCAGCTAAACATCTGGCAGCTGTATTTTCACAATTTTGCAAATAATAATGGCACAATTTATTATAGACTTATAACCAGTCATAACGATGAACATTGACCCTCTGAAGGAAATATAAAAAGACTTGATAAAAACTCTCCCAATAAATTGAAAAAAAGTAGGAATTGCCATCACCATGACTACAATCACTACCATAATCACTGAATGGTTCCATCGTAGTTGATCACTTCAAAATTTCTAATACTCTACTATATCTTCAAATTGCCAGTCACACTAATAAAAATAGAATTTTGAAGGGGGAATATCTGCCTATGAATTACACAACTTGTATTATAGCAACTATACAAGAATAGATAGTGATACTTAGAAACCTGCCTCATAGAGATAGTTTTCATTCTTCCTTTTTCTTCTTGCTCTGCTTTATTCCAGGATTATTCTCAACTGTCAGTGGGTTCCAATGTTTCAGACAGAGAGGACCTTCTTTTCATCCTTTGTATATGACCCTAGGGATGCCATGATTTCAAAACAGGACCTTCTCATACAAAACATTGGCTTGTATTAACCCAAGATCCTTCAAATATTAGCTTGATGCAGATACAAAGAACATGCAGAATGAACTCCTTTCTTATTACTATCATTTAATTTTCTAAAACACATATTGAGCAATGGAAGAATCTATTCAGCATGTCAAACATATAGCTGGACTTGAAAGCCAAGCAAGACAAGACTAATTAATCCGTCAGAGGAGACTCCTCAGAGGGCTGTAGGCTGTGGGAATCAAAAAAGAAGGCATCAATGGTAAATAACTTCTATATTACTGCATTAAAAAAACTTGCATGGATAAGTCAGTTCAGCTAACAGGGAATAAACTTAAATCTTGGGTATCATATGAAAAAGAAACAACCTAAAAGCTAAATACTAAAGTAGAGCAAAGATTTAGCATATTTCTTCCATCTGTCTCTCATTAGTTCAGGGGTGTCCAAACTTGGGAACTTTAAGACTTGTGGACTTCAACTTCCAGAATTTCCCAGCCAGCATGGCTGGCTGGGAAATTCTGGGAGTTGAAGTCCACAAGTCTTAAAGTTCCCAAGTTTGGACACCCCTGCATTAGTTTAATCTAAGGAACATTTTTGGTTTTGTGCCATAAAATGCTCTTAATTCTCAATTGGAATAGAAAACTGGAAGTAGCCTTTGAGGTGTTCTAGTCCTCTAGCAGGAGACCATACACAACTTCAGACAAACATTTGGCTATTGAGGCTCTTCTTTAAAAAGCTCCAGTGATGAAGTACCCACAACTTTTAAAGGCGAGCTGTTCCACTAATTAATTGTTCTCATTGTTAGGAAATTTCTTCTTAATTCCAGGTTGCTTCTTTCCTTGACTAGTCACCCCTAGTCCTTCTTTCCTTGTCACCCCTAGTCCTTCTTTTCTCTGGACCATCCATACCCAGTTCCTGCAACAGTTCTTCATATATTTTAGTCTTCAGATCTTTAATCATTTTATTTATTCTCTGCTTTTTTTCCCCAAAGTGTCAACATCTTTTTTTTTGTAATGTGATGACCAAAATTGGATCCAGTATTCCAGGTGTGGTCTTACTAAGGATTTATGAAGTGGTACTAATTCTTCATGAGGGATGTGGTGGCTCAGTGGCTAAGACACTAAGCTTGTGGATAAGAAGGTCAGCAGTTCATGAGTTAGAATCCCTAGTGCTGTGTAATGGAGTGAGCTTCCATTACTTGTCCCAGCTACTGCCAACATAGCAGTTCGAAAGCATGTAAAATTGCATGTAGAAAAATAGGGACTACCTTTGGTGGTGGCGTTCCATGCACCTTCAGCATTTAGTCATGCCAGCCACATGACCAGAGAGATGTCTTTGGACAACATTGGTTCTTTGGCTTTGAAATGGAGATGAGCACTGTCCCCTTGAATTTGGAATGACTAGCACATATGTGCAAGGGGAACCTTTACCTTTACTAATATGTCATGTGATTTTGATTCTATGCCTCTGTTTATACAACCAAGGATTGCATTAGTTTGTTTGGCCACTGCCACACACTGCTGGCTCATATTTAAGTCATCATCCACTAGGACTCTGAGATCCCTCTCACAGTTGCTGATTTTAAGCCAGGTTTCTCCTAATCTGTACTTGTACCTTTTGTTTTTCCTGCCTAGGTGTAAAACCTTGCTTTTCTCTACATTAAAATTCATGTTGTTGGATAGAGCCCATTGTTCAAGTCTGTAAAGATCTTTTTGGATCCTGAACTTGTTGTCTTCTTTTTCATAGCTAAATAATAGTTAAAATGATATTATAGGATTATAATAGATTTAATCATCTATTAAGCTGATAGGTTATCACACTGGCAACTGTGCCATTAACCAAAATAAAAATAATTACTCCTATTACATTTTTGAACAGTGCAATAGTGATAATAATAATGATGTAAAGTGCTCAGTGTCACCTTGCACTGAGAGATAAGCACCATATAAATTTGATAAATAAATAAATACTACCACATTGTTTAACAATGCAAGTGACATTATTGTTTTTTATTGAATTTTATAAAATTGAAAAATGTGAAGCTTTTAACAACATTTTTTTCCTTTGCTCTTGTGCCACCCTTAACTACAATATTATTCAGAAACTGCTGGATTATTCTGAATTTTGATTAACCAAAGAGGTCAACTTTTATTACAAACTGCATAAAAAACAATCAATTAAATCATCCATTTTAGGCCAATGATAATGGCTCACAGTTTTGATAACTTTAATTAATGCAGTTTTATAGTGCCAGGCAAATGCTTACATTATTTTAAAAAATAAAATTATAACCATTCATTTATAATGGCACTCATTCATGAAGAACTCACTAAAAGACAGAATCTGGTTTATTGCTTCTCCATAAAACATTGACACTGCTATTAAAGGTTGCAATAGTGATGCAATTGTTTTCAAATAATTTTAGAAATGCTACTAAGGCAGTTGAAAAATTAATATCAATCTAATCTATCAGAACTGTTCTCTGAGCCTTCATTTTGACATTGGTATCAACCTTTGTTACAGCCTTTGATCACAGATATTATTTTATCTTTCATTAAATCAGAACTGTGGAAGCTATGGTCACTACTGCTCAGGGCACCAGCTGTTATTTCCAAGTTATACAGTCTTACAATTGTGCCTAAGAGAAAAATCATTATTTTTTTTAAGAGGGTCAAATTACATTTCAGATTCTACAAGCTGGTTAAGTCAGATGCATCTCTGACATAAAACCCTTTGCAAGGTGTTTCATTCACGTTTCAGTAGTATTCTATGAATTACAAGAAGGCTTAAAAATAAAGAAGATTAAATCTGTAACAAACTTGGCATTTTTTCCCCTTTTCCTTTTTGAACAGAACTCATGCTTCAGATCACTTCTTTCCTTCCAATCTTGGGGGGGAGGGGGAGTTTGAAAGAAGTGTTGTCAGCTTGGATTCCATGCTGAGAGAATAAGAGAGAGAGGATGCATACCAGTGGTGGGTTCCGAATCCCATTCCAACTGGTACGGGGTCGGTGGCAGCCACATGGACGCGTGCAGTGTGCGCATGTGTCTTAGCGCCTCTGCAACGCTCCAGCTGCTCAGCAGAGTGTCGCGCAGGCACTATATGCACTGTGCATGTGTGCGGAAGCACCAAAGACTTAAAAGACCGGTAAGGAGCTCGGGCGGGTGGGCGGGCCCTCCGGAGCACCATACTGGAACGGTATCCGATGCTCCGTGCAGGCTCCGGTACACCTGTACCAGGGCATACTGCCTGCAACCCACCACTGATGCATATCTACTAAAGTATAAGCACATAAGATGTGTACGCAAAACAAAGGGGATGAATGGTGGTGCTATATAGAAGGGACAACAGTGTTTTAGTCATTAAAAAAGTGGGGTGCTCTTCTGGAAAACACTGACTTCAAATGCCAATGTCACAGAATTGCTTAGTTTGGAATATAAACCTCTCGTATTCCCAAGGAGACAGCCATCCTCAATAATTCTTCACTAGTTCAGAAAGCAATTTCTTTGCTGAGAGGGCTGGAAATTCCCTAATAAACTGCTTTGAATTCATTTGTCTCCAAGGGCAGGCTGTCTTTATTGCTCTCTCCTTCCACCAAGCATTCTGATTCTTAGTGAAACACCACCAGATGGTGATCTTCCCATGACTATACAATTATAGAAAGTTCCCCCTTGTCCAGAAAGCATAATGCTACCATCATAGAAAGCCACATTCAAATATATATGTTAGTGAATATTCTGAGATACCATTTGTTTTTAAATCTAGGCTTGCCATGGTGATTCTGATACTAAAGATGGATGTATGGATCACTTGAAATCTGCTTATCTTTAATACCTATTTTAGTTGACAATATTCTGGCCTATTGTTTTTCTGCAGATTTTCAAATGTGAATAAAAAAATTATAGAAATGTGTAACTTTTTTGAGTATTGCAGTTTCTTTATGAAATGTCAAGTATCTATTTTCTTTCTGTTTTCAGATTATGTATTAATTTTGTTCTTCAATGGTTTATGGAGCATTAAGATTACACAGAAAATTTAAGGATTTAAGGAATTTAAGGAAAACATTGCAGGGTATGAAATCACTCAGTTGCAAAACATTGGGCCTGCTTTGTTCTATCAAAAGAGAAATTTAGAGTTATAACTTGATGCATATATACATGGAGTTAAAATAATTAACATGATAACTGGGGAGTGTGTTGTGCCATCAGATTTGCCTCTCTACTTGGAGCACACTAGAAATCAATAGAGATGGGATGGGGCAGTTATTGAGCTATTTATTTCTACCTGATTATGGAAGTTCTCCCAATACAGTAAAAACTGAGTCATATTTTGATATTCATGTGTTGCTTGCTTCCTGCTATAGAGGAAGGAGGAGAAGAAGCTGTTATGAGAATAGATGTTTCAGTTGTGGGGTCCTTGGTATTTTCTGAACTTGTTTTCTTGCAGACATTTCATTACTGGACTAGCTAACATCATCAATGCTATAAGGGAATGGAGGTTCTTGTTTTTAAATATTAGTGACTTGCCAGTGTTGGTGGGACTGTTCTTAATGGTTCTTGATTAGGCTGTTGTTTAATCTTAGCTTGTTTGTATTAGTTGACAAAGAGAAATTATTACTTTTTGCATTCAAACTGGAATAACTTTTTTCCTTTCCCAGCAAGCTCTCTAGTTAGGCACCTTCAAATTAGCTACTCTTGAAGTCCAACTCATATTAGTTGTAGCCAAAGATATTCAATAATATTTTAAATTGTGTTTGGGTTTTTTTAAATTCACCAATCATAAAGGATTCATCCATTCTAAAGAAATGTAGGAAAGAAACCACCAAATAAACATCTTCTGAAATATACGTAGCTCAATAGTCAATAATCAATAAAGCTGAGCTAGAACTACTTTAGCGACTCCTGAAATTCTATGAATCCCCTTTCTTCTTGTTGTTGTTGTTAGTTGCGAAGTTGTGTCCGACCCATTGCGACCCTATGAACAATGTTCCTCCAGGTCTTCCTGTCCTCTACCATCTTCTGAAGTCCATTTAAGCTCACGCCTACTATAAATGATTCCATTTAGCCACCTCATTCTCTCTTGTCCCCTTTTTCTTTTGCCCTCCCTCTTTCCCAGCATTAGGCTTTTCTCCAGTGAACTCTTCCTTCTCATTAGGTGGCCAAAGTATTTAAATTTAATTTTCAGGATCTGGCCTTCTAAAGAGCAGTCAACGTTGATCTCCTCTAAGACTAACCAGTTTGATCGCCTTGCAATCCAATGGACTTGCAGGAGTCTTCTCCAGCACCATAGTTCAAAGGCCTCCATTCTTTGGGGCTCAGCCTTTCTTATGGTCCAACTTTCACAGCCATACATTGCAACTGGAAAAACTATAGCATTGTCTATATGCACTTTTGTTGGCAGGGTCCCCTTTTCTAAGGATGGCTTTTCCATCTATGAATCAGTTTTTAAGTAGCAATTTCTGAAAACAGTGTGTATGTGAGAGAGGAGGGGTGCAAATAAAAGTGAGACAACTCCTACATGCAAGTTTGAAGTCTCAAAGAAGAGAACACAAAGCATCAATAATTACAGTTATATATGCAATAGGTCCATCTTTCCTAAACAATGGTCCTTTCTGGTTTTAACGAGAGTTTGAGTATTTTGCTGCAGTTGAAAGAGACCCATTTATTATCCTCGTCATACAGAACTCTTGATGTAGTTTTCATCCTATTTACAATAGGTTATGAAGGAGCCAAAAGTTTACATACAGCACAAATACCCTGGTACAGAGCATATAAAGTAGGATATAGAATTATAGCCAAAAAATGGTTTTCTCTCATTCTCTAGGGACTTCTTGGTTCCTTGATTTATGTCCTTCCAGGCCCTCTATAACTCATTAAGATTTAACAATGTAATATCATGATTACTCAAGTATCTCAGTCACATGGTGGTTGTATCTGCTTGTACAGCAGGAGCACATTAGTTTAGAACAACTAACACAGTAGGATTAGTTGTGGGGGAACTGCAGGAAAAATCACAAGGATTCTAAAAAGCTTTCATCCATTGAATCTATTCATTCTAAATTTAAAATTTGGGGCTTCCCTTTTCAAAGAGGAAAATAGATCACTACAACATGGAAATAAATTGCTTTCTTTTATAAATTTAGCAATTGGTAGTAGAATCGCCAGAGCAGAGAAATGATTTACAAAAATGTAGAGATTCCAAATTGGATGAAGTTTCTTGAAAACTGACAAGGATGTAAACATATTATCATCAAATTACAAAATATTATGATGGTGACAATGTTAGATACATCCCTGATGGGCTTATATAGGTAACACTCCATGTTGGCTGTACACGTATTAGTATAAATTTTAGCTCCTTTCACAAAAAACAATGAGGGAACTTGATTTATAAAGGACATATAAAGGTCATATAAAACAATTTTATCATGCATTACATGAATAGGCCTTATAAACTGACTAGGGTGAAAAAGATATAGGTTTCATCATATTTCATAGCTGGATTTTTTTCTACTGGTATACAGAGAGAGAGAGAGAGATGATAGAGATAGATAAATATCAATTGTGTGTGTGTGTGTGTGTGTGTGTGTGTGTGTACACATATAGGTAAAGGTTCCCCTTGCACATGCATGTTAGTCATTCCCGACTATAGGGGGTGGTGCTCATCTCCATTTCAAAGCCAAAGAGCCAGCGCTGTCCGAAGAGGTCTCCATAGTCAGGTGGCTGCTTGACTAAATACCAAAGGCACACAGAACGCTGTTACCTTCCCACCAAAGGTGTCCCTATTTTTCTACTTGCATTTTTACATGCTTTCAAACTGCTAGGTTGGCAGAAGCTTGGAGAAGTAATGGGAGCTCACTCCATTTTGTGGCACTAGGGATTCGAACCATTGAACTGCCAACTTTCTGATCGATAAGCTCAGTGTCTTAGCCACTGAGCCACCCTTTATATACATATACATACGTACATTTACACTGCTTTTACCAATAGCACCATGGATTGCAAGCTAAAATATCAGTGCAAAGGGTTATGAGGATATGACTGGGGATGAATAAGCATAGGAACTCTCCAGACAGCTTTCGCTGGGGAAAGACCAGATGAGACTCTCAGGCAGTGTGTGCATCAGATTTAGCCTTCTTGTGTTTATATAAGAAATCGAGACTGGTTCTTGCTTGAGTCTGCCTCCTGTTCAGGATGGTTGCTCTCTAACAATAAGAGATAATAAATAATTAAATAAATAAAACAAACAAACAAACACTTGAGTCAGACACCATTCAATAGAGAGATTTATATAAGTATAAAAAGTGGGCATATGTTATTTGAAATAATAGCAATTATCAGAAATCTTGATCTAAGAATGCTGGATTAGTTTTCTTTCTAAAAACATTCTGTATGGAGATTGTGTTGTATGGAGATGCTATTGTTTCTGCTGTCAAAGCATATGAGACTTCATAAATGACTCAGCTTTTGCTGAATACCTAATTAAAGTCACATTTTCTTTTATGTTATTTTTATGTTATTATACCATGGTCTTTGCTTCAAATAGCTAAAATCTACAGCAACTAATTACCATTATTATTCCTTAGTAAAAATATTCTCAACTGGGTTTTAGATTACACTTCCATAAATTTCTTGGGATATGACTCATTGAATTAAGTGAAGTTTACATATGAACAGATCACCACTGATACAGAGAGATAGATAGAGATACGTTATTCATTTATTTATTAATTAAATTTATATAGCCTTCCATCTCACTAAAAGCCACTCTGGGTAGCACACAACAATCCAATGCAACAACAAGTGTAAAAAGGACAGGTATAAAATATAAAAATCCATATTTATAAATATCATAAAACTCAAAGACATACAGATTATCTTATCAAAAGCCAGGGAAATTAAGAGATCCAGGCAATTCAAATGGTTATAAAGATTTATTGAAAGCTTAAGCTCTCTATAAGAATATGAACTACTAATGGCCAAAATAAATTGCTGGAAGACAAGAGACAAGGGAATTCAAGGTTGGCTAGATTTAGATTGTGGATATGAAGGGACTCATGACTAATGACACATTTGACCCCTTCCTCAAGATCAGCCTGATCATCTCCTGCATTATCTCTATTAAGAATACCCTATTGGATCAGACTGAAGATATATCTAATCCTGAAATGATTAACCAGTTTCTTAGGAGACATTTATAAGAGGACATTAGCATCTTCCCACTTCTGTTCTGGAATGCAGGGTTTATCTGAACAATACCTTTAATTTGTTTGTGACCAATACCCATGATGGCTTGATTCTAAATGGGTTTAAGAACCTGACTGATGGAAATTTGTTCCCTTATCAATTTATGCCACTCATTACTTCATCGATGCAGAGGTGGATGATACCATCTTCTTGCCTCTTCCATCCCAATAAATGTTTTGTGATTTCAATTAAAAATGTATGCTTTACAACCTACTACTTTGAAATTAGTATACAGGATTCCTTCTAATGGTAACTGCAATAAACACCAGCTGTGATGGTGCAGTGGTTAGAAAGCAGTATTACAGGCTAATCAGCCCACAGCCAGGAGGTTGATCCTGACTAGTTCAGTGTTTACTCAGCCTTCTATCCTTCCAAGGTTTGTAAAATGAAAACCCAGATTGTTGAGGGCAATATGCTGACTTGGTAACCAGTTAAAAAAGCTGTAAAGATCTATAGAGTGGTTCATAAGTCTAATTGCTATTGCTAATCACAATTTTGATTGGCTATAGTGCTTGAAAGCCCGCCCACCCAACCCAGTCCCTGATCACTGTCCTAGGTGGCCAGTTTGTCTGGAAGGCTGAGCTGTTCTAGTCCCTGCTAGCTTGCAGTTTACATTTGTCTGTTTTTGTTTGTTTATTTGTTTTTGTAGATCTAAAATGGCATGTTAAATCAAGGAGTTATTCTTAACCCTTCTTAGAAAATCATGCTCAGTTCAGGCTTTTCATCTACAAGTGGGTATCCTATTTGTTTCTACACCAGCGAAAATGCTCTCCAACTAAGTACTGCAAACCTCTTTTCCTTTTCTAAAAAACATATTCATATTGCAACGTCTACAACTACTTTGTTTCTATGGAGCAAAATTGTCAGTTCTTCCTTGGTGCAGAGTTTTTGTGTACCTATATAAAAGGCAAGAATTAAACAAGAACCTTTTCTCTATTGCTTTGTTGATTGCACTATAATGGTATCAAAAAGATGAGAATGGAAGGAGAGAAGAGATCTATGCTAGCGTCAGAAATTATATTGTGGAAGGATATATGTAGATAAAGGTCTCCATCTATACAAATATCAGAGAAATCAAAAGAAAGGCACAGGGACTAGGGAAGATGGACAAATCACAAAAATGAAAAGGAAGGAATAGATGAGCCAGCCTACAAAGTAGCCATCTACTAAGCCTTATCTTCTCTGGAAATAGCGAAAAGCAAGAAACAGAGGTACAACCAATAAGACCTTCTGGTAGCCATAATTCAGACTAAGCACCAACCTAGCTCTATTGCACCAACACAACTCAGGGCAGAATTGTTTATTTCAAAATGAATGAAGAACAGCATAGGAGATAGTAGGCTTCAGTGTAGAATTGCCCTCAAACACTTTGGCAACAGCTTATAATGCATTCATTTGGAGTGTAAGCTATCACCTTCTCCTGTTGAGCAATTCTCCTTCTATTATGCTCTCTCATACTTACATTTAAACTAATTGCTTTCTTGTAGGTAGATGCTTACTGGACAAACACATGTAAAGTGAAACATATAAACTAAGTTAGCCTTATTCATACAAAATCAAAATGCACAGCCAACATATGCAAGCAGATGTTTGTTTTCATTTTCTCAATATTTCCTGAATAAAGTCCACTATAATGTTTGTTATAACAGGATCTCCTCATTATTATAGAAGTTGTAGCACTTGTGTGACATGCACTATGTCCTTGGTCTTGTGTTCTTCTGCTTTAAATAGCAGAAATGTAAGTGTTTTTTTATTGTTTGATTTAATAACTATTTTCTTTCTCTAAACTGCCTACTTTGTCTCTGGGCTTTGAGGAAAAAACAGCAGAAAATAAAAACAAAATTTAACTGGAAATATGATAAAATAGTATATTGCTGGATATGAAAAAGGGCCCAGTGGAAGTAAATAGCTAAGAAAGAAAATAGTACATGCATTTTATATTTGTTTCTCCCAGGGTTCAAATCAAGGTCATTGTATATGTCAGACTTGTAGACTGAAAATGTAGGCAATTCATGAAAATAATTTATTATATTATGTTATGTTATGTTATGTTATGATACTATATGAT
Organism: Natrix helvetica; assembly: GCF_964273705.1. Taxonomy (NCBI): domain Eukaryota; kingdom Metazoa; phylum Chordata; class Lepidosauria; order Squamata; family Natricidae; genus Natrix; species Natrix helvetica. Next base: position 88,418,939 of record NC_138550.1, on the reverse strand, counting down.
ACTATATTATATTATATTACATTATATTATATTAATAGTAGTAGTTTGATAGCTTCAAATATCACATCATAATATGTGATTCATCTTTCTATATTCCTTTTATTAATCAAGGGAGGGACTTAGCATGTGAATTTCAAACAATGCCATAAATCTACCAAATTATTTTCCTTGTGCATTCACCTACCTCAATCATTGTGTCAGAACATATTTGCTTTGCCACTTTGATAACATGAACATGAATTAAGCTGAGGTACTAATCTGAAGCATTTTGATTATGCATAAATAGAATGTACAGAAGTGCTTTTAACATTTTAAATCACTTACTAATGTCTTTATTCTTGCCATATGTTCTGACACCTAAGTCTTCAAAGAAAATTCTGAATGAATAAAAATGTGTTTCTAGTTTCTGTCCCAGATATAACTCCTGGGATATACAATATTTGAAATGTCTGTAACTACTTGACTTTAGATCACAAACTGCATCTAAAACCTTTTCCATCTTTCTTTCTAGCTTTTTTTTAAAAAAAATTCTATATCTTTCTATCATTTCAATATTACTGCTAGGGCTGGGAGTAAATGACAGGTCATGGCTCAACGTCAGCCAACTGGCTTCCTGCCCAGTAGGGAAGGGACATGGAAATAAGTAGAAAGTAATGAACATTGTTTTCCCAGTGGTTTATATAAATGTTCATAAATATAAATTTGAATTGCTGGGAAAATATTATGTAATGGTTCCAATCCAAGGCCACTTTTTTCAAAGAATGATGTTGGAATAAGACTGTCCATCTTACATTTTAATTCATTGCTAAAGATATTGGCGTACTAGTAATGCAAAAAGTGCTAGTAGGTTAGTCTGTTGAGAGAGAGAGAAAAAACACTTTTTCATGCACCCTATGTCCTGTTACTGTTCAGATTTGAAGCAAATTGGATCTAATTTGTGCAGAACTGGAAATAAAGCATACTTTATTTCCGTACTTTTCTTTATCCCAATTCTTCCTAACTGTGTAAATTGCGAGTTGTTATAGCAGACCCAAGAGTGCTTTTTCAAAAGGTAGGTGTTTTTTCCTTGAAAATGTTTAGATTTTTTATCTAAGAAGCTTCCTCAGTTCAGAGCATCTTCAAGGAAAAACCAAGTCCAGTTGCTTTTTGAAAAAACACCTTTGGGACAACCATGACCTGGTTGACTGAGAATTTGTTAGACATTTGTTATTGCAGAATTTCTTGTTTCCAAATTAATATGTGCATTTAAAAATGCATAAGAATATACACTTTATATTTATACTCTGCATAATCATAATCCTACTCAGACCTTTGCCCTGCACTGACATGAATTATTTACATCTCTGACTGCCCCAACTGAATAAAATAGTCTCGTTAGCAAGTTTGGCTAGATGTACTTGAGCCCCACTCCAGCCAGGAGCCCTGTAAAATCAGCATTTTTAATTACAAAAAAAAGTATTCTAAGAAAGTTCATCTGAACTCACATCAGATATCTCTTTAGATGTTCGTATTAAAAGATATAATATAAAATGCAAGCTTCCATGTGGAGGTTTTTTTGTTTTTTTTTTTACAAAAATGAGTCATGACCGGTGTTTTTTCCTTTGGAAGGAATATAACTCCAAGTAGTACCTTTGACACACATACTGTATTAGGCATTAATTTAAGGAAAACATTATTATGTCAACGTAGTTACCAAATGTGCTAATATATAATTAGGCATTAGTCTACCATTCTGTTTATAGTATAAAATGTGTTCACTTATCACAATATTTTGAAAAGTATCCTAAAATAAGACACAAGACGAAAATACACACCTGGTCATTTGCAGATTTATTTTACTTTTTTAAAGATGTAGTGTTTCAGACAACATTGCAAAAGCTATATACAGCTTTAATATGGAGATAATTAAACTTTCTAGCATTGTAATTAATTAGGAGACAATGCTGAATGGAATACACTACATAAAGAACTGCTCTGATCACAAATTTTCACCAGCAAAAGGTAACTTTTTCTGATGTGTGTGTGTGAGTGTGGGTGTTATTCAATTCATGTACCTAGAGAAATGGCATGGATAAGAACCAGCTCTCCATTGGTCTATGCTTAAAATGCAACCCATTCCTACATGCTATTTACCAAGAAGTGATGTCAAGTAGAAAACAAATTGAACCATGAGACAGGCTGTGGTCATTTGAAATTCTGCAAAATATTACACAATAAATGCCAAGCACTTAAACTTTAAATTCATACATGGTATCTTGAAACCCAGAAGAGCTGTTTTATAAATTACCGAAACTACAATCTTTATAGCCATAATGCTGAAGCTTAGGCAATAATGTGTAAGATCATCCTCTGTAAGCATTATTAAGGACATTGAAACTGAATGAGTGAATTGAAAGGGTGGGTACGGCTCTCCATGATTTTTTTGGCTATGAAACAAGCTTGTAAGACATAATTAATGTTGTATACATCAATGTCACCATAGATGACATCTTAAAGGTGCAACATAGGAAGAGAGTATGACAGGAGCTCCCTTATTCTGTTTTCCTATTGTTATGACTTAAATAGAGCATGTTTGCTGCAGTAGTTAAGGCACTAAATTGATGCCATGGAAACTTGAATTCAAATTCATCCTAAGTAACAGAAACTAATTCAGCAGTTTTGGGCCAATTATCTTCAGCTCATAGGACTGTTGTAGAATGGAGAAACAAGAGAAAGAAGAGCTGTGTATGTGGCATTGAACCCCTGAATGAAATGTCTGATATAAATCTTGTAAGTAAAGTTTTTAAATTCAAGTGGGTAAATAAATGGTAGAGGTGGTGCAGTACCTGAGGAATTGCACCTTGCCATTAAGATAAGTGGAAAATAGATTTTTAAACATCTATTTTCAACTTCCAATGGTTGGAAGAGGTAATAGGCTTAACAACTTAGTATAACTTCTCAAAAAAGGGAAATTGGAGGTACAAATATCAATATGACTTGGATAAACTGTCGATGGCAGACAGCTGTATAGAGCAGGCATGCTTCTCAGTGCTAAACATATTTCTGAAATTAAGTTTGGTTTCTACAAAGAATCTCCCTACTTCCTACCATCCTTTTTATAATCTGCTCCAAACCCTCTCCAAAGGCAAACAGGTCTTCTGGAGACTAGGGTGTTGGACTAATTGTAGGAAGGACAAGCAAACAAAATCAGAAGGACCTGTCCAAGTGAGACCAATTTGTTTCTCCAATGCTGCCCTTTTGCTTTCCACTGTGTGTTGCTAAGGAGGCTCCCAAGACTTTCTGAAGGGGCTTTTGTGTGCAGGAGGCATAGAATATGTGGAAGAAATATAGAAATGTTTCCTTCCACAAATGCTTTTAAAATTATTTTCCTGTTCCTTCATATTCTGAAATCAGCCTAGTTCAATTTAAGAGAGTTTTGTTGTCAGCAATTACAAGTAGGAATGTGCTATAAGTTGATAGATCAACATAAATATCTTTTTTAAATGAGAAGCTTTTGCTGCTAATAAAGCAGAAAGTTTCACACTAACACATAGGCATTTTTCTTGTACAGCTTTAGCTCCTGCACAGGACCATAAATAAGACAAAAGCGTAGTACACTTTTTCTTACTTTTAATGTATTAGATCTTGAATTAAGCTTTCATAGATTTAAAGTTCTCTAATTTGAGAAATTTTTTTTTAGCTTTCACATCCAAAGTAAATTTTAATAATTATTATGGACATTCTTCTACTGGGCCCAGTCAATGAAATATAGATAGCACATGTTAATGTGGACTAGAAGATATACCAACAAAACAATTTCATGAAAAGTTCCTTAGACTACCTGGACTATAATACCTTTTATTTGTATTGCAGAAAGTTCCTAGTGCTCTGTTCCAAGAACTTTTCCATTTACTAATTGTTGCACATATTGGATTATTCATTGTATGCATGTGCAAATATGATACACTCCAATTTGAATATACAGTACAAACATTCTGCCTAGCACTTTGCACATGCACAAAATGCACCCACCATTATTGGAAATTTTTCTGTTAAGTTAGAATTATGTAAATTCTCCTTTATTGGTTATGTGAATCTCCTTATAGTTCCAATACTATTTAATCCTTTGCTTGTCAGAATTTAGTATTTTCAGGTTAAAACTTCCAGCTACTTTAAATATGTAGTTTAGAGCTATCCTTTTATTCCTATTACAACAAAGTCAGAAAAGATACAAATTAAATTGGGATATCTACATGATTGCTCTGTGTCTCATAATTATTTGAGTAGTTTTCGGACTGGAGTGTCTTGCAAGTACTACTTCAGTTTCTTCAAAGTGATACAATGTAATATATGATTTCCAGA